>NC_138204.1:43713794-44313794 GCF_964194415.1 Vipera berus
AGTATGTGTTAGATAGGCAGTGGTTGGTCAGATCTAGGATGTGTTTTGGGGGGTTGTATTTATTTAGGATAGCTGTCAAGGCTTCTTTGAGTGGCACTTGGGTGAAGAGGGATACGACATCGAAGCTCACAAGTAGGTCACAGGGCTAAAAAAACACGAAGCCGAACAAAAGCAGCACAACTCACCAGCTCAGGTCTAAGGCTGGCAGCTGAGACCAGCCCATCCACTCAAAACACACCCCCACCCAATCAGAACACACCCACCATTCAAAACACACTCCCACCCAATCAGAACACACTTAATCCCCCACCCAATCAGAGCACACCTCCACCCACAGAACACACCCCCTCTGGCAGTTTAAAAAAGAGGAACAAACAGCCACATGCTTCTCCCAGAAGAAGGAAGCAGAAGCCACCACAAAGCAACTCCAACTGGACCCACCATTCTTGATAGTTCTGCTGTCATTGCTTTAATGTTTACTAGTCTTTCACCACATCTGTATACAGATCAAGTGGGCACACAGCAAAATTCTGAAGAATATCAGATTTGTCAAAACAACTTGGTAAACACTTTTTGTAACTAAAAAAAATAATATTCAAATTAAATAGATAAACTCAGAGAGCCAGTTTAGTCTAGCGATTAAGGTACCAGACTAGAAACCAGGAGACCATGGGCTTAGTCTTGCCTTAAGCAAGAAACCAGCTTGGTAACCATGGGCCAGCCACTCATTCTCATTCCCTAGAAAGGGAATAATGGCAAAACCTTGCCAAGAAAACTGCAGAGATTTGTCCAGACAGATTCCAGGAGTCAATGCTGGCTCAAAGGTGTATTTATGTATAAATATTTGGGTTATCAAAACCAATATTTGCGGTTTTCAGTTCCAAGATACTACACAAATGTCTTGGCAAATCATGTTGTGAAGCAATTCAATCTTCACCAAACCTTCTGACTTTTTTTTCCCAAATTCATGCTTTAACTGATGTACATTAATTTATTTAATTATTAGCAGGCCTCACCCATTCAACAATAAGGAAATTTCCCTAAACAATGTGCTAGAAGAGAACACTGAATATAAAGAAAGGATTCAGCACCATACCTCCATCAAATCAATGACTTTAAAGGATAAAATGATGAACCTATTTATTTTAGATAATAATAAAGGGAGTGCATAACAATGCATTAGATCTGCTTTGGAGATTGCTACAAAGATCAAGAACAATGAAGGAAAATTGCATGATATGCCTATGACACTCTGAAATGTTTCCACCAGAACCCCTTTATTATTCCATTGCTTGAGTGCCATTTAGAAGCAGGCTAATATACAGACCACCTTTTGGTTTCATGACTTCCTAGATCAGTGGCTCCCAAACTTTTCTATACCCCACACCCCTAGACCGCTTCTGATATATTCTCGCACCCCTTACAAAAGTTCAAAATAACGGCAACGAATTATGCAAATACACTATAATTTTGAAAACCCAAATTTTCACACCCCTTGGAATAACATCTCACATCCCGTTAGGAACCCCTGTCCTGGACGGACACCAGTTCAAATATCATGTTATTTACATTACTGATCAACACACTATGGTGAATCAGGATGATTTTTAAGATACAAAAATTTAAAACCACAGGTTTCTCTTAGCAGTGAACTTTCTGCATCATTCCTGATATCAGCTATTAAACAATGACGCCTTCCAGTCCCACCACCCCACCCCACTGCAAATTATAGTCTCATCCGTCCTATAATGGCTAAAAGCCAGCGCTCACTTGTGCAAACTGGATAGTTATTTAATAGATTTGAAATGATAGAAAGTACATCAATCACTTGTGTTATTCATCCAAACGTCAATCCAGATGCCTCTTCCCCATCTGTTTTGCACTGATAGCAAATGGATTCCTCTATGCAATAGGTGCAAAAGATTCTTCTACATGAAAAACTGACAAATACATCATAGTCAGGCACATTGGACAATAACCAAGGCCATGTAATGGAAACCCATAACTCCCAATAATGACTTGCAATATACAAGAAAGCTCAATTGATCCTCTATACAGTCAAATTGTGAACTTCATTTAATAAAAATTGTTCACAGAACTTGGCATTCTAGCACCAAAATCCCCCAAGTTGCTACTTTACACATGCCCAACATTAGATTGCCTCACTTTTCTGCAACATCAAATAAAGCACAATTATCATTCAAGGTATTACCAAGTTCAAAAGCTAAGAATCAGAAGATGCTTAAAAGAGAAGGAACTATTAACTAATTATAATTTCATTTGAATTCTGCAATCCTAAATGTGTTTAAGAGGTTGTTGCAGTAGTCAATTCCTTCAGAAGCTGCTGTAAAATGTTCCCCTATACAATATATATTGACTTGGGAGTGTCCTACTGAGGAAAATGAAGAGAAACATAAATGATTGCATTGTTATTATTATTATTTATTAAATTTATATGCCGCCCTTCTCCCTAAGGACTCAGGGCGGCTCACAACAATAAAAAATTAAAAAACATAGAATACAAAGATTAAAAAAGAATTAAACAATAAATAAAGGACAATTTAAGCCGATAAAAACCAAATTTAAAAAACCATGATCAGTCCAGGCCCGCTTGTTGGAACAACCATGTCTTCAGGTCGCGGCGGAAGGATCGAAGGTCGGGGCCGTCCGCAGCTCCAGAGGCAGTTCATTCCAGAGGGTCGGCGCGCCCACAGAGAAGGCTCTCCCCCTGGGGGTCGCCAGCCGGCATTGCCTGGCCGACGGCACCCTGAGGCGGCCAACTTTGTGGGAGCGAACCGGGTGATGGGAGGGTGACATTGGCAGCAGGTGGTCTCACAAGTACCCCGGGCCTAAGCCATGTAGGACTTTAAAGGTAATTACCAGCACCTTGAATCGCACCCGGAGGGCAATCGGAAGCTAATGCAGCTCGCGCAGGAGTGGTGTAACATGGGAGTATCGAGATATTCCCATAAGCACCTGCGTGGCCGCATTTTGCACCAGTTGAAGCCTTATGATTGTAAGAAATTTAATCTACTGTAAATCAGGAAACTAGAGTGGCATGTAAATTTGCTGATCTTGATGTGGAACTTTCTTAAAAGTTGACTGCAGATTGTCAGGGCTGTCAAAAGTTCAATTTGTGCTTTGTAGCCCTAAAGCTTAGCATGTGCTAAATATTGACTGAGAAAAAGGAGAGAATCTGTCCAAAATAGGCAAGGTCACAATTTTCAACAGGAGTACAGGTTTAATCATAGTCTATATTGTATCTGATAGGCTTTAGTGTGGTTAGTGACAAGGAGTTTGGTTCTCATCTACTGTTCCATTTCCTTTTCAATCCACTTCTTCCATTGACCTCTTTGTGTTCCTTAGCAAGTTCCACATAATTACATCTTCACAGAATTTGTCCAACATCACATATGAATATTTATTTCTCTATAAAATCTTCCTCCAATAATAGTTTGAAGGTGTTCTACAAAGATGGGGAAATGTTACTCTAGAGTCAAGTCTAACAGGAAAATCTGTTTGCCTCCAGAACAAGAACCTTCACTTTTCTCACTCAACACTCACAAAAAAATCCAATGTGTAAAGAAACCTCCCTGATGCTTCTTCCAGATTGGACTCATTCTGCTACTTCTGAAACAAAAAAGGACCTACTAATTCAAGAAAAACCACAGCTAGTGCCAGGGGAGCTTTAGCACTAGAGGAGAGATATTCCAATTGTATCTATTGCCAGATACACAACTGTCATGTTTCCTATTTTCATCCAGAATGCATTAATGTCCCAAAGGGTTGCATTAATTGCTTATTGGCAGTCACTGATTTCAAGGACAATGATTAAATGATTCTCTACAAATCTTTTGAATATCTGGTATTTCAGACATGAAGGCTTTCATTACTGCATGCAACTTTAGCTTCAAACTATGCCACTGTCTTCACTGAGTAAGCTACTGTACCAAGACATGGGCTTTGATAGAGAAAATTAGTTTTCATTGATTCATACCAAGTTTCCCTTTCCAATGCTGTGATTTTTTTTAAAAAAAAAGCATTCCAGGTTTCTGCAACTTAAAGAACGCCAGTAAAGAATGCTATGTAAGATATCCAATTCAACAGCTTTGAAAAACTCACATTTATCTGCCATAAACTGAAACTATAGCATGGCTTCTTTTAAAAAAAAAAAATTATATGAAGCCATCTGTAGATATTAATACAGTAAAATAAAAAGTGGCTGGGAAGGGAGGAGGGTCATTTTTAGTGGCATCAGAGATACACAATTCTAATATGGGATCAGAAATCAAACTCATTGTCTATTAACATTATTTGTTTCAATGATATTCTTAGCACATTGTGGAATGTGAATAGCCATAAAATTATGGCTGATTCATTTTTGATCTGGGCAATTTACTGTACATGCATTTCAATTTTCTTAATTATTTTACATGCACACTCATCTTGTGCTGCACTGAGTATTTCTTTTAAAAACTGTACCTATACGTTATCCATAAATAATGTCTGTGTATTTAATACAGTATTCATTCTGCTACTTTACTGTTAAAATATTGGTAGAAACTTACTGAGTTCAGAGCATCAAAGCTTCACTCCAAATCTTTGTAATTTACTGGGTTTTAATGTTTTGTTAACGTTTCAGGATTGATTATATTGTAATTAAGTTCAAGGAATAGATAGGGAACTCATCAAATTTGCAGATACCAAGCTGGCAGGAATCGCCAACACTCCAGAAGATAGGCTTAAGATACAGAAGGATCTTGACAGACTTGAACATTGGGAGTTAATAAAATGAAATTCAATGGTGAAAAAAATAAGGTTCTACATTTAGGCAAGAAAAACCAAATGCACAGGTACAGTATAGGTGATTCCTTGCTCAATAGTAGTAACTGCGAGAGGGATCGCGGTGTCCTAGTAGACAATCACTTAAATATTAGACAGCAGTGTGCTGCAGCTGCCAAAAAAAGCCAACACAGTGCTAAGCTGCATTAACAGAGGTATAGAATCAAGATCACGTGATCTTCATGTGAGTACAGAGAAGAGTATAGAGTAGGTGATGGAGGCTAAAACATATAAGGAATAGTTGCTGGAATTGGGTATGTGTAGTTTAATGAAGAGAAGGGTGAGGGGTGACATGATAGCAGTGTTCCAATATCTCAGGGGCTGCCACAAGGAAAAGGGAATCAATCTATTCTCCAGAGCACCTGAAGGCAGGACAAGAAGCAATGGATGGAAACTAATAAAAGAGAGAAGCAACCTAGAACTAAGGAGAAATTTCCTGACAATTAGAACAATTAGTGGAACAAGCTGCCTCCAGAAGCTGTGAATGCTCCAACCCTGGAAGTTTTTAAGAAGAGACTGGACAGCCATTTGTCTGAAATGTTATAGGGTTTCCTGCCTTAGCAGGGGGTTGGACTAGATGACCTCCAAGGTCCCTTCTATTATATTATTATTATTAGCCAATTTTAAAATAAACCTGTGGGCTCTTATTTTGTATATTAGAACTTGGATCCATCAGCAAAAAGCAGAGTCAAAGTAATGGTTCAGGTTAATAAATAATAATAAAGGAAAATGTCTATGTACAGTTTATCAGTTCCACAAACAAGTTTACAATCCCTTCCCATCAGAACTTACTTCTGGTTTTCTCACAATCAGCAAGAAAATTTTGCTATCTAATAACTACATTATTATTCCAAAATATCATTCTTATCTTTAGTCCACTCTCGGCACACATACTAAAGCTTGGCTTTACAAATTAATCTCAAGATGCTGAATCTCAATGCTCACTTCACTTCTTACACTGTGACATTAAAACAATTGCTTTCAATTGAACATTTTGCTATTATGTTCTTCAATGAACATTTAAGAGAAAGGTTTTTTTAAATAAACAAATTTTAATTTCTCATTTTATGTGTTCCTTTATACCTGAATGCTAAACAGTAGGCAATTTTTTTAAAGAAGTATACAGTTTGAATCTGATAAAGAAAAGTTTATTTTTAAAGAAAGTTATCTTATGTTGGAGCACTTTTTCCATTGAATTTATATACATTTAAACACTAACTTTTGAAAATGTTCCTTCACACATACACCATTCCAAATTATCATGCAGTTTAGCACTCATTAATTTGCAATAGATTATTGCATTATACTATTCAAAATGAAATATAAATCTAATTTGTAAGCGTTTGGAAGTATTCCAAACCACTTATTCTGAATTTCCTGAATATGTTGCATGGAAATATATGTAAATGACTAAAATAAGGCGCAAGGACATTCAACTGTCCTACAAATCATCTTAAACTGGTTCCAACAAAGAGCCCAACAATTCATGGTTAGAAAATCTCAGGTTCTCCAGGTTTGATCTACAAGTTCCATAAATCAGTCAGCAAAAGTCAAGAACAATATGGAAGCTGTAGTCCAGAAGCTTTGAAGAGCATTAGATTGCCTATTTCTTTATAAGGACATAATCATTTTCTTGGTTATTGTACAAGAACTAGCACATTGCTTTGGGAATAAGAGATTTGAAGGGACAATGCAAGATACTAAGATTATTAGACCTTTGTTCTAATCTAGGAAACAGAAATTTTCACCTCAATTCACTATATCATTTATTTTTCAAGAAAACTCATTTCAGTTAAGATTTCTGGGCTAGAGTATTTTCATAGAACTGAAGATATTAACTTAGTTCTCACATTAAAATAAAGAATTCAGATGAACATTATTTCAAATTAGAAAACCTTTTGTATATAAAGTTCCAATAAACCCAGTCTACTTGTAGATGAGGATATTACAGACCAGTGCCAAATGCTAAATAAGCCAATTTGCTGTTGCATTTTCCTTAATAGCCATTTTACAGAAAAGGAATGTTACTGTAAGATTTTATTCAGTTCAGAAAATTCCATAACTATATCAGTTACCTCACTTAAAAGTACCTTGTCTAAATTAACTTCCTTTAATAGAAATGGTAAAAACCCAAACTACTTCAGAAATCATTCTTTTATAGAAATATATCTTGTTTTACACCTGTTACAAGATGGTGAAATTATGCAAATAATTTTTGAAGATTTTTGTTTCCATAACAAATTGCCTATTAAAGGCAAGGGAAATGTCTTGGTAATCCAGATGCACAATCAAGTTTTTGTGTTTTTCTCATTAGCAAGAATTATCATGGAGCTTTTTCAATCAAAGAAACAAGAAAATGGAAGAACGTGGATGCCCTTTTAAAAAAGTTTAAAGACAGTAATTAAAAAGAGAAAATTGTTTTCTATGAAACCTGTTTGATAAGCTTTCATTCAAATACTATATATATTTTATTTCCCCAAATGACCTGGATTTTATTAATGGTGACTTTTATCTGCAAGATTCAGCATTTTTAAAGCTATAAAAAATAACAAGCTATCATGTGCCCCATATATTTCGCTATAGCTTGTAGGTATTTTTGTGAAAATTTATTATATTTTATACAAAGGATGAACAATTAAAAAACAAAATGCAATGAGCTATAAACGTGCAACTAAAATCAAGTTTTCAATTTTACACTTTGTTTTATTGTACTTATTTCATGATTTTATTTTCTTGTAAACTGTCCCAAATTCCTCAACTAATGGAATGGCATACAAATTCACTAAACATTAAAATGTTTATGCAGTAAAATAACATTTTGCACAAGATTGTCTTGCCAAGGGTTAGTGTTAGAAAGATATGTGCAATGCTTTCTCAATGTCTGCTACTACAATCAAATATTTTTGTTTGAATTGCCTCGAGGATGTTACAATCTAAAAAGCCTGAACTGTGATCTTTATTACATTTAGATATTTTGCCTCTGAACATGGAAATTACATTTAGCTCTCATGATTCATCAGAGTCAATTGTTACTAGGTTGGCTGCATTCAAATCCCTTCCCTTTTCATACATTGTCAAAGAAAATAAATAACATGCTGTTACAAATTTGTGTAGCTCCTAAAAATGGACAAATTGATTAAAATGCATTGATAGGTCTACATATAATTTATATACTGCTAAAACTCATGTTCGTCTGTGGACCTTCGCTCCTTCCGACGTGATCTAAAAACCTATTTGTTTGAACAAGCCGGCCTGGTCTGATGGGTTTGGGTTTTAATTATTGTTTTTAAGTAATTTATTTATTGTATTTGGGCACTATGGTTTAATCTGTTCTTAATTTTTGTATTTTGGTATTTATTGCCCTGTTCACCGCCCTGAGTCCTTCGGGAGAAGGGCGGTATACAAATTAAATTAAATAAATAAATTACGGCTAAGACAGAATTCTTAATTTCAAATAATCTTAAATGGCCATGCAGATGTAAAAACCCAATTATGTGAAATAAAGAAATTAAGGTATTTATTTGGAATTGGAATAAAATTTACATGTAAGTGCAACAGAGCTTTCTGGTTCTGAAGTTAGTGAGCGTCTATAAAATGTCTATTCTTGAGGACTTCATATTTTCCTACCTATGCAGTATTATTAACACACATGTGCAGAAATTGCATTGCAATCTGAATAAACAGCTGAGAGTATCTAATCTAGTATTTGTGTAACTCATGAGAGAAAACAGTTAACACAAAAACAAGAGGAAGCGAATTAATTTCTCAGTGATTAGCTGCTCTACAAATTATTATAATAGAGAATGCATCCAATGTGGGAAAATGGAATTTAAATAGTTCATCTTCAACTGATTGGTAAACATCCAATGCAAATGGCTACCATTAATAATGATCCATTAACCTTGCAGCATATACAACTGTACTTTAGGTCTGAGTAATACTGTTTTGTGCTTTGCTAAAGATCAAGTCTTCATAATCAAGATCCTGAATGGGAAAACTTAAGAGGCAAGCTTATGTGCACTAGTAAAATAATTTTATTTTCCAATATCCAAATGCTGCCCATTACATTTTCCTGTACAAATATTTGAAGCACCCATTTTTTTGCATCTGAGATTTGAAAACAGCATTTTCCTCAGAGTTTATCCTTCACTAAAATTACAAGCAACTTACTTACAAGAAATTTTCTCAGAAATATTTTTATCTCTGTATGTGATCAGTTAATTCAATTTAAAATGTTGGAATGAAGAATTAAAAACATTAAAATGAGAGTCCAAAAACTATTATCTTCATAGGTCTGGCTCACCCCACACTTTTGCAAGATGCTTATCTGCAAACAATTTGAAGGAGTTCGCAAATTAATTTTGCAAACTCAGAAATCTTGCAATTATATGTAGAAATTACTACAAAATAATTCATAGACAACAAAAAGCTTAAGAACTTGTGCTTTTTGCCCAGCATTCTGTAAGAAATTTACTAACAAGTGCAAATTATCTTGAAACCACATTGCACTCAATTTTCTGTTTACATGACGGCCGGCATGAACAGGTGATTTTGTGGTTTATTATAACATTACTCTAAAATCTGTTATACAGCATGTGATCTCACCGAATAAAACAAATGTATACAATAAGCATCCCATTCTAGCTGAAACTATTTGATTAAATTATTATAGCCCTTAAAATGCTTGTTTTCATTCAGTTTTTTTTACACAAGATTAAACCTTCAATAATCTTTTCCCCAGGCCCTACACTAATCTCTTTGTGGTTCAAGGAGATAATAATAAACACAGTATATACCCTGCGAATATGTAATTCTCTATTAGCTGACCAATTTTGGTAGCACAGTACATAGAGGTATATTGGCATTTGAATCAGACATTAGATTAGCTCTCAGTTTGTTTGCTACCCCAACAACTGGGGGTAATCTGGAATTTATCCCTGGGAAAGCGCTTGTATAGTGAGCAATCCGTTTGCCTGAACTTTTATCCATGCTGGGAGGCTTAGGTACTCGTTTACAAATCCAAGGATGTCTTAAAGCTTGGCTAGGAGTCATCCTTGCAGAAGGATCCCAATTAAGACATTCTTTTAAGAACTCTATAAACAAAGAGTCATCACAGCCTTTTAATGCTGTGATCCAGTCCTTGTTGCCTGGAGCACTGCGCATTTTACCCCTTCGTGATCTGCTACCGTTAAGAATAACTTTCCCATCTGCTTGAGTTGTTACACTGCAATAGCGAGGATGACCTTTCGAATTGATGAAGTTTTTGGCTCGCTTGGATTGGTCTAGCAATTTCTGTGGAGGCATTCCAAGGAGCTCCATCATACAAGCTAGCTGATCACCCTCATCCTCTCCTGGAAACAAAGGATAACCAGTCAGAAGTTCCACCAGAATACAGCCAAAACTCCACATATCTATGGGCATCCCATAGCGGCTTCCCAGGATAACTTCTGGGGCTCTGTAAAACCGAGATTGTATGTAAGTGTAAACTCTTTGGTGCTCAAAACAACTAGATCCAAAATCAATTACTTTGATTCCACTGCGCCCTTGCTGTTTCAGAAGAATATTTTCAGGTTTTAAGTCACAGTGTATAATTTTGTTTCTGAAAAGCCCCTCCAGACATTGCAATATTGAGTGGGCAAATTTACGTACAAGCTGCACACTGAAGCCTTGAAACTTGTTTCTTTTGATCAGCTCATATAAATTCATGCTCAAGAGCTCAAAAGTCATACATATATGATTTCGAAAGGTAAAGCTTTCTAGCATGTGAATAACATTCATGCTGCTAGTTTTATCTTGCTTTTTGAGATGTTCCAAGATGCGTATTTCTTCTGCCGCTTGCCGGTGAAACCGTTTCTCATTGCGCACCATCTTTACAGCCAAATGTTGGTGGTATTTGTGATCAAACACTTTAGCTACTTGGCCAAAGCTGCCTTTCCCAATTATTTTAAGCACTTCATATCTGTACGCAAGATGGTCATGAGGTACATGAATGTAGCTGCCTTGTTCATCATCATATCCACCATTGTTTGGGCCACCAATAACTCCCTGTCTTTTCTTTGCATTTGGACCCACAAAATAAATTTCAGGAAAATTAAATATTTCTTGTTGCTCATAGGCTGTTAACTGCTGTTTATATTGCTTCAGTGCTTGCTCTGCAGACTGACATCCAGCTTTCTGTGCTTTTATTGAGCTGCCACTATTTTTGATGATGCATATACTATCACCGCTTTTATCTTTTGCTGGAGTTGGAAATGACCTTTCAGAGCTATTTATTCCAGAGGACTGCAAAGTACTGCTCCTTCTATTTCCAGAGTCTTCAAATAATTGCTCAACTTTGACTTGGCTCCCAGTCAAAGGATGATCCTTCATTGTGATTGTGTTAGTAGTTACCTTTAAGGATAAAACAGAAAATCCTTAGAATTCATAATTTAACATTTGGGAAACAGCAACAGTCATGTAACTTCAGAAGAAATATGTAGAAATAACTTAATGCTTACATAAACCTGATGTACTAAAATTTGTATTAGCATGCACTAAAGTAGTTTTGCAATATCTACTCTTCAGTCAGCATAGCAGCAAGTAATGAAAATGTAGCTTGAAGCAACCAAAAACCTGCAAATTACGATTTTACTAGCTTGGAACTAAAAACAGCAAATTGCAGAAAAGAAACATGTAAAAAAATAACAAATAAGCATGCAGATACATAGCTAGATTATGACTGAAACCTCTCCCAAAGGGTTAAGACAGAATTAGTGAATAATCTGTTTACCAAGAATTACATACTGCTCTTAAATTAGTGCATTCCCACATCTCTTTAACCTTTTACGAAGGCATGTTTGAATGTTTTGTATTATAGTATAGTAATTTACTTTTGAGCCCTGCAAAGAGTTTTGTTCCATGCACAAAAGGAACTAAATATTTTTCCTGCAAAACTGCAAATCAGAAATAATCAGAAAACACTAAAAATGATTTATTCCAATTTGAAACAAGTGTAACTGTAGAGACTCACTTCAGATTCTATTTCAGTATAGGCAGTGTGAGTAATAGGCTTTCAGGTAATGCAATGAAGCAAAGCAAAGCAATGTCCTATTCTAAAAACTGGTGCAGAGTAGCCACCTTGCAAGAGTATTGAATGAATGAATGAGCCACTCTTACAGGATTTGATTAGGTCATCTTCATTTTGCAAAGTACCTTGTTGAGTCCACAAGGCAGACCAGGATAAGCCTGACATACAGTACCTCATTGATTTCTGCAAGGCAACTGCAAGGTACTATGCTAAATTTATGGCACAATTTCATAAATTGTTTCAATTTCAAAAAAAATGAAACCAACATTCGCAACTAAATAGCAGCTTTTATATATGTCTGGGGGAGCCAATAAATAATGTTATCTTCTTCCATTTCTATAGCAAATTTATTACTCCACCAAAACAGCAAATTAATAACTCTTTTGAAAACTATTTGTATACCTTTTTCAATGAAATGCCAAAACAGTTACGACATTGATTCAGAAAATGCAGTTTCAGGACACCAAGATCTGTATTGTACTGCTTAACTGCTATATCTGTTTGGAAAATATAGACAGTGTATTTTGAGACATACAACTTTCTTAAAAGACACAGAAAATATGATCCAGAGAATTAGCATAATGTTAACAGATTCTTCAGTATCTATGGCTGAACTGAACTGAGCAGAAATAACGAGGAATGCTATAAAATGTTGAATAAAATGGCCCTTGCAAGATATTAATCCAATCCAATCAGCAATTATTAATTATTAATTCAGAGCGACTGGGTTTCAAAGACCTCTGTTTTCAGAAAAATTTGATCTCCTAATGGACAAAGAATTCTGGACACAATTTTTGCATTTTGCAGGTAATAGCAGAGAAAAAACAGAATAGCAATGGAGAGTCCAAACAGGAAATGAATCTGAACAGTAATTTTGTCCCGCATATAATACTTAGATAAAATATAAACTAGAAAAAAGTCTGAAGTTAAACATTAGCAATATGTTTATATTTACATTACCAATGTATTTCTCTTTGCTTTGAAGTAACACAGAATAGAGAAAAAATAATTGGCAATGAAAGAAGATATTCTGTTACTAACTAAATATAAAATGAAAGCAAAATTAACTCATACACTGATAACTTTGGGGCTGCATGCATATGAGGCACTAACGTGCCTTAAAGTGAATTATTTTAGAAGTAAAATGAGAAGCATTTCTCACATCTGTTCTTTGGGTAGTGGAAAATTCAGCCTCCAAGCTGTGCTCCATAGAAACTGTATGAAATAACTTATCTTTTATAATAAAAAGCAAGTTTCTTGTTTTCAGGCCAAAAGATAGCCAATTGCCAGAAAAAATATTTGCTTAGTGTCTTAGAAATTCAAAAGATTTGACAAGAAAATGATAGGTAATTAGTTCTCCAATGGCTATGTAATGCAGGAAAGTGCCACAAGAAGTGCTATGGAATGCAGGTGAACAACTTGCAATTTCTTGCCAGCTTCCCCATTGACTTTGCTTGTGGAAAGCCAGCAAAGGAGATTGCAAATGGTAATCATGGGACTGCAGTACACTGCAACTATCATAATAGCAGACCAGCTGTCATTCACAATCCCATGACTTTGAGGATACTGCGATGGCCATATTACAGCTTGTCAATAATCCAATCATGAGGTTCCTCATTGAAATCAATAGTAAGGAAGCTATCACCCAAATTTGTTTTAGTATCTTTGTCTCTTCATTTTCATTATTTCTTTAAGGCTATAAACACCCTCCCAACTTGCCTACAAATTCTACTATCTACCTCCCTGAGCAACTGAGGTATTCCTGTACATCTGATAAGAGGGCAATTTGGAAATAAACCTCCATTTGGTTATCAATGACAGTCTCTCAGATACAGAACTGCAACATTATATTACTTTTCGAAATAATAGCCATTCAAATTGAGGCACTTGTCATAACGTCTTACAAGGTTTGAAATTCCTTAGTAGTAGACACTCGGCACTAAATCTGGGCTATGCGGGGCTGATCAAAAACATCCCAACGGAACTGCTTCAAAAGTTCTTAGGTGCGTCTAGTGGTGTGCAGGTGAGCATTATCATGAACCAATACCACACTGGAAGCGATGCCATAGAAAATCCCACCAAATATGAAGATGCCAAAGGAGTACTGCTAGTGAAGTTCACAGAGCGTGGTTCGACCATCAATTCAGAAGTCTACTGTGAAATATTATGAAAACTCAGATGAGCCATCCATAACAAGTGCCAGGGCATGCTGACTTCCGGTGTGGTGTTGGTTCACGATAATGCTCGCCTGCACACCGCTAGACACTCCCAAGAACTTTTGAAGCAGTTCCGTTGGTGGAGCAGTGGGCTAATGCCTCCTTAAGTAACACCAGCTGCCTGCAATTAGTGCAGGTTCGCATCCCACCAGGCTCAAGGTTGACTCAGCCTTCCATCCTTCCGAGGTAGGTAAAATGAGGACCCAGATTGTTGGGGGCAATTAAGCTGACTTTGTAATAATGCCGCTTGGGGGTGTGTGTGAAAGCCCTAATAAGCAGGCATATACATAGAATGAAGGCTACTGCTAAGCTTGTAAGCCGCCCTGAGTCTTCGGAGAAGGGCGGGATATAAATGGAATTAAATAAAAATAAATAAATATTTTTGATCACACACACACACACACACACACCGGTAGCCCAGATTTGGCATCAAGCGACTACTACTAAGGAATTTCAAGCCTTGTAAGACGTTATGACAAGTGCCTCAGCTTGAACGATGATTATGTCAAAAAGTAATGTAATGTTGCAGTTTTCTAATGTGTATAATAAAAATTCTGTATCTGCAAGCGTCTGTCATTGATAACCAAACAGAGGTTTATTTCCAAATTGCCCTCATATTTGGATAATATGCACTTGAATGGAACCAAAAAAAGATCCTTTTCTGTATCTCTAAGATAACTGAACTCTGAAATGTTTGCATTGAATTTTCTCATCTGGTGGAATTTTTTTTTTTTGGCCAGTGAGAATACTGGTCTGTTTGGTTTACTTTCTGATTAATATTTTAAGACTGTTTCTCTTTGGTCTTGATATGACATTACTTAAGTATCTTTTATTAGAAACTGTAATTTTAGTCATAGCAAATATTGGTAAATGTGCCCACTCTTAGAACAGAAATATGATGAAAACATGCTGTAATAACCTAAACACATCCTTTTAATTAAATGTAAATAATTGGCCATACAGAATATCCCAAAATGCAGATATAAAATGGATGTGAAAGCGCAACAGTAACAGTGGGGCAGGTAGGAAGCAAATAGAACTGGGCATGTATTTTTCTCCAGCCATTCACGCCTAAATCAAAATTTAAGCCAGATTCTTCTTGTGTGGAAAAAAGAGTTACATGTTTGTGCAGAAAAAGCTTCAAGTTCAATTCCTGCTGCTTGGCAGGCCATGTTCCTGCAAAAGTCCATGCATTTACATGGCCAGGCAATGTAGGGAAGATAAATAAATAAATCACCTAACATAGTATAAAGTAACTTTTTATGGTTTTAAGATGAATTGCCTGACATATTATAGTTTCTTAATAGTCTTAGGAATCCTAATGTAGTAGACTTGTACATATCTTACAGCTGAACATATACTTTGAGCTACAAGAGTTGGAGTGAACTTGGTGGTAAAGAGGTCTATGACCTTAATCCTAGTCAAAAACCCAACCCGAGACACTGAATTAAGAAATGGCACTTTCATACATAAGAGTACTCACACTCGTTTACTATAAATATTAAAGAAAAACCTATAACAAACAGCATCAAAAATAAAGTGGATTGTAGAGAGTAAAATAACATGGATGGAACTGCAATCTGTCAGTGCCGGCAACACTTATTTGTCTGCATGCCATGTAATAGCATTGCAGGTACTGGAAATGGTTTCACCACATTACTGTCAATCAAGCAGCTTTTGATCCCATGTTTTCCCAAAAATAAGATCCAGTCTTTTTTTTGCCTCCAAAAGAGACATCAGCTCTTATTTTCGGGGGCTGTCTTAGCCCGTCTCATTTCACAGAAGTGGCACTGACAGCCCCACCCAGCCAACCCACTTCTTCTGCAGCCCCTCTTGTGCGTCACCCTTGGCCTCCATTTCTCCATCAGAGGCTTTCAGGAAAGACCACTGTAGCTAAGAATGGAGCTCCAAATTGACACGTGTGATGCCCCCTGCCCTGCATTTTGCCGTCAGAGGCCTTCTGAGGAAAGGCCTCTGCAGCCAAGAACTGAGCTCCAAATTTGATGCACACAGTGCCCCCTGAAATGCAGGCCGGCGGGAGGGGTGTGTGTGCCACAAGCATCAATCCTACAGAGGTCTTTCCTGACAGTGAAATGGAGGCAGGGGGTGACGCACACGAAGGGCAGCAAATGGCCGCAGAAGAAAAGGGCCAGCAAGGCAGGGGCAGGTGTCGGGGAATGGAAGGCCTGGCTGCAACGGTAAGCAGGTGTGGGGCGCACAGGTAAGCTCCACATCCCCACCCAAGGTTGATTTTTAGGCATGCACCTTGCCCCAAAACTAGGGCTTATTTTTGGGGTACGTCTTATTTTGGGGAAAACACTAATATAGCCGCTCGCTTGAGCATGAAGACTGCCAATCTCAAAGGAAATAGTCAAAATCACACTATTTAGTCATGCTATAAGCTTAGATTTGGTACTGGCAGCACTGTTGGAAATCTACCTGCAGAAAATTCAAGATAAATCAAAAGTTACAATGTATACAGTATTTCAGACTGAGATGCTCAATGGTGTTGATAAACAAGTGAGTGCATTGCTACTTAGAAACTCTTTTAATATTCTTTATTTCTTATTCTATTCCTGTTGCAGAATGGATTAGGTCAATATCAATCACAGGAACAAATAATAATAGAAATCTGAATACAGCAAAATCTTGTTCTGCTCAATTTAAGCAACTTGTGATCCCCTGAGCTACAGAAGTGATCTTAATGCTTTGGCCAGCAATCAAGTGGATTCTTTTATCATTTTGTCAATGTTTCCCCTCTTCGCATATATATAGCAATGCATCTGTGACCAAGCTGTAAATAGTTACATGATATAATGTTAATTCCCCTTCATGGATTACTGCCTTGTCGTGGCGAAGGGGCTTGCGTAATTCAATGAAGCTATGAGCTATGCCGTGCAGGGCCACCCAAGACGGAAAGGTCATAGCAGAGAGTTCTGACAAAACGTGATCCACTGGAGAAGGAAATGGCAAACCACTCCAGTATCTTTGCCATGAAAACCCTATGGACAGTACTAAAAGGCAAAACGATATGACGCTGGAAGATGAGCCCCTCAGGTCGGAAGGCGTCCAATATGCTACTGGGGAAGAGCAGAGGGCTAGTACTAGTAGCGCCAGAAAGAATGAAGCGACTGGGCCAAAGCCGAAAGGACGCTCAGCTGTGGATATGTCTGGTGGTGAAAGGAAAGTCCGATGCTGTAAAGATTTTTTCTCCATAGGAACCTGGAATGTAAGATCCATGAATCAAGGAAAGCTGGACGTGGTCAAACAAGAGATGACAAGACTAAACATTGACATCTTAGGTATCAGCGAACTAAAATGGACAGGAATGGGTGAATTTAATTCAGATGACCATCAGGTATACTACTGCGGGCAAGAATCCCTCAGAAGAAATGGAGTAGCCTTCATAGTCAATAAAAGAGTAGGAAAAGCAATACTGGGATACAATCCTCAAAATGACAGAATGATCTCAGTTCGAATCCAAGGCAAACCATTCAATATCACAGTAGTCCAAGTCTATGCCCCAACCACCAGTGCTGAAGAGGATGAAATTGACCGGTTCTATGAAGCCCTACAGCACCTTATAGAACTAACACCCAAAAATGATGTCCTTATCATCATGGGGGATTGGAATGCTAAAGTAGGAAGCCAAAAGATAACGGGAATAACAGGCAAGTTTGGCCTTGGAGTACAAAATGAAGCAGGGCACAGGCTGATAGAATTTTGTCAAGAGAATACGATGGTCATAGCAAACACTCTTTTCCAACAACCCAAGAGACGGCTTTACACATGGACATCACCAGACGGTCAACACAGAAATCAGATTGACTATATGCTCTGCAGACAAAGATGGAGAAGCTCTATACAGTCAGTAAAAACAAGACCAGGAGCTGACTGTGGCTCAGACCATCAGCTTCTTGTTGCAAAGTTTAGGCTTAAATTAAAGAAAGTAGGGAAAAGCGCTAGGCCAGTCAGGTATGAATTAAATCATATCCCTGTTGAATATACAGTTGAGGTGACAAATAGATTTAAGGAATTGGATCTGATAGACAGAGTGCCTGAAGAACTATGGACAGAGGTTCGCAACATTGTACAACAGGTAGCAACCAAAACCATCCCAAAGAAAAAGAAATGCAAGAAAGCAAAATGGCTGTCTGAGGAAGCTTTGCAAATAGCTGAGGAAAGGAGGGAAGCGAAAGGCAAGGGAGAAAAAGAAAGATATGCCCAATTAAATGCAGAATTCCAAAGAATAGCTAGAAGAGATAAGAATGCCTTCTTAAATGAACAGTGCAAAGAAATAGAAGAAAACAATAGAATAGGGAGGACCAGAGATCTTTTCAAGAAAATTGGAGAGATGAAAGGAACGTTTCATGCAAAAATGGGCATGATAAAGGACCAAAATGGCAGGGACCTAACAGAGGCAGAAGAGATTAAGAAGAGGTGGCAAAATTACACAGAAGAACTATACAAGAATGAGCTTAACGTCCCTGATAATCACAATGAGGTGGTCACTGACCTCGAGCCAGACATCCTAGAATGTGAAGTGAAGTGGGCCTTAGAAAAGCTGAGCAACAACAAAGCTAGTGGAGGTGACAGTATTCCAGCTGAGCTATTCAAAATCTTAAAAGACGATGCAGTAAAAGTGCTACACTCAATTTGCCAGCAAATTTGGAAAACTCAACAGTGGCCACAGGATTGGAAAAGATCAGTTTACATTCCAATTCCAAAGAAAGGCAGTGCCAAAGAATGTTCAAACTATCGCACCATTGCACTCATTTCTCATGCTAGTAAAGTTATGCTTAAAATTCTACAAGCTAGACTCCAGCAGTATGTGGATCGAGAACTACCAGAAGTACAGGCAGGATTTCGAAGAGGCAGAGGAACTAGAGATCAAATTGCTAACTTACGCTGGATCATGGAGAAAGCTAGAGAGTTCCAGAAAAACATCTACTTCTGCTTCATTGACTATGCTAAAGCCTTTGATTGTGTGGATCATAACAAACTCTGGCAAGTCCTTAAAGAGATGGGCATACCAGACCATCTTATTTGTCTCTTGAGAAATCTATATGCGGGCCAAGAAGCAACAGTGAGAACTGGACACGGAACCACTGATTGGTTCAAAATTGGGAAAGGAGTCCGGCAAGGCTGTATACTGTCGCCTTGCCTGTTTAACTTATATGCAGAGCACATCATGAGAAAGGCAGGGCTAGATGAATCAAAAGTTGGAATTAAGATTGCCGGAAGAAACATCAACAACCTAAGATATGCAGATGATACCACTCTAATGGCAGAAAGTGAAGAAGAACTAAAGAGCCTCTTGTTGCGGGTGAAGAAGGAGAGTGCAAAACGTGGATTGAAATTAAACATTAAGAAAACCAAGATCATGGCATCTGGCCCTCTCAATTCCTGGCAAATAGATGGGGAAGAAATGGAGGTAGTGACAGATTTTATTTTCCTGGGCTCCAAGATCACTGCAGATGGGGACTGTAGCCAAGAAATTAAAAGACGCTTGCTCCTTGGGAGGAAAGCCATGGCAAATCTAGACAGCACACTAAAAAGCAGAGACATCACCCTGTCAACAAAAGTGCGTATAGTCAAGGCTATGGTCTTCCCAGTTGCAATGTATGGCAGTGAAAGCTGGACCATAAGAAAGGCTGAGCGCCAAAGAATTGAAGCCTTTGAACTATGGTGCTGGAGAAGACTCCTGCGAGTTCCTTGGACTGCAAGGCGATCAAACCGGTCAGTCCTAGAGGAGATCAACCCTGACTGCTCTTTAGAAGGCCAGATCCTGAAGCTAAAACTCAAATACTTTGGCCACCTAATGAGAAGGAAGGACTCACTGGAGAAGAGCCTAATGCTGGGAAAGATTGAGGGCAATAGAAGAAGGGGACGACAGAGAATGAGGTGGCTGGATGGAGTCACTGAAGCAGTAGGCGTGAGCTTAAATGGACTCCAGAAGATAGTAGAGGACAGGAAGGCCTGGAGGAACATTGTCCATAGGGTCGCGATGGGTCGGACACGACTTCGCAACTAACAACAACAACAACAACACATAATGTTAATTATATTGGAATGGAAGAGTGAAATATATACAGTAGCTCTTCTATACATTTCCTATGTGATGTGATGAATATTAGAAAACAGTACAGAAAAAACTAAGGATTGCTATTAAGAGATTGCTATAAGATTATTTAAAACATTATGAAGGGCTGGTATAGTGATTTATAATTTTTAAAATTATCAATATTTTTAATTTGGTGAAAATCATCTTAGTCTGTGTTTATTTATCAAATCTGTAGGCTACCTGACTCCCAACCACTAAATAAATAAATAAATAAATAAATAAATAAATAAATAAATAAATAAATAAATAAATAAATAAATTAAATAAATAAATACATACATACATACATACATACATACATACATACAGGTTGAAATACTAAATATTCAAAGTCTTAAATGAGCATTTAATTCTCTAATGCAGCAACTCAGGCATTCTTTGCATTTTTTTCCTGCCTATATTCATTCACTCCCTAACCCCCAAATCTTGGCTTTCAGAAATTAAAACTTTAAAACTCATCCAATTTCAACTAGATGTTTGTATGTGAAAATCTGAAACAGAGTACACTTAGAAAATTGTTTCTTTCTCAGTACTGCATTGATTCTAAGTATGACTGAACTGCATATAATGGAAGTTATTCCTTCAGAAATTAAGATCTATTAGGTCGAGATTGTTAGAGGCCAAATCTTAGATTTTATTGTATGTTTTCAAACATTTTAGTACTGTCACTGAATATGCAATATTTATAGCGTTGACTATATACAGTCAATGCTGACTAATAAAATGGGTATTTTATCTGAAAGTTGAGTCATGGTAACTGGACATCTCGTTGGTTTGAAGCATTCCACTGATTATTCAAGTAGCTTCTTTAATCTAAGTTGATTAGGAGGATCCTATATATGTCCTCCAGGGAGGTATCATTTCTCACCTAAACTGGATATGCTTGTTAGGTATATAGGCAAAGAGTCCTGGGTTGTAAATGTTCCAACTCCTAAATCCACTGGGATCCGTTTACATCCCAGTGACTCTCTGTCTACTCACCTAACAAGCCTATCAAGATTAGGCGAGAAATGAAAAAGGTACTTGGATAAACAGCAAAACATTTCAAATCAACAAAAAAAGAAGTCCTATATGCTATGACTCAACTTCCAGATTATTCTACCTGGATGAGAATCTTCATCAACATATTGGGTACTGTATTTTTTTTCTTTAAAAAAAAGTATTTATGGTAGAAATAAAGACATTCTATTTAAACAATTTCAACATCGTGCATTTAATTTGCTAATGCTTTCGTAAGTATTTCATTTTTAAAAAATCTACCAACTTTGATAACAGAAAAATTTCTGATCAGAGCAGGCAAGCTGCAATTTACGACCATATATGTACACACTGAAGCAAGTATTGCTTGAATGAATTTCAAAGGGGATTTCTTTACTACCTGGATTGAGATCTCACTTCTACAAAGCAACTGTGTTAGATATAATTCATATATAGAAATCATTGATTTATGAGGATTAAAATAAATTCGTAAACAATAGTTCCTTACATGTCTTTTCCCACCAAATTGGAAAATGCAAGTGTAGATGTTTGATAAGAAAATTTTAAAAATGAGAAAATTCAGTATTACTCTAAGAAATGTCTAAGGGCTTCAATTGACGTGATCCAATTTATAAGATTTGACCCACTGTATTTGCTTTTGAATCTTTGCCAAATTCAAATATCGTTTTCCCCCTCTTATAAGATTCCGAGAAGCAATTATGGTGTGCATAAAATGCTAGAAATACACAAGCCAACCTTTCAATGATCAGTTATGCAAACAAGCTTTAGTGTTACTCAGAGTACAATATTCCTTTTACTTTCAATGCTGTTACTGTTAAGGCTGTTGTCAGTTGGATATAATTGCTGCAATCTAACCAGTCCTCTCTAGCAAGCTCACAAGATACATGACTCTGATTAAGACATATATCATTTCTACAAAAACAATTGAAGTGAAACAAGACATTACTGTTTTCAAACATTAGGGAATTCCTTTTTGTATTTAAAAAAATAAAACTAGTAAATTTCAGCCCTGTAATTAAACACTTAGCTAATTGAGAGTAACAGTCCTCTAAGAACATTGAGTACAAATGAATGGCCATAGATACATACAAGATGATATGTTAACTGTAATGTAAAGCCTTCTTTTCAGTAAAGAGATGGTCTCCAGTACTTACCTTTTCTAATCTTTTTTACCATAAAACAATTAGTATAACATTCAAAATGCAACTCTTTTCAAGTCTACCACTGAAAAAAAGCTACTCTTGCCACTTACACCCTCATATTGAGTAAACACCAGTAGTTACAATAATGATACATGTATAATTGCAGTTTTAATATCTTGATGTTTACCAGCAGAAAAACATACATATCCTTTAAATGTTGGGGGAAAAATGGAAGCCAGTTGGTTTTCTCTTTGTCAGTTGAGTAGATAAGCCATGAAGAAGCAAGGAGTCTATAGTTTTTAGATTAATGGTCTGGTACAATAGAAGGAGGATTGTGACATCTCTTAATTTAGGTCACTTTATTAATTATATTCTCTTACTTACATATGCCTATTGTTATCATCAATCCATTTCCATTATGAGGAATATTAACCCTTAATGCTATTAAGGGGGAAAAACACTAAGGAAAGCAGAACAAAAGGTGGATTAGTTCCAGAAAGTCTATTTGCAAGGCTATATAGTACTTAATATTTATGAAAAACAAGAAATCTCCACAAATATTAGTATTGTAAGCATTACCATATTATTAAGTATAAATGGTGCTCATCCAGTGCGCTCCCACAGGGAGGGTCTTCTCAGGGTGCCACCGGTAAGAGATTGCCGGCGGACGACACCCAGGGATAGGGCCTTCTCAGTGGGTGCGCCTGCCCTTTGGAACCAGCTGCCAGTGGAGCTTAGGACTGCCCCCGACCTCTGTTCATTCCGCCGGGACCTGAAGACCTGGCTCTTCGAGCTCTCTGGCCCAGGCTGAGAATTTTAATTTAGTTTTAATTTTAATTTTAACTGGGGTTTTACTTATTCAGGGACGAATATAATTTTTTAAATTTGTTTTTAACTTTTGTATTTTTGTTTTTAATCACCCTGTAAACCGCCCTGAGTCCTTCGGGAAAGGGCGGTATATAAATGTAATAAAATAAATAAATAAAATAAATTCAGGGACAATTGGGATCAGCAACTTGGTTATGTGAAGCAGTTGCTAAGTGAAACCATGACTGTACTTATAATCTCATTTCAGCTTTCTTTTGCTTTACAGGCCTACAAAGGTCATAAATGCTAGGTATGGTTGCAAAGTTACTTTTTAATCATCATAACTGCAAATGGTTGCTCTGTGAGGCAATTGCTAAATGAGAACCACCTGTAACATTCTTAACCATGCCTAATGGTTGGAAAAAATAGTACAAACACAATTCTTAACTATCACCTTCTTTGCAGATATAGATGTGCTTGTTAGGGTTATGCAGTGTTTCGGGCTGTATTTAGAAGAAGTCCCTAAATGTACAAGAGTGAATGCAGCATCTCTGTGCAGCTTGTCAATGCAGCCATGAGATCCTGGAAACAAATGCGGCCACACACAATGTCACATTTATATAATAAAGCAGCTGTTTTGAATCAAATCAGAAACACTGCATAAATCTAATATAAATCCTGGTTTGTTAAAGGATCTAGTTTGTGTTGTCCCAACAATAACAAAACTCAAGAAACATGAAATTACTTACATTAGATCTCCCTAGTGAAGGAAAACCAGAAGAGGTGCATTCTTCATTTGTACGTTCTGGATATCTAATCTGATCTATTCTCATATAAGAATCATACAAGCCATCTCCAAACCTGGCTGGAAATAACAAAATGATCAGTAAAAATGAACACCAATTCTTAAAAACATTATTATAAATTACAGTAACAATCCAAATTCCTGCAACAAACCCCAAAATCTACATGATGTGGCTGCAGCTAATTAGAAGCAGCATTTGATTACCCCCATTTTTTATTAAAAGGAAAAAAACTGAAATAGGCATTGAGTATGTACAATTCTTTTTTCTTTGTTTTGGTAATAACAAGGGACAGGAATATTAGTATCTAGCAAATTTTCACCTTTGACTAATCTGTCCTGCCACAATCACTTTTGAGAAGCACCATACTCAGGACTGCCTGAGAAGCCAGCAACAGAAACCTGTCCAATATTCTTTTCTCTGTCTTGCAAAGAGAAATCCAACAACTCATACAGACCATAGCAATCCTCCCAAATAATATAGGATTCCTCCATTAAATTGCACAGAATACCACCACAACCACTATTTATGACCACTTAGAATCATGAGTTAAAGTTATCAACTTTAAAAAGTTCATTTCAGCAGTATCCACTAAAGAAAAAAAAATTGTGATGTTGTATCTATGATTTGAAACTGAATTTCTTTGAAAGTAAACTAAGCTGCAACTGTCCTCAGCAATCAGGAATCAATATCTATTGACTAAACTAGGAAGAATTAAAGCTTCAAAAATAGTTTGAAACTCAGATACTTAATACTGACACCCTAAAACTTATTATCTTACTGAAACTTAACATGGTAAGTATATCCATCACATAATTACTCATCCATTTATAATTCTGCATCAGCTTCCCTGGAAATAATTCTTCTAGAAAGTAATAATACCATGCCCATGGCTTGATGAGCTTTTACTTCTCCTGGAATAAAAGCAGCTTGTCTTCAACATTAGCCAAGTGGGAACACGAAGGATATTGTCCTGTCCACATTTATGACTTGCCTGAATTCATCTAGCTGGACACAGTTAGACAGAGAACACTGAACCAGAGGGGCTACTAGCCTGAACCCAGCAAGGCTCTTACGTTCTCAGTGTTTGCTTCAATGTAATAAAGCATTGAATACAGTTATAAATATTCTTTTGCCTTGTTCTGATCTGTTGAGTAATGCTCAACAAGTAATGCTCCAACCAAATAAAGCCAAAATGTTCTCTCCATGACTTCACTTATTTACGAATGTTTGCAGTGCAAAGAGAATCTGGCAGAAATGAGCAAATGTTATTTTGTTTTTGAAAGTGCTGTTTTAAAGAGTTCTATTAAGTACTCCAAATTTTTAAAACTGCCTCTAACACGAAAAAAGAGAGTTCTTGAGTTTCCTCTTGCTTAATCACAGATGATTTTTAAAAGGATTACAAACAAGCAAATAAATATGGTTGTATGGTAATTACTGCTGACTGGAAGCTCCTTGCCTTCCAGTTAACAGTTTAAAAAAAAACAAAAACGAAGCAGGGGCCAGCTAAGTTACGGAAGGAAAAATCTTTAAAAAAATTCCTTATGTATAATTTGGCAGCGAGTTGAAATAATCTGGCCTCCTTCTCGAAGTCACAGCGTACACTGAATACTTCTAGTAACCAAGACCCATTTTGGCTCCAACAGTTACTGTACTTCATCTCTACCGTTACACACGTGAAGCGTAAAAAAAAAAAAAGAAAGCAACAGTTAACAACATCCCAAAATAAAAAAACCAACGTAGTTCCTACGGTGAGGCCAACGAAAGGAGCACAAATTCTCCCAATTGAAGCCCGCTTGTCCGTGACCGTTGGACGGCGGCTATTCGGATTGAAGGTTCGTGTGTGTGTGTGGGGGGGGGGGGGAAAGAATTGTTCATGTGATAAAGCAGGGGTCTTCAAACTTGGCCCTTTTATGACTTGTGGACTTCAACTCCCAGAATTCCTCAGCCAGCAAAGCTGGCTGAGGAATTCTGGGAGTTGAAGTCCACAAGTCATAAAAGGGCCAAGTTTGAAGACCCCTGTGACAAAGTTTTCCATCGGTGTCTCGGGGAAGCAGTGCTGAAACGTTTCTCGAGCCCTCCCCCCCGGTCTACATTTTTGTCCCTTATCCCCAATTCAAAATATACAGTACAGGCTCGCGCTATCCTGCAGTCCGTGCCATCCTTCCGCCATGAATCCGACGAGCGGCCGTTTTTTCTCGTCCTTTCCCCCCACCCCGCGCGGCCCCGCCTCCTCCTCCTCCTCCTCCTCCAAAAGTTCCAGCCTTTCCTGCAAAGAAGACACGTGCGGGCCCTGCTCCTTCTTCCTCCCGCCAACGGGGCAGGGTGACCCCCGTCCTTAACCTCACATCCGACCCCTCAACCCGCTTCCCGTTTCGAGGCAACCGCCACCGTCGTTATGTAGTTTGCCTGGGATGACCAGGCTGGCGAAGGATGGGCAGGAAAGGCTGGCTGTAAAAAAACAAAAAAAAAAAGGAAACGAGGGAACCCGTGGCGCTCTCTCTGAGCTTAAGCTGTTTTCTTGCGGACCTTTCATTTCTCAAGAAAGGAAACAAGCCAGCGAGGCCGGGGGTTCAGGCGAGGGGTGGGGTGGACACCCTTCCTTTGCAAGCCCCCCCTCCCTCCGCGGCAGAAAGCCATCTCACACCCGCCACACAAAATGCCCTCCCTGTAAAGAGGCCTTGACTCTGCAAAGACACGCGAACGGCTGAGCGCCTGGAAAGCAGGAACAAGTCAGCCCCAAGGCCCGGCCACGAAAAGCCCCCAAGGAGGGAGAAGAACCCACGCCCGCAGAGCAACGGAAAGGCGGTCCAAGGAGAAAAGCCAAGCAGCCCCTCGAGCTTCCCCCCCACTACCTGCCGAGAGGGGACCTTCCGACTTCCTGCTCGGCGGCGTCATAGCGCTCAGGAGACCGAGGGGAAAAACCCGCGGGCCGTACGCCCCATCACCGTGTCCAGGCCTGCCCGGTCCCCAGATCCCCCGCCTTGGCGCCGCCGGCTCCCATCAGAGGTTGTAGTAGTACAGGAGGCAGGGACGTGGTAGCGCTCAAAGCGCGGTTGCTAAGGGAACGTCTGCTTGGGTCTCTGTGCGCTTGCGCGGTGGGGGAGGGGCTGAAGCGAAAGAGAAGAACGCTCTTCCCCCCCCCCTCGAGCGTTTCTTCAGCGACCAGAATAAAACGTGCTTGAGTCTAGTGCAGGGGTAGGCAACCTCGGCTCTTTTATGACTCATGGACTTCAACTCCCAGAATTCCTGAGTCAGCTATGCTGACTCAGGAATTCTGGGAGTTGAAGTCCATGAGTCATAAAAGAGCCGAGGTTGCCTACCCCTGGTCTAGTGACTTTATACCGCGTCTATGTACGAAACGTAGAGGACCTTTCTTTATTTTGCCTAATGACAATAGGAGGCTTGCTATCTTCTTAAGGAGGCCGTAGTAAACGCAGAATACTTTAGGAATTGGAACGCGGTTATTCGAGAGAAAGCCCCTCGAAATAAATTAGCGTTAACTTCATAAAAGACTACGGACGTGTATGTGAGCTGTGCTTTCGAGGACTTAAATGTACTTCATCTGTTAAAAATTGGCAGATACGATTCCATAAAACGCTTTGTCTTTGCCGGAACAGCCAAATCCTGCTACTGCACTCTTGAAAAAAAATACCATATAAACCTAAACGCTAATGAATTTAAAACATTGCTTTTATATAAGGAAGTGCTTGAGAAAGTGAAGGTAGAGAGACATTGAGAAACAGCTCACAAGAAAATGGGATGGAATGGGTCGAGAAACGGTAACAACTTTCATTAAGCCTTTCTCACCATTTTTCCAACTTGCCTTTTCAGCAATTAAACATCCATTCTTTCCCTTAAAAACGGGAATGAGCAAATTAGGTTGAATTCCACTTTCCATTAGCCCTCTCCAGTGTGACCAAAAATATTGTGCTTCATAATAGTTTAGTTCAGCAGTGCCTGGAAGGATATATTGCTGCCTTAAAAGACCTGGGATGGTGAGATGTTTC
Organism: Vipera berus; assembly: GCF_964194415.1. NCBI lineage: Eukaryota > Metazoa > Chordata > Lepidosauria > Squamata > Viperidae > Vipera > Vipera berus. The sequence continues at coordinate 43,741,804 of NC_138204.1, forward strand.
TGTTCTGATGGACATCCCCTCCAAAAATCTGAGAAGTCACCAGAAACCAAGGCAGTATCTCCAAACTGCCTTCAATTTTCCTTTGACACCCAAACTCCATATATTCTTGTGACAAACAACTGTTGCCTTGGGCAAAGTTTGCCTGGCTACTTTCTTGTAGTACCTTGTTTACCTTGCTTTGGCCATGTTGTTTTGATGGCCAAAGAATATGATATATTCTGGAATATATGGACATGTTAATAAGGATATAACCTTCTGGCATAATTTTGGTTTGATAAATTTTATTTTTGGAATGTTAGGGGTTCACAAGAACTATGAAAATACTTGTGATTTTGTTTATCTTTAGCATTTTTGGTGTGAAGAGTCATTGTCATTTAGGGTGGGTGGGTGATTTTCTCTAAATTCTAACCTTTAAAGTATAGTGTTTCGTATATATCATGAGCTCCATTTGTTTTCTTTTTAGTCTGCAATGAAGGCAAAATCTAACCATTATATTTCTCAGAGCTTCCTTCCCAATGGAATATTTTTTTAAAAAAAATATTGTTCTATATGTATATGCTGAAAATTCAGTTCCTTAATTTAGGGCAGTCTGGATCTCAACTCAGCCACTACATATTTTGTTTATAATAAAGGGCTACCTGTATGATATGCATTAAATGTAGTTTTTAAATTCATTCGAAAAAGATTGGGATGAACTGGATCAAAAACATATGATTCCAAACCATACTCAATCTAGGCTCTAAAGACATTAAACTAGACTCCATTGTCAGTCTAATCTTCTGTCCCCCTAAAGCAGGAGTGTCAAACTGCCAGCCCGCGGGCCGGAGCGTCACGGAGAAACCGCGCCCATCCCATTTTCGGCAATGGGAAAAAGTTCCGATACGTTGCGCGACGTCACATGACGTCGCGAGTTTGACATGCCTGCGGCCTAAAGTGTAGCTGTACTGAGTTTAATGGGATTTACACCCATTAATTTAACTCTGACAAGGCAGTTCTTGTGACATAAGGAGTGTATGTGTGTGTCATGTGTGGTCCTTTCACTCTAATAAATTAAAGACACTGGCTTTTAAATCTCTCTCCCATTGATAATGTCAAAATGTAATCACCGAGCCTCTTGCAAAACACAGAAGCCAAAAACAATCTTGAAGAAATGTAGTCCTTGTCTCCCAAACAGTTTTCCTTCCTTGTTCAGGGCCTAGGATAGAAAGACTGGAAGGTGTTGCTGGATTTCTGGATGCTTTACTGTTAATTAGCAAGAAGATTTAGCACCAAATTCATTAATAACAAAAATATCAAAATGACTATTTTCCTCTCTAAATGAGGATACTGAAAACAGAACATTTGAGGAAAATTTAGGACTCAGATGTTAGATTTGTCCATTAAATCAAGGGCAAAGAGGCAGTCTGTTTCCTTAATATGAGTAATGCACATATATACATGGCAAACTATTGTTTTGTATCTAAACAAAGAGCCTTGGCCCCTTCTGCCTGACCATTTCCACATCTAGATTCTACTGATTAACAGGCTATAAATAGCAATTCGGTTATTTCTATGTCAGTAAATATATACAGTATATAGTCTAATATATATGAAGCAAGATTTCAATGCTTCAAATACCCTGTAAACAAAAAAGAATTCTCACTTGCCATGCTTATTTATAATAAAAGCTTGAAATTCTGAGAAATACTCTTTATTTAGGGTGTTTCTGTTTTAAACTGTTTTATACAGTTGCCTCTTTCGTTAGGAAATTGGTTGTGCCTCAAGGGCAGATTTAACAGTTCGGTTCTTCAGAGCCATCTGGTGCTATTAATAAGTATCGCAGAATGTACATGGTATTTTACCAAGAAAAACGTTTTTTTTAAAAAAAGGATCCTCATTCTGCAGATCCTTAATTATGGAATTTCTTCTGGGAAGTGTTATTACTGAATTCTAATGCTTTTTATCTTTTATCATCTCATAAGAAACCATACTGGATATATCACTGCGACCGGATGGTTCACTGACACTACAATATGTGAATCATGTCCAAGTGTTTTTGTCTTAATTAGTTTCATATTTACTCATTGAGAATGTAATTGTGATTTGCTTTTTCATATTTTTACCATACCCTAAATAAATAAATGTCTTTCCTAGATTTGGAGGGCTCTACTATGTCTAATACTGTATCCATTTTCTTTGCTTCTGTGGGGTTGCGGGGAGCTTAATTGCATTCAAATATATATTTTCCAACTCTGCTGGTTGGAAAATCTTTGCTGCTGAATGAACACTTAAGTATCTCCTAAGTGTTACAGAATTTCTCCAAATGTAATTAACTCCACTAAAAGTGTGACTTTCTGTGACTTCCAAAAAGTACTTCTTACTTTGCAGTGATAATAATACTTTTTTTTAAATGAACTATTATGATTCTCTGCAGAGAATTACAATGTTGTGAAATGGATTATTATTACCCTGATAAGGTTCTCTATTACCTTTCTAGAATAAAATTATTTATGGTTTTGGGAAGAATATATATATTTTTATTGGAGGTATGCTTTTAGTGCTAAGTGAGTTTCCTAAATAATGTGAATTCCCCAGTAATTACTTTAGTCCATCTCTTTTTAAATGCTTTGCTTGATTCAGGAGCCAGAGCACAAATATTATTTCATATTATTAATTTATTTGCCTGATAAATATAAACACTAACATAACTTTATTTAGAAAAAACTATAATTAAAATGTATACAACCTAAGGGGGCATTCATATATAATTTAAAATTAAGTACATTCATTTAAATTACAAAATTAGACACAATATAATTATAAGAAAGACCACTTATTCCCAGGTCCATTCTGCCTCCTGACCTAAGTGAATAGAGACAGCCTGCTGAAGTTTCCCTCCACCAGGGGGACTACATGAGGGGATACAAAGGTGGGTATTTTCGGTAGCCCCGCCCATCCTTTGGAATAACCTAATCCTTGAGGCAAAAATGACTTCCATTCTTATGTTCCAGGAAATAGTTAATAGTCTTTTCTGAAAAACGTTATTTTCATTGTGTTATGTTGTATAATATGTTTGATTTTGTATCCTGCACAGAGCCTCTGGAGTGAGACACTCTTGTAAGTGAAATAAAATTCAGAGTATTAGTTATGTCCTTTAAAGTCTTACGCTGCATGAAGCCAGGTTACCTATGGAACTATCTATCTATGGAACATCGCACCCAGTCAGTTAGGGAAGGTATGTTGCGGATGCCATCAATTAAAGAATTCTGACTAATGGGGTCCAAGAAGAGAACTTTTTCTGGCTTTGCCCCAACTCTTTGGAACATTTTCCCCTGCCACAGAGGTGAGGTGGGCTCCCTACTCTCCTGGCCTTTTGGAAAGGTTTGAAAACATGGCTCTGCTGTTTTGCTTGAAGCACACAAAGCACCACACAGCTATGGGGCTGACTATTGCCCAGAAGCCCCATCTTTTAATTCACTTTAATGTTCAATTTTAATCATATTTGCCTCTTTTAAAATTGTATATACAGTTTTTATGTTTTAATATTTTATTTGTTTGCTACCCAGAGTCCCTCTGTGAGGAAGATGGGTGGTTTCTAAATGTGGTAGATAAATATTTTTTCCAGAATTTCCATTCATATGTGTTCTCTTTGTTTTTCTTCCATTCAATTATGTTCAGTTCTCAGAGACTGACTGGATAAATCCCTGCAGTTTTCTTGACTAGATTTTTCAGAAATGGTTTGCCATTGTCTCCTTCCTTAGGGCTGAGAGAAAGTGACTGGCCCAAGGTCACCCACCTGACTTCATGCCCAAGAGGGGACTAGAACTCACTCTCCCAATTTCTAGCCTGAACCATGACTCCAAACTCGTTCTCACATGTGTTCTTATAAAGCTGTTAAAACAAAATATCAAAAATCTTTCTAATGATTGTGAAACAGATTGCTTTATCTTCACAAATACATTCTTTGAAAATTAGCATATTTATTTCAATTACTGTGTCATTCTAATTCCAAGCAAAACCCAATTACAGAAATGGATTCAAACTGAAACTAATTAAATTATCTTCATTATAATGTGGTCAGGACTCTATTAATAATGATTCATCTGGGTAGTATGAGATAGATAATGATCTAATAAGACCTGGCATTCCTAAGTTAATATTGAATTTTATGGTACTAGCAGTAATTTTCAAAACCAGGTAGTAGTTTATTCAAACTGTCGTCTTGTACACCAGCAGGTCATATCCTAGAATTAGCTGCACAGTTCTGTACTTTCCTTTCATTCTTTGAAAAATGTTTGATGAGTACAAGAGATATAGCCATTTTGAAGGCAGCAGATAACAAAAACCATCAGAAACTTTATTAGTATAATCAAAGAAATTATCTTTTTCCACTTTGGAAGATGGATTCTATAATACCCTGATATCACTTATTATGGTTAGTGCTGTACTGTTTTATCTTGTTTTAATGTTAATGCTGCTTCCAATAATCAGATGGCTATGCTAGCTGCAGATGGTTCTATATATATGCACTGTGCTTTCTGTGTGCATATGTGTGTGCGCGTGCATATTCAATTAATTTATATGCCTGGCAACTAGCTGGACTAATCCTTACAGGTTTTTTGGAAATATTTTCAGAAATCTTCATTTTGCCACTACCTTCTTTCTAGGACTGAGAAAGAATGACTGGCCCAAATCCACCCAGCTGGTTTTGTAACAAAATCAAAACTACAACTTGGGGTCCTTCCAATTTGTTAAGTCCCTATCTTTTATATACTGTTTCTATTTCAAATGTATTTTGTGCTACTATGTGAAGACTTAGATTTTTGAGATACATGGGATGTGGAATCTTGCCATAGAGTACTGCCATTGGGTGCTTGGTTGGATGCTTCATATTTCATTGCACCTTAGAGTATTTCTAACATCCTAGGACTGTCTGGAAAATTTTAAAATTAATACCCCTGTTATTGCTAGTCTATAAATAATTTATTTTTTTCAGGGAATGTTTTCCTTTGCATAGTGAGATGGTGGCAAAAAGTGTAATTAATAAAATAAATTTTCTAACACTGCTATCAAATAGCATGTGGATTTTCAAGCTTCTTTTCAGGACATGGAATCTGTCAATTAAAAAAATCCTGGAATGGTTAGGGTTAGGGTTCTAATGATGGAAAGTTGGATGGGTTTGAGTGAACTTTTTTGCCCTTAGTCTCTGATGCAAACCCATCACGTTTTTGTGGTTTACAACTGTATTTGATTAAGTCATGAGATACTTCATTCAGCACTAAGTTATTTAATTCCAATCTTCCAATTTTCAACAGGCAGAAATTTTTATAGCAATGTAATTTGCTGCTACTGAAATTAAAAACTCATTCTTGAGCTGCAATACTCCACTATTATTAATATTAATACTGTGGCCTGACGAGGAAGGTGTAAACCACTGTGCAATATTAGGGCTTTAAAGTGTGGAGGCATGCCTGCATAACACATTGAACCAAGGTCCTAAATAACAACTAATCCTCTAAACATGAATTAGGTCGTCTCAGTTCACTCAGAATATTTAGTTTAGTTTGTAAATTAGGGTAATCAAATTTAGTGTTCTGTGTGGGCTGTCATTGTAACTTGTGACAAACATAGTGGAAATAATTTGCTTAGGATGATCTTATCTATTTATTTATTTGTAGTACTGCTCAATTAAAAAGAAACTTCATGGCAGTCATGTGTGAAATCCAAACACTGAATAAAATAGTCAACTAAATCCAATCTTACTAAATGCAAGCATAACAACAACAAAAACAACAATATAAAGATAGGTGGATAAAAATGCCAAATCCAGTCTAAATAACTGCTGACTATGCAACCAACTATAATAACACATTAATATGCTACCCAATTCTCAGTGATTCTGGGCAGCATATAAATTTAATAAAATACTATTAACTACTACTGCTATTTGGACAGATGGTTCAACACATTTCATTGACATTCTGGTGATCTAAATTTCTGATGATGTACAAGTCTACAAATAATGTTTGGTCTATAGCCAGTTTGCTCTAATGGTTTCTAGCAGACTAGAAAAATGGGAGGTCATAAGTTCAAGTCCTGCCTTAGCCATGAAAACCAGCTCCGTCATTTTGGGACAGTCACTCTCTTTTAACCTAATCCATCCCACAGGGTGGTTGTTGTGAGGAAAACAAGAGGAGAGTATTGTGTGTATTCATCATCTTGAGTTGTTTGTAAAAATAATAAAATTGGGATATATATATATATATATATATATATATATATATATATATATATATATATATATATATATATATATATATATATATATATATATATATATATATATATATATATATATATATATATATATATATATATATATATATATATATATATATATTGTATTATTGTAATATAGTGTATTCTCTTCACAACAACACCCACGCAGATATAATAAATATAATTTCTATAGCATAGTACAGTACATACAATATGTGTTCTCAGATTCCCACTAGGCTTTAATCCTCCTTAGTTGCTCCGAACAGCTCATGTCATAAGTTTCTCCTACCAATTTCAGCAGAATTAAACGGCAGCGATTTTGGAGACGCGTCTCGAGTCTTATTCCTTTGACACGGCGTAGCGGAAAGCTAAGCAAATTGGACGCGCCGGAAGTGTAACCGATTCTACTGCGGTATCTTTGCTGCTGAGATCACCAGGGCAGGAAATAGTAGTCGTACCAGTTTTAGGAATAATCATGCAATTGCCCCACGGACTCCTTTTGTTGCAGTACCGCACTATGGCTGCGCCCATGTAACGAAGAAAGATTTCTATGCAGATCTTTTCAGACAATCAATGGGTCCCACTTTCTAAAGCATTTCCCCTATTTCTGGGGAATCCACGACCGGCGAAATTCCAATTTCTCCCTGAATCGGAGTCTTGGGATTTTTTAAAAATGTTTGTCAAACCTTTCAGGGTGAAATCCAACACCGCTATCAAAGGGTCCGATAGGTAAGTTCAGGGCTTTTTTTCCTCATTGAACGCTCAGAACGGAGTTCCAGCACCTTTTTTGGATGGAACCTTGTAGGATAGGCAAGGCGGGTTGTATAACATGTGTGAGTTCCGGCACCTTTTTCTTTTACAAAAAAAAGCACTGGGTAAGTTTGTTTTCTTTCATTTCAAGGCGTTATATTCTTGGGAGTTGTAAATTGGGATATTTTTAAGTTGAGCGTAAGGAGCAGTTTTATGTGAGGAGGCTAAAGGACGACGCGGTTTTATAATTCTACGGTGAATAAACGCCTGCTTCAGCATGAATGCAAACTTTGATAGTTTTCATTATAGACATCATGTTGCATGGAAAGATTGTTTGTCGACAAATAAAAGTGATCTGATTGTTACTCCAACACTGCGTGCAGTATGAACGGAAGGAATGTTGGGATAAGATTTTGTTTTGACAAAACAATAACAATCTTCTAAATATGTGTTATTAAATGAGATGTAATTATCTAATCTTGCCATCTTTAAACATTACATTGCTGAATACTTCATATTCTTTTAAAACTGGTGTTTTTATCTTTTTATCTTACTAACTTTTCTATCATTGAAGCAGATTTCCATTCAAAGTAAATAATTCATTGATACTGTTGCCATTAAAAAAATGACAATATTGATATAGGTAGTTCTTGACTTACAACCATTTGTTTAGTGATCATTCAAAAAAAGTGACTTGTGACCATTTTCTTTGCAGAATCCCCATGGACACATGATCAAAATTCAGGCGCTTGTCACTGGCTTATTTTTCTGATGGTTGCAGTGTCCTGAGGTCATATGATCACTTTTTGTGACCTTCTGAAAAGCAAGGTCAATGGGGAAGCCAGATTGACTTAACAGCCCTATTACTAAATTAACAACGACAGTGATTCAATTAACAGCTGTGGCAAGAAAAGTTGTAAAATGGAGCAAAACAACTGTCTTGCATAGCAACAGACATTTTGGGCTCAATTGTGGTCATACGTTAAAGACAACCTATATAGAATATATAACTCTGATTTGAAATAAAAGCTTTAGGATAGCTTGCCAGTCTTAAAATGGCTTTTTAAATTATAGTATACTTAGGAAATGTGTATATTTTGTGTGATTGGCTTGGGTGGATTAAAAGACAGAATGAGGATATTAAGAAAACAAGTATTAATAATGTACAACTAAAAATATAACATCTCATAATCTTATTTATAGGTAATTGCAGATTAATATGGAATTTCAGGGATGGCTATTTCTTGATATATAGTAACAAATTAAAATTAACAATTGCAGGAGGAAATTGCGAAATGATGTTGCAGCGGTTTATCCCATCCTGACTTCAGAACAACTTGCTGAAGTTGTGCCAATGAAAGAGGAATTGAATATTATTAAAATATATTCTCATAAAGGAGAAACTGTCACAGTCTATGCCAATGGCAAAAATCCTATCCTTTTTGAAATGGAGAAAATGATATATCCAACAGGTACAGCAGACATTCCAGTGGGCAGGTGATGTTGAGACTTGGAATGTTTGAGTTTGGTTCTCTTTTTCTTTTTGAACACGTTACTTGATCATTCTGAACCTTTGTTTCCACCTCCAAGAACAGTGTGGCTCAATACTTCTTAGTTATGGCAGTGAAGTTTCAAAAAGTTTAATTGCAATCAGGCAGAATGCTTTTAATGATGCATATATTATTACTGAAACTTGGTTTGTTATAACTCTTCTCAAAATGAATATCCATGATGAGTGGAAAGAAGGAATTTATGCTGGTTCTAGGAGGATATGTTTAGGTTGATTAGGATTTTAGTTTTATATAAGAGTTGTGATGATAGCAGTAGATACGTACAGGTACGCGGTGGCTCAGTGGGTTAGGACACTGAGCTTGTCGATCAGAAGGTCGGCAGTTTGGTGGATCGAATCCCGAGTGCCGCGTAGCAGAGTGAGCGCCTGTTACTCGTCCCAGCTTCTGCCAACCTAGCAGTTCGAAAGCACGTAAAAATGCAAGTAGAAAAATAGGGACCACTACGGTGGGAAGGTAACAGCGTTCCGTGCGCCTTTGGCGTCTAGTCATGCCGGCCACATGACCACGGAGACGTCCTCGGACAAGCGCTGGCTCTTCGGCTTTGAAACGGAGATGAGCACCGGCCCCTAGAGTCGGAAACGACTAGCACACATGTGCGGGGGAACCTTTACCTTTTTACCTTTACTCCTTGCTGAATTGGTCATTTTAAAACCGTTCAAACCTATATCAGCCACAGAATTGGTGCTTTATCGCCAGTAACCAGCTGTAATAAATGCTATCATCATCTCTACACACACACAAACACACAATCATGTTGGATGGGATAGATGGGATTTGCTTAACAACTGCAGTGTTTGCCGTGGTGAAAAAGGGGGGTAAATAATTTCTGATTGTGTGAGTGCCTGAGCCTATGACTGCAATAACTTACAACCATAATTCCAGGATTAAGTACAGTCTTAAGTCTATACTTAATTTTATAGTTGTGCTCAACATTTTCTGAGTTAAAACCACTTCACATTTACTACTTTGATTATGGTGAAATAATAATCTATTTAACCTAGGTTTTAGGTACCACCATTTCTTCAAATGATTGTACAGATCTAGCTAATCAGTGTCAGGCTTCCTTTGCTATACTTAGAAGTTTTAAGTATTTTGTACTCAGTCCTGTGTATGAGATAAATAAAGCTAATGCTAATTAAGTGATTGCATTCTTGAGTTAGTTGAATGAAAAGTTGAAATGAGGAGAGTCGTTTATTTTATTTTATTTTATTTTAATTCCATTTATATCCCGCCCTTCTCCGAAGTAATTTCTATTTTTTATTTTACATAATGCAAGACTGAGGAGAAATAAATATTAACAAAATATTTAAAAACTATTTTATTTTCTCTTTGGGGCAGTGTACACACTGTGGTCTTATCCCCACCTTCTCCCTGCGTTTTCTACTTGGCCACCTGTGGTGCACAAATTAGTAGGAGGAGCAGGTAAGGAAATGGATTGAAATCTTCTGTTGTGCCATTTATCTGCCTTTTTGTGGAGTTTGCCTTCAATATTTGGCTTGTATATTGATCTGAACATGCTTATTTGAAAGTAGGGGTTTTTCACAAACATAATTAAATACATTTTCAAATATTCATACCTTTTTTACCATTAATTGACAGTTTGAGAAGAGCTTTGGGGAATTGCTCTTATTTAACCTTAACAAAGGAAAATAAAGGATAGTTAGTTAACAGTCAGTCTGACTTGCCTTTTTTTTAACCTATGTACCTTGATGGCTTTTGAATGCCCTCTCTAGAGATCACTTCTGGTCCCTAACTGTTAATCTTTACACACTAACTAAGCAACCCCTTTTTAATCCCTTAGCCATGGTCTTTTTGGTTTGCTTTCTCCTAATAAAAAAACTAGTACAAGTTCTTATATTTTACAGAGAGCCTTGATTTGTAACTTCTGCAGCAGCAGAAGTGTTGAATTTATACTGGTGGGATAACTCAAAGACGCGCTGGGATTATACTTATAGTATCCCAAGCCATGCTAGTGTTTATGGGTGCAATATGAGACAACATGAAAAACACAACCAATGTTCCAGTCGTCATATCGTCATTTTAACAGTATGCAGACTTCTGGTCTGTGTGTTTTGAGAATGGGGAAAAATTTCTACTCCTAATCTAATCAATAATGGAACCTGTTGTGGTCTCTGCATCTGGCCCTGATTCTGGCCCTGATTCTGAAGTGCAGAAGAGAAATTAATTATTTGTCTCTATGGATACACAGGTCTGTCAGTCCATCTACTCAAACAAACAAACACAGGTCTGTGCCCATGATGATTAACTATACATGTACACACACAAACACACAAGTAGGATTGGTTTTGGAATTTCTGGAATAATAGTTATAGTTGGAGAGCCAGTTTGTTCTAGTGGATAAAATAATAATTTAGAAACTGGGAGACACTGAATTCTAAATATTTTGGTTCTTGATTGTGTAGTGCAGAAAATTGTGATAGGTTAACTTGAATATTTGTTCTCTTGAACATATTCATTGTGTTTCTTTACTACAGATTTAATGCTTCCAGGAGTTATCGTTCCCAAATGTGGTCTCCCCCAGGTAAATCGAGGTAGTCTCTGTGCTGTTACCTTGGTGGAAAACAGGTATGATTTCTATTAGACAATTAATGCTAAAGGGGTTAATGACTTGTTAATGAATTCTTATTTTTATATTCTGTAATGTTGGCCACTGCCTTAGAAAAAGATAATTATATATCTCAGACAAGTTCTACTGTGTTTTGGGGACATTTTAAAATTGTTGGCATTTCATTTTATTTCATGTTTTCTATCCTATTTTATTGGAAGTTGTATTATTGTGTTAAATTACATAAGATGCTTACCCAACAAAAAATTTATTGGTCCCTGTGGTATCAGATCAAACCAACATAAAATTTGTACCTGTTTTTAAATTTAAAAATTGTAGGTCTATAGCAGTGTTATAGAAATGTACATAGTTGTGAATAAATGAAACATCTTCACACTGAATTAAACCATGATGTGAAGTAGTTTACAGATAGAGGCTTTCTGCTTCTTGATATCTTTTTCACCAGACATTAAATCTCTGTGTATAAAGCAGATGTCTTTCAATGAATTATTACTCCTTCATGAAGGCAGAACATTACAGATTGCATATGCTTATAATTTTGCAGGTAGAAGTCTCTTGAGGGCATATTTGGGAGACAATTTGCTTAATATGTTGAAGAATTTCCTTTGTGAAGTTGCTTGTATGGGATGGGGAGAATAGTGTCAGCTTTTGGTGTCCAAGTCTAGCATGCTTCATTATTGCAATTTATGTGCAAAAAAAATGCAAAGAAGAAAGATGACCCACGGGCTTTGTATTTTTTGTGTATTAGGTAGCATCAGAGATTGTTGATCTGCTTTTCCCATAGAGCAAAGTTGGAAGGTAGAAGCGCCTCTTTCTATCTTAAAACACTTCCTAGTTACAAAGCTGATTCTTGAACTTCTGTGTTGACTATAAAAATTAGACAATTCTTTATTTAAGGGGGGAAAGTCAGGGTTTTTGTTTTTTCTCATTTTAAGGCAATGCCTTTTACTATTTTTGTTGTTTTTTTATTACAAAAAGATCTTCCAGATCTGAAGGGCAAATGTTAACAAGAGTAGCAAATCTACTTGAAAACTTGATAATGGACTGAACAAAATACAGGTGGATTAGAAACTGAAGAACAGAAATTGCATTTTTAATTTTTCCTTTAGCAATGTTATACCTTGTCTCTCTGTGTCATATCCCTTGAGCTTTGGTGTTTCTTCTAGGTTTTAACTTTGACTTTCAAGATAAAACATAAAACCCAATATCAATCAGTTAATCCATGGTTTGGGTATGATATGCAAATTAAGAGGAAATGGTCTTAAAGCTGTTTTAAATGGAGTAAGAGTTTGAGTAAGTGCCTTAAGCATGTTACATTCTTTTTCCTGTCTTTTTGCAGAGCCCCCGTGGCCATTGGAATAGCTATTATGACAACTGCTGAGATGGTGGCAGCTGGAATGAAAGGAAAAGGCTTCACAGTGCTGCACACTTACATGGATCACCTATGGTGAGGACACAGACAAATTTTGGAGAATGTTCCCAATCAGAAGTAAAGCTGTTAGTTTTGGCACAGTATTATTTCAAGACTTGGGCCAACTGATTTCTGGATTCTAACCTGACTATAGGTAGTCCTCGACTTATTACCATGATTGAGCGTATCATTTCCATTGTTAAGGGAGGCAATTGTTAAGTGCGTTGTGCCTCATTTTGTGATCTTTCCCCCTCTCCACAATTATTAAGTGAATCACTGCAGTTAAGTAAATCATGTGGTCATTGAGGAAATCTTGCTCCCCTCCATCGACTTTGCTTGTCAGAAGGCTGCTGGGAAGATTAAAGTGGGTGATCACTTGACCCGGGACAGTGCAGCCATCATAAATACATGCCAGTTGCCAAGAAACCAAATTTTGCTTATGGGACCACGGGAGTGCTGCAATGGTCTTAAGTATAAAAAACGGTTATAAATCACTTTTTTCCATGCTGTGGTGACTTCAAATGGTCACTAAACGAATAGTTGAGAACTAAAGGTAAAGGTAAAGGTGCGTGCTAGTTGTTTCCAACTCTAGGGGCCGGTGCTCATCTCCGTTTGAAAGCCGAAGAGCCAGCGTTTGTCCGAGGACGTTTCCATGGTCATGTGGCCGGCATGACTAGACGCCAAAGGCGCACGGAACGCTGTTACGCTGAGTTGAGAACTACTGTACATTAAATTAGACTATATTAGATTTTATTAAATTGGAATAATCAACTTGTAAATCTGAGTTTAGAGATTGAGACTTTATTCATCCATGTTAGATCAGCATACATTTGCGCTTTTGAACAATAAGAGGTAAAGGTTTTGTGTATATCATCAATTTAGAGAATTGTGAGATCTCATAGTGTTTCTTTTCATGAGTAGCCTCTAATTTTGTTAGCGCTGCTATTAACAAATATAGGTATTACATGTTAGGTAGACTAGTTTGCATGGACTTTTTTTTGTTGAAATGGGGATTTGGAGTCAGCCTGTCTACATCATTTGCAGTATATTTTTATCACATTGTTTATTTTCTTTTTAAATTCTCAAGGGCCATTGGTGACAAATCAAGCCCGCCTACAATACCTCTCTTAGAAATAGAACCCTCAGAGATGATAGTTGAAGAAGAAGAAGAACAGAAGAAGGAAGAAGGGGAAACACCTGAAAGCAGCCTCTCTCTTGATCCATCCTTGCAGATGGACATTGAACATCTCACCTTAGAGGAAGATATTTCTCATACTGTCATGGATGAAAAAGAGGAACTCAGTCAAAACAATGCTGCTGAAAAGACTGAAGAGAATGAACCAAATATTTCTCAGGAGATGGAAGATGACAGAAGTCCACAAGGTACAAGTCTAGAGATTTGCACAGAAATAGATTTAACTAGATGCAGATATGATATGATAGCATCTTGGTATAATATAGTATATTTATAGTTCTTTACACATTGCAAAGTGCAAACTGTCTTATTCTATCATATGCGACAGGTAATGTGTGCTCCTTTGTGTTTATGTATAGTACCGTATGTATTCACTGGAGTAACACAGAGATACTTATGGAAAGAGACATAGAGCATTAATCAAGATTCGTCACAGCTAAATTTTGGTAAAAAGAGCAGCAAAAATGCGTCTTGTTTACATAGGGCTTCCATAATCTATAGATGCTATTTGTTTCATTTATTTGTTTGTTTATTTAGCAATCAGTTATACTCCTTTTTATTCAATACTTCTTTTTATTCAAGTTTTAAAATAATATAGGTGTATTATGAACAGTGTGATTTTGGGGGTGGGTTTATCCTCCTTTACTGTTCTGCAGTATTTCATTAGTAGACATAAAACATGTTTAAAAATGTTAACTATTTTCATTGAGCTGGATAGAATGGCTCTATATCGATTTAAATAACACCACCATTTTGTGGGATCCTTTAAAAGAACTAATTGAGACCTACCTATAGGAACAGTAAAAAATGTAAATTAAAGTTGGTACTAAAATAAATAAAACCTTGGCAGAAGATATGTATCTTACTACTTTTAATTTATGAGAGATAGCTTGTTGATACATATATATATATATATGTTTCAAATGTTAACTATTTAGATTACCTTGCTAGGCCCCAAACATGGGGCAAATCTTTATTTCCTGTTTTCAGCCTATCTTGAAGGCTATCGAACAGGCAGTAGTCACACCGGACAATTCATATATTTTGTGTAAATTACTAACAAAGAATTAAAGGGAAACTAAGATGCATTTCTGACTCTTTAGTCTTCATCAGTCAGCTATACCTTTCTGAGATTCGAACCTGGGCTGATTGCATATTAGGCAGTGTTATTTGCCTCTAAGCCACAAGGTCTCTCTCGCTCTGTCAGCTTTTTCTGCAAGGGAAGATATGTTTCAAATGTTAACTATTTAGATTACCTTGCTAGGCCCCAAACATGGGGCAAATCTTTATTTCCTGTTTTCAGCCTATCTTGAAGGCTATCGAACAGGCAGTAGTCACACCGGACAATTCATATATTTTGTGTAAATTACTAACAAAGAATTAAAGGGAAACTAAGATGCATTTCTGACTCTTTAGTCTTCATCAGTCAGCTATACCCTTCTGAGATTCGAACCTGGGCTGATTGCATATTAGGCAGTGTTATTTGCCTCTAAGCCACAAGGTCTCTCTCGCTCTGTTAGCTTTTTCTGCAAGGGAAGATATGTTTCAAATGTTAACTATTTAGATTACCTTGCTAGGCCCCAAACATGGGGCAAATCTTTATTTCCTGTTTTCAGCCTATCTTGAAGGCTATCGAACAGGCAGTAGTCACACCGGACAATTCATATATTTTGTGTAAATTACTAACAAAGAATTAAAGGGAAACTAAGATGCATTTCTGACTCTTTAGTCTTCATCAGTCAGCTATACCCTTCTGAGATTCGAACCTGGGCTGATTGCATATTAGGCAGTGTTATTTGCCTCTAAGCCACAAGGTCTCTCTCGCTCTTTTAGCTTTTTCTGCAAGGGAAGATATGTTTCAAATGTTAACTATTTGAAATAAAGATTTGCCCCATGTTTGGGGCCTAGCAAGGTAATCTAAATAGTTAACATTTGAAACATATCTTCCCTTGCAGAAAAAGCTAACAGAGCGAGAGAGACCTTGTGGCTTAGAGGCAAATATAACACTGCCTAATATGCAATCAGCCCAGGTTCGAATCTCAGAAGGGTATAGCTGACTGATGAAGACTAAAGAGTCAGAAATGCATCTTAGTTTCCCTTTAATTCTTTGTTAGTAATTTACACAACATATATATATATATATATATATATATATATATATATATATATATATATATGTATGTATGTATGTATGTATGTATGTATGTATGTATGTATGTATGTGTATATATATATATATATATATATATATATATATATATATATATATATATATATATATATATATATATATATATATATATATATATATATATATATATATATATATGGTAAAGAGCACATGTGTGCTAGTCATTTCCGACTCTAGGGGCCAGTGCTCATCTCCGTTTCAAAGCCGAAGAGCCAGCACTTGTCCAAGGACGTCTCTGTGGTCATGTGGCCGGCATGACTAGACGCCAAAGGTGCACGGAACACTGTTACCTTCCCACCGTAGTGGTCCCTATTTTTCTACTTGCATTTTTACGTGCTTTTGAACTGCTAGGTTGGCAGAAGCTGGGACGAGTAACAGGCGCTCACTCTGTTAGGCGGCACTCGGGATTCGACCCGCCAAACTGCAGACCTTCTGATGGACAAGCTCAGCGTCCTAACCCACTGAGCCACCGTGTCCCTATACACACACACACACACACACACACACACACACACACACACACACACATTTTTACTTAAAAAGTACATAAAATCTGTGCAGAGTTCATTGAGGAACAAATGTGCCTAATGTTACTTTCTACAGAGCAAATGGATGCCCTGCTTCATCAATGTTTCTTTCATGCCTTAAAATGTAAAGTGAAGAAGTCAGAGCTCCCCCTGCTGACCAGTACATTTTTGCGTAACTACATATTTTCCTGCTGGTAAGTATTTATTATTTATCTTATTTATTCAATTTTTACACCACCCATCTCATTCTGGATAGTTTACACAGCTTAATATAGCAATCTAAACACACAGTTAAAAGCACAATTCAACATCAAAATTAAACAAGAGATAAAAGTTAAAATCATATCTAACTATAATAAGTATAATAAAAATTGACTTTGTAGACTGAGTATTAAGTTTGCTGCAGAGGACTAGTTCTGAAAATGTGGTCTGCAGACCCCTGGGGTTCCTGAGACCCTTTCAGGGGATCCACGAAGTCAAATAAATATTTTAATATTTAACATATTGATAGATAAAACTACATAAATCAAAACTCTTTGGAATCCTCAATCATTTTTAAGAATGTAAAGGGCTCCCGAGACCATAATGTTTGAGAGCCATTGCTGTAGTAGAGGATTGTTTTCTGCTTGAATCTCCTAGATTCTACCCAAATTCACCATGCCTAATATGTCAATATAATTCATTCAGAACATGATTGATTAACCTGAAAAATATGTACTACATCCATGAATAACATTTGCATGTACAAAGTACAAGTTAGTACAATCACACAAGGTTGATATTTTTGAACCTGGCAGCGTAATATGGCAATGTACCAAAATTAGCTCTATATTTCAGCTCCCATAATTCATAAACTTAATTCAGTGACTGCAAAACCATTATAAAGTTATATAAATTAGCTTCCTACTTTGGTTTACTTAAAGATTTTGTTATCATTCCAGCTAATTGATTGGAAGACTATTAGTTAGAAATACTAATTGCAACAAAACTAAAAATCTTACCCTACCCTGATAGTTATGCAGCTTCTGACAGTGTTGTTTTTAGCTTCTAGATGCTTGCTTTTCAAATTTGGTACTTTTAAAATGTATGGACTACAACTCTCAGAATTCCCAGGCTAGCACACTGGTTAGGGAATTCAGGGAATTGAAATCCACATGCCTTAAAAGTGCAAAGTTTGAAAAACACCGATCTAGATTAACACTTTTTAAAAATCTATGTGGCTTGAAGTGAAATTGGCATATGTGCTGGGGGTTTTATTGGGGATTTTTATTATTCTACTGTTTTTAGCTCGGGCTCTTATTTAATTCTTTTTTAATTTTTGTATTTTGTATTTTTATGTGCCCTGTTCACCGCCCTGAGTCCCTCGGGAGAAGGGCGGTATATAAATATAATAAAGATAAAGATAAAGATATGGAGCCAAGACAGTTAGTTCCTGTTTAGTCCAGTTCATTCTATTCCAATCAATTTTACTTCTCTAGATCCCCAACAGAGTTCATTTTTGTCCCATTATTTGAACTAGGAATACCACTGATTAAACTTGGAATTATATGTATGCAAAACATACATTTCTATACTGAGTTCTGGTGATTCTCAGGTTCTTGTTATCTGCAACATGGTTTAGAACCATTAATTTTGAAAGTTGCAAAGTACATAGCTGACCTTTGAGCATTCAGAGAATGACAATTCTTGTGTTGGGGAATTTTATCTGTATGTGGAAGCTTCCTTATATGTAAGAAGAATATTCTGAATTAAAACAGATCCTTTAACTGGACGTGAGCATGTAGGAGCTTCTTTATGCTGTATATAAGGATATTCAGGATTAGGCCAGGCTCTGCAAGAACAGTCCTTCTGTGCTGATTAATGGATTGAGGTTACCTTGGAATTTATGCTAGTTAAAGATATTTTTAAAGAAAAAGATATTGTTGCAAAGTATTTGTAGGTGGGAGTCAAAATCCTATGTGCATAAAAGTCTCTGGACCACAGCAGTTGTAATCAATATATGAATTTAGTTAGCTTATTCTAGATGATGCAAATTTTGTTTGTTTGGTAATTATTTTTTTTCTTTAATCTATTAATAGTCCAAAAGATCAACAACTGGATATAAAGAAATCTAGCTACAAAAAGGTGAATAGTTGTTTCTTTGCCTATTTATGGAAGTTTGCAGTAATAAATTAATTGATTTAATGTTGTAGGGATTTTTTTGGCTTGCCCGCTTCTCATATTTATGTTCTAAATTTTGCTGGGTGCCTCAGGGTTCTTCCCTCCCGCATCCTTTTTAATATCTATATCAAACAGATGGGAGAAGCCATTGGTTGGGTTCAGGGTGAGTTATTATCAAAATAATGATGACACCCAGCAACACATCTCTGTCATCAGCTGTCCAAATTAAACTTGTCAAGGTTCTTTCCCAGGCTCTGGAGGCTGTGAAGGTTTGAACATGAACCCACAAGTTGCAGCACAAGACTGAGTGGCTAGGGGTTTTGGCTCCCTTAGATGTGGAAGTTGCAGAGTTTCCATTTTAATTCTAGATCAAGTGGCACTACCCCATTCAGATGTGGTGCACAATTTGGAGGATCTCCTGTATTCTTGCTCACAGAGCAAGTTGCAGCTGTGGCCAGAGGACTTCCAAGTAGTAGAAGCTCTATATGGCACAGGACCTGGTAACCTGAGGGACTACCTTTTCCTAAGAACTTCTGCCTGTCCCTTTTGCTCCCACAAGGAGGGATAACTCCAGGTTTCTATAGGACCTAGGAAGCATCCCTTTTTTGTGGTTGCCCCTGCTGTTTGGAATGCTCACCCCCTCTGATATATGGGAGACCCCAACTCTTTTCATCTTTACAACTGCACATTGTATCTCTGGTAATTCATTCCATTCTGTGCACTATATGGTATGTGGATCAAGCAACAAACAAACAGATTTGTATTTTCCCATTGATATTTGCAAATGGTTTGAGTCATGGCAATATTTTTATTGTGGCTATATCTTACGTTTTCTCCTACAATGTTGCAAACAAAATTGGGCTAAGCAATTTGTCATTTTTCCCCCTTTTTCAAGACATAAGGTCTGGGATAATTCCGATTTAGGAAGGAGATTAACAATATTGTATATTATATATTTTTATTCATAATATTTCCAAAAATGTCTCTCTAATGTAAATTGCTTCCTCTGTATTATTTTATTTATTCAGATCACACTTTTTAGCAGGGATTTAAGAGTTACACATTCATATAATTTGAGGATATCTATTCAACTGATGTAGATTTTAGTATACTGCCAGGTGCTGGCTCATACAGCAGTATATATTACAGCCAGTCCAAAAAAAAATAATGATGTTTTTTGTAGCCCAAAGAACTTCCTGATATTGTCAGTTTGTTTCTGAACAAACTACTATCAGCCTATGCTTGTATTACCTAGGGTCGCTCTTTTTTCATGTGTATCCCAAGTCTGCAGTGAAGAATAGACATTCCTTAGACAATTTCCCCTCTTCCTTGGACTGTCTTGTGGTTGATACTGCTATTTTGTCCCAATATTCAATTTTAACTATGTTTCGCTCTTAGTTCTCAAAGTTTTTGCAGTCAATGCAACAGGAGAAGATTCTTCAGGTGAAAGAGTTGAGTAAGGGTGTGGAAAGTATTGTGGACATAAATTGGAAACATGAAAGGTAAGACTTTGAATCATGTAACCGCAAACTTTTAAAAAAGGGCAAAAATTTAAATGAGCAATATCTGTGCTTTTACTATTAAATAAATTAGCAATCCTATCTTTTTCTTTCTTTTTATGGGGACTCTGAAGCTTCTCTGAGCTTGGTTGTTTTCTTGCAGAAATGGTAAAAAAATATTTCAAATAGTGGTCATGTGACCATGGGACACTGAAACTAGTTATATAAATGTGAGCCAGTTGCCAAGCTCCTGAAATGCAGTCATATGACCCTGGGGGGAGCAGTCGTAATTTTGAGGATGAGTAATGAGCCTAAGAATTAATGAGTCTAAGTAGTGCTTTTTTTGTGAAAGAAAAAGGTGCCGGAACTCACACATGTCATACAACCCGCCTTGCCTACCCTACAAGGTTCCATCCAAAAAAGGTGCCGGAACTCCGTTCTGAGCGTTCTATGACAAAAAAAGCCCTGAGTCTAAGAATTATTTTGTTAATATATAAAATCATGGATAGTGTGCAATAGCTTATACATTTTACTAAATGTCCTATCTTAGGTATGTATACTGTATGTACTTACTGTACTGTATACATGCACAGTATGTATACTGAATTCTTCCAATCTATTGTCCACTATTTTCTTCTGATCTGTAACAAAGTTTGGTTAGAATATTTACCAGTGTTCTGTTTCAGCCTTCGACCGGCCCTGTTTGAATGTCAGGGACAACCCCTTTTTATAATCAACAGGCTGGAAAAAACCCAACCAAATTTATTTCCAAAGAGTTCAAACAAAAGTGAAACGAAAAGTTCAAACAAGACTTAAACCAAAAGGTTAAACAAGAGTTAAACAAGAATAACAGACCAGGACTCTAGCAGAAGATCTTCAAATGGTTGCCTTCAGCAACCAGCACCTCCCACACCTTCCCCTTTTATCAGCAGTCCCAAGGCGTGGCTTCTCATTGCCTTCTCCCGAGTTGCCTCATTGCCTTCCTTTGTTCTGCTCTGCTAGATTGTCTCCTGCTCCTAGCGTCCCTGAACAGAGCCAGCTGTGGATCATCTTCTTCCAATCCCTCGTGCTCACACGGTTGAGTCTGAACAAGATGGGAAGGGCCAGGCTGAGAGTCCTGCAGTGCATCAGAACCTCCCTCTGACACCAAAGGCTCTCCAAACCCCTCTTCCTCCTCCTCTTCAGAATCATCCGACCCAGCTGCCGGAACCACAGGCTAACGCTGAATCACAACAATCATTGGTTTTTCTGTTGCTTGCCATATTTCTGTAGATCAGGATCCCCAACCTTTCTGGAGGCTATACGCGTGCACGAATGGGTCTGTGCGCACGAACAGGCCACGATTGCACACGTGATGCAAACAGGGCCTCGAGGGCCCATGCGATGCCATGATGCTAGTGTCAGTGGAGGGCGCGTGCGCTTGTAGTGATGCTAGCGCCCACATGATGCTCGCAGCATCACTAGTGCCGGTACCATGCCGCAACTAGCACAAGTGAGTGCGCTTGTGGCAATGCTAGTGCCCATGCAACGCCACGCACTAGCGCGAGTGGAGGGGTGCGAGCACACAGACACATGTACACTGGCCAGCCACTCATGCAGCCCAGTGGCCAACAGCCTATGGCCTGGTAGTGGGCTGCAGCTTACAGTTTGGGGACCCCTGTTGTAGATAAGTCTATCACCATTTGTAATCTTCCAATTTGATAGTGACTTGAGTGGTAATATAAATTTATCTTGTAATATAGAAGATCGTATAAATAAGGAATATCTTCTAAGGCAAAAAAATTGAAGTTGATATCTGACTGTACAGATTTTCAGTATATCTTTGGTATTCTAACACGTTTGTGACTAGAATCTCCTGAATTCGGAGATCTTTTGGAAGACTTTCTTTGTTTTTCCATCTCTGTTTTTATCTTCAATGTCCTTATAGATATTGTTGTAATATTGCCTCTTGTCCCTTTTATAGTTGTCTGAAATTATTCAGTTCCTTCTTGATATTTTTGTCTTTCTTAGCTTTGGCTTCTCTTCCTGTCAATTTCCACCATTTATTCCGACATACAGATTTGCTTTCTGTTTTTTCTGTGTTTGTTAGTCTCTTTTCATGCTAACAGTTTCTCTGATTTCACTTCATAGTTTCTCTGGTTCCCTATCAGTAAGTTTCAGGACTTCAAAGTGATTCCTGATACTCTTCTAGAAAATGGTGGGAGTATGCTCAGACTCACAGAAACTAGTTGGCTTTGTTCATCCACTGTAGATTGAGTTGAAACCTACAGATAAGCAGTTTGTCATCTGTTCCATAGTCAGCTCCTTTCTGTGTCTTTTATGACTAAGCTCTTTCACTACTAATATAGTCAATTTGATTTCTGTTTACCTGATCATATCCATCTACAAGGACATCATTTTGATTCTTTAAATACTGTGCTAGCAGTGAAGAAACGATCGGATTGGCAGAAACTCTTAAGTTGTTCTCCTGCTTCATTTCTTTTTTCTAAGCTGTAGAACCCGACTCTTGTTTCTCTCCTTAGTGTTTCCAACTTTGGCATTCCAGTCCCCAAACACAAACAGCATAATCTGCTTGCAGGTTTTGGCAGTTTCGGATAGAAATTGACCATACAAGTAATCAACTTCCTGTTCTTTTGTATCAATGGTTGGAATACAAACTTGGGTCATAATCGTAATAAAGGATTGTTCACAAAGTCTAATTGCTATTTTGGGGTCATCGTCTGCATTGCACCAAAATACTGTCTTTAGTTATGAAAGCAACACAGTACCTTCTTTATTTTTCATTTCCTAAGTAGTAAACAGTATGATCTTCTAAGTGAAAGTGCCCAGTTCCAATCCATTTCATTTTTTGAATGCCTAAGATATCAATAGGTAGTTGAGTCATTTTATCTTTCACAGTTTTGAACTATTCCACATTCATTTTTCTTATGTTCCATATTTCCATTGTACTTTTTCTGGCATTGACAGGTTTTTTTCCTCCTACACGTCTACAGCAACCAGGCACTCCAGAGGCTTTAATGTAGCCATGACATGGACATTGTTACTAGTCCAAAAGATCCTCAGCTCTTCCTCAGTAGGAGGCTGAATGCCATCAAACCTGAAGGATCCATCATACAGCACTGTATTGCCAATGACTATCCATGCAGTTGTTATAGTTTGCCCCTGCCTTTCCCCCTGCAATATAACATAATGCCCTTTGCTAATTTGATCACATGCTTCCAGCATCTTTTGCTGCTACCTGGTGCTTTCTTGCTTGCTTTAGTTGGACTATTGGGAGGACGTTCATGTTTTTGTTAACTTTGCTGGAATGTATACTCCAGCACTCCCAGTACACTCCCAGCATTCTATTGCCATGATGAGGCAGCAAAGCAGAACTTGAGAAGGATTAAAAAGATTAGATCAGACTAATACTAAATGCTTTCTCAGGTATTTAGATCAACATGGTACAATTGTGTTTAAGATCATGAAATTGTTAAGATCATGCGTCTTTGTTAAGACTTGTTAAGATCATGCGTCTGACTTATTCGAGCACGACTTTATTCGCTCTCAGGGGGGCCCCCCCATCCTGGGAGCGACCCGCCTTACTTGTTACACCTCCTCTTGATGAAGGGCCCGAGTGTTGGGACCCTGAGAGATGGCTGGGCATGGGTAGGGGCCTCCGATATAAGCCAAATAGGAGGCCCCTGGTTAGTTTTTTGGTTAAATTTTTTAGGAGGTTAGGGAGGGGGGTGGGAACTTCTTTTGGTTGTTCGGATATGGGGGGCAGTCCAGCAACCATTGTTCAGGTCAGGGCCGGGATTGATCGCGGAGGGGAGGAGCGGAGGTCGGTCGCCCCCGGGGCTCCAGGGCAAGTCGTGGGAATGCCTATTCCCACGACGTTAGGGAATGGCAGCAGGTGCAGGAACAGAGGGCCGTATCGACTCCAGGGAAGGCCTCTCCGCTACTTGCAAGCGGTGAGGCGTTCCGACCCTCTTGTTCTACCCCGAGGTCCCGGGAGTGAGGATGTGCAGCCTCCTGAGCTCCGGCTGGTGTACCTGAATGCCAGGTCTGTCGTTAATAAAGCTCCTCTCGTCCGTGACTTGGTCGAGGGTGAGCAGGCGGACCTGGCTTGCATCACGGAGACTTGGTTGGGCCCAGAGGGCGGTATTCCTCTGGCTGATCTCTGCCCACCAGGTTTCCGGGTGCTACACCGGCCTCGGGCTCAGGGTAGGGGTGGGGGAGTGGCTGTTGTTATGAGGGAGACCTTAGCTCCGCGGGAGGCCACCGTTCCGCAGATAGTCGGTTGTGAGTCTCTCTTCTTGAGATGCGGCCCTGGTGCGCAGTTGGGCTTGCTGCTGGTGTACCTTTCACCTAGTCACGCAGCAGCAGCCCTGCCTGAGCTTCTCGATGTCCTCTCTGGGTTGGTGGTTGAGTTCCCGAAACTTATAGTTTTGGGGGACTTCAATCTACCATCTCTGGGAGGATCATCTGAGTTGGCTCGGGAGTTCATGGCTTCCATGACGGCCATGGACCTGACGCAAGTAATTTCAGGACCGACTCATGAGGGAGGCCACACCCTTGACCTAGTTTTCTTATCTGGGCGGTGGTTAGATGATCTTGGTGGGGGCTCCCCAATTATTATGCCCCTGTCATGGACCGATCATCATCTCCTGCGGCTGGTCTTCCGTTTTGCCACCCCCCGCCGTGGGTGTGTGGAACCAGTTAGATGGTACCGCCCCAGACGCTTAATGGACCCCGCGAGATTCCAGGCAGCGCTGGGGTCCCCACCTGCCTCCCCCACTCACAGCTCGGCAGATGCCTTAGTGGAAGCTTGGGAAAGGGCAGCCACTGAGGCTCTTGACCGAGTTGTACCCTTGCGGCCCCTGACCCGATGCAGATCCCGTCGAGCTCCATGGTTCTCCGCGGAGCTCCGGGAGATGAAGCGCCGGAGACGGGGCCTAGAGAGCGGTTGGAGGTCCAGCCGATCCGAATCCGACCGATTGCGACTAAGAACCCATATTAGGTCTTATCTCGCTGCGATAAGGGTGGCGAGGTCTAATCACTTCGCTACCCTTATCGCGTCCGCAGATAATCGCCCGGCCGCTCTGTTTAGGGTGACTCGCTCCCTCCTTAATCAGGAGGCGAGGGAGGAACCCTTGCAGGGTCGTGCCGAGGAGTTTAACAATTATCTGTCGGACAAAATCACTCGGATTCGGACCGGTCTGGACTCCGACTGGGCAGAGTCTGGCGATCAGGACGCGGGTGGTCTTGTCGATATCACTTGGGAGGAGTTTGATTCTGTGACTCCGGAGGAAGTGGACAGGATTATGGGGAGACTGAGCTCCACCACATGTTTATTGGACCCGTGCCCTTCCTGGCTGACTTATGCAGCCCGGGAGAGGACACGCAGCTGGTTCCAGGCAGTTATATCAGCTTCTTTGAGTGAGGGTAGCTTCCCTGCCGTCTTGAAAGAGGCGGTGGTGAGGCCCCTCCTCAAGAAGCCTGCCTTGGACCCAGCTGTATTGAACAACTTTCGTCCGGTCTCCAACCTTCGCTTTCTTGCGAAGGTTGTTGAGAGTGTGGTGGCGCACCAGCTCCCTTTGGTCCTGGATGAAGCGGATTATCTAGACCCGTACCAATCGGGTTTCAGGCCCGGGCACAGCACGGAGACGGCATTGGTCGCGCTGGTGAATGATCTCTGGAGGGCTCGGGACAGGGGTCATTCCTCTGTTCTAGTCCTATTGGACCTCTCAGCGGCTTTCGATACCATCGACCATGGTATCCTGCTGCGGCGTCTCAGGGGATTGGGAGTGGGAGGCACGGTTTTACAGTGGTTCTCCTCCTATCTCCAGGGACGCTCGCAGTCGGTGTTGACAGGAGGGCAGAGGTCGACCGCGAGGTCTCTCGTTTGTGGAGTTCCTCAGGGGTCGGTCCTCTCGCCTCTCCTGTTCAACATCTATATGAAACCGCTGGGTGAGATCATTCGTGGCTTTGGAGTTGGGTATCATCAGTACGCTGATGATACCCAGCTTTTTCTTTCTACCCCAAACCACCCCAGTGATGCCCTCAACGTGATGTCCCGTTGCCTGGAGGCGGTTCGGGTCTGGATGGGGAGGAACAGACTTCAACTCAACCCCGACAAGACCGAGTGGCTTTGCATACCTTCATCCCGGGTCTATTCGGATATTCCATCTCTTTCTATGGGGGGTGAATTATTACCCCCCGTAGATAGGGCTCGCAACTTGGGAGTCCTCCTAGATTCGCGGCTTACCTTGGAAGATCACATGGTGGCCGTGACTAGGGGGGCTTTCGCCCAGGTTCGCCTGGTGCGCCAGTTGCGGCCCTATCTAAGCCGGGATGATTTATGCACGGTCACTCACGCGCTCGTGACCTCTCTTCTAGACTACTGCAACGCCCTCTACATGGGGCTTCCCTTGAGGACCACCCGGAGGCTCCAACTGGTACAGAATGCAGCCGCGAGAGTTGTGTTGGGAGTTTCCCGATACTCCCACGTGACACCTCTGCTCCGTGAGCTGCATTGGTTGCCAGTTGTCTTCCGGGTGAGATTCAAGGTGCTAGTAATGGCGTTCAAAGCCCTCCATGGCATGGGGCCGGAGTACCTCAGGGAACATCTGCTGCCGGCATCAAGCTCCCTGCGCCCTGTGCGTTCCCACAGAGAGGGCCTCCTCAGGGTGCCACCGGTCAGAGAATGCCGTCTGGTGGCCCCCAGGGGGAGATCCTTCTCTGTGGGCGCCCCGGAGCTATGGAACCAGTTACCGGTTGAGCTCCGGACGGCGCCCGATCTGCGCTCCTTTCGCCGCGATCTGAAAACATACTTGTTCGAGCAAGCCGGCCTGGCCTGAGGGGGGATTGGTGGGGTTTTTATCATTTTTATTGGGGTTTTTATTATGTATCAATTGTATTTTAATCGGGCATGCATTTAATTATTTTTTAATTTTTGTAAATTTCTGTGTTTTATTCTTGCCCTGTACACCGCCCTGAGTCCTTCGGGAGAAGGGCGGTATAGAAATGATAATAAATTAAATTAAAATTAAATGTAGAGCCATAAATATATTAGTGGAGAGGGGTCAGCGATGCAGCAACAGCCAGACTCTGGAGGCACTTATATTTCCCCCACAACCAACATTTTTTAAAAAAATTGCAGAACATTTTGAATAAAAAGGTGACAATTTTGAAAAAGGAGCATATGAGCCACTACATAACAATGCCTTAACAGAACTAGAAATTTACCGACCCAAAGTTTATCAAACGTTTACCGTGTGATGTTTAGCAAGTGACGCTGCCACCATTCATTTTGCTGCATTAAAACAGGTCAGATTTGGGAAAAGTCATTCTAGAGCATGCTTATTAAAATAAAAAAAATATTCAAGATCAAGCTTTGGAAATCTCAGTTATTTTACTAGTAAGATAATCTACGCAACAGTCCACCACTGCTGGTTATTACCATTACTATACATCTGTATTGCCATGCCATTGAGTCAGGTTTTTTGATGGCAGTCCATTTCTAAGTTGTTATGGGCTGCTTAAATTATTTCTGTATTACTTTTAAATTGATAATTTGGAAGTGGTGTAAAAACTATTGTGAATAGGTAACTGTAATGGAACTACGCATATCAAATATGTACAAGATTTAAAACTTTATAAGCAATGATATTTAATGGATATGGAAAGATAATATTTAACTTTCTTGCAGACTGTAAGTGATAACAGGCAAAGATATTAGTGGCATCTGCTCAGCCATAAATTTTGTGTCAGCTGTAACCAGTGCTTTTTTTGTAAAAGAAAAAGGTGCCGGAACTCACACATGTCATACAACCCGCCTTGCCTACCCTACAAGGTTCCATCCAAAAAAGGTGCCGGAACTCCGTTCTATGACAAAAAAAGCCCTGGCTGTAACACATTTGATACTAGATATACAGTACATTTTAACCTATTTCACTTACTGCCCCAGCTTCTGAATGGCAGTGGTTATCCCTGATGTAGATAGTGATAATGAAAAGGAGAGGGAAAATGTTTGATAGGATAGGCATGGTGTCTAGTCTTCTCTTCCTTTAGTATTAACATACACCCTCCACGTATGTCATCTCACTCCAGTTTCATGTAAAAAAGCTGGAACGTGGGCATGCTTACCTGTCATCTCTTCCTACTGCTGCCCATGCTCTCTTCGCAAATCTTCCTCCTACGTCTGCTAAAAGTGGCAGTGGATTAGTGTGGATAAAGATGCACTGCAGCCCCTCTTCACCTTTCTCCTCAGGGATCATCTCTGAAAGGGTTGGCTCCTTGATCCTGGGCTGTTTGGCTTTATTTTCTACAGGAAATTCTATAGTGTTTCCTCCCCCACCCATCTGTGATGTCACATAAATATAGCATTATGAAATTCACATTTTACAGTAACTTTGATGAGATCTTACTTGTGCTATACCTTGACAGATGTGATATCAGGACTTTCTACAGTAATTTGCTAGAATAGGCAAGGCTGTACATTAGCTCTGTCATAATAGGTACTTGTGATGTCAAGGGAGTTGACTGAGTATGTGTAGGAGGATCATTTAAATAGTTTTAGATAAGAAATTCACTAGAACTGACATGAATGAAATGTCACTATATATTTTACTCCAGAAATAGATTTCATCAGAATCCAGTCCAGAAAGTTCTATAAAATTGTTTTAGTTGGTTTTGTTAGGTGCTTTTCCCCCACCCCCAAGTCATTATGAGACTGGTTTGAGACTTTGTGGATTTCTATCTCCTTAATTATAAAAAAAATCCAAGACTGCCATTCTATAATATATCTGACAGTTTCATATACCATCATCATGTGCTGAATGCTTACCCTAACCATTCTGGTTCTCTCTCTGCTAAATCAAAGAGTAAAACTCTTCTGTTGCTGTAGTATCTAGGAAGTTGCTATGTAATAAGTATTTTAAATTTCTTATGGAACGATATATTTGTTCTAAATAGAAATCATACAAAATAAAATTTTGTCCCTAATAGAATTTCATATAGAAAGGAAAATATGCATTGAAAAGATAACAAAAGTAAAATATTCAGATGTCCTAAATAAGACTTAATTTAGAAAATATACTAAAATTGAGTTAATTTTTTTATTTTAAGAACTTTTTTGTGTTTGTTAGTGTATTCCCAGTTGGTGGCATATGAGCAACAATATATTGGTTTAAAACCCCTAAATTAGAGATCCTAGCTTGCACGGAATAGAACAGTGTCAGTATATTTGGAGTAAAATTGGAGTTTGTGCTTGTTGCATACAGGCAAAACCTATTTGTAGCAAATGCAATGTGTGGCTTGGGTATGGCTAAGCTGATGACTAGTTAATTTTTTTATCCTGTTGAAAAACATTATGTGAAATCCATAATTGACCAAAACCATCATAGGCAGTAGAGGTCAATAAAAGAGTTGGCAAAGCCAGAATAAGGCTGAAGAAAATTGGGGTTTTGATTTATGAGAGGGGATTTCATATTACTAATTAGAGGGTCAAAGGGAGAAGTTGAGATAAGGAAGATTTTGGTCATTAAATTTAAAACATTTGCAAATTAGTTGAAAATAAGGATGCTATTTGTTTAATACTTAAAAATTAGACCCAAAAGGAAAAAATGTTATGAATATCTTTATTAACTCAGATAATATATATAATGGGCTTTGATTTATTAAAAAGGATACTGTATTATTAATTAGATGATGGAAGATGGGGGGAAATAGATGATTTTTAGGAAATAGAACAAGATTATACCTAAATAGATAAGATGTGTATTTTGAATATTAGATTCTGTTATGAATTGAGATGAAGGAAACTTTGGTTACCTAAAACCTGGAAATTATAAATATCAAATATTAAATTTGAATATTGATGGGAAACTAAAAATTGGGAAAAACCAATAAGAGGATATTGATTGAATGTAAAGGTTGAATGTAAAAATAATTAAGTTATGTATAAGCGAAAAATTTATTGATAAATGTAATAATAATGTTTTTATTTAGTTGATATAATAAGAACTCTATTAGCTTAAATATGAGATAGTAGATATTAAGGGAAAAAGAGAGGAAATATTTGAGGTTGTAGTTTGAGATTTCTACTAAAGATTTTTGTATGTTACTGAACTATTGATTAACCCAGCCACCACGTTGCTTTTTAAATACCTAAATGTAAAATCAGAAAATTAATAAAAATATTATTAAAAAAATAATAAAAAATCTTCTTCATTTATTGTTTTATAAACAAAAAAAGGCTCCCACTATTACTTCTGCCACGAGCTTTTATGTAGCAGTAATATGAAAAGTAGGGACGTGGTGGCTCAGTGGGTTAGGACGCTGAGCTTGTCGATCAGAAGGTCGGCAGTTTGGCGGGTCGAATTCCCAGTGCCGCGTAACAGAGTGAGCGCCTGTTACTCGTCCCAGCTTCTGCCAACCTAGCAGTTCGAAATCACATAAAAATGCAAGTAGAAAAATAGGGACCACTACGGTGGGAAGGTAACAGTGTTCCGTGCACCTTTGGCATCTAGTCATGCTGGCCACATGACCACGGAGACGTCCTAGGACAAGCGCTGACTCTTCGGCTTTGAAACGGAGATGAGCACCAGCCCCTAGAGTTGGAAACGACTAGCATGCATGTGCGGGGGAACCTTTACCTTTACCTTAATATGAAAATTAATTTACAATGTCTTTATTTTCTGTTAAATCAGAAAGATGCATTGATTAGTTTTTGCATGTCAGTTCTAACCATTACAATAATTCTCTGGTTAAATGTATGAAAATAATGTTTCTCTGCATTTCAGCATTAGATCCTTCATAGTACCTGAAAGTGCAACATCTGAAATGTCTGTCCAAGACCATAAAGGTGATGATCAAGAACAACTGTATCATCCTCCTGAAATTATGCAACTTTATGGAATCTCATCAAAAATGGCCCCATTGTTTCAAGAGTCTGGACATAAGTAAGGAATATAAGAATCAGCCACCTAACTTTGTATTATATAATATTAAACACCATCTTACTCTTTGACACAGTGGATCAAGAGTGTTTGGAGATGGTAACACCCCACTGCTTAAAGGAAAGAGTTGTGTATGTCTTGAATCACTCAGATTCCAGAGTTAACTTAGATGTTTTAGGCATAAATAGAATGGAATAGCTAGACCTTACCAATAGTATTTTCAGAAAAGAATGGCTTACCAGGAAAAATACCTAAAATGTTAATGCTTTTGGAATGCCAATTAAGAGAGTGTTAACTAATATTGAGAAATCTTTAGAAAGTCTTTAGTTTGAAAAGAGCGGGATATTTACAATTGTTTCCATAATTCAACTGCACAACTAATAAAGTTCTCATTTTTCTCCAGAAAAGGCCATACCCTCTCCAGCAGTGAAGTGAGAAGTGTGATAATCAACTATGTAAAGGCTAATGAGTTGGTTGATGAAATAAACAAAAAGTATGTAAGAAATGAAACCATTGAGGATAGAGATCAGAATATTTGCTTATTGGCTCTACCATTGGCATGGAATGATTATTACACCGGGATTTTACAAAGTAGCTTTCTGTGCTCATTATATGTTTCTACTTTCAAATCTGAATGTACAGTCCTCCAACTGATTGGTCCCATCCTGGGGCTTTCCTATATCTAGCAATATTAGAATGAGACAGGCATTTTCTGGAAGGCTTATTATTATTATATGATTTGTAATCAGAGGTGCTGTTAGTCCTTACTATTACCCATGCACAAACGCATATAAACATACATATAGAGTCAAAAGAGGAATCAGCCTAAAGGCTCTATGTTGCCACAAGCAGACTAGATCCAACCCCTCTTGAATTCTATAAACCTTTATCCAGCACCAAAATAATACAAACCATTAGTTGAGTAGATTCCTGTGCATAGGCATAAGTAGAAATAACTCAATTTAATTGGAACTTCAGATGTGGTCCTGGTCTTTCATGCTTGGCACAGGCCTTGTGAACTTGTACTTTTAATTTAGAAGCTAACTGAATAAGAAAGACTTTCCTCACGTTTTGACAATAAATGTGATTAATAGGTCTGCAAATCAATAAATTTGTTATTTTTATCATTGCATACACTTTCACCAACAAGCATTCCATAGATTAGTAACTTGTAATCATCTAGTTTATAGTTATCTAATTGATAATTATAACCTTGGCTTGGAAGAAGTCTTTCTATATCTTTTTTTAATTCATCTTTCTAAACTAAAAAAGTAGCTGGCAAGTATCTTCTTATTTGTACTTCCCATGAATTTAAACAAACCTGATAAAAATTTAAGTGTTGTACATTGTTGACACTGGCGTAAATCATGATGAAAATGCATTTCTTTTTTATCACAGCTTTGTAAAGGTGAATCCAATTTTGTGCGATTGTCTGTTGGACAAAGCAGAGCAAGATGAAATCTCAAGGCTCAAGTGGGATGATCTCCTCAGCAGGTGAGGGGAGACTAGTTCATAGTGATGTTTTATATATTTGATATAGGATCCCCTTATAAAGTATATCTACCTTCCCCAATCTTGAATCCCCTCTATTGAGACCATAATTCAAGAATTCCCAATCAGCATGACTAAAAGGTCTGATTGCTTTACAAGAAAGAAATGCTTGGCATATTTGTGTCTTGTGGTGTATCTAAGATGATACCCACTGTAAGAGTTACTTCATAGCCAATGACCAGTTAATGGGAAAAGTAGCTGAAATTCTTCACTAGAAGGAAAACAAATCAAAGTGGTTGCATGTGCACACTTTTGAAGCAGCCTTGCAAGTTTTGCAAAAGTTGCAGCAGCTTTAATGAAAGAGCTAAGATGCTTCATTCACATTTTATTTTATATAAAACTTATTGCTTGGATGTTTTGCATACCTCCCAAATTCTGCATGTTGCACTTCTTGTGCAATAGGGACAGTTGGACAACTGTTTGCAAAATAAGATTTTTGTTGCCTAGTTTTTATTTTTTGCCTCTTCACCAGAATAGAAAATAAGAATAGAATAGAACAGAACAGAATAACAGAATTGGAAGGGACCTTGGAGGTCTTCTAGTCCAGCTCCCTGCTCAGGCAGGAAATCCTATACCATTTCAGACAAATGGCTGTTCAGTCTCTTCTTAAAAACTTCCAGTGTTGGAGCATTCACCACTTCTGGAGGCAGGTTGTTTCACTGATTAATTGTTCTGCCAGAAAATTTCTTTTTAGTTCTAGGCTGCTTCTCTTCATCCATTGCTTCTTGTCCTTCTCTCAGGTACTTTGGAAAATAGCTTGACTCCTTCTTCTTTGTGGCAGCCCCTGAGATATTGGAACACTGCTATCATGTCACCCCTCATCCTTTTCTTCATTAAACTAGACATACCCAATTCCAGCAGCCATTCCTTATATGTTTTAGTCTCCAGTCCCATGATCATCTTTGTTGCCTTTCTCTGCATGCTTTCTAGAGTCTCAACATCTTTTTTACATCGTGGTGACCAAAACTGGATGCAGTATTCCAAGTGTGGCCTTACCAAGGTGTTGTAAAGTGGTATTAACACTTCACGTAATCTTGATTCTATCCCTCTGTTAAAGCAGCCTAGCACTGTGTTGGCTTTTTTGGCAGCTGCAGCACACACTGCTGGCTCATATTTAAGTGATTGTTCACTAAGACTCCGAGATCCCTCTCACAGTTACTACTATTGAGCGAGTTTCCCAGTGTTTAACCGTGGCAGGTTGGTTTGTTTTTACTATAAAATAAACAACCTGCTAAGAGAAATAGTACATTTCATGCCCAGAAATAAGTACTTGTTCTTGCAATATTTTTAATAGCATCACAAGCTAGCATTAAATGTTTAATTCTCAGGCTTTGTTTCTTGGTTTACGTATGTACAATATATGGACTACTCTCAGGGTTCAGCAATCAAGTATTAAATGGATAAATAAATGGATAAATGTAGTTGGCAATTTTGGACATCACGAATGGCTAAGCCATAAACACTGAAAGATCCATCTTATCAGCTTTTACTAGATAAGCTTACAGTTTCTAATTTACTGGCAGGTGTCTAAACAAACTAGAACCTTTCCATCAGGTAACCTTTTGGGGACAAGAACCTGTTGTGAGAAAAGGAAATATTCTTCCAATTGATGTAACCGTAGCACAGAGATCATCCAATAAAAAGGTAAGAGTCACAACATGAGGACTTCTAAGTAGAAGTCCCAACTGCATTTGTCCAGAATCTATCACTATTAAGAACGTTAATATGCTTGCACAGATCAAGAAATCATTAGTGTCACTCAATGGGTTATAAGTGTCTCTCCCCATATATGCATCCATTCATTTAAGCCACCCAGATGTCATGATAGAGTGCTGCTTTAAATCTGTGAAACTTTTTGAATATTCAGTACTTCTGCATAATTATTATGACCTAAAAATTATCTGTTCTTCATATAAGTCCTAAAACTAAATAAATTCAAACAGGTTCATAAACCTCTATGCCCCGTTGTATATTTGCTGTCAAATTAGCATTTCTAAAGATATTTATGTTCTTTTCTAAAGACATGTAAAGTTATGATTAATATGCAGTGAAAAGATTTAAACATCCCTCCCAGGTTGAAATATGCCTACAAAGTAAGGCATATTCACATGAAAGTAATACCCTAAATTCTTAGATAGCCATTTAGTGGCAACATTAAAATTAATTTTGTAATGCCGGGTTTTTGTTGTTTTTGGCTACTAGGTGACAATAATTAAGAATCTTGAGCTGTATGGTTTGGACCCTCAGGCTGTTGCTAGTACCCTTCAGCAAAAGGTTCAAGCTAGCGCCACTATCGTCGCAATCCCTGGAGCAAAGGACAGATCACAAGTCCAGATACAGGGCAATCAGATCAATCATCTTGCTAAACTGCTGTTAGGTAAGTATCTTTGGTATGCTATTAATAGTATTCATAAATCACCCTCTTTGGACGAAGGTGGATTCCTGATGACTTCATAGATAGTTCCATGTGGTTTTCTTGGTAGCACCTCAGAACTAGTTTGCCATTGTCCCCTTCTTTTATTTTTACTTTCCTATCTAATAATTAACCCTGGGAAGTCCCCTAAGGATTCCCATCCAAATACTAACGCAACCCACTTTGCTTGTGAGTCCAAGCAAAGTTGCTCAGGTGCTGCCACCTGCTGAAGACACTGAGAATATATTATCAACTTGCCTGCATTTATTTTTGTTCCTATTAGTGGCATCAGAACACAAAACAAAATATATCAAAGGGACATTCACTTTTACTTTTGATCGGAGTGGAAACACATGAATGTTTTTAGCAAGCGGTGATTCCAAAACTAGTTCTGATGCCACTAATAGAAACTTCTTTGCCAGTATATATACCAGTTTGCCACCTTTCTAGTGAACAGCACATTTGTACAGTGCTACAAATTACAGCTGGGTGATCCAATTTCTTAACACTTTAAAGCTGTGTTTCTCAACCTCCCCAACTTTTAAGATGTGCGGACAGGTTGCTGGGTATGAGATTCTGGAAGTTGAAGTCCACGCATCTTAAAAGTTGCTGAATTTAGAAACACTGCTTTATAGTATTCACAAAAATCATTCCAAGTACATATATATTCTACAAAATAAAATGGAATGGCTATTATACATATCATTAGTCCTTTTTATAGTGCTGTGGCAGGTAATCTCTAGATATTGTTGAACTAGTTTCCAATGTCTCTCACCACTGATGGCAACATCTAAGAATCATGATATGATTTCAGATTTTCAGGACGTTTAAAAAGTCTTAGTAAGCTGCAGCTTCTATTGTGTTGTGAATACTTTGATGCTAAATGTTAAGTGACTAATATTAATATTTGATTCTGTTGCAGAGGACTACCAGATACCTTACAGTTATATCCAGGGTCTTAAGAAAGCACCAAAGACGGGGCGGAAGAAATAGCCAAGCCTGTACCTCAGATTCAGAGTATGTTATAAATATCTTATTCTGAATCCAAATGCCTTATAAACAAACTATTTTTTATTTAATAGTTAAAAATAAAGACTTTTCCCAGATAACTTTGAGGGATTTTTTTCCAACCTATCTTTTTATTTATAACTCAGCTTTTATCAGAATAAGATACTAAAACTAAAAGCTAACTTTGCATACTGGTTATTCAAAATGCTCATAGTATCATATAATCAGAATAGAACTCTATCTATGATATCAACAATATAATTCATCCACTTAATAGCTATTTATTTTGAACTGTTTCTACTGAATAAGGATGATAGGAATTTGTACTTTATTCCTGCACCTAGTGCATGGAATGGAATGGAATGGAATATTCCTTATTGGCCAAGTGTGACAGGACACACAAGGAATTTGTCTCTGGTGCATAAGTATACATACAAACAAGTGATAAGTCATAGATCATAAATCATGCAACACAATCATAAATCATAAGATACAAACAAGTGCTAAATCATAAGATACCAGTAGGAGAAGGTAGTAGGAAAGATGAGAAGATAAGTTTGCTACAAGGAAAACTGAAAAGATGAGTCAAGAAAATACCAAGATGGCCAACCTTTTCATTGGAAAAGCCTACAGTTAACTTTTTAGAAGTTGATGGCTGCAAATGGGTAGACCCGCTCAGGTATATAAACAGGGATAGTTTTAAAAAAGCAGTAATCGGGAATTTTTTTTAAAAAAATTGTGAAATGCCTATTATAGAGCTTTCACAATAGTTTTCATGTGTTTTCAAGGTCAGCCAGTTTTTACAGGTTATAGTTTGAAAGGCTACCAAGGACTGCAAAGAGTAGAGTCATAGAGTGCAGAAATGTCCCTTGCCTTAAAATGTTTCATAGCTTTATATCCCACTGTTCCTCTAGGTCAGGGGTGTCAAACTGCGGGCCGGATGCGTCACGCCAAAACCGCACCCACCCCAATGCCTGCAATGGGAAAAAAGTCACAATACATCGCGACATGTCACATGACGTTGCGAGTTTGACACCTGTGCTCTAGGTGCTCAAGCTGTTTCCCACAAGAGCTGGGAAGTAGCTAAACCTGAGAATGTGATTGGCCTGACTTGCATGGATGACTTGAAATTGGATTTCCTCAATTTAGCACTTTAACTGAATCTTACCAGCTTTTAGACCATTATTTTCTCTCTCTCCTTCATGGCTGCGGAATAGCTCTGTGGAATCACTCGACCAACATGCAGTGGATGCAGTATGGACTCAGAGGCAATTTGGTCTGTGCATTGACGATGATCTAAATTGTGTGGTTTATTGGAATGTGTTTGTTGCTCACATAGAGGTAGATTACCGGTAAATGCTTGAATATATAGGATAAATCAAAAGGAAATGGTACCAGTAAAGCTACATAGAAAAATAAAGTCTGAAAGATTTCTGTTGGTAATCACACTGGGAGAGAGGAAGTTCAGGATCCTTTGCCTATTAAGAATGGTGAGTCAGTGAGGTAGAAAATTATATCTCTGTTAAAATTAAAATATAACATTACTGATGCTTCATGAACCCAACACAAAAGAGTTAGGGAACAACTCTTTATTATCCGACATCCTTTATTTTTAATAGTTTCTTACACAGTTTGCATCATATAACCAAATTGAGAAGGAACTTTAAAAAAAGTCAGATGGTGACATTAAAAAAAGTCACAGGGCTGAAACAGTAGTAAAAATAAGTTACAGCTTTGCAAAAATGTATTCACTTTGCCCACATAAAAGCTTTCACTAATTTCATTCTATACAGACTGTGTATATGTTTGTAGCTGACTATTCTGAACAAAAATACATACACACACTCACACACACAAACAGATGCAAGCAACATAATATACTAATAAACAAAGGCACTGCTAGCAGTAGTCTGCGCTTTTTAAGTAGGGGCCTCCACACCTAAGGCTTCTGTTCTACCACAGATCAAATGGCTCTGCATTTTCTCCCAATCTAAGCATCATCTTTTTTTTCCCTCAGCTTAATGCCCCTAGCTATATAATATTTTTAAAGGGAAAAAAAACCTACCTGCCTATATACAGGAGGCTTAGTCAGCAGCATTAACGTCAATTGCATAAGAAGCCATGCCTTCTATAGAAATGTTCAAGACATGCCAAAGAGCAGGAAACAGTTTTCCTCCCTCTTTGATGAAAATAAAATAGAATATATAATATCCCTCTTGGAGAGAAGATCTTTAACAACTTAACAAAACTAACTTCACTCTTCCTTTTCTCTAACTATGCAGACACAAAAAAACCTCCTGGGGTTTCACATTTTTTGTTTCATCAACCATTTCTGCAGTCCTGAGGAAGTTTGTGTGTAGCTTTGCTTCAGCATGAACTTAAGTTAAATTTGCTCCTTGCTTTTCCTGTTTGATTGATTTCTTTTAATTGCAAGATACACCTCTACACATAACCCCACGATGCCAGAGCTGAAAACATCTTTTTCCCTTCATATTCCCTCCTCCCCACCCCCACATGCTTAAAGAATCTTCAAAGAAGGCTTTGTCGGGTTCTGACAACTGATTAACTCTTGGCCTAATAAAATTAGAGTCTTGATACTGGCTTAATTATCAAATTAATGTAAGAGGAATGATCCTGTTTGTTTTAAACAACAGGCTAGTATTTGCAAAGCAGGACAAAGGGAGCCTCAAGTTTGCTCAGTCATCTGAGTCAAGACATTTGCAAGCTGCACTAAATGGCTCCTGCATGCTTAAGCTAGCCCTCAAAGGGGAAATACATGAAACCTAGTTTGACTCAATGAACTCTTTTTAAAAACATCCTCAGAAAAGGGTGGGGCAGGAGAAAAAAAATGAAGGAATCATTTGTCTCCATCCAACCTTATAAACAGAAGAATAAAGAATGCCTCATGTCCTACATCATCTAGCAAACTGCAGCCAGTCACACCAGCCACTCCAGTGCGAGACAATCCAATACATTTGTAAGCTGTGCCTGAATATCCCAAGGATATTGACATATTTGTTCCCAGTTTATCCATCCCTATCGTAAGTGAGTGTATAATTCAGAGTCGGCTTCCAAATGCACGAGATCATCTTGCAGAAGTTGTTCCCATACACCTGCAATTACATCAGAGGCACAGCGTCAAACAGGAAATTCTATGTAAGTACAGGAGCTTAGATAACAATGCCCATGTTTTTAAGCGCATTGCCCATTTCTCATATTATTTGTTCTATTGTCACATTTACTTTTTAATTCTCCAGTTCAGATTTCAAAAACAGAAACAGAAACAGAAGAGAGTCAGCTATTTGGAACTTACACCTTTAATCAGGTGGCATGACCCTGCAAGGTGAAAGAGCCAGTAAGCTGAGCAGTTGCAAATTGCTACTCATTTTCTACTACATGAACGTCAATAGCACCCAAGAGAATTTCCTTTCAGAGGCTTCACATAAATTCTAGGATAATAGGTAACCAATGCTTCCAACATATATTAATAAAGGCAAATATAACAATCACCTGCCAAAGCCTTCAGAACTGGTTCTGCATTAGGGCAAAGGGGGTTCCAACAGTAGGGCTATGCAAAGCCCTGATTATATCAGAATCCTAAAATCCTAACATCAGAGGGATTTTTCCCCCCAAGAAATGTACTCTTTCTCATGTCCACAGCCATTCCTGAAGTCATGCTGATATTCTGCCACTTCCTTGGCAATTGCTCAGTTCATTTTTCTTGTGCAACAATAGGTTTGGCATATCGTGTGTCTCACTTAGACTAAAGTTGTTCTGTTTGCTGATGGTTATGTGGATGAATTGACCACAGAGAACACATTTATACTATACATGTCTACTGCACGTAACACAAATCCACAGGTGAGGTATCAGGATGGCAGGAAGGGGAGACAGCCATTTCAGTCCAGCCTTAACATTTGTACAATAAACCAACCAATAAAGTAGACATTCAGCATCATTGCAGAGTTTCCTGGCAGTACGACCACGGAGAAGGAAAAGCAGCCACCGCTTCTGGTACTAGAGGGTCAGTTTCCCTTTCTGTAACTACCAGTTCTAAGCAAAGCTTGGGTTACAACCAAACTGAAAAGTGTCCTGAGAAAGAAAAAGTTGTTCGGTTTTGTTTTTATTTCTTTTAAATATATTTAATTATTTATTTAGGCTCTAAAACTGAGTTTGTTGCTAGTCATATTTGGTTATCCGGGCTTCCCATTTGCTTCTTTCAAGGCTTCTTGCAGTCTCTGTTTAAACTTGCTGTATTTTTTTTGTACTTGCTGTATTTTGTCTTTTTCTTCTCTTTCTAGTATTAGTAAAAAATTCTGTAGCTCTGGAATAGAGAAGTCGTCCCACTAAGGAAGTAAAAAGACAGAGAGGCTTTAAATGGACAGGGGGGAAATGCTATTGTAACCTGTGAAAGACGTCAGTTGCAACAAATTTAATTTGCCAGAAGAAAACCCCATCCCAAAATAATGAATCCTTTGTAATCCTATTTTCCCTCAAGTCATGAGCTTGCTACTCTGAAACTTTCAGGATAAATAACAAACTACCTGTAGGAAAGATTATACACATTATAGTTTTCTAGCTTTCAACCATAAAAAGGCCCATATCTGCAAAGGGTGATTTTCTAGAATATAGTTTTTTGTTTTATCATCATTTGTGGCTGAAATTCAAAGGCGGTATAGGTATAGACAGTTGGGTTTAGTTTATAACTGAAATTGAAAGTTTACCTGCTGGATACTTAAAATAAAAAGGATTTTATACATTAAAAACAACAACGAAGTTTTGGCCCTCTCTTGCAGAGAGAGAGAGTCTCTCTCTCTCTCTCTCTCTCTCTCTCTCTCTCTCTCTCTCTCTCTCTCTCTCTCTCTCTCTCTCCCCTCCCTCCCTCTCCCCCTCCCTCCCTCCCTCCCTCCCTCCCTCCCTCTCTCTCTCTCTCTCTCTCTCTCTCTCTCTCTCTCTCTCTCTCTAATTGAGGTACTCTGAGAGACAGATGGTGGCAAGACAAATTACCAAACAATTATTCTGAGTAAAAGCTCAGAAACCCAGAGGCTTTCTAGGAAATAAAAGTTGATTCCTTTCATCATCAGCCATGCTGTTACAGTTACCTTAAAAGAATTTATCCTTTAGGAACTTCCAAACAATTCAAATTTCAAGAAATGCATCTTCAAAGATTATTGCCAAGGTTTGGAAGACTGGGTTATTTTCAGTTTAAAAATTCTCCCTATAATTCAGAGTTTGGGCCTTTATTTCTTAGGCTGTTAACTTCAAAAACACAGAAAAATGTCTTCCTTGGTGCCTGGTTAATCAGTCTTGACACCTGATCATTTAGTTATATATAGCTGGATTTTAAGCCCCAGAGGTCTGCAGGAAGATTATTTTGTCCTGTATAATTAAATTTTATTAATCATGTTTAATATTTAAAAGGGGTAATTAAATGAGACATGAAATGCCCTTTGCTTCTGTATTTGCCTCAATATTACACTTATTATAGAGCACAAGTATCTAATTATGTTTATTATAAGAACCAATAAGATGGGGCATTTGCTTTTTCCACCCACTCAGATCCTCTTCTAGAGATTCAAATCACTGTTCGTGTAATGTGATTCTATTTTTGTGTGTCTTTCTTTGCAATTTAGGAAAAATAACAAAATCACGCAGCAATCAGACCTACCTCAACTTCTCCCGTTTCATTTTCCTTCAACACAAAATTCAGAATTTCCGTGTCAGGGCCTGCTAGGAGCCGGAGGTACAGAGGACATTCTGTGACTGGAAGCTTCTGGGAAAGAACTGCAAAAGATAAGCCAATGAAAGTCACCTTTGAAAAGAAAATGCAAATTTCTTCAGATTTGCACATGTAATTATAGCCAGCCCTATGCACAGAGCCTCTAGCTGAATGGATAGAAAAAGCTACCACTGCTTCTCGTTAAGAATCTTCAGTTCTTCCTTCCTTTACAGCAATTTTAAACATTTATTATTTGTTCTTCAAAACTGGACATAAAAACTGAAAACCGTCATAGGGAAGTTGCAAGTTAAAAATATTGCAGAGGTATCTAGTGGAGAACCAGGAGGTTCAGTCCTAGGCCCTGTGTATCCTTTATTTTTTTAACAGGATGAAGAAATGTAAGGAATGCTTACTAATGTACAGATAGCAGAAATGTGGATGGGATATTTAATGCTCTAGATAACAGAAATAAGATTTAAAGTAATATTTATAGGTTAGAGAAGTGAACAGATAATAACTATAAACAAGTAAATTTTTCTCCAGATACCATCCCAAAATGAGAAAATTCTATATTCTCTTCATTTTGGTACATTAAGTTCAAAATGCAACATGGAGAAAACCAATTTAAGCTGCTTTTAAATATAAGAAAATTATATTTAATTCCAAGAAAAGTGAAACACGATTCCCATTCATGTTTCTACCAAAGACTATGAAAGTAGACTTGAAAATTTTGATCTTACATTTGGATGTTGTGAATGCTGTGAACAAAACGGAAATAGACATTCTACAAGAGGTCCCTAAAACATCGTTTTTAAGGCTCTTCCTATGTAACTTTCCAACAGATTTATTATTATTTTTTATTCCATGGTTACTGAAGTTTATTCTGCCCAGAGCTAAGATAGTTAAAAAAAAGCTTGATTGGATTAACATTTTTCTTTACTTTCTGCTTGCTCATCTTTTGTTTTTCTTTCCAAAAAAACCTAATCTTATTCTAATGTTTGTATTTATTATTGTATTTATTATTTTAAGAATTTCAAGTTTTATTGTATGATTTCACTTAGCACTGATTTGATTGCTCATTGTTTGTCTGGTTTGGGCTCCTCTGCTATAGAGGAGACTGCTGGCACCAAAGATAATGAAAACCTGGCAGACTTGTTAGGGAGCAGAGCAGAAGCAACACCTATGGCAGACTGCACAGGTGGACCACTTGCATAAATTGTCACTTCCAGGGCAGGCAGCTCTTTGCAGCATTTATTCTGTATCTTTCTCACCTTGACCATCTTTCTGCATCTGTTTGAAAAGTGCAAATTTCTGTGGGTTGTCCACCACCATAAATTTCTTCAGAAGTCCCTGGATCACCTCACTCACAGTTGTTGTGCTGCTGATATGTAATTGTTTGACGGCATCCAAGGGCAGATAGAATGATGTTCTTTTCTCTGTCATGTTAGCTAAGTTGACTTCCTTGAGAGCATCATGAATAGATGGTGGCCTAATCCCTGCTGGGACTGTCACAGGACGCCTTAGTTTTAGGTGCACTTTGATGAAACCTGTGTAAGTGCCATCGTCATTCTGGGGTTTGGGGAAAAATGAGGAAAAAAATAGTTAAAGGCAGATTATCTTTTCTTTGATCTCTATTTCCTAAATGACTTGGAAGAAGCAATTCAGATTATTTTTCTGAAGAAAATCTGAACGTTTTTGCAATCGAGCGACTTCTAAAACTAACAAACTCCAGCTATGCAATACCCTGGAAGCCCCACATATGATGACATATATCCACTTTCTGTAACATTTTCACAGATACTCTCTGGCTGTTCCAAGCAGCTTTAATGTGTTACAGAATGAAGAATAAAAATAGCCATTCTAATTACTTTAGCTCTTTAAAAAATGTATACATAACATCCCCATCTTTAATACTGCTGTTCTGAAGTTAAGAGGTGTCTCCTAAGAATGGGAAATTACTTTATTTGCTTATTCTCTTTATTTTAAATGGAAAGTCTATTATCAGATTGAGGGACAACCTTGGCAGTAATACAGAAAACCAGATTAAAACTGCTGGACTGAATCTCTTTTTATGAATGGGAAAACTTGTTAGTACTACTTCATTCAGCCTAAGTCTGTACCAAGACATACCCAGTTTCATCACTCTTTTCTAATTAAAACTTTTCATTGATTGAATCCATTCATGTTGATACTTGGAGAAGATCCACTAAAATCAGTGTGATTTTCTGGTTTCAATACATGAACTACAATTCTAAAGCTTGGTCCAGCCATAGTTTTTGATTCCTCTGAGTACCATTTTTTAATTTTCTTCTTAGAATCAAGATTTGAATACTTGGTTCATTTATTTCACTTGCTCCAGTTGTTTCAGCACTACATTGTTTTTACAGCTGACTTTTTTGGAGGTGATGCGCAAAGGAATGTAGTCCTTTTACCTTATCACTGTTTCAGGAGCTGGCAATTCTAGAAGGACAGCAAGGTCAAGCCACAGAATTCCAGTGACTGGGAGAGTCAGTGTCAATGATTTGTACTTGCAAGTCTGCTATTTGGCAGCAGTGTCCTTATAATTCTTCTTTGGGGTATTTTAAGCTTTATGGCATTGTTTCCTTTAGAAAGACAGAATGCAAGTATTTAAATCAGGGCTCTTCAAACTTGGCCCTTTTATGATTTGTGGAAGAGCCCTGATTTAAATAAATAGATAATTGGTTTATCCAATTAATTTGAAAGTTGTCCAAGAT
Source organism: Vipera berus (assembly GCF_964194415.1). Lineage (NCBI taxonomy): Eukaryota > Metazoa > Chordata > Lepidosauria > Squamata > Viperidae > Vipera > Vipera berus. The sequence continues at coordinate 43,786,322 of NC_138204.1, forward strand.
ACTGTGGATTGAATGAAAAACAGTATCCCCACCTCCCGAAATGGATTTGTCTATGATGGTCCTTATACATACTGAGGGGGAAAAACATAAGAATGCACACTAAAGGGGAATTTAACAAGCTCTCTGCACTTTGGCTGATACCTATTCTGTGCTGGAAAAATGTTCTTCCATAAATGCAACTGAGATAGATGTTAAACCACTTTGCGAAGTAATGGGTGGGATTTGTCTCAACTCAATTATCTAGAATAATACAGGTACATCTATTTCTGGAAAATCATTAGCTGATATTCAGAGAACATTTTTAGACTACAGAATGTTTCCAAGATTCAGATTAACTACAAAACAGTCATCCCACAGCTACTATATGGCTCAAATCATTTAAATAGCAGCTTGAGCAAAGTTCAGCTGATAGATACACCTCTGAAACCAGGGGTGTCAAACTGCCAGTCTACGGGCCAGATGCATCATAGCGAAACCACGCCCACCCTATTGCCCACAATGGCAAAAAAGTTGCTTTTTAGGAATTGTGTAAGCCATGCAATGCAGTGTCCTAGTATAAAGAGAAGTGGGTGCAAGGAACCCAGGAAAGCCAGGCTAAAAAAACTCATTGGATGAGTTCCTCATTAAGGTGGTCTCCTGCTATGCTCTGTTGCAGACTAGCAGAAACCTATCCAAAGGTCCATATGGAGTATACATCTTATAAGGGATCCATGAAATAACAGAAAATCCAAATGCAAATCATGCAAACACCCAATGTGGTCCTAACGCTCATCATATGACTGAAGGTGCCAGATGAGAAGGGAGGAAAGACGTGAGAAAAGCTGTTTTTGACAATCATTTACTTAATAGTCACCCATAAAACACCAGCATTTTTACTTTAGATAGTTCAGCTGGTCTGGCCATTCTTCTTATCAAAGTTCAGAAAGTAAACATTAGGTCTGTGCAACACTTCATATTTGAAGGCAAAATGTGGTTCAAAAGCTGCAAGGACATACACAGCACTCCTCAAAGCTATCACACTTTTTCATGATATTCTACAGCTGGTCCTGCAACTACAAGATGATCCCAGGAAAAGAGGCATTTGAAGAAGAAATTGCAAATATATGCTGCATGCATAATTTGTTTTGCCTTTGAATCCAAATTGTTGCACATCCTAGTAAACACAGCCATTCTTGTTATAAAGGTAAAGGTTCCCCCGCACATGCGTGCTAGTCGTTTCCGACTCTAGGGGCCGGTGCTCATCTCCGTTTCAAATCCGAAGAGCCAGCATTTGTCCAAGGACGTCTTCCATGGTCATGTGGCTAGACGCCAAAGGCGCACGGAATGCTGTTACCTTCCCATCGCAGTGGTCCCTATTTTTCTACTTGCATTTTTACGTGCTTTCAAATTTCTAGGTTGGCAGAAGCTGGGACGAGTAACAGGTGCTCACTCTGTTACGCGGCACTTGGGATTCGACCCGCCAAACTGCCGACCTTCTGATCGACAAGCTCAGCGTCCTAACCCGTAAGCCACTGCGTCCCTTCTTTTTATAGACAATGCCAATTAACAGAAGACAGGATTTGTTGTTTCAATTATTAAAGATGGGGATGTCCACCTTTTACTGTAGCTCCTAGAGTAATAGACAGATTGGTTCCCCCAGAACTTAAGCAAGCTTCCCATCATAAATGCTGAAAGGGAAAATAGTTTTAAGAGCCACCACAACAAAAGTAGGAAATATCCAAAATTGCAATACCAACCAACTTCATCAGCAAACAATTGTTGACTTTGGAGTTGTAATTGCTAATCATTTCTTTCAGTTCTTGGATAGTAGGTGGTTTAGGTTTTGCTTCTTCCACTGTCTTTGTTACATTCTAAAACAAAAGATAACAAACAACTAATCAAGGTGAGAAGCAATCTGGAATTAAAAAGAAACTTTCTAATAGTGAGAACAATTAACCAGTGGAACAGCTTGCCTTCAGACGTGGGTGCTTCATCACTAGAGGTTTTGAAGAAAAGACTTGTCTGAAATGGTATAGGTTCCCCTGCTTGAGCAGGGGGCTGGACTAGAAGACCTCCAAGCTCCCTTCCTGCTCTATTCTGGTTCTGATTCTGAATACTGAGAAAGGCAAACTTGGTAGAAGATGATATAATAAGTTTAATAACAAACCATAAGCAAGCCTAACTTAAGAATCTGCTCACACCAACACATATTTTACTAAGCTAATATCTGATCTTCAGAATAATGCAGTATACTCCATTGCAGCTGTAAGATGACATTGGAGCAAGGTGACAACCATTTGACAGCCAGGAGCTATATATTATGTCATTCTGCAAGGACAACAGTGAACTGTAAATTTTGCTGTCTGACTGTAATGACTTTCTTTTCTTTTTACAAAAAGGTATGTTGAGGCTATGTTTGCCTTAAACAAATTGTTTCACTTATTGCCAAAAATCATCAAGGACTCATATCTTGATTTAATGCCAATTTGTTCTTTTAATAGTGCAATTTTAGGGAATTCTGGAAACATTTTGGAAGACTTCTGCACTGGAGACAATTCATAAACAAATATGATAGCTTCTGTAAGTCTCAGGTCTCTGATGTACAATCTTGTTGGGGAAATCATATTTTGGAGAAAGAGTAGGCACTTTGTATGACAGAGCACCCAGAGTATGTGCAGAAGGTCCACTGCTATTAATTGTAGCTAAAAAGTAGCTTTGAGAACCTATTCCTAAATTACTGCAAAGTACTGCCTAGTTGAGCAGATATGTTCAATGGACAAATTGACACAATGGATACTTAATTCAAAATCAATTTACCATTTATTTATTTATTTATTTATTTATTTATTTATTTATTTATTTATTTATTATTTATTTGGTTTATATACCGCCCTATTCCCAAAGGACTCAGGGCGGTTTACAAGGCAAAATTTAAAAATAATCCAATATAAAATTAAAATAAAATTTTAGAGTTGCTTACTCTAAGCCGTTTGTACAGTATTGTTTATGGTTTTAGGTTTGGTCATATATTCTTAGGACTTTCTGACAACTATGATGACTAAGAACATTACTGTAAAATGTACAGTGCTCAGTGCTTCTAGATTCATTATGAATAATATTCTGCACACTAGGCCAGTCAGAAACTTTATTTCAGATTGTCTGCCACTAAGCCAGTCACAATCATGAGGCAGATGTTTAAGTCCTCCCCAGATGAGATTAACTGCTCTGTTGTAATAAAAAAAAGCATATCCGTAACCAGATATGTAACAGTTGATACAATGTGCCACTAAACGTCCCCAATAGAGGTTCAAATAGAGCCAAGAATTCTCAGTGCTGCTTATTTAACCGAAAAGATTCCTAACTTTTTCTGTCCTGCAGTTTCCACCTCCCTTTCCACCAACAAGCTTACAGTACTCCTTTGCAAATAATCACAAAAGAAAATGTACATGTAGTGTTTATGTGCAGTAGTAAACTAATCAAATGCAAGAGGAAATACACTAATTTCATTAGATCATCATAACCTAAAAATCAATATTATCAGATATGAGCAGATTAAGTGCATTACCACTATTCCCTTGTGTTTCTAAAAAAACAAATTGTAACAAATTGCTGAGCTTTGGCATGGGAGAAATACTATATCTTATCCATTCCTAAGTGCACAATTTGTCAAAATCCTTTTAGGATTCTTTTGGTTGGTAAATGTTAAGCTTTGATCCGATCCTTCACCCTTTTGAGAAGGATTTCTATGTTGTAAACCAAAAGATCCCCAAAGATCAGATGTGATCAAATCACATTATCTGAATATAGCTGACTATTGTTTATTTGTTGTTCTAAAGCAAGTTGTGAGGTTTTTATCTATATCAGAATGACACAAGTGTTAAAATTGTAGAATAAAAATTATCTTCTTTTTGCTTCCAAAATAATATCCTCACCGAAATGCAGGAATTGAAAAGAAAAACCATGCATAAGGGCTTCAATACCCATCACCACATATACTTCAGAACAGTTCTCCCCAACCATGTGCCTTCCAATTGTGTTAAAACTACAACTATACAGTCAGCACTGAGTAAGAAAGCCATTGTATGAGAATTTGGTGAGCTTCAGTCAAACACCTTTGAAAATTATCAGCTTGGGGAAAGCTGTTTTAAAGCAGGAACAAATGAGGCGGCCAGTTTAGTTTAGCTTAGTTTATTAATATTTCTATACCGCCCTTCTCCCGAAGGACTCAGGGCGGTGAACAGGGCAAGAATAAAATGCAAAGTTACAAATATTAAAAGAAGATTAAATAGTTGCCCATTAAAAAACAATTAATACAATACATTTATAAAAAACCCCAAAAATACAGTAATAAAAACCCCAGCAATCCCCCATCAGGCCAGGCCGGCTTGTTCGAATAAAAATGTTTTCAGATCGCGGCGAAAGGAGCGAAGATCGGGCGCCATCCGGAGCTCCATCGGTAACTGATTCCATAGTTCCGGAGCGCCCACAGAGAAGGATCTCCCCCTGGGGGCCACCAATCGACATTCTCTGATCGGTGGCACCCTGAGGAGTCCCTCTCTGTGGGAACGCACAGGGCGCAGGGAAGTTGATGCCAGCAGTAGGTGTTCCCTGAGGTACTCCGGACCCCTGCCATGTAGGGCTTTAAACACCATTAATAGTACCTGCACAGGTGCTATTCACTCTGACCCCTAATTATATGCCTTCAGCCCTCATCAAATGTGTAGCTGAATGCATGAATTGTGCTCCTTGGAAAGGTCTCCGAGATTATGTCAGGTGGTAGATAAAAACAAAATCAATCCCCATCATTTCTTGAATCAAGCTAGGGAAAAGTTTTAACGATTAAAATAAATTTTTGCTTGAACAGTATGATCCAAAGCATTATATTACACTAGCTGGAAACCACCAGAAAGCATTTTGTGGGGCATACATAATGCTAAGCACCTTTTTTTGTGGCCCCAGAGTGCTTCCCCTCAAATCAAGAGTATAATTCCCAACTATTTCAAAACAGGTAAGATGGATCAAGTCTTAGCACATCTGAAGCAGCAAAAAAAAACATAAAATAAACCAATGATGAAAAATATTATTAAAAATATTATTTTAAAAATTGCAGTCTCTGACCACAGAATGAATACTTAACTCTTGCCTCAAAGAATAAGATCTTGAACTTACTGAACTTAAAACCCAGCATTAACCAGAAATGGTACATGCAAGAAGAGAAAAAAAATTACTCAAGCCCAACTTCATTCTTTTTAAAAAGCGTATAAAGACAAATGATCTTTTTTTGAATGTCAAACTTCAGATTCAAGTTGTGGATGCAAACTCCTTTAATCAGGAGGCACTCATGGAGTCCTGGGAACTGCGCATTTCTGAAGAAGGACTTTAGAAGGAAGTAATGTTTCTCAAAGGAAGCAGTTACTCCACATTTGGGATATATTTCTGCAGTATATCCAAAACAATCCAAATTCACATCCAATCCTTGACCACTTTGATCAAAAGGATCATCAATAGGTATATATATATATATTAGGGGAAATGCAACTCATCTTCAATCAGTGCAACTGTGTGCAAAGAGGTTGAAGAGAAATGAGAGCAAAACAGATATACGTAGATATAACAGATACAGCACATTTAACTGGGAATTTAAAAGCAAAGTTTATATAAAAAGTACAACAGCATTTCCTTGTTAAAGAACAAATCAGTACTGATTATTGGAAAGCTAAAAAATAGCATATAATTTTGACTTTTGACCTGACTGCAAGATCAGAGAGAGTGATAAGTAATTATTCAATAAGGTGTGATTCCTTCTGTTGACTTTGATATCTTGTAAGTCTTAAAATAATTCATCAGAATGAAAGAAAGGCCTTAAAATCCACACTTCCTTAGAAATAATCCTAACCCTAACCCTTCCAATATCGAAAGTATATCAAATGGAGAAGAATAACAAAAAAATGAAGCAATTGCTTCTCCTGTAATTAACCTGTTCTTAAGTTCAAGCCCTAAGAATGTTAACTGGGCATCACTTACTCATTAAATAGAGCATAATTTTGGAGCAGGAGTTCATACTATTGGGCTGTAGTATTCATTGCAATATTATTTAAATATGGGGTTAGCAACCTGAAGACACTTATTCTAAAATGTAACATTCATAATCATTGACAATTCTGGCTGGGACTGATCGAAGCTGAAGAGGCATGAAAGTAGCATGGTGATATCATGAAACAGGATAGAAACAGAACTTAGGTCTGTTTTTTCCCAATTGTTGGTTTATTTATTCTACTAGGCTTATGAGCTTTTTCAATCATGGCTGACTCTGAACAGCTTTATGGACCTCCAAAACAGTAAGTGATGTGTAAGTATTAGCAGAGCAATACTTTTACTAAACATGAATATGTTGGAGAAGTCAACCATACTGACATTTCCTTCTTTCACTAGAAGCACATAGTTAGAATTTTCTATATATTTTAATGAAAATCAGTTTGGTATAGTGGTTAATGCATCATGCTACAAACTGGGAGACCATGAGTTCTAGTCCCACCTTAGGCACAAAGCCAGCTGAATGATCTTGGGCTACTCACTTTCTCTCAACCCTAGGAAGGAGATAATGGCAAACCACTTATGAAAAACTTTACCAAGAAACCTCAGGGATTTCTCCAGGCAGTTTCTGCAAATTGGACTTAGCGGCATCTGCTCTGAAACTAATTTAAATACAACTATGTATTCTAAAATTGAGAAATGTTAGCAAAAGTTCTTTAACAAACCATAATGCAACATAATACTACAGCTCAGTTCACATACAGAAAAAGGAGGTAAGGTGGTATAGAAAATTGGAGTGTTACCTTGAAATAAAGTGAGCTGATGCAAATTTTAACTATTAGATCAGTGTTGAAGTATGCATAAGATTGTTTTGCTTTATAATACAAGGGAATAATTGAGCAGTTAATATACACTTCAATTTCTTCTCTCTGGGCTTCCAAATATACTATTATATTCTTCAGTTGAATAAATATGAGTTTTAGTAGTTCTGGCATTGTTCTCTAGGGGGTCATTTAACAAGGTATCTTGCATGTGAAGTGGAATTAATTTATTCTTATTACACCTCTTTGTTTACTGACAGATGGTTCCACTGTTTCATTGTTAGCAAACAATGTTAAAGTAAAAATGACATGCTTTATAAACTCAGCCATCAACCAACAAGGGCATAACTATTATTCTCAGTTTATTTAGGATTTGCCAGCAAACTACAGACTACAACAGAAACATATCATGTCCAATTCCCCCATCCAAAATCAAAATAGGGTAGGAGTAGATTAGAGTAGAGTAGAGTAGAGTAGAGTAGAGTAGAGTAGAGTAGAGTAGAGTAGAGTAGAATAGAATAGAATAGAATAGAATAGAATAGAATAGAATAGAATAGAATAGAATAGAATAGAATAGAATAGAATCCAAAGTCTACCATAGTTATCTAGAGCCTGCTGCCTAAGTTCAGAGCAGATACTGCCATGTATATAGCTCTAAAAATTAAGATGGGGGGGGAGGGTTTACTGACAAGATAAAGATACAGAAGTTAACTCAGATATTCCCAGAATCCTTATTGTTTGTGACAAACAGCATCAGTCTTACCAAAAGTGCAGAAAAATCCTAACATAGTAACACATTTGGTTGTTCTGTTACAAGAGGGTAAAGAAGCCTATTGTATCTATTGACTGACTTTATTCACTAAGATATGATACTTTGTTTCCTTAATGGAAAATACAGCGGCTAAAGGATATGCTAGCTACCTTAAATGAGTTTGTTTCATCCATTATCCCTAGCTTTTCTAGATATTTAGGTCAACTGGAATGCAAAACTGTAAAGAATTCTAAAACTTCTTTCTTTTAGAATCTTATCTCAAATAAACTGTTTATATTTTTGAAAACAGGAAATCCTGCAATCTTTTAAGGGTGACCGCTTTCTTCTAAACTGAACCATTGTACCACTTTTAGGATATGGCAATATCCGAGTACCACCAGTTGCCTAGCAAGGTGTCAAAAACTTGATGACCAAAAAAAAAGGGAAAAAAGTGCTAAAGTACATGTAGTCTTCACAACAGTTTGCTTAGTAACTGAAAAAAGTGACTTATGGCCATTTATCACACTTATGACCATTTCAGCATTCCCAGGATCATGTGATTTACATTCAGGTGCTTGGCAACTGATTCATATTTATGATGTCTGCAGTGTCTCAAGATCATGTGATTCCCTTTTGCAACCTTTTGACAAGCAAAGTCAATGGGGAAACCAGATTCACTTAACAACTTTTTATATCAGGGGTGTCAAACTCAATTTCATTGAGGGCCACATTAGCATTGTGGTTACCATCAAGGGGAGGGGGTTCTTTCCTTCCTTTTTCCCTCCCTCCTTGCCTTCCTCCTTCTCCTTCCCATCTCCTTCCTTCCTTCCTTCCTTCCTTCCTTCCTTCCTTCCTCCCCTCATTTCCCTGCCTCTCATTCCCATCTCCTTCCTTCCTTCCTTCTTTCCTTCCTTCCTTCCTTCCTGCAGTGATCCTGGCGCTTGTGCTGAGACCTGACAGCTGATCAGCGCTTCTGCAGAGCTGTCAGGGCTCAGCAGAAGCAGCGGGATCAGCGCTGGGCTCCAGCTGATCGTGGCACTTCTGCTGAGCCCTGCAGAAGTGCCAATCAGCTGGAGCCCAGTGCTTATCCTGATGCTTCTGCTGAGCCCTGACAGCCCTGCAGAAGCACCGATCAACTGGAACCCAGTGCTGATCCTGGCGCTTCTGCTGAGCCCTGACAGCCCTGCAGCTCCAGCCATCTCTTGCTGCATCTGGGCACGGCCGGGCGGGCAGGCAGGTGTCTTGCTCAGCTGTGGCTTGGAGGGGGAAAGGGGGCAGCTTCACCCCCCCAAATACTGCCCTGTCATGAAAGCAGGATGAAAACACCAAAAATGACAATGAAAAAAGGTTAAAACAGAAGAGTGTCTCTTCTGAACAAGAAAAAAAAGATCACATCCGCATCCAGCGGATGAAGTGGGGTGAAGTGGGGGATTTTTATTTTTTGCCTCGTTTTGCTCTTTTAAAAAGACCACGTCTCACCAATGCCAGAAGCCACGTGCCATCACCATTCACCTTTGCGCCCCCCCACAGATCCAAAGCCCCTCTTTTCCTTGGTATAGCACCAAATGCATTGCCTTGCATATATGAACAATCACATGCTTCATTCCTTCTTTGGAGGCAATACATGTTAAAGCAAAAAAATCAGAGTCCTATAATATTAAGATAACAGTTCCAATGTACATCCTTCTATTATTACAGCTGAAAATCCAAACTAAGAGCTTTGAACTTCTTTCTCCAGAACACTAGTCAAGAGCAAAAGAGTTTGCTTAGTTTTGGATTTACCCAGTGAATTTCTACTTAATAGCATCTAATATAACCTCAAAGTTAAGCATGATTGAACATATCCATGAACCAGTACTGACATTATTTTCAAAAATACATAAAGTGAACAAGGCCTTCATATTTTTTTTATTCTACAGACATTTCTATTGTATATTCACTGCAGTTTATTGCCAAATGGATAAAACAGGATGTCATAGACACTTGCTCATGAAACTCTTAGCATGAAAGGCGTTTGCACAATACCATCCCCTGAGGCATAGACAGAAATAAAATCCCATTTCCAAGCATATCTATATCTATATCTAGCTATATATATATATATCACATTAAACATTCATATGTATTCATTTCCACCTGAGACCACTGTTTTAGGATCTTTGTTTTTTTTAAAAAAAGACAAAGGTGAAATGATAATAAGGAATCATATAGGCCTCATTTTTCCACCAGAACAACTAGTTGTGCTATCTGAATCTATTCCATTTTAAAAATGCTAAGATGTATTATGAATATAATGCAAACAAACTCAGGTTCAGAATAAAAATTATTTGGACACAATCAGAACTATGTAGATTGATTGTCTCAAACAGCTGAAATTATCTCTGATTTCTAAGGCTACCGAATTCAACAATGGGCAACAATGACTTAATAACTTTATGATTTAAAAAACACTATCATCCTACTCTCAAAAAATTTCAATGATTATTGTGCATTATACAATTATGCCATTAGTCTAGAGTTTGCTTTCAGAGTAGCATTTTGGTGTTCAGTCATACAGCAGCTATTGCCCTTTGTTTATAAGGCTCCTGTGGATTCCTATTAAAGTAAAATTAAAAAAACACACTAATATATACTGTACAAAACATAATTTTATTGTAATTTGTTTGGCATCTTTTATGAAGGTAGCAAAATATAGTTTATTTAATATGCCAAAACTAGCAGATATTAAACAAATTAAATAAAACCCAAACACTTAGGAAATAATATATCAATATATAGAAACTAACAAGTCAGAACAGGACTGTCAGAAAATTATTTTTAAAGCATTTACCCAGTGCAGGGATATATTTATTTATTAAATTATGAATGGAAATAAAGTTAATAAACCAAATTCACTGGATCCTTTTAGCTTTGAAAATAAAAAACAATTTAGGCAAAGAAGTTCTGGAAGAAAATGAATCAATTTCTCATTTATTTGATTCATTTTTTTCTACTGCCTTTAATGGGATGAAGAATCAAAGGGGTAAAAGACCTTGGAGGTCTTCTAGTCCAGCCCCCTGCTCAAGCAGGAGAACCTATACCATCTCAGACAAGAGATTGTCTAGCCTCTTTTTAAAAATCTCCAGTGATGGAGCACCCACGATTTCTGAGGGCAAGCTGTTCCACTGGTTAATTGTCCTCACTGTCAGGAAGTTTTTCCTTAATTCCAGGCTGCTTCTCTCTTTGATCAGTTTCCAATCATTCTTTCTTGTCCTGCCCTCTGGTACTTTGGTGAATAACATGACTCCCTCTTCTTTGTGGCAGCCCCTCAAATACTGGAATACTGCTATCATGTCTCCCCTATTTCTTCTTTTCTTTAGACTAGCCAAACCCAAGTCCTGCCGTTCTTCAAATGTTTTAGTCTCCAGCCTTTGATCATCTTAGTTGCTCTACTCTGAATTTTTTCTAAACCCTCAACATCCTTTTGGTGATATGGTTACCAAAATTGGCTGCAGTATTCCAGGTGTTGTCTTACTAGGGTTTTATAAAATGGTACTAATACCTCACGTGATCTTTATTCTATGTCTCTGTTTATACAACCCAGGATTGTATTAGCTTTTTTGGTTGCTGCTGCACACTGCTGGTTCATGGGATCGTCCACTAGGACTCCAAGGTCCTCTCACAATTACTGTTTTTAAGCCAATCTGTACTTGTACCTTTGATTTTTCCTACCTAAATGTAAAACTTTTTCTCCACACTGAAAATCATTTTGTTGGATAGGGCCCATTGTTTAAGCTGTCAAGATCTTTTTGGATCCTGAGTTTGTCTTCTGGGATGTTGGCTACTCCTGCCAGTTTGGTGTCATCTACAAATTTGATGTTCCCCTTCAATTCCCTCATCTAAGTCATTGATGAAGATATTGAAGAGTACTGGGCCTAAGATGGAACCTTGTGGTACCCCACTGTTTACTTCTCTCCATGTGGATGTGGTGTTGTTGAGGACTACTCATTGAGTACAGTTTGCCAGCCAGCTACAGATCCATCTGGTGGTGATGTTGTCTATTCCACCTTTTTCTAGCTTATCAAGGAGTAGGTTGTGGTCTACTTTATCAAATGCCTTACTAAAGTCTAAATATACTACGTCCACAGTATTTCACTGGTCTTATTATATAGGAGAATGCTCTGCTCTTTCATATAAAAATAAAGATAATAGTGAGATTAAGTCAAATCTACAAAACTCAAAGTTTGGGTGAGGGGGAATCAAATGCACAAAAATTAAGAAATTAAAGGCTGGGGAAATGTTATATTTTTCCCCACAGTAGCTGCAAAATGTATTTATCAAAAGATTCAATGTATATCTCTCCCATCAATGTTCCTCCAATTGTAAGTGGGGGAAGTTTTAAAACATAGTAATTTAGACATATTAGAGATTCAAAAATGAATTGTTTGCTTGAGGGTCTACTTTTCTGGAACTAAATGAAACTGAAGAAATAGGATCAAGCTAGCAACCCAACTTTAAAGAAATGGAGGTGGAAGGGGGGAGATCTATTTGAGAAAGGTTCAAACAAATGAGTGAAAATTAATTATTTTACTTGTTAAGTAGATTTCACCTTTGAAAATCTTTCCTTTATGGTAACTTGCATGCCATGCAGTTAAAATGAGAACTGTCATAAATCAATAGTATGAAGGTATAGTAAAGAGAAGCAGTTTTTAAAACTGATTTCAAGAGAATTCATACACACACACACACACACACACACACACACACACACACATATATACATATACATATACATATACATATACATATACATATACATATACATATACATATACATATACATATACATATACACACACACACACACACACACACACACACACACATCACTACTCCTTCCAGGATAATCAAACTTACATAAAGTGCAGGAAAGGTCACAAATCAGTTAAAATATTAAAGCTATAAGATAAGAAAAATTAAAGGAATTAAAGGAAAGCTAGCTAAAATTATGACATCGACACCATTCGTACAATGTCAGCCTTGCAAATCATCCTTATTTGTGCTATGACTTTATGGCACTTTATATACTGTTTTTTTTGTCTTTTAAAATTCTCACCTCTCATTTTCTTGGGGGGGGCTCATCATCAAGTCATAACTTTCTCAGCCTTTCCCTCCTTGTGACATTTTTTCTCTTCAAACCACATCACGGCATTTCTTTTACACAAATCATTCAATCAACAGTCATTTAACATCAATAAATCCTCGAACCTATTTCTTCTTTTTCAAACACACACAGTTCTTAATTACCCCATTTCCATTGCGTTTAATTTACCTTTATGTTTCTCCTGACATGTCTAACTGTCATTTCCAAATAACAAAGTGGAAAGAAGCACATAGCCATTTTCACTGCTTTCAATAAAAATTCATTCTTTGAAACAGAGTATGTCTCTATAAGCATTTGCACATCTTAAAATTTCTTTTTCCATTTTTCTGTCTTAAGAAACATTCTGCCAGCATATACAAATTCATCTAGTTGGTTTAATTTTTCACCATTTATGTATAACTTGTAAATACTTTATTTCCCTGCCAATAATTTAATTTTCTAATCCATGCTATTCACTGCATGGATACAATTTCTAATATTTGGGGGAAATCATTCAGGTTATCAGCCAACCACATGGCATCAACTGTATAGCAAAGTCAGACCACTTTCATTTACATAGTCCTCGACTTATGATCACAATTGAGCCCAAAATTTCTGTTTCTAATTGAGACAATTTTAAGTGAGTTTTACCCCATTTTATAACCTTTCTTGCCACAGTTGTTAAGTGAATCACTGAAGTTGTTAAGTGAATCTCGCTTCCCTATTGACTGACAGTCAGAAGGTCGCAAAAGGTGATCACATAGCCCCAGGACACTGCAACCATCATAAATATGAGTCAGTTGCTAAGAGTCTGAATTTTGATCATGTGACCATGGAAATGCTGCAACAATCATAAGTGTGAAAAACAGTCATAAGTCATTTTTTTCAGTGCCATTGTAACTTTGAATGGTCACTAAACAGTCAATGACAACCTGTATTACATCTTTCTCCTTTTAGTTTTACAGACATGCCACATACTTATTTTTCTTTCTTTTCTTTCTTTTGTTAATTCATGTTCTTTACCACTGACTTTCCTTACATTTGAAGACACAATCTCTTAACTGCTAGAGACATCGTGAAATGGGACCACGAGTTTAAGCCTTACTGCCTAATCTGTTTTTGATCAAGCAAGGTTTTCATGCAACACTTTTAGTAAGACAAAAGAGGCGTAGACTGCATTAGCCTTGGTTGTATCTATGAACATGCAAAATTCCTTGCTTTAATAATAAGGAAAGTCATCTAAATTTGCACATTTTGACCAATCTGCCATAATTGCAAAACTGAATTTTGGTTCAAGCGTGCTTATAATGTTCTATACAAGTTAGATTCATTAATTCAGGGACTACCTTGCAAGTCAACATATCACCAAATATATGCAGTGTATTGGCACAATTTGTTTCAAAGAAATGTACTTTCTGATAATTATCTGTGCTATAGCAAGAAGATTGGAAAACAAATTATTGTTGAAATTAAGACAGCCATATCAATTCATTTTAATCCAATCAAACTAAATCTTGCAAGAGCAGAAGTTTTATTTTATTCAACCTAAATTTCAATGAAATATTTCTTTTACTGATTTTACTAGAAATAAAACCTGCCTTCACAAATTTTGGATTACGCAAAAGTTGTTTGCTTCATCTGGTTTGTTTTGTTTTGTAGTGGGAGATTATGATGGCAGTGTTCTCTTGTGTTGTCAGGATAATCAGAGCCAAGTTCTACTTCAGATAAATTCCTTGAAGCAGCATTTAATAAAGGGTGTATCTCTAAAGTTACTGGCATTGGGGTGAATCACTGTTATTCTTTATATGTAACCTGCATCTTGTCTAGATTGCTCCAAGAAGATTTCTAACAAGTTAAAGAATATATGTACAGACCTGCATAATTATGAAATTCACATTTGCATTTTAGATTTCAGCACCTTCTTTAGAACTACTGAAATGAATGGAATTTAGTTAGCATTCTTATGATACATAAATAGGTCAAAGACCTATCACAGTGAATTTTATCCTGTAAACGTTGGATACATTTTATCACAGCAACTTGGATTTTTTTTGTTTTTTAAAGGATCAAAGATACATTAATGCACATTCTGATTTCTTCTCAATTAAAAACAGACTCAAGACATTGTGAATTTGGAGGCGGGGGGGGGGGGGGTCAGGGAAAGCACCAAGATGAGGAAAAGCAATGCTTTAACACGTACACTCTAGTCATTTTTCCTACTCTGTGCGTGTATTTAGTTACTGACAGCAGAAAACTAGCTTGGAGGCCAAAAGATATATTGCAGATATTCTTGCTACAATCCATTCATACATTGTTTATTTGGAGATGGTCCTTCTTGAAAGCTCTTTTGGAATATCTTAGATTACCAAATATGACTCAATTGCACAGTAATGAGAATTAAAATCCTATGATTTGACTTACTCCTGTTTTACTTGCCATCAGTTGGCTCTGAAAATGATATATTTCAGAATTAAATTTAGAAACAAACTCACGGAAGCACGACTAAATGTACAGATGCATTCTTGATGAGACCGGTATTCTACATTTCTCAAGCATTTCCCCAGACTATGTTGCTTTGATATGCTACCAATTACCAGAAACAAAAAAGAAAAAAATACTGTAACTTGCCACTTAAAATAAATTTCCAGCTGGAGAAATGTGGTGCATGGCATTGTAAATAATTTAAATAATTTAGCAACATGCCTGCAGAGATTTATTCAAGCAGCACTGAAAGAATGAAGAAAATTGCTCACTAATGGATCTTCCAGTGGGATGTAGAAACTCTGTTCAATGTTATTGGTACTCTTAAAAATCCTCTGCAAATTAAGAAACATATCAGATTTAATGAGGAAATTCCAAAATTAATACTAAGCAATTTGCAAGATTATAATAGAAAAACAAATTTGGAAAAAGCAATTAACTATCACATTAAGAAAACTGATAAATATGCGTAGATCCTTGTCACATTTCTGGGCAGCAGTAGGATTTTCAGTGTGTTTCCCCCCCCAAAGTTTGGGAATATGCACATAAGGTTACTCTGATCTGCGGTTTCATATTCCGCACCTCCATTACAGTTATCCGTAATGGTCTTGATGGCCCCGTGGAAGGGAGGCTGGTTCGGGTTTAAAACATAAGGTTACAGACAGCACAATTATAATTTTTTCACCTTTTGCTCCTTTGCCAGTTGCAACCAAGAATGAGCAAGATAGCCAAGAAAATGATGCTGTGTTTTAGATCAAGATTGGGCAATGTGGCATGCATGTCAACAATGTGATCCTAGCAGTTTCTCTTGTGCCTACAAAACTCCATGCTTTTTTAAAAAAAAAATCTAATCAAATAATTAAATGGGGAAGTAGTGTACTTACTTACTTAGCCCACTAAGATGGGAGATATAATATTTGAAAGAATTCACTTTTTATTAAATGCTTTTTTGTGTGACTTGCCATGCCCACAAAGGCAGCCATTTTTCTAGACTTATATAAATTCAGTCACACACACCCCCAGATTTCATTTTGTTTGTCTGGAAAATCCAGGTCAGGTTCACTAGAATAAATGTGGGGAAAAGATTCCACTTATGTATTGTTGTCCCTTGGCTCAGGATACTAGCTCTCTTCTAAATGCAAGAGTTTTGTTTTCTTTCCTTTTTTTTTTGACAATCCAGGTATTTTGCCCCAGGGAATAGAATATCTTACTGACTTGAGCTGATCTAAGAAACTAATAGGATTAGTATTTGGGTAAGAAACCATCATAAAAAATAAGGTCTGTAGGCTAGACTGGGAAATTAAACCCCACCACCATATCCCTGAAAAAAGACAGCGGGAAATCCATATACATTAGGAGAATTAAACTCTGGTGATAATATCCTAAACTAATTTTCAACCAATGTTTACCTCACAATGTGGAGTTAATTTACTTATTGTTGCTTATAGTAATTTTGTAACAAAATTCAATTCAAAACTTAAATTTGACCAAACAGACAGCAAAATGGTAATTTAATGAAAAATCCACTCCCAAAAATAATCTTTATCTGACTCTTCCACAAAGGGACTAGGTAGCATTCATGTAACATGATTCTGAGAATCATGGTTTTCATACAGTAATCACTGTATTCCCAAAGAATATGAAGATCTTCTATTAATAGTACAAAAACCTCCACTAAGAATGCAATATATAGATCTTCTCTTCAGACAGAATATTGTTCAGAAACAAGGAGGCACCCTTAGCATTTTGGGCAGTGGTGGGATTCAGCCAGTTCGCAACAGTATGGCAGAATCGGTAGCTAATTTTTTGTTGCCCAGGCCCAGAATGGACTTCCGGAAGCAGCATCCACAAAGAGAACCGGTTGTTCACATATTTGAATCCCACCACTGATTTGGGGGTAAGAGGCCAAAGTCCAGAATCATTGGGGCAATGTGAGACATGGCATTGGTCCTTTTCACATTTCTGCACAAAACTGGAATTTTCTTTTTCCCTGGTTTGGAGATGGACAGACAGATTTGGTGTTTCTGAATTACATTCAAAGCTATTTTAGGATTTATATTCCTTTCCCTTGTTTCCATTTCGAAATAATGGAAATGTCATTGCCAATGTTTACCATCATTTTTAGAGAAAGGACCAGGCACTACGATCTGGTACATGATATCCAGAGGCTGCATATGGTCTTGGGATTGCAGGTTGCCCTCTCTGTGCCCAATATAGTCTGCAAACAAAATCCTCTTATGGAAAATTCATCCTGATTAAAGCCTTCTTCAGTTTTAAAATGAACATAGTTATTGCTCTGCAGATGTAGAAAAAAAATACATGTAGAAAAAAAAAGTGAAGCAATTTATGCTGCTGGCTATAAATCTCAATGCAAGCCACTCAGCCTACATATTACAAGATACCATAGCAACATTCCCGAGTACAAAATCACAACATTTTTAAACACAAGGAGATTTGGGTTGAAGGATACTGCCTTGTTTATTCATCAGACAAAGGGCAAATTTCCATTTTGTTTTTTTTAATGATATTTTCTTTCATCCCTCTCCTCCTATATGGGTTTGCCAGAACAGGATTTCCGTCAGTTTCTCTCTTCCTTCATAAATGTGATTACCTGCCTGTCTTGACAGGTTCTGATATGAAATAACCCAATCATCACACTAATTGACTCATCTTAGACAACACTATCCATTCATTAGAGGACACACACATATTCTTTTTTCCACATTTCCATATTTACTGCAGAGAAAGATCTCCACAAGGTCAAGCTGAGAATCATGCTGAAGCCCTTATTTTGGAAATTGGAAGGGGGTATAAAGAGGTTTGACAGGTTGTTGTTTTTTAAAAAAAGATTGGAGAATGTATTTGTATACTGCATGTTGAGACTGTGTTATTACAGAACAAAAGTTGTGTTGAATGATATTTTCACTAACTTTATGCCTTCAAAACTATAAGCGACCACAGAAAGTATTGGTTAGGAAGTGCCAGTTTATCTATATCTATATCATCTATATCCTTATCCTCAATCATCTTTATAATGCAAGAAAGCATCTGAAGAACATTTCATTCTTTTTCAATGGTGCGATGAGTTCATAATTTGTACTATATATTTAATATCAATATTAAATATTAGAGTGAATGCCAATTAACTTCATCTGTGCTTTATGAATGTCAATTGAAATGTCCTGCTCCTCATAGAAATTATCTTTGTGCTACAAGACATTAAAATGTGCATTTCCCTTCTCCAGAATATCTGCTGAAAATAGGAGATGTTGTCATGAGTTGTTGTGAATGCTTTGTTCTAGTTAGCACATTACTGGATCAAGGAGTCAGGGTGCATTTTTGGAAGAGTTTTTTTTAATCATGATAAAAAATATTAGAAATTGGTGGACACCTGAAAATTAGAAACAGTTTAAGATAAGAATATTGGAATCTTATTTTTTAAAAAATAATGAACTGGAGAGAATAATTTTTATGACATAAGGCACAGATCTGAGCAACAGAACTAAAACCTGAAATACTTAAAATTCAAATATATGTTAGATGAAAACAAAATTACAAAGCTTAATGCATAATAAATGTTTCAAAACATTCCACATAAAGAAAGATTAACAAATTGTTTTAACAGAGTATCTGCAAATCTAAATATTCTTTTCTGTACTTTAAGGTAGTCAAATACACAGTTAAACAAGCAGCTACTCTATATAATTGTAGCTATAGGCAGGAATTCCACACAGTGAGGTTAAACACATTCTCTTTTTTAAAAAAAAATGTTTGAGGAAAAGTCAAGAGGAAAAGTCAAAAAGTCAAGAGGAAAAACAGACAGTTTTTATTTTGTAGGTGCAATAAATAAAATTGTTTCAAACACATTAAAACCCATTGCATAACTGTTTGCCTCTGTCTGTTTTAGAAGACTCGGCAATTTAAGCAGTTTCTTAGAGTTCTAGTTCCTGTTGCAGACTCCATTTTATTTTAAGAAAGCAGGATGCATTACTATCTTAACATGATGCCTTGGTATCACATTGCACAGATTCAGTTTCGTTGTAAGATCAGTCACTGCATTCAGAGATGGAAGGAGGTCAAGAACTAAAGCTATTTTCCTCCACATTGTTCAGTTGAAAGAATAAAAAGTTACAGAAGATAGAAGTTTGCTTTCCTTAACAATGTAAGTCTACTCTGTATGAAATCATGCATCCACTGCCAGATGTTGACATAAGAATAGTGATGTAGCTGATGTTTTCCTTCTATGCACAAGAGATACATGATGACAAAATTGAATATGACACCTGTTTTTAATAGTAATCCTGGAAGATGGTTTGTGGTGCAGGAAGAAGCATTCCACCAACATTAAGTGGAACATGCTTAAAAAAAATTGAATTTAAAGTACAGATCCATGAAACACTGCATTTACACTATTTAGAAAAGTGGCAATCCCAGGAAAAGATTCTCATTAGATATACTATATACAATTATTCTCTCCTATAATTATTTAATTTAGTTTCATCAATATTCTTCCTCCAGACCAAGTCACCAGGAAGTTCCCAAAATGATAAAATGCACAGATATATTTAACCTTTTGTAAAACATCTATTCTTCTTCTATATTGTGTCTTTATTTTGTTCTTGCATACTTAATCATACTTATTTGGATTTTGTGTATATGTTTCTCTTTTATTTCTACATCTTTGAGTTAAATACCACGTGTATCATTCTGTTAAATCAAATCAAGCAATAAAATAGCACAATTGTAAATGTCACTTCAATTTTAGTAGAATAATTTATTTGAGGTCATACATTTTTTCATTCACCAAAAACATAGAAGGGCAACCTAGTCACATTTTTTTGTTAAAGAATTTGCACAGACTAGGAAAAGGTGGTGGCAATATCATATACAGGTGTACTGGCTTTTAGACATTCAGATAAACTGAGAGTTGCCAGTCCTAAATACTTTCTAATAAGAGAAGTGTTACTGGAAGACGATACACTCAGTCATCTACCTTAAGGGGAAACTATTGCATCTAATCCTAATTATTACTTTTGCTACTGCAATACAATAAGCACATTTTCCGAGATGTAGTTAAGTCACCTGACACAGGATTCAACATTATATATATTATATTTTACTCCTAACATTAAAACCTTTTGGTTTTAATTAGTACATGAAAATATAGTTTTCTGATGGAAAACAACTAATTTTGTTTGCATTGAAAAATAGAAGATAAAAGTCACAATATTGTTGCTTCCCTTAGCTAGTACATTTGCAATATTATATTTTTTCTTCATCTTCATTGCTGGGACAATGAAACAATAGTATTGTTCTACAGATTTTGCAAATCCCTATTCTCTTTTTTCAGAATTCTTAATCTAGAAAGGAAACAAGATGGATCATATCCAATGTAGCAACCTATTCATAAAAATGTGGGCTTAAGCCATTTTTATTTGCTTTCCTTAGTCTGGAAATCCTGCAGTTATTTGGTTCACCTAGTATGGTAACTAAGTTTACCTACGCTTGTGGAGCCGTACTGGAAGTTTATTAGAGAAGAAACAATAACTGTTCTGACAAGGGTGCTCAGGTATAAATGAACTGAATCTTCTCAAATTTGAGTTAATTTTTTTTACAAGTCTCTCAGAGAGAAATCATGAATGAATGCATATAGAACAAACATCCTTTAACTATTAAGAGTTAACAAATGCACAATTTAAAAAAACAGCATTCTTTATTTTAGGATTCAATCCAAATCAGTAACATTTCCAGAATTTCCTACATGGAAGTAAATTCTCCCACTTAATTTGTGTGCTCTTGTACCTCCTCTGAATCATCTGCTGCAAGACATTATTGCAAACAATATTTGGCTACATAGTTCATTTCAGAAATCGTGCCTAGCTGCCTCTATATTTCTGTTTCTCCACAAAAGGAACAGAACAAAATATGCTGTGTGGAAGATATGCATGTGGTATGTTACTACATATAAACAATTAAGACATTAATATACCTATTAAACTACTTATCCTAAAGACCCTTTTATTTTTAAAATGGCAACAGATAAACTATATTATTATTCTAAACTACAACAGCACTGTAGACTGGACTACAGTGAATCCAAATGGTGGGAAAATTAAGGGCATCATGGATGCTGTAATTTGCATCCAGAAATTGCACCAAATCACTGGGCAAAAAAGATACCAGCAACATTAAGCATTACATTAACATTGGAAATTATGAATCTGAGCTACCAATTTCACAACTGAAGTTTTTGACAGAGAAGTTTGGAAATCCAAATAATTTTCTCCAAATACAGATTGCTGTTTTTTCTTAAACTAAAAGCAAGAAAAAAATAAATGGGAATAAAAATAAAGGCAGAAAGAAATTCAGTATGCAACCAATGTGTTCATTTTATGTAAAGATGTTACTGTATGATTTTTCTTCCATTACAAAGGTACGTGATTTCCCTCTAAATGCATCTCCCTTCCCTTCCCTTTCCTTCTTGCCTAATAACCTAGATGGTTTGGTGAACCAAAGACTATACAATTTTTCCTATTCAACTGATTTCTTCTTTCCATGATTTCAAGCATCAGTCCTAACAATATCTGGTTAACATGTCAGACCAATAAAGGAGGATCTTCTTTCAGAAGGGAAATGGCTGCTACAGACCGAGTGCCTATTCACTTCCTTTAAAAAAAACACCAGTTGGCCTATGTTCACTTTTCCATTTGGAGGGGAAAATATATATTTTTCAAAGAAAATTAACATTGTCTTGAAACAATTTTTACAGCTCTTGCAGCACACACACGTGTAAATAATTGCAAATACTCAATCTTAAAACAGTTTACACTAACCACTTTAGGATAAATATCACAAGAATGGATAATACCTCATATTCATTCTAGACCTCTGAGAATGAAAGCCTTAGACCAGATAAGGCTCAACAGGGACAGAAATAAACTGACTTTGGGTCAAGTATGCCAAATGCAAACACAACAAGTAAGATGCTCCTGCTTGGTGTCTTGCAGATCTCTTTCATAATCCTCAACCCTAGTTAACAGGAGACCATCAAGTTGTACAGTGCATTGGCATCAAAGAATGAGGTACTATCACAGAACTTATTAGCTAGAATGTATTTATTATATAGTGAGAACTAAGGCTAGGGTATACAAAAGGATTTTACCCTCACAACAACCTAATGAGGTAGGTTGGGCTAAGAGACATTGGTTGATCCAAATTCTGAGTGGGAAATTGGACATTGCTTTGTCACAATCCTACATGACATTGGAAAGATATGTTAGGCCTATCTCAGTGACCCTGATCTTCTTTTATATCCTTTAATTGCCTACAAGGTGTCAATCTGTTCAATGCTCAAAATTGCCTCTAAGATTACCAACTTCATGGTAAGCATTCATCTTCGCAGAGAATACTATCCTTCCCAATAATGGTAACCCACATTTCTAGAGAGTTCCAGACACATGTCTTTAAATAAATAAATCTGCTGATTTCATTTCTCAATTGAGTCATGTCAGCAGCAGCATGAAATTCCTGCAAGCTAGTTATGCTTAACCTGTTAAAGAAACCACACACACACACACACAGAGAGAGAGAGAGAGAGAGAGAGAGAGACAGCTTTTTCTTTTGGCAGTTTAAATCTCCTTAAAATGAATCTATTTTCTCTAAGCTTTTATTTACCTAAAAAAAGTTGCTACAAATATCCTGTGCATTACAACAAATAAGAAGCAAGATGTTTAATTTTTTATGCGCTCCAATCTTATAACTATGACTGTAAAAGCCCTGCAAAACTAGTGATACAAATAAATCTATAAATCAGATTATATACAGAACATTCTCCTCATCTATGAGAACCAACACTCCTGAATATGTGAATTGGTCTACGGCCTCTATTTGTAAATCTATGGCATTGACTATCCACACGAGGGGAAAATATTCAAGCAAGAATGTCTTGGAGAAGAAACACACTTCACACATCATTAGACTGAATATACTAGGATCGCATTTCAATTGTCATTCATTTACTTTATCAACAAGCCACAGACAAGTTTTGTAAAGTTAATTTTGCAAAAATATTATATATGAAGAGCAAGCACAGCATCTCAATCAGCTAATTTCAACAACCAGAGAACATCATACCAATAGCAAAATCAAACATTGGACAAACATGAACTTAATGTCTTAATCTCATAATAATTGCTTTCAGCACCTATTGCAAAAGAATCCCAATCAAAGATTGCTAAGCTGTCAACTGATTTTGATAGACTGACATCTAAATATAGAGATTTACCATGGAAGTTTAAACACTGTAGAGTCTTGTTACCTTTGCAGCAAGTTTGCTCTGGGGATTCCTAAACAAGGTGGTTTTGGCTGTAAAAAAACACTCCTCCAAGTCTTCATCCAAACTACAGTAGCCACTACTCATGCTCTTATGGACAGTCATCTGAGGAAGAGTTCCAAGATCTTCAGAACATGTCAACTCCAGGAAGCCAGACAGTCAGGTACCTCCGAGTCTCAGCTCACTGCAGCAACAGTGCAGTTTCTCAATCGAGTTCCTGTGCAATCAACAGTGAGCACAGTTTCACCTCCTCCAGCTCCTACTTGCCATGCCTTGTAACAGTTTGTTCTCATCAGCAAATCAAATAATGGTGCTGGCTTTTTTCTTTCTTTTTTTTAACAAAGTAAGCAAGCAAGCAAGAGTGAAACAAAAAATCTTGCCAGGAGAACCTTTCCTTTCCTCCTCCACCAAGCTCCCTCGTTTGGCTGTTTTCCAGAAACAAACTGGGTGCCAGGACCCGAGGGAGTTTTCTTTTGCTCTTGACTCACAAACTTGCTCACCATCTGTGCGGCTTCATTGGTCTCTCTGGAAGCCTAATTGCGAGAGCAGTATCGCCTTCCTCTGCCCCCACCCCCCCACTCTTTCCTGCTTCTTTTTCTCTTGAACCACTTCCTCTTGCAAGATTTCTGACATAGTTCTTAAGAGAGCATTGACAGTATCTCAGTTGATTTTGAGTGACACAACTTGGGAATGGAAGAAATAGAGAAACAGAGTTATACTCCCACAGGGGAGCAAACAACCTGCTTCTGGCTCTCCAGTATCCATAGCAAACCTTTACAAAAGGGAGGGGCAAAGATGAGAGCTGCTGATTAAATATGTATTACTTGGCGTATGCTCCCAGGTAAACATCCTATGATAGGCTTAAGGCATGTCTGGTAGTAAGTAGTGAAAAGCTCTCCAAAATTATGCTTATCTATTCTCCACTCAGTATCTATTTTAATAGGTTTTTGCAATGGGGGGGGGGAGAGAAACTAATGGGGAAAGGATGTTGAAGAATAATCATGGGATTCCACAAGGACTTTAGGGACATTTAGAAAGTTGGGCCTCTACTGGAGATGGTCTGTGACACCTGTTATAATAAGCATCCATGTACATTTCCTATTTCATATACTGAAATATATCTGACTGACATATATGGTAAAAGGAAAGAAGAAAAACAGAGATTCCCTAGCAACATTTCAATGCAGGAACCCATCTGTGTTCTGTGCTAATTTTAGAACAGTCAGAAAGATTTTTTCCAGCATTCGTTGCTCAAAGAAGTGGCCGCTTTTATCAGAACCTTAGTAATCATCATCCATCAGAGGTTTTTTAATTATTTGTCACCAACTGTTATGTTAGAAGTACTTTGACACAATAATTTCAAGCTTAGTCAAATAGCCCAGAATGGGTTGTTTTGTTTTTAAAAAAAAATTCCTTTGATTTCTCTAGGTTTAGGCTGAAATACTGATCTCAGCTACCTTCTTCCAATCTCTGGGTGTCAAAATATCTTTGTCCAAGAATACTAATATTTGCTTGGAAAGAAAGAGCTTTTTAAACACATTTCTTTGCTACAACTTGTCCAATCCCTTACTTGTAAAAATGCATTTTAAAATCTGTGCAACTCTATAGGTTTTATACTCACAACCCTTTTCATTTCTGTATATTACTTCGCACATTTCAACCTGCTCAATTAACTATAGCTGAGGCACATATGCATCTTTTTTAATATTTGTATTTCCTGCCAAAGGATAATAAGTTTCAAAGCTGCAACATTAGCAGCTTTGGGTTGGTTTGCACAATATATGAAGGTAACTGATTTACTTGTGGTACACTGTACAAATATGTATGGTGATTCAAGGATTTTTAAAAAATTAACATTCAAATAAACCAATTTTTTTCCACTAGGACTTATGGATAGTCAGTTAGAAAAGACACATGGGTATTTAGTTTTATATGTGGTAAGTACAGCAATACTACTTACCTTATGAAAAAGATAAAAAAATAAAGAACTACTTACAATGGACATTGGATTAATAATGACAAAACTAACAGAAATTGCAAAATTGACCTGTTTCATCAGGGATAAAACTACAAATACTTTCTTAAAAGATTGGAAATCCTTCATAGACTTTTTTTTGGCTGAAAACCAAGTCAATAAAAATGACTTGATGATTTCTGCATTTGCTGATTGAAATACAGAATATAGGAAGAAGTGAACTATGTGATATAACCTTGATGGGAACATACTCAGACTCCCAGGTTTGCATTTTCCCAAATCTTTGAGTCTGATTTGATTATTTTTATTTAGCTCCTGACCTTTAGGAATAATCCCAATGTGCTTTTTCAAAAAGGCAACTGGACTTTGTTTGTTTAGGAAAGCACCTTTAGGACAGCCATGACCTGGATGACTGAGAATCCCCATAAGCCTTTCCCACCAATGACCTCCAAATCAGGTGAATGACAACTCCCAGAATTCCCTATCAGCAAGGCCAGTATTAGAGATAGAGGCCTCCCAGAAAGGCAGGGCGGGTGGATAAATGAAAGTACTGAAGAAGAAGCATTGCAATGCAAGCTCTACCATTTTTGTGCACTCATCATGATGTTATATGAAAGTGGTAGAGCCTGCATATGATGGAATGATGCTGCTTTTGTCATTCTGACAAAATCACCATATTCAACAGTAACATCTATCTGGAGGTTGGGAAAGAATATATCACCTGTGCTTCATATTATCCACAGCTTCAGATGCAATTCATCTCTTTATAAGTCATTAGAAGCTTGATAAGATTAAGAACTCTGACTGGCATAATAATTTTAAAAAATGTCAATGAATATACATACCTGAAGGACAAACTCTGCACATTAAAACTATCTACAGTTCTGCTCTGGGAGAACCCAAATTGCAGTGACACTTGACATTTTCAACTTTACTCATCCCTGGAATTGTCACCAAAACAGGTTTTGTTTTGGTAAATATTGAACCAATAAACACCACGGTTCTTTCTGTCCAAAAGAAAGTTGACAATGACAACATAACTTAAAAACCAAACAGCAACCAAAAAAATTGGACAGAGGCAGAAGATGTATAATATACAATAGAACAAGATTTATCACCAGGATAGGTTGTACATTTACCTTGCCAAACATCTAAATATTTTAAAAATTAGCATGGAAGGAAAGGGTGGCACTCAAAAGAGGTTCCTTTCTTCACTGAGCAACGTTTGGTTAAAACACTATGTTTGTGGTCAGAAAGATGAACAAACCAGTTTTCCTCTAAGCAAACTTTACAACGTGACACGTGATTTTTATTACTTCACTTCATGATTTTATACACTTATAAAATCATGAAGTAGCTAAGTTTGCATTAATGTGCAAGATCATCTCTCAAACAAGTATGCTTAAATTGCCACCATATAGTATGTGCTTTCCAGAAAATAATCACATTATTGCATTATGATTTTAAGATTAATTTACAATAATAACTTATGTAACTTTATCAAAATGCATGGTCCTGAACAGAGAAATAATTCCTTATCCTCCAAAACTATAAACAGGAGCTAAGAACCAAGTTTTCAAAGGTATTTTAATGCCTGCCATAGAATGATCTACAAAAGGCTATCTACAAAATCTAAATCCTTGAAAACTTTGATTTGATAGACATGAAAAAAAAATCTCACAGTGTGGCAGAGGTGATCGTCTCACTGCCTCACTGGTTAGTCTGTATGATTACTGTATTCCTCTAAAAAGCATTAAGGAAACATACAGCACTGAACTTTTGCACACTTATGCCAAGTGGCAATCAAAAATTACAGCACGTTTCCTAGTTATCAGCACCTTTGGACCAGTTTAATCTCTAACTAAGTGGCAGATTTCAACAGTCGTAGTTACATAAATATCTAAATTGAGTCATATGATAAATGTATGTATTTTTTTCAACAAGATGTAGCAGTCCTGTTCATCTCATAATTGAAGTATGAAAAAACCTGTCTGTCTGCTTTTTTTGAGCACTGTCCAATAATCTTTGTTTTGGCATAACACCATCCTTAGTAAACATGTGCTGTCAATTAAATTAATTTGTCTTTCAGCTCCCCCAAGTGCTGTTGATGGGTAAAACATTTAGTTATACAGGTGTTTATATCCTGACTGTCAGGATGGGAAGAAGGAAGGGTCCATGCACAGGAGTTAAGTCCACTATAATTGCAGAAACTCTTAAAACATTGCTAGACATAACTATCCACTAGTAACTCCTCAACAGAAGCTAAATAAAAAATAAGACTAGCAGGCTGTCAAAAAGAGATCATCAAGATAATTCACAGCACCATTACATTTAACAAAAATTACATTTTCTGAATGGTAACTTTAAAGATTGCATGGTTTACTCTTCAAGTAAACTGAATCATTTATAAATTATAGAAGATATATAAACTGGTACAAAATAAGAAAGTGATTCATTTTCTCAAAATACTGAAGAAGAAAAGTCTACCAGTCACTGGATCAGCGTTATTTAAACGTATAGGAATTATTCTGACTGAAAAATTTACCTAATCCCTTTTGAAAGACCCTACAAAAAGCCTACAATAAATGTATTACAACTTGATCATTTTTTAGTTTGATTAACACCTTCCCAATGAACAATATTTTTTCATACAAATACTCTGGAGCGATTGAGCATCAATGTTTAAAATATTTATTTTTCCTCAAGATCACGTATGTATAGCCCAAGTTTTTTTGGGAGGGGGGAGGGAAGGCTGCCATTTGTTTTTGTTTTTTTGTACCTGATTCACTTCTTTTTTAATTATGTACTTCAATAATGTTTGTTCAAGTCTCATCATTCTACTATGTCTATGATTTTTCTTTAAAATAAAAAATATTGTTTTTTTTTTATAAAAGGCAAATAATATTACAAGAACAATAATTAAGATAAAAATAAGGGAAGTTCAAGTTTTTAGTATATCATGGGTGAACTTATACTGGATATGTAAACATGTAAAAAACAAGAAAAAAGTCAAGAAAACAATTGTTCCATTAGTGGAAGAAAGTGGCAAGAAGGTGACAAGCAACAGGGAGAAAGTAGAACTACTTAACCCGTTTTTTGCATCCATCTTTACACAAAGGGAAAAAACACTCCAACCTATCAAAAACAGTATCATAAAAAACAGATTAGAAAGACAAATTAAAATAGGCAAGAAAATGGTAAGTGAGCACCTGTCCACCCTAGACAAGGTTCAAATCACCAGGACTAGATGGATTACTCCCACCCCCAAGGTTTTCAAGGAACTGGCAGATGTGATCTCAGAACCACTGAACTATATCTTTCAACGATCCTGGAGCACCAGGGAACTACCAGAGGACTGGAAAAGAGCTGATGTAGTTTCCTTTTCAAAAAAGGAAAAAAATATATATATCCAGGAAATTATGGACTTATCAGCCTGACCTCAATAAGATCCTGGAAAAGATAATCAACCAACAATTCAGTGAACACCTAGAGGCAAACATAGTCATAACCAAAAGCCAACATCTGTTTGTCAAAAACAGATCATGCCAGATAAATCTTACTGCATTCTTTGACAAGGTAATAAAATTACTAGACTAGAAGAATGCTGTGGATATAATTTACTTGGACTTCAGTAAGGCATTTGATAAAGTAGACCACAGCCTACTACTAGATAAGATAGAAAAATGTGAGTTAGACTGCATCGCCACCAGATGGATTTGTAACTGGCTGACCAGCTGCACTCAATGAGTAGTCCTCAATGGAAGTAGTCCTACATGGAGGGAAGTATGCAGTGGGATACCTGAAGGTTCTGTTTTAGGCCCAGTATTCTTCAACATCTTCATCACCGATTTGGGTGAACTGTGAAAGGGATCTTGGAGTCCTAGTGGACAATCACTTAAATATGAACCAGAAATGTGCCGCAGCTGCCAAAAAAGCCAACACAGTTCTAGGCTGCATTAACAGAGGGATAGAATCAAGATCATGGGAAGTGCTAATACCACTTTATAATGCCTTGGTAAGGCCACACTTGGAACACTGCATCCAGTTTTGGTCACTACAATGTAAAAAAGATGTTGAGACTCTAGAAAGAGTACAGAGAAGAGTAACAAAGATGATCAGGGGACTGGAGACTAAAACATATAAAGAACGGTTACTGGAATTGGATATGTCTAGCTCAATTAAAAGGACTAGGGGTGATATGATAGCAGTATTCCAATAACTCATGGGTTGCCACAAAGAACAGGGAGTCAAGCTATTCTCCAAAGCACCTGAAGACAGTACAAGAAGCAACGAATGGAAACTAATTAATGAGAGAAGCAACCTAGAGCTAAGAAGAAATTTCCTGACAGTTAGAACAATTAATCAGTGGCACAACCTGCCTCCAGAAGTTGTGAATGCTCCAATACTGGAAGTTTTTAAGAAGAGATTGACAACCATTTGTCTGAAAAGGTATAGGGTTTCCTGCCTAAACGGGGAGCTGGTTTAGAAGACCTCCAAAGTCCCTTCCAACTCTGTTATTCTGTTCTATTCTGTATAAAGTTACCATCAAACACCCAAACCTATTGAGGGTTGTATTCACTTAGCAGTGTTTGTCAACCTCTGCTTGTTGTTGTTAGTTGCAAAGTCGTGTCCGACCCATCGCAACCCCATGGACAATGTTCCTCCAGGCCTTCCTGTACTCTACCATCTTCTGGAGTCCATTTAGGTTCACGCCTACTGCTTCAGTGACTCCATCCAGCCACCTCATTCTCTGTCATCCCCTTCTTTTGCCCTCAACCTTTCCCAGCATTAGGCTCTTCTCCAATGAGTCTTTCCTTGTCATTACGTGGCCAAAGTATTTGAGTTTTAACTTCAGCATCTGGCCTTCTAAAGAGCAGTCAGGGTTGATCTCTAGGACTAACCGGTTTGATTGTCTTGCAGTCCAAGGCACTTGCAGGAGTCTTCTCCAGCACCATAGTTCAAAGGCCTCAATTCTTTGGCATTCAGCCTTTACGATCCAACTTTCACAGCCATACATTGCAACTGCGAAGACCATAGCCTTAACTATATGCACTTTTGTTGACAGGGTGAAGTCTCTGCTTTTTAGTGTGCTGTCTAGATTTGCCATGGCTTTCCTCCCCAGGAGCAAGCGTCTTTTAATTTCTTGGCTGCAGTCCCCATCTGCGGTGAACTTGGAGCCCAGGAAAATAAAATCTGTCACTACCTCCATTTCTTCCCCATCTATTTGCCAGGAATTGAGAGGGCTGGATGCCATGATCTTAGTTTTCTTAATGTTTAGTTTCAACCCAAGTTTTGCACTCTCCTTCTTCACTCACAACAAGAGGCTCTTTAGTTCCTCTTTACTTTCTGCCATTAGAGTGGTATAATCTGCATATCTTAGGTTGTTGATATTTCTCCCGGCAATCTTAATTCCAACTTTTGATTCATCTAGCCCTGCCTTTCTCATGATGTGTGAAAAGGATGTGCAGAGCTACTCTTTAAAAAAAAGAGTTTGCACGGAAAAACAGGATTGTGAGAGTAATGAATTGTGTACAGCAACTACACAGATACACTGAGTTGTGTAAAGAGTTTACCTGTAGGATAAAGTAATAGCACAGTCCAAGAAACAGTCCAGGTCATACACAGATACTTAAAGTATAGCCGATAGCAACACTCCAAGGATTATCCACTACAGAGTCGTCTTACCAGGCAGTAAGTCAAAACACATTAATCACAGTTCTTCAGGTTCTGCATACAGTAGCAAACCAAACCACAAACCACGACAAACAGTAATCAATAGCAGAGACACATGAATTGTAACAGAGAGAGAAAAGCCGTGTCTCTAGCTCCCTCTTATGGCCATTAGGTACATTGCTGACCAATCAGCAGAAAGTATAGCACAGTGCATTCACTATTAAAGGTATACAATACAGCTTTAACTGCAACCATACAGTCTTGGTTTATATAATGCCAACCCAACCAGTTAGGCGATAGACATAGTCCTAACAATGTGCTTTGCATATAAGTTAAACAGGCAGGGCGACAGTATACAGCCTTGCCAGATTCCTTCCCAATTTTGAACCAAACAGTGGTTCTGTGTCCAGTTCTCACTGTTGCTTCTTGACCCGCATATAGGTTTCTCAAGAGACAAATAAGATGGTCTGGTACTCCCATCTCTTTAAGAACTTTCCACAGTTTGTTGTGATCCACACAATCAAATTCTATAGCATAGTCAATGAAGCAAAAATAGATGTTTTTCTGGAACTCCCTAGCTTTCTCCATGATCCAGCATATGTTAGAAATTTGATCTCTAGTTCCTCTACCTCTTCGAAATCTGCCTGTACTTCTGGTAGTTCTCGATCCACACACTGCTTGAGTCTAGCTTGTAGGATTTTAAGTATAACTTTACTAGCATGTGAAATGAGAGCAATGGTGCGATAATTTGAACTTGGGACTGCCTTTGTTTGGAACTGGAATGTAAACTGATCTTTTCCAATCCTGTGGCCACTGTTGAGTTTTCCAAATTTGCTGGCAAATTGAGTGTAGCACTTTTACTGCATCGTCTTTTAAGATTTTGAATAGCACTGCTGGAATACTGTCACCTCCACTAGCTTTTTTGTTGCTCAGCTTTTCTAAGGCCCACTTCACTTCACATTCCAGGATGTCTGGCTTGAGGTCAGTGACCACCTCATCATGGTTATCAGGAACATTAAGCTCGTTCTTGTATAGTTCTTCTGTGTAATTTTTTCACCTGTTCTTAATCTCTTCTTCCTCTGTTAGGTCCCTGCCATTTTGGTCCTTTATCATGCCCATTTTTGCATTAAACATTCCCTTCATCTATTCAATTTTCTTGAAGAGATCTCTAGTCCTCCCTATTCTATTGTTTTCTTCTATTTCTTTGCACTATTCATTTAAGAAGGCATTATTATCTCTTCTACCTATTCGCTGGAATTCTGCATTCAATTGGGTATATCTTTCTTTTTCTCCCTTGCCTTTTGCTTCCCTCCTTTCCTCAGCTATTTGCAAAGCTTCCTCAGACAGCCATTTTGCTTTCTTGCATTTCTTTTTCTTTGGGATGGTTTTAGTTGCTACCTCTTGTACAATGTTGCAAACCTCCGTCCATAGTTCTTCAGGCACTCTGTCTATCAGATCTAATTCCTTAAATCTATTTGTCACCTCTACTGTATATTCATCAGGGATATGATTTAGTTCATACTTAAGTGGCCTAGTGCTTTTCCCTACTTTCTTCAATTTAAACCTAAATGTTGCAACAAGAAGCTCATGGTCTAAGCCACAGTCAGCTCCTGGTCTTGTTTTTACTGAGTGTATAGAGCAGGGGTCGGCAACCTAAAAAAGGAAAAGAGCCACTGGGAACCGGTTCAATCACAAATTAAAAAAAGTGGGAGCCGCGTGCGTGTGTCCATGCACGCGCATGCACAAAGTTTTGCGCATGCGCAAAACGGTTTTTTGCGCATGCGCGGACGCACGCGGTTGCCATTTTTTTTAAAAAAAGTGAGATGGAACCAGTTCCCGGTTGCCCGACGGCGACGGCCCGTCTGCAAAGCTGCCGCTTTCAGCAGCTTTGCAGACGGGCCGCGGCAGCTTCCTCAAAGAGCAGCGCCCCTGCCCATTCTGAGAGGTGCGCGCGCACCTCTCCGAACGACCGGAGGTGCGCACGAACCTCCCCAAACCTTTGGAGAGGTGCGCGCGTACCTCCGCGCGAACGGGCAGAGGTGCCGCTCTTTGAGGAAGCTGTAGCGGCCCGTCTCCGAAGCTGCCGCTTTCGGAGCTTCCTCAAAGAGCAGCACCTCTGCCCGTTCGTGCGGAGGTACGCGCGCACCTCTCCAAAGGTTTGGGGAGGTGCGCGCGCACCTCCGGTCGTTCGGAGAGGTGCGCACGCACCTCTCAGAATGGGCAGGGCGCTGCTCTTTGAGGAAGCTGTAGCGGCCCGTCTCTTTCGGCAGCTTCGGAGACGGGCCGCTACAGCTTCCTCAAAGAGCGGCACCTCTTTGAGCCGTCTCCTGCGGCTCCCAGCCGCCCGGTGCGCGCGCACCTCTCCAAACAGGCGGTGCCACTCTCCATTTGGAGAGGTGCGCGTGCACCACTGCCCGTTCAAAGAGGTGCGCGCGCACCGGGCGGCTGGGAGCCGCAGGAGACGGCTCAAAGAGCCGCAGGAGACGGCTCAAAGAGCCGCATGCGGCTCCGGAGCCGCGGGTTGCCGACCCGTGGTATAGAGCTTCTCCATCTTTGGCTGCAGAGCACATAGTCAATCTGATTTCTGTGTTGACTGTCTGGTGATGTCCAGCCGTCTCTTGGGTTGTTGGAAAAGAGTGTTTGCTATGACCATTGTATTCTCTTGACAAAATTCTATCAGCCTGTGCCCTGCTTCATTTTGTACTCCAAGGCCAAACTTGCCTGTTATTCCGGTTATCTTTTGGCTTCCTACTTTAGCATTCCAATCCCCCATGATGATGAGGACATCATTTTTTTGGTGTTAGTTCTATAAGGTGCTGTAGGGCTTCATAGAACCAGTCAATTTCATCCTCTTCAGCATCGGTGGTTGGGGCATAGACTTGGACTACTGTGATATTGAATGGTTTGCCTTGGATTCAAACTGAGATCATTCTGCCATTTTGGGGATTGTATCCCAGTATTGCTTTTCCTACTCTTTTATTGACTATGAAGGCTACTCCATTTCTTCTGAGGGATTCTTGCCCGCAGTAGTATACCTGATGGTCATCTGAATTAAATTCACCCATTCCTGTCCATTTTAGTTCGCTGATTCCTAAGATGTTGATGTTCAGTCTTGTCATCTCTTGTTTGACCACGTCCAGCTTTCCTTGATTCATGGATCTTACATTCCAGGTTCCTATGGAGAAAAAATCTTTACAGCATCAGACTTTCCTTTCACCACCAGATACATACACAGCTAAGCATCCTTTCGGCTTTGGCCCAGTCGTTTCATTCTTTCTGGCGCTACTAGTACTAGCCTTCTGCTCTTCCCCAGTAGCATATTGGATGCCTTCTGACCTGAGGGGCTCATCTTCCAGAGTCATATCTTTTTGCCTTTTTGTACAGTCCATGGGGTTTTCATGGCAAAGATACTGGAGTGGGTTGCCATTTCCTTCTCCAGTGGATCACGTTTTGTCAGAACTGTCTGCTATAACTTGTCCATCTTGGGTGGCCCTGCACGGCATAGCTCTTAGCTTCATTGAATTACGCAAGCCCCTTCGCCACGACAAGGCAGTAATCCATGAAGGGGTCAACCTCTGCATCTTAGTGTTATATTCAAGTGTCATAAATCTTGAAGTCCACGTACAATAAAATTTCTAGGGTTGAGAATCATTGTCTTAGAAGTTATTGGTATAATAAGAAGAGCTGAAGGGAGGAACAGGGTAAAAACAAAAATAAACTTTCTATTGCAACCTTTCCTCTCCAGGCTCCCTCCCAACTTACTTTTCTTACTAGAAAGATTTTGAAGTAACCTCTTGTTGAGTTTTTTTAAAAAAAATTATATCAAGAATCACATGTTCCTTTTAGGACAGAAGTTGCCATTCCTCGTCCTAAGCAAAGTTAATCACAGTTAATGGGATATGCTTTTTTTTTTGCAAGATAGAAGGAAGGAGGGGTTTTCCCCTAGTTACAAATATTTCCCTGCACAAAATCCATTGAAAAGAATAGATGTGCCATACAAAAGAATCATAAATCTAGAACATATAGGGAAACAAAGAGTTGACATTCTTTGTACTCAGAATGTGAAAGAGTAAAAACTCCAATTTTTTTTTTAATTCCATTTATATCCCGCCCTTCTCCGAAGACTCAGGGCGGCTTACAAGCTTAGCAGTAGCCTTCATTCTATGTATATGCCTGCTTATTAGGGCTTTCGCCCCCCCCCCAAGCGGCATTATTACAAAGTCAGCTTAATTGCCCCCAACAATCTGGGTCCTCATTTTACCTACCTCGGAAGGATGGAAGGCTGAGTCAACCTTGAGCCTGGTGGGACTCGAACCTGCACTAATTGCAGGCAGCTGGTGTTACTTCAGGAGGCATTAGCCCACTGCTCCACCAAGGCTTTAAAATTGATAAATGAATAAAAAGTGTTACAGGAAATTCAGCATTTCCCATGAGGCAGAAAATCCATTTCTCTACTAAATTTATCTCCCATCCAATGGAAAAACAAAATCAGAGCACTTTATTCAACCCCAGAAATCAAAAGATGTAGGCTTTTCAAAACCTATTTATTTTTCTTTTCTTATTAAAATAAAAAAGCCCTTTAAAGACATTTTTCCTCTTTTAAATTTTCATGATCAGATGAAATACATTTGAATCTTCTATGGCATGGCTCTTGTATCTTTTTTAAAAATTACAACTTCTGTTACCAAAGGATCACTTTGAATAGCATGTTAGTGAGACACAATATTAAATGAAATATACAATTATGCATATATTTTCCAGAAAACAAATATTTTTATTATGGAAGTCTCCTGCTAACTATAACATCTGGATGAAACAACTTGGCTTTTAAAATTTGCAGCTGGGGTCAAGAGAGGAAGCGCAATATACCCTAGTCCTCGACTTACAACCACAATTGAGCCAAAATTTCCATTGCTAAGCAAGATAGTTGTTAAGGGAGTTTTGTTCCATTTTACTACCTTTCTTGTCCCAGTTGTTAAATGAATCAATGCAGTTGTTAAGTTAGTAACACGGTTGTTAAGTGAATCTGGCTTCCCCATTGACTTTGCATGTCAGAAGCTCGCAAAAGGTGATCATATGGACCCAGGACACTGCAACCGACATAAACAAATGCCAGTTGCCAAGCATCTGAATTTTGATCATGTGACCAGGGGGTCTTAATTGTGAAGAACAGTCATAAGTCACTTTTTTCAGTGCTGTTGTGACTTCAAATGCTCACTATGCGAATGGTTGTAAGTCAAGTTGATTTGCAGAGATACTTCAGTTACAGAAATACTGTACCAGAACCAAGAGGGACCTGGCTAGAAGAATGGTTGTAGTTCAGATGAAAGTCATGAATATATCCAGACCAAAATAATAATAATAATAATTCATGGGACCCAAATTCCAAAAGCAGAGGTGTAAGGGAGACTGAAATTATTGTCTAGAGCAAGGATCTCCAACCTTGTCAACTTTACAACTTGGGGACTTCAACTCCCAGAATTCCTCAGCCAGCATGCCTGGCTGAGGAATTCTGGGAGTTGAAGTCCACAACCTGTAAAGTTGACAAGGTTGGAGACTCCTGGTCTAGAGTATACAGCTTCCAGACACCGCCCTATTAAAGTCTTGGAAATCAATGCCTCCCAAACCTTTTTAGTGTTCTTCCTTCCTTTCCATCCCTCTTTTCTGACCTGACTCCTGGGCCCAACAAGCAACCCTAACCTGCCTTTGCTTATTCTTGCTTATTTATATTCTACTATCTTTTAAATTTATTTTGGTTTGAAATTGTAAGCCACCCAGAATCAGCTTGGAGGCAGGCTATACCTAAATCTAAAAACAATAACCAATTCTGACCTACTCCTCAGAGGAAGAGCTTAGATCATGATCAACTACAGGATTGTGAAATACAACCTACTAATTTTGCCACATTGTTCCAACTCCTCTATGGAAGATAATGCTTTAATATCATGGCAACAATGCCACTTTCTTTCTTCTATATTAGTGCAACATTTCTAAAATAATGCCTCTATAGTACCTTCAGATGTTTTATCCATTTGTCTATGTTTTACAGGACAGGGAGTATATTACCAGGAATCTTCCTTTTATTTGCTAAGACTGCCTTTGGATGCTAATGTGGAGAGCGCCTTGAGGCATACCTGAAAATTAAAATGCTGGTTGAAGTGTTTTGCTTTGCAGAACATCAGCTTCTCTTTTTTTTTTCAATGAAACGTATCTTTAAAAACAATTGACGTTCAATATGGCAGGAATCTGGCAGGTGCCAAAGAAAATATGTATGAGCTCTAATTGCTATCTCCAGACTTAGTGAAACATTTATTTGTCTTACATTCTTGTGGCCAAAAAAGATTTGTCTCTTCCCATTGTTTAGTAGCCACTGTTTAAAGACATGATATCTCAGTTCCTGCAAATACCACCTGGTCATTATGAAGTAGAACCTCATGAATTTGTCCACCACCATATTCTGAGGTTGCAAATTCCATCGCAGATCCTGGCATCATTGTGCCACTAAAACATAAGGGGTTTTTTTCTGTTGCACTTCACAATCTCACAAAACCCTGGCTCCTTCCTTATGTCTTCCTTGATGTCTTCTCTTACATCAGTACTATTATCAGGAATAATCTGTTGGTTCTGCGCTAGAAATGGCATGTGACATATACTGTGAGAACATGTGGCAAAATATATTTTGCTGATTTCACCTTTAATTTGCATCAGTGTGTCTAATCTAAATACCCATTTAGCACAATCAGCAATTTACCAAATGTAGGCTAGCACAAAATACCAGTATTTTCATATGGTCAGAAAAAGATGCATCCCCACAATGGGAAAAAGTCTACTGGAGAATGTAATATCAATACTTAGGTGGGGGGATTTCTTTACAAATTCTCAAACTTTGACAAAATGCCATTACTTCTCTCACCCACATCTTTATGAATTATTCCTGTATTATCCCTTAGCTTCCAGAAAAGACTCAGTTCTGTTCCTCTTTAGGTGGAGATGCTATAAAGTCATACCTGGCCATAGTTCTGTGTTAAGGTATTGTCTGGTGAAGGTTTGTTGTGAGGCTCTCCTTCCCGCTGGCTGCAGTCCAGCTGGATGAGTCTTCTGCATTCCTGATGGCAGGTGTATTTGCAGTCTGGGGAGGAAGAACAAAATGAACTGTAATTAATAAAATATGGAATAAACAGTAAAGCCCAGTTTTCTTCCGCAGTGTGTGCATTTTGCAGCACTAAAGACATAGCAAAAGGTATAAATTAGTCTGAGAGATGGCGAATGATTAAATCCAGTGGTGGGATTCAGCCGATTTGCACCAGTTCGGCAGAACCGGTAGCTAATTTTTTGTTGCCCAGGCCCAGAACAGACTTCCAGAAGCGGCATCCACACAGAGAACTGGTTGTTCACATATTTGAATCCCACCACTGATTAAATCCACAGGTTAAGCAATCAGGTTTAAAGAAATCAAAAATGAAAAAGGAACAATGAACTGATGTCACTCATAAAAGTATAAACACCAAGGCATAATTACAAAGAAAAAAATTAGTCTTCCTTTTGAAGGTTTGGTCAGCCACAGCTTCCATACTTTTTATTATATGTAGGAATGCACACTAGTTCCTATCCATATAAACAAACAGCCCCCTGAAAAATAGCTCCCCAAAGCAATGTGTTGTAGCTTCCTAAACAATTGCATAATCATAGGCTTCATTTTGCACAAACAGCAGATGAAATCTGAAATCTGTGCCTAGACTGTATAATTGCATACTAAAGGTGAGGGAACTGCATGGCTGATATTTTTTTCCAGCAAGAAAAAAAATAGCATGTGAGACTACAGTTTAGTCTCACTATGTGGAAGAGATTTTGTATAAACAACCAAACATGAAGACCATATCTGCAGTCTAAACTGGTTCAGTCCAGAAAATACCTTTACGTCATTTATTATTTACTAGAAACAGGTCACAGATCTCTCTAGTGAAACCTGGAAATCAAACAATGTGGAACAGCAAATGTTCAAGGGGTGGGGGAGTAATTTAGTCATAGCACCTAAAAGAACCTGATGGAATAATATTTAATGAAGTAGAGTCCACTTATTCTCATAAATGAATAATCCATAATATAAACATTTTATGCCAAAATCAATATTCATGCCATAAGATTCTCTGTTGAACATGGGAAGCACTCTACTTGAGGCCAACGTCTTTATATCTTAGATCAATGTTTTAATTGTGATGGAAGAAAAACCGCTTGAGTTTTGTTTTCTACATAATACTAAGTACTTCAGCCATACGAGTTTGGCTTACCATTCAAACAGAAGCTAATGTGGTTTGTGCTGTTGTGATAACACCACATACAAAAGGTGCTATATATGTTTTGGACTACAACTGGTGGATTCTCCAGTCAACAGTGTCAAGAAGTATGGATTATGGCAGTTTGATGCCCCAAATATCTGATGAATGTCAGGTTGCCTAAACAAAGGTAGTAAACTGATCTAATGTGTGCTTACGTACTGAAGCTAATCCACCTTCACAATTAATAAAGCAATTCTTGTCCGTATAGCAGTTCCTGAGAATATAAGAATGCATGTGCTGCTATCTTTATATCTTTCTTAGACCTGTCCCACTGGCATCTAAATGACCATTTTTGGAATCTGATGGACCTCCTAAGCCATTAGTTTAATCCAACAGAATGTTGTTTACATTGGTTTGGCTTGAGCAAGCTCTCAGGTGAAGTGGCCATGAGTAAAATAAGGGGCCACTCATCACAAGGTTTATAGAAATTTCATCTTCAGATTAATCACTAATAGACAGCCCAACACTTTCTTTAAAACCATGACAGGAGCTGTGCCTAACATGGGATCCAATGTTAAGAGGGGAGAGAGAGAAAAGAAATCAATTATACCAAAAAGCATTGTAATTAAAAATGAAAATGTAAAAAGCAGCTAGCCATAGTGTATGGATGCCATTAAACCAAGCCTCCAGGGAATAGCAATTCCTCTCATACACAAGTGATAACTTAGGGGGAAAGAAAAGTGGCAATTCTTAATATTTCTAATTTGTAATAAGTTAAACATATCTTTATTTAGTTCATAATCACACATAAATGAGTTACATAAAACATTATGTAGGAATTATTTAGGAATCTTAAGAAATCAAGTGTTGTATTTTGGGAACAACGCACAGACACATTAACCAATGACAACAGTAACATTTAAATTGACTTATGATTTGGGTAAAAAGGATTTTCTGATAAATGGTTTTAGGTAATGAAGGAGAAAGTTTGGGAAGCCTAGCTGTTGTTGTTTTTTTAAGTATATTTTCCATCAAGTGTGTCCAAGTTTGCCCTATGAACATCAACAGCAGAACAATCCAACAGAGTCTTCAGACACTTGGAGTAACTTCTTTTGAACACCCTTTGCCTTTACAACTAACAGCAGCCATGTCAAGCTTAGCTTCCTACTCCTGTCCACTCCAGTTGGACTAATTAAACACCTATATTGTTTTGTTTTGGTTATGATTTGTTTAAGATACAAAACTCCTGATTTTTCCTGTGTTAAGATTATTATTATTATTATTATTATTATTATTATTATTATTATTATTATTATTATTATTATTATTATTATTATTATTATTATTATTATTTAGATATCTATACCGCCCTATTCCCGAAGGACTCAGGGCGGTTTACAGGGCAAAATAAAAACAGATAAAAGTACAAAAATTAAGATAACGTTAAAATTAAAATAGGATTAAATAACAATAGCCCAAATTTAAAATTTGAATTTAAAAATTAAAAATTTAAAACCCCTCAGTCCAGGCCAGATAAATCAAACAACCAGGTTTTTAGGTCCCGGCGAAACGAACGAAGGTCTGAATGTAAATGATGCTTTATGGAATCATCTAGAGAAAAGAAAGCTCAAGTACCAATACTTTATTTACACATCATCTTTTCCAGTTTTAAGTTCATTCAGCCACTGTATCATAATTTTATTCCCCTCAATACTATTTCCACTTAATAAACAGCACACACCAAAAAAGGAATTGGAGAAGAAACTCTATCCCTATAATGACTTCTTCAGCTTGTAAAATCTTTCATTACGTGGACTTAACCCTGCCTACAGCTAGTTCCAAGAAGAGTGAAGCATGTTCCATTTCATTAAACTATTGCTGAAGAAATAATGTAATATATGTGAAAATGAAAGTCACTTCATAATCCATCTAATTACATTTAACTCTTCCGCACATAAATAGTGTGTCACAAAGAATGGGAGTGCAGAACTACCGGCTATATATATACTACCATCAATCCTTCTTTAACCTCCAGAGCCCCCTTTAAGGTCTGGGGGTTAAATGGCAAAATAGGTATTAGTTCTATACATGCATACACCCTTGTAATATCTTATCCACTCCCTCTCCAAGCCTCCTCCACAAGAAGGTTCTAGAATAGGATCCTCAAGCAGACAGAAGTTTATCAAACAATTCTGTTTAACAAGTGATATCTGGTACCACTCTCTAAAAATCATTCTGACACAAACAGCACATATTACCACCAGTACTTAAGAAATAACTGCAATTTATTGGTTACCAGCACCATAATGTTCTTCAAGCATCTCCTTGTAATTATGAGATGTGGTGTGGCTTTGAGATGAAATGGCAAACATAACAAATCTTGCGCTACAATTCTTGAGTAGCATCTGTCTTCTGGAAAACTCCTTCCTCCCTCTGTTTCAGATATACAAAGGCACATACATGACCTGGATATTAAATGAACTATAAAATAACAAACAGTGTAAAAGATTTGTTGTTGTTGTGTGGATAATCTATGATTAGACTCATAATGGAAACTTAATAATTCAAGTCTAAATCAAGGACAGAAGGATTACTAAGAATATAGGAAGTTGCAAGCAGGGTGGGTTTTTTTTGTAAAATTAGGGTGTTCAGGTCCAATAAATTAAATATTTTCAGATATTGAGAGGGTCCTTTATGCATTGCTCTGATGGCTCAAATCCTGATGTAAACAATGGATTTTTTGTAGGTGTTCAGATTCTATCTACAAGACCCTGTATTTCATATTTTTTTCCAATTGTTTTTCATCAATCCAAGTATCACCAAGTATAGCAAGATCAATTAACCAGACTTTTTTCTTTTCAATAGCTGCTACATCCAGCATGTTATGAACAAGATGCCTCTCTGTTTGGAGATCTTAATTATATGCTCACCCAATATATTTAAATAGACAGTGCACACTGAAGTTCTCTACTTATTTGAAGGAAAGAGGCATAGAAATAAGCTCTCTCTATGGGAGATGTCCCCAGAAGCATAAGTGGGCTCTACTCTCATGGCCCTTGACCATTCAAAATGGTCCTTAGAGTTTTATGATTATAAGATACAGCACCTTGTATATTGTTTCAGGATGACTGCTGTGATGGATGTTGTGACTGGATTTTATTATGCAAGTTATTAATCTGTACCATTTAGAATCTGATAAGTTGAAGCAGCACAGAATGATTATAAATAAATAACTGGACTTCTCTTTTTTAATCATTTTCCCATTTTTTACTACTGGTGTTGTACTACACCTTTTTATTTGGAAGGAGAATTCATTTTATTGCATCTAATCAATACTATGTTCAATAGCTATTTTACAGTTCCAGACTTTGGCTGTTACCTGTGTAATGTAGTGGGCCCGACGCAAGGAAGAGACGCCAGCCGGAGTACGAGTTCAGCTCTTTATTGTGGGGGGGTTTCATACTGGAGAACAAGGGCTACCTGGCCTCCTTATATACCTGGCCAGGTAGGCGGCTAGCCAATGGGGTTGGCCCTAGGTTTCCCGCCGAAACTGGGTTTCCTTCCAAAACCGTCCAGGCCAACGGCCCCTGGTGGCTGCTGCTATACAGATGTCTGCACCTGGATACATAACAACCTGTGTGTAATGCTGTCTCAGGATCTGCCTTTTTATTCTTTTCATCCATGTTGAATAAAATATATTAAGAATTGTAAGGGTGCAATCATAGAAATTCTGCATTTATTAATAATGGCAGGGGGAAAGGGGGGGGGAGGCAAATACTACTTTAAGCCAAAATGGAAATAAAACATTTAATGAAATGTGACAAGAGCATCTTCCTCTATCCATAAAAGGAAATCGAACAGAAGCATGGCATTATGAGGGAAGAAGGGCTAAAAATATGTAGCAAAGTTGACTAGCTCAGCACATGAAGCTTAATTTTTAGTGATCTTTACACATCAGCTGAAAAGGAATATGAAATATGGAATTCAGAGAAGCAGAAGAATAAATCAGAAAAGAACACAGAAGTAGCACATACACACCTCGTTAGTATACGGGGGTACACAACTTTCTGGTTCAATATATAGCATGTGTGATTCCACTGGTATCTACACACATATCTCTTTCCAAATGAAAGTCATGTTAATTTTTGCAACAAAACCCCCCCAAAGATTTGTGATACTTTAACAATTAACACATTTATTATCACATTTGATTTTACTGAGAAAGAGTCAAGGAGCTACATTTATCACAAAACTTGCAGATCAAAATACCTTCAGATTCTTTCCAAAAATTCTGCTAACCCACATCTTCTATAGACGTAAAGATGACTAATGAGAGAATTTAAATTGCTAAACACCTCTAGGAATTTATTATTGTGCATGTTAGCCGAATTTCTTTAGTTCCTGAACCCAAAATGATAAAAAGGAAGAAACTGGTTAGACGGATGGGAATCAAGCAACTCTTTTCAGGATCTGCATGACTTTCAGAACATAAAAATTGATCTATTTGGCATTGTATGCTTCATTAAATCTGTATAACCTGGCAAAACAGTATGAAATTCTTGGGGGGGGGCGCAAAGGGAAGAAAAGACAATTCTAAGATATTCTATCTGAACTGTTTTCATAAATGCATACAGTATTAGCTCCAGAATTGCAAAAATGCTCTTCAAATACAAGACAACACACAAAAAAAGCACATTCTTATCAGGAAATGAACATTTTATAAACATTTCAGATATGAATTTTCTAGTTCTGGATGACAGCTACTTTGTCACCGCTGTATAGTGATAAAGATTTTTCCCAAAGATGAAGAATAATTTTAAAAAACCTTAATGCTAGCTCTAGTCCTATTTG
The DNA here is from genome assembly GCF_964194415.1 of Vipera berus. Lineage (NCBI taxonomy): Eukaryota > Metazoa > Chordata > Lepidosauria > Squamata > Viperidae > Vipera > Vipera berus. Next base: position 43,830,616 of record NC_138204.1, read on the forward strand.
AGCTACTGGTACCATCTAAAGCAGGAGTCCCCAACCCCCGGTCCGTGGTCCTGTACCAGGCCACAGTATGCCAGCAATCAGGCCGCACAAATAAGCAAAGCCCCACCTGGGGGATGCAGGCAGCACACAAAACTATGCCCCTCCGGTCCGTGGAAACACCTCTCTCCATATAATCGGCTCCTGGTGCCCAATAGGTTGGGGACCTCTGATTTAAAGGGAAGTAAAGTGTAGAGTGCCATGGCTGCAAGAAAGCAAAATCTTCCTAGTGGAGTAGACAATAGAGCATTAACATGCTAATTTAAAAGACTTTTGAATTGAGAGGTCTGACTGGATATTCTGCTCAGTTACCATGAATCAACCATACGCTGCTGTTTCAAATGAAAAGTAAAGGGGGTGGGGGCTTTGAGTGTTTACTGGAATATGGCAGACACAGAAGTGATTTTTGAACTGTTGCTACCTAATTTAAGGAGAACTGAACAAGATACTGGCAAGTCTGTATGAATTGAAAAAAGAACTGCACTTGGAAAGGAATGTCCCCAAGTACAAAGGCACAATTGTGTTGACAGAGGCAAAGCATAAGGACTCACCTTGGAAAATGAGTAAGAATCAGACTTTGTGAAATTATTATAATTAAACAAGCTTTATAGAAGGTGGGGCATTATAAATACATCAAAAACTCAATCACATTGCTCTAATTTAATAGTCATAAATGTTGGTTCTTCAAAATCCTTGTACAATTTTAAATTTCTATTCATGACTTCAATGTATGTTTTAACTCTTTTTCTTTCCTTGCAATTGATCTCCTGGCTTCTAACCTGTGGCTTCCTTATTAACTTATTATCCTCTCTCAGGCATCAGAAGAGATTCCTTTATATATCACTGATTAGTAAAAGATAGCCCAGTGAATTAGTATTTTACTCCATCATCTTAATTTTTATTAACATTATTATACATTGAGCAGCTGACTTTTCCTGCTATTAATATTTTTGAAAGCTAGCCATGAATGCCAATCTAGTTAGACAGGCCTTCAAGTTTCAAGAATTTTAACCAGTGGTAAGTTCCTATCAGGATATTGATGGAATTTTTTAATGCTGTATATTTGAAGAACCTTTTTTATTGTACTATTGCTTTTATTTTTATTTTTTTGTTATATATCACTTTATATTCACTTGCCCCAAAGTATTCTGTATGTTACTTCTTCCTTTCCTCATTCACCTAACACAAGCATCTATATCAAACAATAGAGTTGCAATGTTGTTATGCATTCGAGAATGATGAGATTATTACATAAGTATAAAATAATAATCTCTGAATATCAGCCAACATGTATGAAAAGTGGTCAGGATACTGTATTACACTATTAGTTGAGCACACACACATATGCATACATATACACAGATTTTAGAATGTTGTAGAATACCATGCAAAGGCTTCGGAATCGTTATTTCTTTTACTTCTAGCACTTTGGATATGGGGAACAGAGTCAAAGGGCATTCAGTACATCTGAGGCTGACAGTGCATCATGCCACAAAAAGTAGCTGTATTAAGAAAGGAATACTTCCCACTTTTCTTGTAAAAATTGCACCTCTGTCCAACTGTGTAGGGGAGCCAATTCAGGGGTTAAATATGAAGTAGGGATGCTAAATTTCTGCAACGCAAAAGCATAAAAAACCCCAAGAGAAAAAAAAAGTGGTAATGTACCATTTAGCATTTATCTGGTATGAGATAAATATATTTATATTTTTGTCTGGAGCAAATTTTGCTTAGATGTGCCTTAGGGCAAGAGCAACATGATTATTTTATTTAAATGAAGAAACTGAAATAAAAGGAAATATACTAAATATAGTAATGGCTGGTAAGCATCTTGGCTGTAAGAGCGGCTATGTAGTAAAGGATGCCTCACATCAGTCTGGAGATAAGTACTGTAAGCCCCATTTACAAACCGGAAGAATAGCAAGGCAGGATCTAGAAAATATTTAGCCTAAATTAAGTTTAAATATTTATTTATATCCCACCTTTATTATTTCTATAATTCAAGGCAGTGAATGTACCTAATATTCCTTTCTCATTTCCCCACAAAACAACCCTGTGAGATGAGTTGGACTGAGAGAGCGTGACTGGCCCAAGGTCACCCAGCCAGCTTTCATGCCTAAGGCGGAACTAGAACTCACAGCTTCCTGGTTTCCAGATTGGTGTCTTAACGACTACACCAAACTAGGTCCCTTCTCATATTTCATATCTTCTGAAGATAAGGTAAGACAAGACAAGACTAACTCTATTGTCACACTGGCCCACGTTAAAAATTATACACACACACATACACATATGCATATATATATATATATATATATATATATATATATATATATATATATATATATATATATACCTGTGTTAATATACGGTATATAAATCTAGAGCAAAGCACTCTTCCATTTTAAAGGTTAATTATTTAGGGGAAAACTAGTCCTCTGTTCAGGTGAATATAATAGGAAGAGATTTATTAATGATGTACAAGTGCAGACCTCAATTACGCAATAATGTTTCTGTCTGTGAACTGAATACTACTATCTTTAAGCGAGGCTTTCAGAACTAATGCAGGAAATCCATTCCTTCAGTCATCACATTGGCCAAGTACTTCAACAGTCAATTAAGCTTATTAATCAAGAGTGCTTCGCAAATCTGTTGCATAGATCTGTTCTAATGCTTCTGAGCCTCCTTTCCCATTCTGTTGATGTGTGCAGGCGAAAGACAGAATTTCACTTTCCAATGCATTTTTAATCAACTAATGGCCAAGAAAGATGGATTTACAGCTGCATATTGTTGTGCAACTTATAATAGTTACATTTTTTTCAGCTCTCCCACATCATTTTTAAGCCATGGTATTTTCAATCGAATCTTTTTCTTCCCATGCAGAGTACAGAGGTCAAACAGGATAGAAACAGTTAAAGTGCAAGTATGAATATTTAATTCTCATTAGAATGATCTCCTCCATGTTTGCTTTTTCCTTTTTTATATCATAATTTATATCTTAATGTTTAATTGAACAACTGCATATATTCCAATACCGAGCCTGCTTCCTTTTGATTATATCACAGAGTATATCAACAATAGATGTTACAATTTAGCCCGATACTATAACCTGGCTACTTCAGTCTGATGGTAGGTTATGGGGATTTAGTTATCTGAGGTATGGAGATAAGCAGCATATTTGAACCCAGAAAGAATATGGGTTGCTTAATTTATCTGAAAACAATGCTTACCTTGGACCCTTCTATTCTTTCATGTTGATCATCTTCTTATAACAAGTTGAATTATTAGTCTCAATGGAGAAGAAGTTAGTGCATATAGTTAACTGATCCAGGTAGCTAAGGGTTAAATTTAGTTCAAAACAAATGCAATTACACATAAGGAAAATCAATCCCATAGAGTCAGTCATTTTGTAGGAATATCTAAACCCAATTAACTGGCTGTTTTATCAAAGAAAAGGCATTGGAAACAAAGAGTGGCAAGAAACCAAGCCTCTCCATTAAAGGTCTTGCAGCACAGAATGTACTGCACAAATAGTATACAAACTCTACTGACTAATCAGAAGAGAGTGGGACAGTACAATGAAGCTTTACCAGTATTGTTCTTGAACAAGGTAACCAAGAGATGGTGGGCAAGGACTCCATATTCCCAGATGGTGCATTTTGATCTTCACACACAAGATAAAAATGTCAAAAGCAGTACTGTAAAAGACAGATTAGGAATATGAATAAAAAATAGGTAAGAAAATAGTAACAGAACACCTATCCACTCTAAATGAGTTCAAATCACCAAGACCAGATGGTTTACATATCAGGGTTCTGAAAGAGCTGGCAGATGTGATCTCAGAATCATTGAACCATACCTTTCAAAGATCCTGGAGCACCAGGGAACTATCAGAGGACTTGAAAAGAGCTGATTCAATTCCAGTCTTTAAAAAGGGTGAAAACTACAGAATAATCAACCTGCCACTAAAATTGGGAAGATCTTGCAAAAGATAATCATGCAAACACCTAGAAACAAGCAAAGCTATCACCAGAAGCCAACATGGGTTTCTCAAAAATAGATCATGCCAGACAAACTTTACTGCATCCTTTGACAAAGTGATTAACTTAATGGATCACAGAAATACCTGGACGTAGTTTACTTAGTTTTTAGTAAGGCATTTGACAAAGTAGACCACAGCCTACTTCTTGGTAAGACAGAAAAATGGAGGATGTACACCATCACAATCTGATGGATTCATAAATGGCTGATCAACCACTGTTTTAGGCCCAATATTCTTTCAGCATCTTCATGAACAATTTATATGAAGGGTTAGAAGAGGAACTCACCAAATTTGCAGATGACAGCAAGCTGAGGGAAATAGCCAATGCCTTAGAAGAGAGTCTCAAGAACTAGAATGACCTTGGCAGAGAATAGGGCCCTATCCAATAAAATGCAATTCAGTGGTAAGAAAAGCAAGGTCTTACACTTAGTCAAGGAAAACCAAATTTACAAATATAGAATACGTGTTACCTGGCTCAACAGCAGTGAGAGGGACCTAAGTGTCCTAGTGGACAACCTCCTGTGCTGCAACTGCCAAAAAAGCTAATGGGCTGCATCAACAGAGTGATAGTTTCAAGATCATGTGAAGTGCTAGTACAGCTTTATATTGCACTGGTAAGACCACACTTGGAATACTACATCCAGTTTTAGTCATCATGATACAAAAAAGATGTTGAGATTCTAGAAAAAGTGCAGAGAAGAATAAAAAAGATGATTAGGGGACTGAAGACTAAAGCATACAATAGTCCATTGTGGGAACTGGGTATGTCAAGTCTAACAAAGGGAAGGACTAAGTGTGAAATGATAGAAGTCTTCCAATATACGAGCAGCTGTCAAAGAAAAGAGATTGACCTCTTCTCCAAAGCAACTGAGAGCAGGGCAAGAAATAATGGATGGAAGCTTATCAAACAGAAATCCAACCTAGCAATAGCAATCACATTTAGACTTATATACCGCTCCATAGTGCTTTTAATGCACTCTCTCAATGGTTTACAATGACAGTATATAGCCTCCAACAATATGGGTCCTCATTTTACTGATCTCGGAAGGATGGAAGGCTGTGTCAACTCGAACCCCATTAGGATCAAACTTCAGTCTGTAGGCAGCCTGCATTATTCTAACCACTGTGCCACCAGGGTTACTAGAACTAAGGAGAAATTTCCTGGTGCTCTCCTGTCAGTGAGAACAATTAATCAGTGAAACAGCTTGCTTCCAGAAGTTGTGGGTGCTCCATCACTAAAGGTTTTTAAGAAGAGATTGGACAACTGTTTGGTACAGGGTCTCCTGTTGAGCAGAGGGCTGGACCAGAAGACTTCCAAGGTCCCTTCCAACTCTATTATTCTAATCCAGTTAGTATGACTGTGTGCTGCTGTTAAACTATCAGTAAGAAATTTGATTAGGTTAGCAGCTGATGAGTGGGCTAAGCATTTGAGATGGACAGGTTCTTAGCAAAGTAGCCCAATTGTCAAGTGAATCTGGCTTCCCCCATTGACTTTGCTTGTCAGAAGCTCCTTAGGAAGGCTGAAAATGAGAATCCCAGGACTCTGAGATACTGTAGCCATCATAAACACATGGCCGTTGTCAAGCACGTGAAGTTTGTTCACATGGCTGTGGGGATGCTGCAATGTTAATAAATGTGAGAACTGGTCATAAGTCACTTTTTTCAGTGCCATTGTAACTTTGAATGGTCATTAAATGAATAGCTGTAAGTCAAGGACTACCTATATTGCCAAAAGATTTAATAAATTAGGGAACTCTTTAGAATTGACTAACAGTAGTAGGCTCCCCAGGATCAGTCTCATCAGCCAGGACATATATATCTTATTTCTGAGTTTCTCAAATGCATCTATTTAACCAGCTTAGAACAGAATACTCGATTGCATAGCTCTTTGGTCTGAGCCCATAGGTTTCTTCTTACATTATTGAGAACATGCTTTTAAGAACATAAATCCTTTCATTCCATGATTATATATACTGAGGAGGCCTAAGGTGTTTCACTTTAATTTGCTTGTTAGAAGAGATCAAAGTCCCTCACTCTTGTCTGGCACTCATCTACAGTGTTTTGTTTCATTTTGTTTTAGAATGAAAAGACAGGCAGATTATATGAGAAAAACAAGAAGAAATCATGAGAACCATTTCATGTTTGATTCATCTCAAAGGAAAGTACCATAGAGATAGTGGAGATGGTAATGGTCAGCAATTCATAGAATAAAAGATTACTTATTTTACATCATCTTCAAGGTCAGATGTAAACACTGTATGCTACAAAATAACATCATGGAAGACCAGCAGAGAAAGGCAGTTCTCCTCGGGTTGAAACTGACCACTGTCAGAAACCACATACTAGAAAAAGCAGCCCTTGAGTCTGATCTACCATCCTTCATATTTAGGTGACTGCAAAGTGAGGGCAATTTTGCTGCAGCACAAGAAAAACCATTTCGGTCCAATCTTTCAGCCACATTAATGTCAATAATAGGATGTGGGTGCAATGTGGGTGCAAAATCCTATTTTTAGAATCTAGTATTTTTCAGATCTGGGGATCTCTAAAAGCTAGAAATTCTGGGATTTGTAATCCCCAAAATCCTGGAGGGCATCGTGTTGGGCAAGACTGTTCTAATGTGTTTCTCCATCAAATGAGGAATGAATATTAGAAATGAGGGTTTTTTTCTAATTTTCATCTCACCAGAAAACAACTATATATTGTGCTTTTCTGCAAAAGCATTGTTCTCCCGAGGCCAAGATTTTCCAAGTAGCTATTAATTCAAATTTTAAAGTTTCCTATTCATTTAAGAGACACAGGGATTTTATACACATAAACACACAGGCATTCATGTTTTTTTCTTTTCCAAAGAACTGAAAGCTTATTTTATTATGGAATCAGGAAAATATAATTCATTAATGTCCGATTCTGAATTCAGTATCTTACTGGTTTGGCAGTCATCATTTAATTTCAATGCTAAGTTCTTTATGTGGCAGGAATTGCTGATTCATTACATTCTATGCTATGGGTTAGTCGGGACGGCACCAGTAGTGCATTTTTTTTCATTTCAAGCCAAGTCCAAATATATCTTCAACTGTGTATGTGAAGCAATAATTAAAGAGTACTTACAAGGCTTTTCAGAATGAACCTTTTTCTTGATTAAGATGTCATGGTGATGTTATTTTTTTTTAATTATTGCTTTAAATGTGTGATTTATCCAGGCTGCAAACCTTCCACTATTCCCAGTCTACTTTACTTCCATAAAATGAGAACTACTGACATTTACCAGATACTATTAAGACTATGCAGCATAGCTCAAGCTGAAGCCAGAGACACAAACTGTAATACAAAAGAACCATTTTTCATTATCTGCAGTGTTTAATGGTCACTGAAAAATGCTCACAAATATTAAATGAAAGTTTCCATTGAAAAACATGAGCTACAGAAAATTATTTTAAAACACAACTCTGATTCAAAGAATCCTGCACACCAATTCCAGCAACTGATCTCTGCTTCGCTTCCTCTGGTGCATCAGGAGAGCTTGTGCTTTTTATGTGAGTCAAACAGGAACTTTCTGTGGATTGCTGAAACCCATTTATCAGGTCAGACTTTACAGCAAACCATACTTTGATTCAAATTGTAGGCCTACTTCTCACACAGAGAAGAAGAGGAGAAGGAGGTACGCATTTGCACAACACTTCTTGCAGTCTCATAGCAGAGAACACCATCTGAAAAAGGCAAATATCTTTTTAACCAGGTGCTATGCATTTTAACACCATGGAAATTGCTCCTGGACCCCTTCTCCAATGTATCTTCTCCACATTAATTTTGACATACCCCTGCATATAATTTGTTACTTCTTTACTGCACCTTGGCCCTAATTTTGCTAATAGCAAAAAAAGCATTTTTAAATCTATCTAGGCAAGAAATAATCCAGCTAAAGCAACGTATTTGTTAGAGCAGGGGTGTCAAACTCAATTTCATTGAGGGCCGCATCAGCATTGCGGTTGCCCTCAGGGGGCCGGGTGGGTATGGTCTGGGTGGGCGTGGCCTACTGGGTGGGCGTGGCTAGAGTGCATATGGCCTGCTGGGTGGGCATGGTCAGCTCTACATCGTTCGCATCAAGGGTGCCTATGGGGGCCTGGGCAGGAGTTGGACAGATCTGAGGGTCTCTGGCAGAAGGAGGGTCTCTGGGCCAGGGCAGCGGGGGCCGTTCCCTCACTGTTTCCAGGATGGCTTCGCGGGCCACATGAAACCATTTCGCGGGCCGGATCCGGCCCCTGGGCCTTGTGTTTGACATGTCTGTGTTAGAGCATTGTAACATGAACTCTGTAACAAGCACCAAAAGGATCCACAGAAGAGGAACTATGCTACTGCTCTTTCCAGGTGAAAAATCTTTTAACAATTGTTTCAATAACATGTTATGCAGTAAGTACTATCATTAACTACACTGACAGCCATGCAAGTATCCTTGACTCCACTGCCTCTCATGGTAATGTAATTTGGCTGTCCTTGAAGACTATCTTGGAACTAAGCTGCAACTCTGAATAGAAACCAAGGTTTATAGAAACCAAAACTAGTTACACCTAGTTATTAAACAAGGCTGGACAATTTGGGGGCCCTGAGCCACAGATGTTCTCCAATTTGTGTTGTTGTTGTTGTTTGCAGTTACCTGAAGCTCCTTCTAATGATGAAGGAAAACCAAAGGCATGGTTCCCCATTATTTTCAATTGCAAACAGATGAACACTGTGTTGTCTATTATCTATACGGAATGTCAGCCCTACATCAGATACATCACAATTAAAAAATAACTCCTTATACTTTTTACAAAACCATCTCATCTTGCCTGCAGTGATCACCTGCCATGTCTTGTGCAATGCTCAGACCTTTGAAAGGTGAAGTTTGGCCTTTTGCCACCAAAGGATTGGATAACCCTGCATTCAAGAGATTTACAGAGAATGAAGTATGAGTTTTGTTTAATTTTGCCAATAGAAGAATCCTTCCTACCTTTTCCCTGTGATTGATGCTTTCTCAATGACCTATCTTCCTTAGTTTCTCTCCACATAGGGCTTTCAAGTACCGTATATACTTGAGTATAAGCCGACTCGAGTATAAGCCGAGACCCCCAATTTCACCCCCAAAAACTGGAAAAAGTTATTGACTCGAGTATAAGCCGATCCGCCGTTCTGCAAGCCTCTGCCGCCAGCAGAGGCTCGATCCGCCATTTTGCAAGCCTGAATACACAGGAATACCCTGTGTGGCCAAGGCTCGTCGGCAGGTCTCCGTTCCTCCTGCCGACCTTTGGGGAGGTTTGGGCGCCTCCCCAAACCTCCCCAAACCTCGGCAGGTCTCCGTTCCTGTTTGGGGAGGTTTGGGCGCCTCCCCAAACCTCCCCAAACCTCGGCAGGTCTCCGTTCCTGTTTGGGGAGGTTTGGGCGCCTCCCCAAACCTCCCCAAACCTCGGCAGGTCTCCGTTCCTCCGCGCAGACCTGCCGACCTTTGGGGAGGTTTGGGCGCCTCCCCAAACGTCCCCAAACCTCGGCAGGTCTCCGTTCCTGTTTGGGGAGGTTTGGGCGCCTCCCCAAACCTCCCCAAACCTCGGCAGGTCTCCGTTCCTCCGCGCAGACCTGCCGACCTTTGGGGAGGTTTGGGCGCCTCCCCAAACCTCCCCAAACCTCGGCAGGTCTCCGTTCCTGTTTGGGGAGGTTTGGGCGCCTCCCCAAACCTCCCCAAACCTCGGCAGGTCTCCGTTCCTCCGCGCAGACCTGCCGACCTTTGGGGAGGTTTGGGCGCCTCCCCAAACGTCCCCAAACCTCGGCAGGTCTCCGTTCCTGTTTGGGGAGGTTTGGGCGCCTCCCCAAACCTCCCCAAACCTCGGCAGGTCTCCGTTCCTCCGCGCAGACCTGCCGACCTTTGGGGAGGTTTGGGCGCCTCCCCAAACGTCCCCAAACCTCGGCAGGTCTCCGTTCCTCCGCGCAGACCTGCCGACCTTTGGGGAGGTTTGGGCGCCTCCCCAAACGTCCCCAAACCTCGGCAGGTCTCCGTTCCTGTTTGGGGAGGTTTGGGCGCCTCCCCAAACCTCCCCAAACCTCGGCAGGTCTCCGTTCCTCCGCGCAGACCTGCCGACCTTTGGGGAGGTTTGGGCGCCTCCCCAAACGTCCCCAAACCTCGGCAGGTCTCCGTTCCTGTTTGGGGAGGTTTGGGCGCCTCCCCAAACCTCCCCAAACCTCGGCAGGTCTCCGTTCCTCCGCGCAGACCTGCCGACCTTTGGGGAGGTTTGGGCGCCTCCCCAAACGTCCCCAAACCTCGGCAGGTCTCCGTTCCTGTTTGGGGAGGTTTGGGCGCCTCCCCAAACCTCCCCAAACCTCGGCAGGTCTCCGTTCCTCCGCGCAGACCTGCCGACGTTTGGGGAGGTTTGGGCGCCTCCCCAAACCTCCCCAAACCTCGGCAGGTCTCCGTTCCTCCGCGCAGACCTGCCGACCTTTGGGGAGGTTTGGGCGCCTCCCCAAACCTCCCCAGGTCTCCGTTCCTGTTTGGGGAGGTTTGGGCGCCTCCCCAAACCTCCCCAAACCTCGGCAGGTCTCCGTTCCTCCTGCCGACCTTTGGGGAGGTTTGGGCGCCTCCCCAAACCTCCCCAAACCTCGGCAGGTCTCCGTTCCTCCTGCCGACCTTTGGGGAGGTTTGGGGAGGTTTGGGGAGGCGCCCAAACCTCCCCAAAGGTCGGCAGGTCTGCGCGGAGGAACGGAGACCTGCCGAGGTTTGGGGAGGTTTGGGGAGGCGCCCAAACCTCCCCAAACAGGAACGGAGACCTGCCGAGGTTTGGGGACGTTTGGGGAGGCGCCCAAACCTCCCCAAAGGTCGGCAGGTCTGCGCGGAGGAACGGAGACCTGCCGAGGTTTGGGGAGGTTTGGGGAGGCGCCCAAACCTCCCCAAACAGGAACGGAGACCTGCCGAGGTTTGGGGACGTTTGGGGAGGCGCCCAAACCTCCCCAAAGGTCGGCAGGTCTGCGCGGAGGAACGGAGACCTGCCGAGGTTTGGGGAGGTTTGGGGAGGCGCCCAAACCTCCCCAAACAGGAACGGAGACCTGCCGAGGTTTGGGGACGTTTGGGGAGGCGCCCAAACCTCCCCAAAGGTCAGCAGGTCTGCGCGGAGGAACGGAGACCTGCCGAGGTTTGGGGAGGTTTGGGGAGGCGCCCAAACCTCCCCAAACAGGAACGGAGACCTGCCGAGGTTTGGGGACGTTTGGGGAGGCGCCCAAACCTCCCCAAAGGTCGGCAGGTCTGCGCGGAGGAGCGGAGACCGGCCGAGGTTTGGGGAGGTTTGGGGAGGCGCCAAAACCTCCCCAAACAGGAACGGAGACCTGCCGAGGTTTGGGGACGTTTGGGGAGGCGCCCAAACCTCCCCAAAGGTCGGCAGGTCTGCGCGGAGGAACGGAGACCTGCCGAGGTTTGGGGACGTTTGGGGAGGCGCCCAAACCTCCCCAAAGGTCGGCAGGTCTGCGCGGAGGAACGGAGACCGGCCGAGGTTTGGGGAGGTTTGGGGAGGCGCCCAAACCTCCCCAAACAGGAACGGAGACCTGCCGAGGTTTGGGGACGTTTGGGGAGGCGCCCAAACCTCCCCAAAGGTCGGCAGGTCTGCGCGGAGGAACGGAGACCTGCCGAGGTTTGGGGAGGTTTGGGGAGGCGCCCAAACCTCCCCAAACAGGAACGGAGACCCGCCGAGGTTTGGGGACGTTTGGGGAGGCGCCCAAACCTCCCCAAAGGTCGGCAGGTCTGCGCGGAGGAACGGAGACCTGCCGAGGTTTGGGGAGGTTTGGGGAGGCGCCCAAACCTCCCCAAACAGGAACGGAGACCCGCCGAGGTTTGGGGACGTTTGGGGAGGCGCCCAAACCTCCCCAAAGGTCGGCAGGTCTGCGCGGAGGAACGGAGACCGGCCGAGGTTTGGGGAGGTTTGGGGAGGCGCCCAAACCTCCCCAAACAGGAACGGAGACCTGCCGAGGTTTGGGGACGTTTGGGGAGGCGCCCAAACCTCCCCAAAGGTCGGCAGGTCTGCGCGGAGGAACGGAGACCTGCCGAGGTTTGGGGAGGTTTGGGGAGGCGCCCAAACCTCCCCAAACAGGAACGGAGACCTGCCGAGGTTTGGGGACGTTTGGGGAGGCGCCCAAACCTCCCCAAAGGTCGGCAGGTCTGCGCGGAGGAACGGAGACCTGCCGAGGTTTGGGGAGGTTTGGGGAGGCGCCCAAACCTCCCCAAACAGGAACGGAGACCTGCCGAGGTTTGGGGACGTTTGGGGAGGCGCCCAAACCTCCCCAAAGGTCGGCAGGTCTGCGCGGAGGAACGGAGACCTGCCGAGGTTTGGGGAGGTTTGGGGAGGCGCCCAAACCTCCCCAAACAGGAACGGAGACCTGCCGAGGTTTGGGGACGTTTGGGGAGGCGCCCAAACCTCCCCAAAGGTCGGCAGGTCTGCGCGGAGGAACGGAGACCTGCCGAGGTTTGGGGAGGTTTGGGGAGGCGCCCAAACCTCCCCAAACAGGAACGGAGACCTGCCGAGGTTTGGGGACGTTTGGGGAGGCGCCCAAACCTCCCCAAAGGTCGGCAGGTCTGCGCGGAGGAACGGAGACCTGCCGAGGTTTGGGGAGGTTTGGGGAGGTGCCCAAACCTCCCCAAACAGGAACGGAGACCTGCCGAGGTTTGGGGACGTTTGGGGAGGCGCCCAAACCTCCCCAAAGGTCGGCAGGTCTGCGCGGAGGAACGGAGACCGGCCGAGGTTTGGGGAGGTTTGGGGAGGCGCCCAAACCTCCCCAAAGGTCGGCAGGAGGAACGGAGACCTGCCGAGGTTTGGGGAGGTTTGGGGAGGCGCCCAAACCTCCCCAAAGGTCGGCAGGAGGAACGGAGACCTGCCGAGGTTTGGGGAGGCGCCCAAACCTCCCCAAACGTCGGCAGGTCTGCGCGGAGGAACGGAGACCTGCCGAGGTTTGGGGAGGCGCCCAAACCTCCCCAAACGTCGGCAAGTCTCCGTTCCTCCGCGCCCTGCCTGCCTGCTTCTTTCCGCTGCGGAAAGAAGCAGGCAGGCAAGGCGCGGAGTTTGGGGAGGTGCGCGCGCACCTCCCCAAACCTCCCCAAACTTCGGCAGGTCTCGGACGGCGGTGGCTTGGGAGAGGTGCGGGCGATCCCGGAAGCACCAAAGCCTCGGCCGCGCACAAGTCCTCGGTAAGTTTTTTTGTTGACTGGAGTATAAGCCGAAGTGGAATTTTTCAGCCCAAAAAGTGGGCTGAAAAATTCGGCTTATACTCAAGTATATACGGTAACTAACTTGCAACATGTATCCTGGCAGTCTTTGTGGTTCCTCCTTTGAGCAGTAGCTAAAAATGTGTATGCCTATCTCAAAATCCTAATAATGTCCCACCATTTTTCTTACATGCAATTGTCAGGTCTGCAGTCATTAGGAATTTTTAGAGGAGCTTTCTATGACTGGATACCTTCAACATGTGTCACAAAATTTATTTCCAAAATTCTGTGTCATGATAGCTAGAAAATCTAGTAGTCAGAGTCCTTAAACATCTGGAGAATGCCAGAGTGGAGAGGCTCACTTATAGTTAAAAGCAGTTCTCCCTATCACCTTCCAAATAGATGTAATGGCTTCAGTGACTGGATGAGAAAGCTAATTTTAGAAAATGAATACCAGCTTGAACACTAGGTTTAAACAATATGACATAGCTCAGAAAGAACAACTGGTATCAAGGTGAAACATATCACCTAATGTATCATATATGAAATGCTCAACTCTTAAATTTAGCAAAATGAGAGCTTTTCTTACGATGCAACTTTAATAAAATATGCTATATTCATAATTTTTCTGAATATTTTACACTAGTTGGAATTTAAATCTTTAATACTGTACTATAAATACATGCACGGTAAATAAATATTTCATCTAAGTCAGAAAATCTCATAATTTAGGGAGAATACCTTTCAGTGTTAAATGTTCCATGTTCACAACTAAACATGGTAGCCACGTTTTCATCAGAACAAATAGTACTTAACTGATACTTAATAGTAGTTTAGAGTTCAACCTCCATATATTTATATATTAAAATTCAATTGACCTAAATGGACAATTCAATAGAAAAACTGACAAAGCTAACTTATGTTAAAAGCTGCAAATGTAAAAACACCGCTAAATAAAAGTAGTATATAAAGCTCCTAGACCAAAATATATCTTTTAAGCCAGATTTGTTCATATTTTGTAAATGGGGACATAATAAAAGAATAAATCGTCACATATAAGGGGTTATCATTAGTAAAGTCTTAGAAGGCTGTTATGCTCTCCTGCTCATCCACTTAAACAATGGGTAGCACTTATTTCACTGAAATTAAATCACAGGGGCAAAAATAATACCCCATAATTACTATAGTCAATGTGTAAAATAGCAGTCAGGGGGGAAAAAGGCAGTTCTTACAGAAGAATGCCCAGCTGGATGTCTCTGGATTACAGCTACCCTGCTGATCCTTGTTATGCTATCCATACTTGATTGATTGTATTGAATCTATTTTTCCCCCCCTCATCTTCGGAGGCAAAAGAGAATAAGGAAAATGTTTGGCCTGTTTGAAATAGAAAGTCAGTTCTCGTTCCATGAAGTCAGCAAGCCACCAGGATAACTCAGTATAGATTCTACCATGAGATAGCTTAAAGAAGATTTTTATCGCCAAAATACTACTGGGATATATCTAATCCAAATTTAAATTAAAACAATATAGATATGTCTTAAGTAAAACATGTAATTCTAACACTTTTAGAAGAACATAGAATCTATAGTGGTTATTAACTATGTTTTTCCCATCAAAAATAATTTTAAAGTCATTAAATAACAATACCACCATAAACCTCAAATATGCTAATCTTACAGTTGTTAACTTTATTTTATGGGGTTTTCGTCTCTATCAAATCTTTAGAAAAGAGAAGACAAATTTTGAAATTCCAGTGATTTTTCCTCTGTTCACTATTTCAAAAAGCATACTATTTAAGCAAAAGGAAAAACTTGCTATTGAAGTACTACACTTCAAAATTTAACATTTGTACTCAGATGGTCAAAAAACAACAACAATATATACAAATCTGTACGAATATTTTTTTTCAACTCACAAACGCATTGCTAGAACACTATACCATTTATACAATAATGTATTATTGCTCTTATTAGTTATTACAAACTTGTGAGCTTGATGCAATAGTTCTCCATAGGGTATGGTTCTTTAATCATTAGACTGCTTAATCAATTCATAGAATATAACCTACTGTCCAAGTAAAACTCAAAACTTTACCCCAAAAAGTGTTGTCTGAGTTATTCATCAAGACATTTCATAAGTAGTGTACAAAGTAGCCATGGACATCTTCTGTTCTCTTCATCAGTAACTAACACCCCATATCTTTCAGTCAGCCAGGGCATATTTTTGCTCAAATCATTAGAACTTACCTTTGACTGGTAAGACCGATCTATTGGGCTTCTTAATTCGGAGTTGAAGACCCTCTGACCATGACTTAGACTTAGGGAAATGTCTGAAGAGCTTGCGGATTCTCTTTGTTACTAATCCAAAGCAAGCTGCAGCTCCTGCTTCTCCTTCTCCCTCTGTCATTCTTCTAACAGAAGATCAATAGTTTCTTTGGGCATAGCAGACAGGCAGGCAAGTGCTTGAATGCGGAATGTTACCGAAAGGAGCAAATGTTTTATCTCTACAATTTATTTATGTTACAAAAGTCAGTGTCCTGCTCTTGCAGTTTCCTTGCCTTTTTGTCTCCCTTTTTCACCCCCTTCAAACTAAAAGCAAACACTGCAGGCCACAAACTTCCAGGGCAGCTTCTGTAATGCATGGAAAACTTTCTATTTCTGGGACTTTTTGCCTGATAAGATAAAGCAACATAACGGAAGAGGCTACAGTCAAGAGAGAGACAGAAGCCATCTCTTTCTTTAGCAAAGCTTCCTTCAAATATCTTTAGCTTTCGCAATCTTTTTTTAGTTTTGAATTAAAATGATCTTAGACTATAATTAAACCAGTACTCTTAACATGCTGCATCTTTAAAGATATTAAAACATTAAAACGGGCCTGTGGGTAATAATGCTATTATGAATAGATAATCAAAGTAATAACAGAATCGGACCCTCCTGACATCATATTTTCAACCACAATTTCTCTTTGAACTGACAGAATAAAGACCTGGCCTGGAAAGAGCCTGTGTTATTGCTTCAAAGTCATTAGAAGTACAAATACGTATTTTCCATAACAACAAAACTTCCAAAATATTGATGAGTATTTGTAGAATCAAGACACATACCATCAAGTATGGACATGTCTAACGGTAATAATAATAATAATAATAATAATAATAATAATAATAATAATAATAATAATAATAATAATAATAATAATAATAATAAGTAGTAGTAGTAGTAGTAGTAGTAGTAGTAGGAAGGGACCTTGGAGGTCATCTAGTCCAACCCCTTGCTCAGGCAGGAAACCCTATACCATTTCAGACAAATGGCTGTCCAGTCTCTTCTTAAAAATTTCCAGTGTTGGAGCATTCACCACTTCTGGAGGCAGGTTGTGTAGTGTAGTGGGTCCTGAAGAGTAGGAATGATGCCAGGCAGAAGAGTACAGTCAAACAGCTCTTTATTTGGTGACCATAACTGTACTGGGGGAATTGGGGTATCTGTACCCTTTTTATACCTGGCCGGGTACGCTACCAACCAATCAGTTTGAACCTCAGTTTCCCTCTGAAAACTGACACCGGCCACAACACTTTCGGTTCAGCACCACCTGGTGGTATCTGTTCTATAACTGCTTAAAGGTGCTCTTTAAGCCTAATACATAACAGGTTGTTCCACTGATTAACTGTTCTGACTGTCAGAAAAATAAATAAAGCTGGTTCACGGACGCCCATTGGTAACTACTCACAATAGATCTGCATTCACCTTCTACACACGTACAATTACCTTGCAATATTCCCCCATGCTTCATCATGAATTATCTCTCTATGAACTAGAGTTAATTATTCAAGTACTAGAAATTGTGGTTTGACAAACAGAACATTGATTAGGGCAGGGACATGTAGCTGGATTAGGAGAAATACAGTTTGCTATGGAGAAGGCGGCCAGAAAAACTCAGTTTCAAATTGAGTCTTGGTGGAGCAGTGGGCTAATGCCTCCTTAAGTAACACCAGCTGCCTGCAATTAGTGCAGGTTCGCATCCCGCCAGGCTCAAGGTTGACTCAGCCTTCCATCCTTCCAAAGTAGGTAAAATGAGGACCCAGATTGTTGGGGGCAATAAGCTGACTTTGTAATAATGCCGCTTGAGATGGGGCCGAAAGCCCTAATAAGCAGGCATATACATAGAATGAAGGCTATTGCTAAGCACATTGATTTGTGCTTTAAATTGTAAGCCGCCCTGAGTCTTCGGAGAAGGGCGGGATATAAATGGGATTAAAATAAATAAATAAATAAATAAAAATAAAATTGTCCTTGTTTAACAACCACAATTGGGACTGGTAACTCAGTTGTCAAAGGAAGCTGTTACTAAGTGAAACTGCAACTTTGCTTATGATCTGACTTCAATTGTCCTTTGCTTTACAGACCTGGAGTTATAACTGCAAGGACTGGTCACAAAGTTTGGTTTTCATCATCATCGTAATTGCAAATGGTCGCTGCCAGAGGAAGTTGCTAAACAAGGACCACCTGCACTGTTATTTATATTTTAGTGTGAGCAAATCTTAAATGCTTTTGACATTTTTGCTACTGCTATTCAGAATGAACTGCATAACAAAACATCATGCCTCCATGTGGAGAAAAGCAAGGTTTTACATTTAGGCAGGAAAAATCAAAGATATAAGTACAGATTAGGTAAGACCTGCTTCAAAAATAGTAACTGTGAGAGGGACCTTGTGGACAATCTCTTGACTATGAGCCAGCAGTGTGCAGCAGCAACCAAAAAAAGCTAATACAATCCTGGGTTGTGTGAACAGAGGCATAGAATCAAGATCACGCAAAGTATTAGTACCGCTTTATAAAACCCTAGTAAGACCACACCTGGAATACTGCAACTGCAAATACTGCAAAATACTGCAAAAAGATGTTGAGATCTTGGAAAAAGTTCAGAGAAGAGCAAGTAAGATGATCAAAGGCCTGGAGATTAAAACATATGAAGAACAGCTGCAGGAACTGAGTTTGGCTAGTCTAAAGATAGAAGAAATAGGGGTGACATGATAGCAGTATTTCAGTATTTGAGGAGCTGCCACAAAGAAGAGGGCATCAAACTATTTTCGAAAGCACCAGAGGGAAGGAACAGAAATAATGGTTAGAATACGACCAAAAAGAGAAGCAACCTGGAATTAAGGAGAAACTGCCTAACAGTGAGGACAATTAACAGTGGAACAGCTTGCCCTCAGAAATCGTGGGCATTCCATCACTGGAGGTTTTTAAGAATAGACTGGACAGTCACTTCTCTGAGATGGTATAGGTTCTCTGCTTTATTCCATTCCATTCCATTAATTTTACAAAGACAAAAGTAATTTCCATAACTTCTAATTCTTTTTCAATTACTAAGGCTTTGGCTAGAGATTTAGTGGCTTGTAGTCCAAATATCAGATGAAAAGACTGCATTAGAACATTCATCAAGGGTTTTTTTTATGAGATTTGTATACCTAGCTCATTAACCATATTTTTCAACTGAGACAGATTGTACATCTGAATCCTATTTTTCTTCCAAGAAACTCATAGGTTTATCTCTATATTACCAGCATGGAAGATCATTTAAAAGGGAATAAGCAGGGGCTGCAACTCCAATTTCTCACTTCATCATAACAAAATGTAATTTGCAATACAATTTTGTTTATTCAGAAATCAGTCTAAATTCAGTATATATTTCTGTAGTATTCTATTTCCCCATGTATCTTGCAAAGATCATAGCAGAAGCTCTGATAGTTTTACACAATTTACTCTCTCCCTCGCTCACACACACACTCGCTCACACATACACACACAAACACTGTAATTACTGAACATGCATGATAATGCAGCTATATTCAGTATCTTAACACTATAAAATAGCTTTCAAATGGCAACTGGAACTACTATACTTGAGAAACCTGATCACACAAGCTAAGAAAACTCTGTTCTCTAATTCACTAGCAGGAATCAAACAATCCATGTTGTATGGACCTGTTTACTATTAATCAGCACTATAGCAAAAGAAAAATATAAATTCTATTAGCTGCTCTTAAAAATAATTTTAATACTATAACTTACTGAAATCAAAGTGGAAAAATATTGACTGTAGTTTCCTGTAAGCATTAATAATGTGAAGATGAGCCATGAAGATTTGAGTAAAGACTACTTGGGTTGATTGTCTTCAGGAGCTGAAATCCTACGAGCAAGGTTCCAGCTCCTATGGGTTGCTGTGCATGATTCCATTTCCATCTGTACATTTGTAATTTGAGCACTTCCCTGAATCAAACACAAAGAAAAGCTTTCTTTGGAATATCCTTCTAAAGCTGAATTTTAAAGTGCTGATAAGCCAATCATTGGAGTCCCAAAATTACATTTATGCATTTATTAAAGCCAAGATGTTTACAGCAAGAACTGGCTGGATTCTAGTATGAACCTATTCTTCCATTTTCAGGCCAACTTCCATTATTTCTGACGAAGGTTCAACTCCCAACACTGAAACTTCAGCACTGAAGAAGAAACCATTAGCTCTAAAGTCTCTGTATCTATCTTTTGGTCTAGTCTAGTGGTTAAAGCTTTAGGCTATAAAATGGGAGACTATAAATTCAAATGCCACCTCAGCCATGAAAGCCAATGGGGTAACTTTGGGCCAGTCATTTCTCTCAGCCTAAACTACAGGGTTGTTGTTGTGGAGAAAAGATGAGGGAGGTGTTGGATGTGCTGCATTCAGTTATTTGTATAAATAATAAAGGTGGGAATATAAATAAAAGTAATGCAGAAAGCGGGGAAGGTCATTCCAAACTCTCCTGTTTAAAGATATTTGCCTATCATTTCCTGCCATGAACCATCCAAACTAGGCCCACACCTGCTAAAGGAATGTGTTACCTTAAACACTTTGCAAAAACAAAGTGATTAAAAAGTTATAAAGATCTATGAATCATATGGAAATTTAGCAAATACAGTGCTTCCTCTGAAGAGTAATCAAGAGACAATTATGAGAAGAAGGGTAAAAGCAAAAATTAGTAATCTGGTATAAAAAGAACTAATTCTGAGGATAGCTTTAGTTTCTGCTATAAGTATAGCTGGAGGCAAGCCCTTTTGTCAGACTAATGTAATTTTGGCATTGGGCCAGACTAAAACCACCCCTCCCTCTGGAGAAATCTGGGAACAATTGCTTCTTTCCTCTGTCTGTCTCCCAGAAAATCACCTTGTGATATTTAACTCACCACAAGTGGGCCTTACCTATTCGGTGTTAGTAAGTTAGAATGCTGATTCCCAAAATAATATCATGGTGCCAAATTGTCCTAATTCATCCACCAACTTCTCTCTCTCTCTGATATGAGACAGGCAAAGCAAAGTGCATCTTCTAGCATCTATTCCTGAAAATGCCTCTGGGCCCCATAAGCTAAAAAAAAAAATTAAAAGGGAATTCCATCCCAGTGTCTGTTTGGAAAAAGCAGGGATAGGAGGAAGTATCCTGCTGGAGGAAGTGTTGTTAGGTCTAGTAAATAGTTATTTTTCCATGGCAGATATTTTGTTTATAAGCAAGTCTTATCTATCGCCCTTTTTGCAAAAGCACCCACAACTTCCTTTTTATGACCCTGTAATCCCTTAATTCAGGATAGAGTTGGGGTGACTGGATGGAGCTGAGTGGCCAGATGCCCTTCCTGATGTCACATGGAGTTCGCAGCAGATATTTCTTTACACCCTAGGAGAAAAACGTCTGTTGCTACCTAGGATTGAACTCTCAACCTTCTGAGTGGAAGGCAAACACCTTCATCACTTGGCCACCGTGCTGCTCTTGCAAGCTGAAAATACCAAATGAGCCCACTAATCCAAAAATGCTGGCCTAGATGAACCAGTCACTCAACTACTGATGCATTTTCTCAGATTCTTGCCTCAATTCTTGGCTGTTGAGGTTAGGCAATAATAGCCTGATTCTCCAATGGAATAATTGAAATGTGTCCCTAATCCCAGGGAAGGACCCTGCCTTGACTTTGCCTTGGCTTTGATGTCACATATTCTATGATCCTCTACTATAGATATCTGGTTTTCTTCTAAAAATTAAGAAATATTTAGCCAGACTATTTCTGAAATCAGGAATTGCTTCTATTTATTTTATTTTTTCAAGACACAGTTTTATCCCTGCCCTGAACGATTGCAATAACACATCAAGCTGCATTATCAGCTGCTTTGCAATTCATTTGCAAGCAACATGCCACTGACACTTAAGTAGTGCAATCATCATTTTACAGTCTCTCAAAATGCACCAGTTACACTTGGCTGGCCAGCCACCTGGGTCTGTTGGGAAGGAAAGCAAGTCCACACCAGCATAAACTAGGAAGGAGAATTGGGAAGGGAAGCGACACAATACTGAAAAGAAGGCCAACAAGAAATAATTTCAAGCATTTCATTTTTGGATTTCAAAAAATATTCTTTTGGAAGTCCTATTAATTTGGTCCACTTTAAAGCCTAACTTAAAATACTTTGCTGATCTGTACCTTTTAATGATAGATCAATTTTCAGGGCGTTATTCCAAAATGAGGAAAAGTTGACATTATAAAGAAAAAAATCCTTTTTGAAAAATATCTAATTAGCAATGTAGCTCTCTCTGTGATTTATCAAAAGTTCATACAAAATCTCTGCTGTAATGTTCTCTGAGCAAAATAAAATGGTAACTATTCTCATTTTTACATAAAAAGAGCAACATAGCTTGTTCACTTACATGGCATATAAACTTATATTGTAGTACAAAACATAGAATCCCAGTGAATAAAGCACCAGGCTAGAAAACTGGAAAACTGTGAGTTCTAGTGTCACTTTAGGCAGGAATGCCAGCTGGGTTACTTTGGGCCAAGTCATTTTTTTCTCAGCCCAACAACCCACCTCATAGAATTGTCATAAAACAGGAGGAGGAAGAAATATTACCGGTAGGTGTGTTTGCTATCTTCAAATCTGAAGGGGACAGTCTTAAGCCACTTTTTTTCCCAACCTAACTTAACAAATCCCCATCTCCAGCCAATGCAGTGGTGGCTGAAGATGATGGGAGTTGTAGTGCAAAAGAAAGAAGTTAATTTTTAATTTAAAAAATACAAATGACAAATTAAGAGACCTGGGGAAAAAATTTCCTACTAGATTTACAAAAGAGCCTTATTAATGCCTTGAAGAACTCTGTGTCATGGGACAAAGAAGAAATTCAGAGAAATTAAACCTTAAAACAATATTTGAATAATGAATAAGACTGTTAGAAGCAAAAGGAGGGAACATAATATTGCTTTATTTGATCAAGGTTAAAATAAAATACATTGTTACTTCTGGCTACCCTTTATGGACTTCCTGTTGACTGAAAAGATGTTTTATGAATTTGTTTATAGATAAGAAATGGTATATGCGATGAAGAAATGTTTGTAACTAGAGTGTGTGAAGAATTTCTGATTTTTTATATTTGTTATGATGAAGATTTGAAATCACTTATTTATATGTTTCTTTTCTGTTTATTATATTTTTACTTTTTTCTTTTTCCTTGCACTTTTTATTTCTCTCCATTTTTTCTTTAAGTTTAGTTTGTATTAGATTTACTAATCAACAGTCTTAATAAAAGTTATGGAATAAAAAAGGAACCTTTGAAAAGAAACCAGGCAAAATTTAGCTCAAATGGCTAGAAACACATGCTTTATTTCCTGACATCTAAAGTGCAGGCATTCTTCCTAAAATATCCAACTTAAATATAAAAGGCTACATGGAATCTGCCTTAAGCTCTTTGTATGAAAATAGAGCATCTATTAATGAAATGCATCAAATGATTTTGATTTCAGAGTCAAAAAACTATGTTACCTTTCATTACACTATAATAAAGAAGAACCCTTACAAATTGCACTAAAACCATGGCTGCAATACAAATAGGTTCACAAACTATACTAAGTCATTAGTCCTCATGAACAAGAAGACAGGTTATAAGTCACCAATGGTTTACAAATCAAAATGAATAGTTTCATTTAATGGAGCCATTAAGTGAGTCATGCCCAATCCTATCAACTTTTTTCTGCAGTTGTTAAGTGAATCTAGCTTTGCTCATGTACTTTGTTTGCTTGAGCTCCCCTGGGAAGGTCGCAAATGGCAATCACATGACCTCAGGATGCTGCAGCCATTGTAAACTCATGCTAGTTGCCTAGCACCTAATTTTTGATCACATGATCATGACAACAATCATAAGTACAAGAACCAGTTGTAAATCGCTTTGTGTTGTGCTGTTGTAACTTGGAATTGTCGTTAAGCAAATGGCTATAAGCTGAGGACTATCTACAGTAGGATATGTTTGTATGTTGAATATGAAGTAGCTCTGAGCGATTCAAAAGCCAAGAAGAGGTTCAGCTGAGATAAACGTCACTGCAGACTGAAAATCAGATCTTCTACATCTGTTACCTCCAAATCAGGTAGTGATCAAAGTCACAGTATTGCAAGAGACTGACTATCAGAACTAGTCCTTAGTCCTGTATTTCTCAATCTTGGCATCTTTAAGATGCATGGTCTTCAAATCCCAGAATTTCCCACTCAGCATGGAATAGAAGTAGAATTAAAGGCCACACATCTTAAAGTTGCCAAGCTTTAGAACTAGCAGATCACCATGTTTCATTCAGAATGGTTATAATCTCATTTCCAGTTTCACCTGTATTTTTTTAAAAAGAGGCACAAAACTTTTACATATGCATTTTCCTCAAAAAATATTCACAGGCTAGATCAGTTTGATCCCTTCAAAATGCAGACCAAGCAAGGTCTCTCACCATCTTTACCCACAGTAAAGAAAAAACAAGGGTGGGAGGACTGTCACCCTGACTCTAACTTAAAACATTCTTTGTCAAATCATTTTAATGTTGCTAAAACAATATAGTCCTTTATTAAAAGTTATATAAAGCTCTATAAACAAAAGAAGATCGTACATACAAAGGGATTAAGGAAACAGTAATACAAAGAACCTCCATAGCGATCCAAACTTTCATTTGCTGAAAAAAAAGACCAAATTTGACATATCTTTTCAACCAAATCAAAGGACTGGGCATAATCCTATAGCATTAATATGAGGCTGCAGAAACCAATGGAACTCTTTCATCTTCCACTTATTCTTTCCTTTTAAAAGACTCCACAAGAATAAATTTAAATCCCATTCTATCTTCTGCAGATACCTACCAAAAAACAAACAATTAGCCCTTAATCAAGTATGAACTTGAAAACAAACCATTACAATCATGAAGGGAACAAAAGAGAATCCAGGAAGGGAAATCTTGCATCTAGCAGAAGAAAACTTTTCTGCTACTGAGAAGAAAATTGCAAAACTATCAAGATATCAAGGAAAATCTGTGGCAGTTCTACGATTTGCCAAAAATGCTGTATTACATCCAAAGTGGCAAGACTCCTCTGCAAAAGAATGAAAAGAACAGCCTGCATCCTATACAAGAGGTGCTACTGAGAGCAATTAAAATGTGGGATTATCTTTTCTTTATTATTAAATCCAAGTTGTTTACTATTATTAGGCCAAGTAAGAATGTACAAATTAGAATGCCAGCTCTCTAGTTTCAAAAAAACCAAAACAACACCACTCTTTAACCAACAAAATGACTTTACAAACCCAGGGAAAAAGGGAATGGAGAGAGTAAAAGTTTCAACTGAGTTACAGTCTTAGAGAGTTAGTCTGGATACCAGATATGCAAAAGTGAGTCTGATTGCTTTAGAGATATGTAAGTTGCATCTATAATCCCCCCTCTCCCCCAAAAAAAACCCTCTAGGATGAGCAAACATGCAAGCAACTAACAGTTCATTCTTTACTTTAGGAAAGCATAAAACTCTACCTGCTAAAGTCAACTCTTTCCATTTTTAATGAGATAACAGATTGCTTGGTAGCTAGAAAAAAATCAGTAAAGTGGGTTTTTTATATTAATAAAGCTGAATATATTTTAAGAATATATTAGGAATATATTAGAAATTTTAAATAATGTTTAAAACTGTTACAAAGAAAGCTGGAGTAAAAGAAAAATGTATATTTATGCTCTTTTCATAGAAGCTGTGAAAAACAAGATGGCATGGTAGCATTGAGATCTTGAGGTGAAATTTTAATATTCATTAAAAGCTACACTCATTTCATTATCCCCATTAAATGATTAAAGTCTTACAGCACCACTTAAAGAGATGTGCTTGAAGCAAACTGAATTTTTTAAAAAAAACATATGTTCATATTGTCAACTCCCAACTTCTCAGATTATAAATGAGCATTTTTCCTTCAGTGAACAGTTTATGCAGTTCTCTAGAAAGATGCTCATAAAATCACCCCACCAAAACATTAAAAAGTCAACTGGCCTTTAGCATTTATAGGAAGAATAGAGAACAAAAGCATGAAATATCCAAAACAGAAATCCATGATGTATTCATTGTCAGAACAATATTTGTTCTCATCTGCTAGGGCCAATTTAAATATTCTTAGAGTGTGAGATTATCTCCATGGACCTAGGCATAAGTCCCACTGAATTCAGTGATATCCTCTGAATAGCTCTGTGTAGGATTGCCTTGCTAGGTTTCAAGAACCAGCAGACCCTTTGGAAAACCAATTGGACTTTGCAGTTAGAGAAAATGAATTCATTACTACAATAATTCAGGGAAAAAATAGATATTATTATAAAGCCTAGGACAGACATGTCAAACACAAGGCCTGGGGGCCAGATCCGGCCCGTGAAGTGATTTCATGCGGCCCGCGAAGCCATCCTGGAAACAGTGAGGAAACGGCCCCCACTGCCTTGGCCCTGGCCCAGAGACCCTCCTCCTGCCAGAGACCCTCAGATCTGTCCCACTCCTGCCCAGGCCCCCATAGGCACCCTTGATGCAAACGATGTAGAGCTGGCCATGCCCACCCAGTAGGCCATACACGCTTTAGCCACACCTACCCAGTAGGCCACGCCCACCCGGCCCCCTGAGGGCAACCACAATGCCGATGAGACCCTCAATGAAATTGAGTTTGACACCCCTGGCCTAGGAGGTCAATCTAAAAGATGCAAAATTATATACAGTACATGATTCAACTACTAATCACTTTCCATATTAAATACAACAGATTAGTTTTCTAAGCAGATCCTTTCAGTAATCTGCTTGATCTATGGTGAATATACCATTATTTCACTTTCTATATATGCTCTCATTTGTTCAAAAAAGAAACATTGACGAAATCAAGTCATGCACACATTGAAAACACCCATTAGCCATACTGTCTTAAAAAATGCTAGCAAAGGCATAAGTAGTAACCAGCAGTGGAAACAGAATACAGAATCACATAAATCACAAGAGGAGAGAGAAAATGGCGTTTCATCACTGGAGAGATTGCACAAGAAATAGAGAGAAATAGAAAATAGAGAGAAAACAAAAAAGAAATTATCCACCCATTGCAAATAAGAATATTGCATTGTACTACTACCGTCATTTGCCTAAAAAGTTGGACAGAGTATCTGAAAGTTACAGACTGTCAAGAATTCAGACCCATTGGCTTTACCCTTTATTCCTAACATGGGACTGAACAGTAAACAGAGATAAAGTTGAACAGACAAGAAACATAGATCAACACAAGCAGGACAGCAGACTTCTAATGGTTGCACTTGGCTTGACCAACATGCAGGCATTTCTAAAGGACAACCTCAAAAGGGAAGAAAACCCAATGGAAAAAGAGATCAAAACAGCATGACAGTCACACAAATGTGGATTCAGTTCAAAGTCAAAAGCTGTTTCAATGCATCTTGCACAATTTTTAAGCTTTCTGGTTTTAAGTAAAGCAGGTCAAGTACTGCAAAATGATGGAAGTCTCTATCAGGCTTTTTGAGAGCTTTCATGAGGATGGAAGCTGGATGCAACAAGGTCACACAGGCCCTGCCCTGGGCGATAACTTATATATGAAACAGACACACACAACATACATACACACACACGCACGCACCACCGCACACCACCCCATTCTGGGACAAAAGGAGCCTTTCCCAGCACACAGTGCTGGAGGCAGTAACTGGAGTTGGCGAGAGACAAAGCTATCACAAGATGATGGAGGATTTCTGTTAAAGAAGCAGGAAGAATGAGAGGGCTGCCCTTCCGTGGAGTGAAAGAGAACACCGCCACTTACTCCTATCCTGTGAAGAAATAGCAACCCGCCCCCAGGGATGCAGTGAACAAGGAGGAGAATGTTTGAACCAGGTCCCCTACAGTGATATTGCTTAGGACCAGCAGGTGGAATATTTATGTCACCTGCCAAATCCCAGGTAAGAAGGGTCAGGCCCGGGACGTTTCGGGCAAAAAACAACAAAAAACAAAACAGAGCAGACAGCGGCTCCCTATAATGGGGCGGGGCGGGGTGGGACGAGAGCAACTTACTGGCACAGCGGAGTGCCCGCTGCTGCACAGCCTCCCCGCACAGGTCGCACCAGCCCCGCCAGAGAGTAAAGCCTTCGAAGCGGTGTCCTTCTCCCTTCTCCTCTCGCACTCGGGGATCCCGCGGCTGCTCGAAAATGGTGCGCACGTCGGGCAGCAGGCGAGGAGCTCCGGACCTCAGTCGGAGCCGGTGATGGTGATAGTGCTGGTGCTGCTGCCCGGAGCGGGAAGGCTTAGCCGCGGGGCCGGGGGAAGCGGGCAGCTCCCGGGGTATTAAGTGAGCCCCGAGCGCAGCCTCTTCTCCGGGAAAGCTGGGAGCCACGCGAACCTCGGCTCCGTCCTCAGCCGCTTGCCCGACGGGCGCCCCGCGCTCGGCTCCCACGGCGCTCCCGAGGGGCCTCCCGCGGCACTCCGGAGGGCGCCCTGGCAGAGCCTCGGCGCGTCCCGCCTTCGCGGCCGGCAGAGCGTCCTTCTCCAGCCCGCTACCCACGCCCGCGCCCCACTGGGACATGGCCCCCGCAGCGCGGGGAAGCTGCGGCTCTTCTCGCTCCTGCGGCTGCCTCCGCCTTGGCGGCAGCGGCGGCGGCGGCTCCTTCATGTCATTGGAAGCGGAGCGCTTGAGGATCTTCTTCCGTTCGTTGGCGGTCAGGCTCTGCAGGAAGAGCTGCTGTTCCTTATCCAGCAGCAGCGGGTAAGGGTACTGCCCGATGGCCGGGGAAGCCATGGCCCTGGCGAACAGGCGGCCGGCCCCAACAGCTGCGACCTGCCCGCGGGTGGCCAGCAGCGCAGGCGCTCTTAAGAGGAACCTGCGGAGGCTGCGAAGGAGAGGGAGGGTGGAGCGAGGGAGGGAGGGAGGGAGGGAAGGGGCAGGCGAGGAGCCCCGCGCCAATCTTCCAATGCTGGTTTGGTCCGGCTTCCAAATTGGTTGGCCTCGCCAAACGGAGCCCCACGCTTTAACCCGGAATCCGTCCTCTTTCCCCTGCCTGGAAAAATTGAATCGTGGGAAAAGAGAGTCATTCTGTACGTGCTCAGAGGCAAAGGACAGGACCGGCTGTTGCCCAAGTTCTTCAGTCAACAGCAAGAAAGATTTTCTTCCCCGAGGCTTAAGGGGAAAAACAACAACACCAAACCCTCTTTGCCTTAGTTAATCTGAGACCTAACTTCGTACTCGAGGACTCATGAAATAATAACCGTGTTCACCTGCAGGTTGATTAAAAACTCCAGTTCTCACCCGCAAGGTAGCTCAAGCAAAACACCAGAGAAGGTATTCTGCACTCAGCCTCTGCCATACCAGATCTGCAGGTCAAATCAAAGGAAGCTTTAAGTTCATAGCTGAATATATTCAAGGTTTAATAAGAGAGGCGGTGAGTACAGGTATTCCTCATCTTACAACTATTTGTAATAACAGTGGCACTGAAAAAAGTGATTACACCTGCTTTTCACACACAACCATTACAGCACTCCCGCAGTCATGGGATCAAAATTTGGATGCTTGGCAACTGACATGTATTCATGTCGATTGCAGCCCGGGGTCATGTGATAAACTTTTATGTCTTTCTGACAGCGAAGTCAATGGGGAAGCCTGATCCACTTAACAGCTGTGTTACTAACTTAATAACTGCAGTGATTCACTTAACAACTGTGATAAAAAGGTGATAAACTAGGGGAAAACACACTTAAGTGCTTGCTTAGCAATGGAAATTTTGGGTTCAGTTGTGGTCATAAGTAAGGGATTACCAGTATTTATCTTGACCATAGTGCGTATCTAACCATGTTAGGTAAAGGTAAAGGTTCCCCCGCACATGCGTGCTAGTCATTTCCAACTCTAGGGACTGGTGCTCATCTCCGTTTCAAAGCCGAAGAGCCAGCGCTTGTCCGAGGACGTCTCCGTGGTCATGTGGCCGGCATGACTAGACGCCAAAGGCGCACGGAACGCTGTTACCTTCCCACCGGAGTGGTCCCTATTTTTCTACTTGCATTTTTACGTGCTTTTGAACTGCTAGGTTGGCAGAAGCTGGGACGAGTAACAGGCGCTCACTCTGTTACGCAGCACTCGGGATTCGACCCGCCAAACTGCCAACCTTCTGATCGAGAAGCTCAGTGTCCCAACCCACTGAGCCACCACATCCCTTTTACATTCCACAGTAAAAAGGTAAAGGTAAAGGTTCCCCCGCACATGTGTGCTAGTCGTTTCCGACTCTAGGGGCCGGTGCTCATCTCCGTTTCAAAGCCGAAGAGCCAGCACTTGTCCAAGGACGTCTCTGTGGTCATGTGGCCGGCATGACTAGATGCCAAAGGCACACGGAACGCTGTTACCTTCCCACCATAATGGTCCCTATTTTTCTACTTGCATTTTTATGTGCTTTCGAACTGCTAGGTTGGCAGAAGCTGGAACAGGCGCTCACTCTGTTACGCGGCACTCGGCATTCGACCCGCCAAACTGCCGACCATCTGATCGACAAGCTCAGCATCCTAACCCACTGAGCCATTGCGTCCCTAACCATGTTACGATTTGGTATATTGTATGAATACCCTGAACATTTAAAAATGAGTTTTAACTTTCAGCATATGCAAAATGCTTTCTCCTTTCCCATCTGGAATAATAGGACAGGCTTCCTTCTCTGGTGTTAAACAGAAACAGGAAAACCACAGTATAATGCAGTGTGTAACCCCAACCTGAGTTATATTAAAAATGCTGCAAGGACTTTATTCATACAAGCTGCGCAGAAGTGCTGTGGTTGTGAAGAGATATTGGCATTAAGGAATGTTGTGTTATGCAGTTCAGAAACAGCACTGAGCAATTGATGCACGAGAAAGCAAGCCACTGTGGCATTCAGGCCTCTCAGAGGCTGGGGTTGATACACTGGTCTAAAGCATAATGAAGTTAGTTGGGAGAGTTATTTCACTGTATGAACCTAAAACTGATCAATTGAATGCTGAACACTTTTGTGACAGGGACATACACAACCTAAGT
Organism: Vipera berus; assembly: GCF_964194415.1. Taxonomy (NCBI): domain Eukaryota; kingdom Metazoa; phylum Chordata; class Lepidosauria; order Squamata; family Viperidae; genus Vipera; species Vipera berus. The sequence continues at coordinate 43,861,251 of NC_138204.1, forward strand.
CAGCTCCCTGTTTTCATATTCTCATTGAGTGCTGTCTGGAGTTTGTCAGCTGTTTAATCTCAGCTTCTTCTGGGGATTTTTGGAGAATTATGGCAGGGAAATTCCTGGCTTTATATCAGTATAAGGATAAAGTCTCTGTCTTTGTAAGTTAACCTTTTGATTTCCCACCAAGAAGTGAAACTTTGTAGAAGGAACCAATAAACACTGGCCACACAAAGAGCAGTAATTTAGTTCTGATGGGGCACCAAGGATACCAGCTTGTACACTGATGCCCTAGAATGAACTCTTGGGGGAAAAACAGTGGAAAGAAAATAAAAACAGCAAAAGCCAATTAAAAAAAATAAGGCAGTAGAGACCTGATTTGGACTGGGAACATGGTTTTGAATAAGCTAGCTAAATTTTCTTGCCCATCATCCCGCAATCTGGAATAACAAGAGGAAAGGAGAGATGCATTTTAAAAATAACAGCTAGGCCATGGATTGTACAAAGTCCTGTTTGCTTAAATGGTGGATTTTTTTAAAAAATAATAATCACAAAATACAACAAGAAACAACTCACATTATGGTTTATTGTAGTATTTCCCAACTTGGTGCCTCTTTAGCTAGGAATGGAAAATCAACATACCTAGAGAGTGGTTGGAGTTTGGCATCTCTTTAATGAGATGTACAAATTCAGCAAAAGTGGAGTTTGGTTCTCTGAAGTTTAAAGATGGTTACAATTCCAAGAAACAGCTGGATCAATATGATATACTACATTGTTTATTGAACAATTCTAGACAACAATTTAAATCCATGTCAGCACTTTGTGGAATATAATTTGAATGTCAGCAGTTCTGTCATTTCTGTTGAGTGTAAACTATTGTTAAATATACACATAATGGTTTGGTGTGGTATGTGAACCCAGTCAATTCTGGTTTATTCCTCAAATTTTGGTTAATCAAACTATTGTTTAATGGGATGTATGAATTAGGTATGTTTGTAACTTCCCTAGGAAATGTACCAAGAAAACATACTAATGCTAATTCTGCCATCCCAGATTTACTTTCTTATTGCAACTTTTACAGCCACACATTCATGCCAGCCTCTTTGCCAAAGATCTCACATAAAAAAAGAAGTAGGAAGATTACTCTTTGCTGCCATTTTCCTGTCCTCTCTTTGCCAGCATGACAAATAGTTGACCAATGAACTACTAGAAAATGCACACAATCTCTCTGGAAAAAGGCTAGTTAAATAGTTATCCCATTTTATAATACAGATAATCGTCGACTTACAGCCACAACTGAGCCAAAAATTTCTGTTGTTAAGCAAAACTTTTGTTAAGTGAATTTTGACCTGTTTTATGACCTTTGTTGCCACACTTCTTAAGGGAATCACTGCAGTTGTTAAGTAACATAGTTGTTAAGTGAATCTGGCTTCCCTATTGACTTTGCTTGTGACAAGGTTGCAAAAGGTGACATGACTCCAGGACACTACAACCGTCATAAATGTGAGTCAGTTGGCAACTGTCTGAATTTTGATCACATGACCATGGGGATGTCTCATAAGTCACTTATTTCAGTGCCATTGTAACTTTGAACTGTTGTAAATTAAGGACGACCTGTACTTATTCCCAATATTAGGAAGACAAGAATGGCTACACACATCACACCTTCACATATAACACTAAACCATAGTTGAGCTGTATTTTATTGAACAAACCACAATTATCTGGATTAACAGACTAAGCTATAAACTGTGGTTTATAATTCACAAAGTTTGGGTTCATACAATACCCTATTATTTACCAAACAAATTAGTATACAGAAGTTCTTAGCATGGTGTATGAGTGCAATTGCAGGACATGCAATTTATTGCAAGTATTTGCAAAGAATTATCAGTAGGGAGGTTAACAACTGTCAGGGTATGATGTAATGTAAATAGCAGGAAAATGTAAAGCATTATTCATGTACATGCTTGAATTTCATGCAAAAGCTCTGTGCAGAGTTTGTCAGAGGATTGAGCAATGGAGGATTGAGCATGTCAGAGAAATTACTTTACTGAAACACAGTTTGAACACATGGCACTTAATTACCAGCATCAGGTCCTAAAAACTCCATTATTGTTTTAATGAAAAGATTAGACCAGGAGAGTCTGCAACCTTGACAACTTTAACACTTGTGGACTAGCTCCCAGAATTCCTCAGCCAGCAAATGAATCATTGAACAGATCACTCCACCTGAGGCACAAATGACCACACCCAAGTAACCTTACTCTCTGAATTCCTTGGTTTTCTCCCAGCTTGACTGTTTTCCTGCAGACTTTTCATTACCTAACTAGGTAACGTCTTCAGGGATCCTACTTGGGGGATTACACTCTTTTTATATAGAGTGGCTTGCCCTGTCAGTGGGGTGTGTGGTCTTCTGTGTGGTAGTTTCTTAACTGGTCTGTTGTTTTCTGCATGATTGTCTTAGTTGTAGTTCCTTCACTAGGATACTGTTTATTCCTTGATTGGTTGTCCAATATTAATCCCCAACATTAATTTCTTTTTATCTGAATGCTGATTGTTGGCAACATGTCTTGTCTCCTTAGTTTTTTTGTTGTCTCTTTTGAATGATGTGTAAATGATGTGTTTAAATCTATGTGCTTATTGATGGCTGGTTTGTCTAAGTGCCAAACATTTAGGTATTGTCTATTCTCTAATGTTTTTGGATTTAGCTTGATCTTGGTTAAATCTATCCATGTATTATAAAATTAATCCTACTTTGAACAAAACCTGAAGAACTAGGCTGAGAACAGATCCTCCAGGAAAGAATCTGTCTATGTGGTCACCAACACTTAACACCAATTTGGTGGCATGTAATTGATCAGTCAGTCAATCAATCAATTAAATATAAACCATAATATCAACACAATACTCAAGTGACTCTTGTCCATATAGAGCACAATCAGGCAAACACAACAATGCAGACTTAAGACATTCAAATAAAATTATGACATAAGATGCACTAAAATAATAAAAACTAAGGAAATAAATAAAACAAAATTAGGATTAATTTTTCCTTAGAATCACAACACATTAGGGTTTGCTTAAACAAAATTAATTGAAGTTACAAATAACTCAGCTCACACCTTACACTAAATCCTAAACTAGAGGTGGACATTCTTTTGGTGTGTGTTTATGTGTGTGTGTATGTGAAAATAGTCAAAATGATGGTTGCAACCAAACAATCAAAATCCCATCCCTTTTCAATAGGCTTCATACAGGCAATGCATGAAAAAAAGCAAGATTTCAATCACGTTGCAACATCCATTTTGACTTGTGACCACCCCAGAAATCACATCTGCCAAGGAGTCACTTTTAGCATCTTAATTGTTTCCTGAAAGCAGCCCAAATGTTTTTGTTTTATTCTAATGGGACAACTCTAGATGAATCCATAACAATTTAAATCATAAATTATAAAAGCATAAAAACATCATTGTAGTCCCTCATTTTATTTCTCAAAATAGCTACCCAGATCCTTCTGGGTATTTGCAAGTAGCAGATAAATTCCTCTCCTGTTATTGTTATCTTGCAAATAATACTTGGAGGCATGCTGCCAAAAAATACCACTGAATCTTCAAGAATAATAGCCACTGAAATATCTGTACTCCATGAATTTATCACATTTCTTTTTAAAGCTATCCATATTTAGCACCGTCATCACATTTTGTTATTAATTCTACAGGTTAATTACATGTTGTGTGAAGCTTTTTTTTTCCTAGAGCAGATAAAACAGAGCTCCTAATCAGCTTTATTACATTTCCTAATTATTGCAATCTCTTGATGCACTTTTCTCCATTCTATATATAATTGAGTCAATCTCAGTCCTATCTATTTTTACCAGTTCCTGATTATGTTGATTGTCCTCTATTCACTTTTTTCATCTTTATTCTGTTCTTTTTCAAATGCAGTCAGCAGAATTCTATACATTAATTTTAGATATGGATTTATAATGTTAATAAGTTACAATGTCTATGTTCTCAGAACATTGTAAAAATAAGCAATCCACATAATGGCTTAATGCAAAGTGAAAGGGAATATAATATAAATCAGGTGTACATCCTGCCAACACAAACTATTTGGAATTAGTATCTTCCAAATGTCACTGAGTAACAAGTTGGTTTGTTAGATTGCAATTCTATGGAAGGAAGACAGTAACAGCCAACATTAAAAAGACGATTTGGCTGATCTATAAAACACAGAATTAATCATCTTATGAATCCATGTACATATGTTCATATTAATTTGGCTCTGTCACTGTTTTTCTTTTATACCACCTAAGAGTTCCTGGAATTGACATGATTTAGATGTTTCATAAATAGTGTGTTTGTAGTTTTTGCAGCTTTAGGACAGATATTTTACCAATTTCTTTAAAAACAGCCAAAAATATTTTGTTACTGATATTTGGCAGTTTGCTGCCAAATTTCAGCTATACAGCCCTAGTTTCCTTTCTGTGGACATAAAACAAGTGATAGAATCTGTATGTTGTCTTTCCTAGTCCTTAAGCTGAGTATGTCAGCTCTGTACTGTGAATTATTTAACAAATTATATTTAGAATCTTAAGAGTTGTGTGAACATTCAATTTGGAGATTCAGTGTAAAAATGAATGGTAGATGAATTTCCAAATGGAATGAATTTTCCAAAACAGAGGAGAAAGTAGATTCAGAGGCATCTAACCAAATTGGATGCCTCTGAAACAATTGGGATAATTCTATACAGTACATGCACAGAACTGATTTTTTAAGATCAATTTCAATTCAATGGACCCAATTAAACAATTTTGTCTGAACACCCTATTCAAATCAGGTTGATTTTATGAGGCAAATCAATAATTTAAATCAAATACTATAAAATATACTGAACCAATATATTCAGTGAAGCCCACCCAACCCTCTTCTGATTGAGCAGCAGACCTAATGTTGTAATTCAGCTCCACAAGGTCACATATTCTCTATCCATTAGGCCAAAGTGACTTGAACTCTCAGTCAAATTATTCCAGGGCAAGAAAGATGTCACTCCATTGTCTTCAGATCCCATTTTGAATTTGGTGAGCCTATTCATCACATATTTCAGCTTATTACTTCCCTATTCTGGTTGTGAAGCATGGATTTTTCTGAACTTGTTTGTGTGAGGAATAGATGAATGGGTAAGTGGGAAGTAGTTTTATTTTCATTTCTCCATTTCAAAGTGAGATTTTAGGAAATTCCCAATTATTTCTCATATACACATAGAGTCCAGGTTTCTATTACTACCCAGAGGAAATTCCCTCATTAGGAAAATTCTTTTCAGTGTTTGAAATGTTTTCTGCAGAAGTCTAACTTGAATACTTTTGCAGAGTCAGCCCTTTTTAAGGTATGCTGCAGCCTTTCCTAACTTGAGGTCTTCTTTGTCTGCAGATCTCATTAACACATTCAAGACAGTGTTATGATAGGAATTATATTTCCAGACCCATAAACAAGCCCCAGTTCAGGGAAGAGTGATATAAGGAGGGTGATCTAAAATGAAACCCCTTCTGCAAGATGATTTTTTTTCAGTCTTTGAATGCAGTGTTTAGGACTTTAGGACTTTGGGGCCATACCTGGACCGAGATGCCCTGCGCACAGTCACTCATGCGCTCGTGACCTCCCGATTGGACTACTGCAACACTCTCTACATGGGGCTGCCCTTGAGGACCACTCGGAGGCTTCAACTGGTGCAGAATGCAGCCGCACGGGTTGTGATGGGGGTTTCCTGATACTCCCATGTAACACCTCTACTCCGCGAGCTGCATTGGCTTCCGGTTGCCCTCCGGGTGAGATTCAAGGTGCTGGTGATGACCTACAAAGCCCTAAATGGCTTGGGTCCGGGATATTTGAGGGAACACCTGCTGCCGGCATCAAGCTCCCTTCGTCCTGTGCGCTCCCACAGGGAGGGTCTCCTCAGGGTACCGCCGGTAAAAGATTGCCGGCGGACAATACCCAGGGGGAGGGCCTTCTCTGTGGGTGCACCAGCCCTTTGGAACCAGCTGCCTGTAGAACTTAGGACTGCCCCTGACCTTCGCTCATTCCGCCGGGACCTGAAGACCTGGCTCTTCGAGCTTTCTGGCCTAGACTGAGAGTATTAACTGGGGTTTTAATTGTATTTTTAATTGTAATTGGGTTTTTATTTCAAGGTCAGTGTAATTATTTTAATTGTTTTTAATTTTTGTAACTTGTTGCATTGTTTTAAAAAACCTTGTGAACCGCCCTGAGTCCTACGGGAGAAGGGCGGTATATAAGTTTAATAAAATAAATAAATAAATATAAAAAGGTAAAGGTTCCCCCGCACATGAGTGCTAGTCGTTTCCGACTCTAGGGGCCGGTGCTCATCTCCGTTTCAAAGCCGAAGAGCCAGCGCTTGTCCGAGGACGTCTCCATGGTCATGTGGCCGGCATGACTAGAATATTATGGGTGGAAATAAATACTTTACATCATAAATACCTTTATTTTATTTTAGCTCAGCTTTCCTTTGGTTTCCCGCAGTATAATTTAGGATTCTTCTGCATATTTCATGTTCACAAAAACCCTATGAAGTTACTTAAGCTGAAAGCTAGTGGTTAGCCCTATGATGATGTGTAGTGACTTTCCTGGCTGAGTAGGGATCTGAAATGTGTTTCACTATGCACACACACACCCCAATAATTCCTATCTTTGCAAATGGTGTTAGAAAAACAGTAAATATATTTACATTAGCCAAACAGAAAAGCTATTCATTCATATCACTCATTAACAGTTCTGCTGTATTCTTCTATTTTTGCTTATTCTCTACATATTATCTCTTTATCTTGTGTATCTCTTTAAAATGTAGCATGAAGAAAGTTTTATTACAATTCAACTCACTGAAGTATAAGAATAAATTAAAAAAATAAATGATTTAACATGTAAAAGTTAAATCACTGAACAAGTTTTTAACTACTGAAACCTATTGTCATGTCTTGAATAAATATTAAAATGAGTTCCCAAGCAAACCTGTCAGCTTATAACATATGACTGCTTAAACTACTGCTACTGCTAAGCTTGTAAGCCGCCCTGAGTCTTCGGAGAAGGGCGGGATATAAATGGAATAAAATAAATAAATAAACTTAACCATCTCCCGGATAATAAACAGGTTTTTTTTCTCTTTATAAAAGCATAAATTCCTCCCTCCTATAGACAGTTTTCTATCATCCTCATGAAACACACAGGCATGCACACAGAGGCACACCCAAAACTGTTGCTAAAAATCTCTGTGAATTCTCCCACTAGGTTAGGGGCTTATATTGCATTTGCTTTTATTTCAATCCAAATAATATTTTAAAAAACATCTCTGCTACATTCTAAGAAAAATGAATGGAAGGAACTTCTGGTTAATTTATTTCAGCCCATGCAGCAGCAGATTCATTGGTGAATAACAAATGATAAAGAAGCACAGATGAAAATTGCACTAAAACAAAAAAATGAAGAAATACATACACTTTTTGTCCAGGCATGTCAACATTTATCTGAGTCAGAATGATAATTATATACTATGAAAGGGTGAGCATCAAGACCAACAAGCCACATACACTCACCAAAGAAGAGAAGACTCTCATTTCTTGTACGTGGTACAATGCTTTTTGGCTGTTCAGTTATGCAGTGAAAGAGATTTAGTTCAGACTATGCATTACCGTAAAAGTGATGTTATACCATGAATAAATCTATACATTAAGCAATTTCTGTTTCATGTCCATAGAGCCATGACATAAATGACAAAAAGTCTACTGTAAAAAGAGTGACTAGATACAGCAACATCTTTTAACACAAAACGCTGCTTTAGAAATGTTAAAAATACAGGATCTGAGTTATGGTAAATGGTTTTTGCTTCCAGGCCATGCACATCAGCCTAGCTGCTCCCCAATTTTTCTCCCATTCTAGATGTGGAACTCTACATCCAACATCTGGAGACCATCAGGTTGGAAAAAGCTACTCAACCCCTTCAGCTTTTTATCACCTTCATACAGCCTACAACAATCAATTTATGCTGACTCTCAACACACAGAGAAACAAGCAGTGGTGGAATTCAGCCAGTTCACACCAGTTTGGTGGAACCGGTAGCTAATTTTTTTGTTGCCCAGGCCCAGAACTTACTTCTGGAAGCGGCATCCACACAGAGAACCGGTTGTTCACATATTTGAATCCCACCACTGGAAACAAGCCTACCTTTCCAAGGATGAGGATCTATCTTCTTAGGTCTGAGTATCATCACCCCTGTGGAGAGGCAGAATGAGCAAATGCCAAGGCTAGAAGCAGCTGATTCCTTCTTCAGAGGTCTGCAAAAACTTTGTATGCTTGGGAAGATTTTCACACAGATTCCTTTTTCCAAACAGAGATTGACATTTGCTGGAGAATAACAGTGGACGAGAGGGGAAAACAACCAAATAGATCTGCTATCAAAGTTCAGTGTGTTACTAGAGACTTTAAAAGAGAGAGCTAAAGCTCAGCTCTCCAAGTATATTGCACTTCAATACCCATCATGCCCAACCAGTATCTTACAACCATTGTTCACTGGAAATCATGGAAATTCAATGCTGAAAAAAGGCTAGTTTAAAAATCCAGAGAGAAAGTGAAATATAAGCTGGCTTCACTCATTACTCTAAATCGTAATTGTTATGTATTGGGCTTGTGGTGTTACATCACGTGCATTGCTGGAGGAGCTAACGGCTCTCCAGAAACCCAGACCGGCCGTCTCCGGTCCTGCAATTGGTCAGCCCCAGGCGGCAAGCGTGGGTTCAAACCTATTGGCTGCCACCTAGGGGCTAGGCTGTATATTGTGGCTGGTTGCGGACCAAGCTTCAGTACAGTTCCAGCAAGAATAAAAGAATGAGTTTTCCTGTACTCAGCCTCATGTCATCATTCCTGCTCACCAGAGCCCATGACTTAACAGTGGCGACGAAGGTGGGATCCTGCTTCGCCAATTAAGGGCTGAAGTCAACGAGGGGTCGGCAGTACACGCCGGAGGGAAGAGGCATTTCCCCTCCCTCTCTAGGCCAGCTAGTAAGCCACACTAGCAGCCGTGTGCTCAGAGGATGCATTCCCTGAGCCTAGAAGCAGGATCCGAAGAATGCAGGAATCTAAGGAAGATGCCGAAGGTCGGCAAATCAAGAGAGTTTGATGTGAAGCATCCGGAAGAATGGCCGTCTTACCTCTTGCAAGTAGAGAACTATCTAAGAGCAAATCAAATTGTAGAGGAAGGCCTAAAGGCTGCCACGTTGCTTTGTGTGTGTGGCCCAGCAACTTTTGACCTAGCAGAGAACCTTTTTGCACCGACGCCCATCAAAGCAGTATCATATGCAGACCTTAAGAAGAAGCTGACTGGGCATTTCCAGCCCAAGATGTCGGAGATGGCGTGGCAATTTAAATTCAACCAGAGAGTGCAGCTACCTGGGGAGACAGCCTCAGAATTTATCGCAGGCCTAAGGCAGGCCGCACGCCTTTGCAAGTTCTCAAACTTAGAAGAACGATTAAGAGACCGGCTTGTCTGTGGCCTTCAGGACAGAACCCTTCAGCAGAGACTGTTTGCTAGACCCAATCTCACGTTCTCTGAGGCACAGGATGAGGTCATGGCCAACGAAGCTGCCAGGGGTGCAGTGCAGACAGTTCAAACCTCCAAACCTTCAAAAGTCAAAGATTCCGTCCATCTTGAGGTTGCCAAATGCCCCGGAGAATCATCAGAAGATGAAGAACCCGAAATCAACAAGCTCCAAAGACAACCAAACACGTAAAACTGCAGCAACCACCAGCGAGAGAACGATTGCAAGGCAGTTCTCTTACCTAGATGTAAGGGGTGCAGAAGCAACCATCTTCGCACCAATTGCAGATTTCGCTCGGCCACGTGTAGAGCTTGCAGAAGAACAGGCCACATCATCGTGGTTTGCAGAGCCCGCCAGAGAGACAGGCCACCCAAATACCAGTCAGAGGAACCAACTAGGAGAAATACTGGGGCCCAAGGTCCAGTTAGTGTGGGGTTCTTCAGAAGCCGAAGAAGCGTTTGCCGCACCGGGGCTTGACGCCCCCTCAAGCCTAAACTTAACCTCTTGGTAGAGCTACAAGGAGTCCCATGTAAGATGGAGTTGGACTCTGGCTCTGCAGTATCGATCATTTCGCAAGACACATTTGACTTCGTGTGTAGGCACAGTAACAATTGGGCTAAACTAAGACCCTCAGATATCATTTTAACGGATTTTCAGAATGCTCACATTAAAGTTAAGGGTGAAGCCACATTATTGGTAAAATTTAAAGGGTTTTGGGGGCACCTGGATGTCATAGTAGCAGGGGGCCAAAGAACGAGTCTTATTGGACTTGATTGGTTTGATGCTTTAGGTATTCAGATTACTGGCATAAACCGGACACAAACTGCAGACCTCATGACTGTTTGCGAAGAATACGCAGATGTTTTTGATTCAACCCTGGGGACATACTGTACACTGGCCCGCCAATTTCTTTTAAGTTAGATCCTAACTTTGTTCTAATTAGGGTTAAACCTTGTAGGGTCCCCTTTGCCTTGAAGCACAAAATTGATTCCGAAATCGATAAGCTTGTAGAACAGGGCGTGTTACAGCCTGTTGATGGGGGGGAGTGGGAAACTCCTATTGTCACCTCACTGAAGTCCAACGGGGAAGTTCTCATTTGCACTGATTATAAATGCACATTAAATAAGACCCTCAAACAACATGCTTACCCAGTTCCTGTAGTCAACCATATTTTAACCTCTTTGCAAGGGGGAGCCATTTTTGCTAAACTTGATTTAGCACAGACTTATCAGCAATTGACGGTTGATGAGGCCACAGCCGCGGCTCAAACAATCATGACTCACAGAGGGGCATTCAAAGTCAAACGCTTACAGTTTGGAGTCAGTGTTGCACCGGGTATTTTCCAAGGGATTATGGAACGCACACTTAAGGGTATTCAGGGCATCTGCCCTTATTTTGATAATGTTCCTATTGCTGGGGAATCCCCAGAAGTGTTGGCCAGAAGGCTCAGGGCTGTTTTGCAGAGGCTTTGCGAAGCGGGCCTCAAATTAAAGAAGAACAAATGTAGTATTGGGGTCTCATCAACAGACTTCTTGGGGTTCCTCATTGATGCTAATGGTATTCACCCCGCTGATTCTGAAGTGAAGGCCATTAAAATGACTCCTAGGCCAAAATCAAAAGGAGAGCTGCAAGCATTTTTGGGCCTCCTAAATTTTTATCACACATTCCTACCTCATAAGGCAGCAATAGCAGAGCCCCTCCACAGGCTGCTTGATAAAAAAGCCCCTTGGAAATGGACTAACTTACATGAAAAAAGCTTCCAGGATTTGAAAGCCCTTCTATCAGAAAAGTCCACTGTAACTCATTACATAGAGTCTAAACCTGTATGTCTTGTATGTGATGCATCTCCCTATGGGGTGGGGGCAGTATTAAGCCACATAGAGAAAAATGGGAAACATTTACTCTAGAACCTTATCCTCTGTTGAACGCAACTATGCACGGATTGATAAAGAAGCCTTGGCCATAGTTGCTGGAGTTAAGAAATTTCATGATTATTTATATGGCAGGGATTTCACTGTCTACACTAACCACAAACCTCTGTTGGGATTGTTCACAACAGACAAACAACCCCCCCCCCCACATACTATCTCCAAGAATGTTGAGATGGTCTATTTTTTTGTCTGCATACAATTTTAAGTTAATTCATAAACCAGGGAAGGAAATGGGCCATGCTGATGGCCTCAGCAGACTACCACTGCCACTAATGGATCCTGATCCAGCTCCTGCTGCTAGTATACTGTCCATACAGGACTTACCTGAGTTTGCCCCCCACGCAGGGGATATTGCTGCTGAAACTGCCACAGATAAAGTTCTGAGTAGAATGTTGTCATGGGTATACACGGGCTGGTTGGAAAAAAGTCCAGGCTCTGAATTTCAAAGTTATTTTGTCAGGAGACATGAGCTGTCTGCACATAAGGGCTGCATTTTATGGGGGAACAGAGTCATAATTCCCGCTTCATTAAGAAATAGGGTCTTACACTCTTTACATGAAGGCCATCCAGGCATTGTCAGAATGAAAGCTTTAGCTAGAAGCTACCTTTGGTGGACCGGCCTTGATAAGGCTATAGAGGATCAAGTTCATTGTTGTTATACATGCCAGCAATCTAGGCCTGAAATGCCTCAAGCCCCAGTTCACTGGTGGGAGGAAACGCACACTCCCTGGTCTAGGATTCACAAAGACTATGCTGGGCCTTTTCAGGGGCAGCTTTTCCTGATAGTAGTGGATAGCCACTCAAAATGGCTGGAAGGAGTTCCAGTGCCTAATATGACTACTGCTAGGACCATCCAGGTGCTGAGGAAACTCTTTGCATCATATGGGTTGCCTGATGTCTTAGTTTCTGATAATGGGGCCCAATTCACTGCTGCTGAATTTCAAGCTTTTCTTAGAGCTAACCTCATCAGACATGCAACGTCTGCACCATTTCACCCTTCTTCTAATGGACAAGCCGAACGCATGGTGAGGACAACAAAGAAGGCACTCAAGTGTATTGTCACAGGTAACTGGCATCACAGATTGGCAGATTTTTTACTCTGCCAGCATTCTACGCCCTGCACTGCTACAGGTAAAAGTCTTGCTGAACTACATTGGGGAAGGCGTTTAATTACTAAACTAGACAGGTTGCATCCAGACAGAGTGGCAACAGAAGCTTCTCAACCAAAACCCCCGAGGGGGCTGCACATGGGCGATTGGGTTTGGGCCAGAAACTATGGGCCAGGGAATTTATGGGTTCATGGTCAAATAACCAAGGCATCCAGACCCCTATCTTACGAAGTGGGGTTGGAGGGAGGGCGACTGGTCAGAAGACACATCGACCAACTCAGGAAAAGGTTTCCAGAATGGTCACTAAGTGAGGACTGTGGCATAAGTCCCTCCCAAGGTCCTCAAACTGGTAGCCAAGCCAGCCCACAGTCCTGCTCACCAGAGCCCACGACTTAACAGTAATGTGGTGTGGTTTGATTTTGATTTAGCTTGAGGTAAGTCAAGGCCCAGTCACTGTTGTTTATAAGACTGTTACAGCTCATAAGCCATGAATAAAGCCTAGGTAAGTGTTATATAAACCAGGTTAGTGTCATCTGTCATACAAAGTCATAACAAAACTTATTTTTGGTGTAGCTCATGTGAGCTCACTTCTTATGGTTTCCTGGTTAAGTGTCAATAACCTTTTGTTCAATAAATCATTTTTTAAAAAAAAATCCCACACAAAGCTTACTCAGCTAGGTTTTAGGCCAAGAGTGGATTTGAACCTGATTTCATGACAGTCCGCTTAGTTTTAGCTTAATGACAGGTGCCAGCTCTCTGAATATTCATTGCCACTTAGCTGAGAAGTAGCCTCACTCACACAGGAGGGAGATTAACAGTGCATGGATGGTGATTTATTTTTAAGGCATGGCAAAAAGGGTAGCCAAGGGAATGCTATTTCCTGAGCCTAAAATATTTATTCTCAAAAAATGGGGGTGGTACCGACATTTAGCACAGAGGTTCCTTTTTCAATTGGTGATATTTATCACTGAAATTGTTTGTGCCATCTGTAGCTTGGAGACCCTGCAGTTTTTTTTGGGGGGAGGGGCAATAAATCACTTACCCAAGCAGGCTGAATCGGTTGCAAGGTTGGAATATTGCAGCTGTGGTAAATAGCTTCCTGATATCATCTGAATGCTTGGCACCCCAGGGACCTGGGGCTTCCTATATCAATATATGACACATTGTGGCTGCTGGCATACAGCTGAGACAGCCTCTGGAGATTACATAGGCGCAGGGTTAAAAAATGGTGAAAGTGACAGAGAAAGTGAATAAGTGCATGACAAATTTCTGAAGCCAACAATCGGAAAAAGCCATGTGGGTAAGACCAGTGGATTTTTTTTAATAATGGAGAAGCTTGTCAGCCCCCACGAACAAGGAACCATACCAAAAGAAAATAAATGTACTACAAAACATATTGAAGTAACAGAAGATAAAAATGTGCTCATTAAAATCATCTGGAAAATTTATTTCCAATCTCATACTTGCAGAGTGTTAGAAAGGCAGTTCATTGCTATCCAAATAACCAGGAAGTCATGCAAGTCTGTTACAGACTCTCACTAAGCCTTACACTTATTTTTCCTTGATAAATAGAAATTGATGCTTTACAGGGTTCCCAGCCTTCCCCCTTTCCCCTGCCCTAATTTCTATTCTGCAAGAGGCTGACAAACTTGCTCCAAACACAATTCTATCTCTCCCCAAAGCATTACTTGAATTTAGGGTCCTACTTGCAACAAATGCATCACACTACATTTGCATACACTTTTGCAGCCCTGGAACTTATGTACTCAAAATCATTTGTTCCTCCTTCTTCTTTAATAGTTTGCTGACCAAGACTGTTTTCATAAGGGTTATTTCAAACATTTGTTTTAGCCTGTTGAGCCACAAACATGCCACAGGTACTAGAGGATTTTTGTCATCCATAGACACAATTTTGATTGCTATTTGCCATGTTTAAGTTTTCCTTTATGCAAAAATCAAACTACTGTATGTAGAGCATGGTAGCACAGACACTGCTGATTCTATGGAAGGATTCAGGTCTGCATGTGCAGTTGTAATGGCTACGTGCTCAGTAGGTGGTAGCACATAGCCAATCTTGGCTGATCTTGAAAAAGCTAGACCTTGATTTGTCCTAGGATGGAAGACAACCTAGAGAGCTTGGATGCAATCAATGGCAAACCATTTTTGTACTTTAGCCAAGAAAATTACATCTATAGAGTCAGCAGGTGTCAAGCCAACCTAAAAAAAATGTTACATGTTTAGCACAACTGAGCAGAAAAGCTCAGTGGTTCTGTCACGGTTTGGTGTATACATAGGTTTACGTATCTAGGAGGCCATTCCCTCAATGGAATGTCAAAAGCAGGTTCTAAGGTGCTGTAAGAAACTGGTGCTCTGGGATACAGAGAGTCCTCTTCCTATATATCAGATAGGACTCTTTAGGATCACAACTATACTGAAAACCTCAGACTTTATTCAACTATCTTGTTTACTTAGTTATCTCTAAAAAAATAAACAATTAATTGGAGTGCTCAATGGATGTGAGTGGGAAGGCAAATGTTTTCATTGTCGTACGGGCATTTGCTTATTAAAAAAACGTGAGTGGGCAAATGACATTTTTACAAATTTTGATTTACCGTAAACATGCAGGTTTGTATTTCTCTCTTTCTCATTGTCCTTCACTTCTCATTCTGCAAGCACTGAGTAAGCAAAGTTACGGTAACTGTTTTTGCTCCGGGGAGACTGGCCAGCATCTCCTCTCTTTTATCACCCTCCAGAGTCCTTTCAGAGTTACCAAGTTGGCCAGTTAGACCTGCTCTTCCTGTGCCTTGTAGGTGATAATTTTCTTCTCTCTGTGCCACTGTGCAACCAGACACGTTCCATCTCACACCTTCCAAGAAAGGCAGAGGATCTAAGATGACTCTACCAGGTTTCAAATTTGATCTTTATCAGTCCCTCTGATGCTAATTAAGATCCAATTGACTGTTTTTCAAAGCGACACATATAGATATCCACAGCCACCTTATGATGCTCTTATTTTTTTTGCATGAGATTGACTGATTAGCATGATAAGATCAAGAGCCAGCAGGGAAAGTAACATGAAAGACATCAGACAAGCAGCCACTACCACTACTGATAGGTAAGCTGCTGCCTTACTTTCCTTGTGACTTTTAACTGTGCTTGTGTGTGAAAGTGTCTGTGTGCACCTATGCATACACAGAAATTGTATATGTGGAAGTGAAGCGTTCTAGGAAGTCTTCAGTATAATCCAATTTATACTGAAGGCCTAGAACAGTGTTTCTCAACCAGCAACATTAAAAATGTGTGGACTTCAACTCCTGGAATTCCCCAGCCAGCACTGTTTGGGGAATTCTGGGAACTGAAGTCCACATCTTAAAGTTGCTGAGGTAAACACTGGCCTAGGCCCTAGAGGACGCAGAGGGAATGTGTGGGGTGGTTCTAGAGTTTCCAGTATTTTTTAAAAAATGTTTTCCTACTCTTCTTTCCCTTTTAAGCAGGGGCATCTGAGTGGGGGAAGGGTGATGTCAAAAAAGTGAAGATGGTGGCTACAACCTTGCAATTGAAATGCCGTCCTTTCTGTGTGTGTGCAACATGCATGCACATAAAAAGGGCAAGGCTTCAGACACACAACTGTAATCTCCATTTTTACTTTTTGTCCTCTCCTGAAAATGTCCCTGCTTTTAATTTTGTCTAAAATTAATAAGATGGCAATCTGAGGCCCTAGGGAGTAATCTCAAGTGGCGGAATGAACTAATTTAAAACTCTCGTGAAATCTTCTAGAAAGCAGCAACCAGCCAATCTCCTGGTAGTAGGTAGCATCGCTGTATCTCACTATAATATATAAAGGCAGCTGCTATTTCTTGATGTATTCAAAGGGGGAATTGATTTGTGTATCTCAATCAGGATTTTCAACATTTCATTCTGATCACTTGATTTTTTTTCCTGAACCAATTCGAATGCAAGAACTTATGCTCCCCCAAGTACTGTAAAAACTAATAGTGATTACATTTGTTAGGAATCTTAAAATTTAGGTGAATCCAACAGGAAAAAATGACAGTGCTCTAAAAGCATTTTGCAATTTAAATATAGTTGCAGCTGCTACTATTTCCTTAAGTGACTGTACTTTTCTCAAATATAATGTCAATATATGGCTCTCTATCACCTCAGGACAATTTGCTCTTTTCATTATTCCCCAAACACTATTGAACATAAAATCATTCTTTTTAAGTGCAACTCTTCGTCTTAATAATGGCTTCCCTTCCAAGATAAGAAACCTGCTTGATTCTTAAAATGAGAGACCATCAATATTTTTATTCCAAGGTTGGGAAAGATTTACAGTGTGCAGCCTTGTGGAAAAAGAGCCTATGTCAATTCAACAATGTAACTTCATTTATTATGTCTCAGTCATATATAGATTGTTTTATAATGTTGTACCTCTTTATCATAAAGGGAAAAATAAAATCTCATATTTCAACATTTGAGAAATACATTAGATACTAATCAGGAAAATAGATCTTATCAGAACTGATGATTGATTACAAAGCTAGAGATGCAGCTTTAAAAGAAACATGTTTATGTTGAAACATCATAGTAAATCACAAGCACAATTTAAAAGCCAATGTTGGATTTACGGTATTGAACATACTAAGCCAAAACTAAACAAACCACATTTTCTATTTTGTACAAACCAAATGACCCCAACTCATTTATTGAAAGAACATAATTAACCTTCATTTTGCCCCTAAATTGTAACTTTGGTTCAAGTATTTCCATTTTGTCCAAAAATGTTTGCTGGATCCTACATGTTAATAATTAAAAAAAGTGGAAAATTAACATAATAGCTTTGTAGGATGATCATATACATGGACATATATCAGTTCATACATAGAAATCATCAATAAAGAATCCTGGAAACTAAAATATTAATGCTTTTTAACAACTAATGAAAGCATGGCTTTTTTTCTCATAGAACGCTCAGAACGGAGTTCCGGCACCTTTTTTGGATGTAACCTTGTAGGGTAGGCAAGGCGGGTTGTATGACATGTGTGAGTTCCAGCACCTTTTTCTTTTACAAAAAAAGCACTGAATGAATGTATTCAAGGAGTATGTCAAGTGCTGTACATGAGTACTTGCTTATCTAACTTATGAATCTGATCTTCATTGTAACCTAGACCTAGAACTAAAAGAAAGAATTGGTATTATGGATGACATGTCAATAATATAATAACCACACTAGCTGAAGAATTAGGATATAGGGGTTGCACATTCAGTGAAATTCTAAGGAGAGGGGAAAAACTATCAGAAGTTTTATTTTTATGAGAACATCAGACACAGAGACAATCTAGTAGCTAAGAGATACAATGCGTTGCACTCTGACAAATTATAGCCCTTTGTCTTGTCTAAAGTAGGACACTGTCCTTCTATCTGTTGATGTTGTTGATAAAAGACTAAAATGCCAGATCAGCTACCTTCTGTACATGGAACAGGAGAGCATACTCTCTTATTTATTTTTTTTACTTTAGATAGCAAAATATCTTGGGACTGACCCAGCTATTAAGTCACTATGCAGTCTTGAGCATCATGTAGGCTTAACAAAAAAAACAGAATTACAATCCCAAGCAGTTTAGAATCACCACTTTAATTTCCCACAGTTCCTCGGAGATGAATTTCATTTGAGGTATTGTAGGAAAATCTATATGATTTCTAACTCATGCTCCCTGATGTTCCTAGAAAAAAAAAGTCGATCATCACAGTTGGTTGCTGAGGATAATGTCAGTCTTCTCATGGCTAAGAAGATAAAAGTTGTGCTTGAACAAAAACACAGAATTATTTCCTATATTGGTCCTTTTACTTAGTTTCTAACCAATTTATATGGGTTTCCAAATTTTTTTTAAAAGTTGAAGGCTCTAATCACTTCACTGTTATATGTATGAGACTTAAGAGAGCCAAGATAGGATGCATATAGCTTGAGGACAAGACTGTCTAAGGAACAAAGTTAGAAATAAGAAGAAATGAACACATCTATTAAATTCATAGACAGGTGACTCGGTTGATTGTAATATTAATAGGCTTGATGCAGGAAGAAATGAATCAAAAGGCAACACAGAGGCTGCAAAAGTTGTAATGGCTAGTTTTGATCTTGGTTTCTTGTAAGAAGACCTTAACCATGAATCCTATACCTGAATTAAAGATTTTTTTTTAAATGATTCAAGAATATCAGGAACTAACTTTAGTTGGCAAGTAAGGTTCATGATTATACTATAATTGGCAGTTCTTATGATTCTCCTATGCAGTGGAATCTTTAGCTAATCACTACAATCAGCTACAAGCTCAGTGTCAATTCATCCAGTTATAAATTACTGAATGACAAGTGTGATAGCTTAGTGATAAAACCAGTGCTTTTTTTGTAAAAGAAAAAGGTGCCGGGACTCACACATGTCATTCAACCTGCCTTGCCTACCCTACAAGGTTCCATCCAAAAAAGGTGCCGGAACTCCGTTCTGGGAGTTCTATGAGAAAAAAAGCCCTGGATAAAACACATGCCTTGCACCCAGAGACATAAGTCCCTGACTCTTCCCAATATAGAGATGGGAAAAGTTCAAAGAGCTGTCATTAGTCAGTATTGACCACTGTCTTGGATATTCTGGCCCAGTAAGTTATATACTCAGAAGCTATGCTTTGTTCAAGTACCTGTGCCATGTAATTTAATACAAGGAGGGTAAATGTGTTCAAAGAAGACAACTTCATTATCTTTATCTTATGTAATCACAGAAATAATTATTCCACCACCACCTCCCCCATTGATCACTTAATATGATAAAAGTGTATTTGGTATAAAATAGAAATTTGGAAGGAAAAAAGGTGCAGTTGTCATACATACTGTGTTGTACAGTATTGCCATACATCAACCATGTATATCCCCAAATCACCAGCATTTGTAGCGTTAGAGCAGGCCAGTATAGAAAGTGCATAGTGATAAAGAGACTCAGGTAAATAGAACAAACAAATCACATAAGTGTACACTCCACCTGCTAGTAGATTACAAAAGGCTTCATTGCTTATGAGCCTCAAATGTTCCTCAAGCAAAATTTATAGCAGCCTTTCTTCCAAGCACAACTGAACATTTAAGCTATTAATCAGGGCTGAAATTCCATTTTTCCAAAGATGATTTTCTATATCCAGCTATACTCCCAGACCATACCATTCATGTGATGATCTCAGCAGACAATCAAGCTAGAACACATTAATACTTAAATTCTTTATCTAACTGACCATATCAGAATCTAAATTTTGATACTGGCAATTATACATTGGCTTTATAGATTGACCACTAGCATAATATCTGTTTTGCTATTCAGGATTTTTGCTGAATTTTTCTGACTCTGGTAGATAACTATTGGCAAACCATGACTCATCAAGCCTGAAATTATCAATGGCTATTTTATTTTTTAAATTTATATGTCTCCCATCGTACTATCCAAAGTGACAGTATGCCTTTTCTGGGCTACCTAACATTGCACCCTCTTTGCTGTAATGCAGGCATGTCAAACTCGCAACATCATGTGATGTCACGCACTGTATTGGGAGTTTTTCCCCATTGCCGGCAATAGGGTGGGTGCGGTTTCGGCATGACGCATCCAGCCTGTGGGCCAGCAGTTTGACATGCCTGCTGTAATGTATCTCCCACAGCAGTCTTGCTGACCATACGAGTTTTCATCATTCTACTTAGGTGACTCAATGTAATTTTTTTCCTTCACTTTGAATACAATTATTCTTTTTTGTTCCCTTCAACTCTTGCTTTCCTCCCATATCATATTATTAATACTGGTCAGTCAAGAGCTTTTGTGACTTTTCTGTGAAGAACACACACAGTCAAAGTAGGTGGCACCATGAACATAGATAAACCCTAGCTATCAGTTGTGGTGGTGCCTTTACCAACACGTAAAGCTATCCCTGCAGATCCATAATCCAAGCAAATAGTTTCCTCTCCTCAAGCTTTAGGTAATAGTAATACTGAGACTGGGGGGGGAGGGTGGACCTCAGTCTTACTAACTCATCCCTCCTGTAGCAGCTAATAGCACATTTCTCTTTCTGCTATGAGAGTCCATGCAGAAAATGAGTTCCTTGTGAATAGTAAGAACCAAGAACTAATATAAACTACACTACGTGAACATGTACCACAAATATAGTCAGGATACATAAAAATCAAGTGGACAAAACCAAACAATGATGATTGGTTTTCTGGCTTGTAGTGAAGATGGGAAATAGGAGACACCAAAAGGTATATAAAATCATGCATGGTATGGAAAATTGGACCGGAACATTTTTTTCTCCCTTTCTGGGTTATCGACTGGAACTCAGTACAGGGAGATTTAGTGTCTATGCAAGAAAGCACAAATGTGTAGTTCATGTCACTGTGGTGATGGGAGACTGATCAGAACCACAGATTGGACAATAAATGGTTACTTGATTTGATTCTTCTGGAATCACAAGCAGCTCTCAGAAAGCAAATTATGTGCTCTAAGAGTTATTGCCTTCTGAAATATCCTATTGAGCTTCTTGAATACATTTGGTTAGCCACTGTGGGTAATGGGCAGAAGGAAGAACTCTGAGGGACAGGAAGAAGAGACTCCCTCTCTTTATCCTCATGAGTGCTAGGGAAGGTTCTGTCTGAGATGCTTACTTGAATTACAGTTTTGCCCCAAACTCAGATTTGCTTTATCTAACTATTTTCTTGATAATAGCTCTTCCTCCTGTTCTTCAGTTCGTTATTCCTTCTGCATATTATATTGTGTGAAAAAACCTGAACTAAATGGCCTGATTTAGCAAGTTTCCTAACATATGAGGACCCAGATTGTTGGGGGCAATTAAGCTGACTTTGTAATAATGCCGCTTGGGGTGTGTGTGTGTGTGAAAGCCCTAATAAGCAGGCATATACATAGAATGAAGGCTGCTGCTAAGCTTGTAAGCTGCCCTGAGTCTTCGGAGAAGGGCGGGATATAAATGGAATTAAAATAAAAATAAATAAAAAATATGTTCATTGACATAAGTGCTTTTAATCAAGTATATTGCTTTAACTATTTCTGAACAAATATCATTGTCTATCAATATTAGATGAGTTCTTCTGGGTTAAACCACATTTTTTTCTGCTGCAGCCTTGTGTTCCAATATTAGCCAAGCAGGTGTTTCCGAGAGGCCTACATTCAAGAGAAGAGCATTCTCCTGCCTGTGTTTTCCAACAAGTATAATAGCAAGGATTGGAATCTCTGATATTGAAAATAGTACAGTGATACTCTGAATATTAACCCATGATAGCCCTGTCTTATATATTCCCTCTAATGACTCCTGTATTAGTTTGGTACCATCAAAATCTTCTGGATTTTTAGGGTTGAGACAGTTCACACACCATGCTAAGCCATAGGTTTTTTTAAAAAAATCATGCTGGTTTGGTACAATCTGCAGTATTTTGTATAATATATCATATTAGGTTATAAACCATGATGTATAAGACACAGTGGTCAGATTTATAGATCACACAAAACCAAATAGAATTTTTTAAAAATGTGATGCTTCAACAATGACAACCTCTTTTTTTAAAATGCAGTTTTTTCATGTCAGCACAGTTTGTTCCTGGAATGAAGCTGAGTGATAGTTGTGTCACAGCCTTTGAACAATAAACATTCCATTCTACTAACCTTCTGTCATCTTTTATTTGTGTCTGTTCCTTTCCCATGTCAGAAAAATACACCGTATCGTCATTTGGTGTTCAGAGATGCTACAGGCACATCTAGAAATGTCTTCATTAACCTGCACCAGATTAAAGATGATGGGGGGAGGTAAGTAGAAAGTGGGGAGAGCACTTCTTTTTACCGTATGTGTGTGCATTAGAGAAAATACTGTATGTATGTGCATTATTTTGCAGAAGCCTGATCAAATATTCACATTTCAGACAGAATCACTAAAACACTATTACTTTCAACTGAAAGTAATTTGGTATCCTTTGAAATATAAAAACACTATCTTGACAATTCTATTCTTGATTTAATTTGATATCCAAGATGGTTAGGATAAAAGAATATGAAGATTAAGATGAGAATGAGGATGTCATCTAGATTCTGAACTTGAAAAAATCTGCAACTATAGCAGGAACTATTATACAAATGCTTCCCTTAGATGATTTTTTTGTCCAAAATTTACCTATTTTTTCCATCAAGTAAAATAGGATTTTTAAAAAAACAGTCAAAATCTTCCATGGTTTAAATTTCTAAAGGCAACTTTTTAACCTGGTTTCAGTGACCATGTCTTGATTTACTAAATGCAATCTTTCTGTCTACATTTATTGCCTGTAATTCCTTCCCCACAATATGGAAAGTTAAACATCTTCAATTAAAGTTACACTCAAATCAGTAAACTATAGTTTAAACATTGAAAGGAACTGAAAGTTGAATTAAAATCCTGGCTTGTTCTGAACCTCAAAATCATAACCTGATGCAATTGTATTAGAAATCATAGTTAATTGAAAATATAAGGCAGGGGTTTTCATTTTTTTTTGTTCATGACCCCTTCTGAACATCATTTATCTCTGTGACCCCTTCTTTATATTATTTGTTACAGACTGCCTTTTTATTAAGATATTTATTGCAGACTGTAGTAATTCTCAATATTTATGTTGCCAAAATTAACAGAAAATGAGATGTAAAGATTATGACAAACTGATGTTACATTTGGCAATAAAGTTTGGGTGGCCCTCTAGAAATATAATGTGGCCCCTAAGGAGGCATATGGTCTATATTGAGAACCACTTTAGTATAAGGGGCTAAGTGCAGAAGAAAAATGCATGTAAACCAGCATTTTTGGCTTCTAGAATGAGATAATATTA
Source organism: Vipera berus (assembly GCF_964194415.1). NCBI lineage: Eukaryota > Metazoa > Chordata > Lepidosauria > Squamata > Viperidae > Vipera > Vipera berus. The sequence continues at coordinate 43,884,750 of NC_138204.1, forward strand.
TCTGAACTAGGACAATTTGTCTCAACCAAAAGAAGTGTGATTGCAAATGAATCTACTATAATGTGTAGAAGAAGTCTTTTGGTGATAAATATCTTGCTAAATTGTGCTCCCCATCCACCATATTTGGGCCACTAGGAATAATTACCTTATATTATCTGAAATGCTCATAATTCCTGGAAGTTGATTCTATTATTACTCCATTAGCTAGCATAGGAACCATTGCATCACCATTCTTTCCCTGTAGACTGAGAGAAATGTAGATCATACTGGAAAAGCCCAAGTTGTGGGTCCCATTAAAAAAAAACATTATCTAGCTTTTTCAATTGCCTCCACCCACCTCACTGCGTTCAACAGAAAAATATTATTGTAGTAACCATTAGTGATCTTCAGCTGCCATCATTTATATATTGTTGTTCTTGTTGCTAACGGTGGTTTTTATTTGAGTTCCAATTTTATGTTAGCCATCCAGAATTTTTTTTTAAATCCCATTTATATCCCGCCCTTCTCTGAAGACTCAGGGCGGCTTACAATTTAAGCACAAACCAATGTGCTTAGCAATAGCCTTCATTCTATGTATATGCCTGCTTATTAGGGCTTTCGGCCCCCCCAAGCAGCATTATTACAAAATCAGCTTATTGCCCCCAACAATCTGGGTCCTCATTTTACCTACCTCGGAAGGATGGAAGGCTGAGTCAAACTTGAGCCTGGTGGGACTCGAACCTGCACTAATTGCAGGCAGCTGGTGTTACTTAAGGAGGCATTAGCCCACTGCTCCACCAAGAATTGCTGTTGAGAAATGGGCAATCCTATAAATTCATGGAAATAAATGATAGATAAACAATAAATAAGGGCAGGAGGAAGAGTCAGAGTGTAAGGTTTATTTTCTTATCATGTTGCAACTATTTCATGCAGTATCAATCACACTAAAGCCTACCTTGCCACTATAAGAGACATGGTGGCGCAGTAGTTAGAACACAGTACTGCAGGCTATTTCTGCTGATTGCTGGCTGCCAGCAGTTCAGCAATTCGATTCTCACCGTCTCAAGGTTGACTCAGCCTTCCATCCTTCCGAGGTTGGTAAAAGGAAGACCCAAATTGTTGGGGGAAACATGCTGACTCTGTAAACCACTTAGAGAGGGCTGTAAAGGACTGTGAAGTGGTATATAAGTCTAAGTGCTATTGCTATTGCTATAAGCTGCATTGCTCAGAAGTGGCAACTAGGCCAATCACTCCTCAGCCCCCATTTTCCTTTTTTGTGTACCAAACAGTATTTGCCTACCAGTGAATTTTGCACACTAATAGTTATGTCTGCAGCAGGCAAAAACTTTTCAAATATGAGGTTTTGACACTAGTGGCAGGCAAAAAAAGTATAACACTCTCCTGTTTTGCCAATTTTTATTTTTGTTGATATTTAATAAATATACATCAAGCTGTATTGTTTTCCGGATGAACCGAGCAGTTTGTGTGCTTGCTCTGATCTACAAGGAATGACTGAAAATGTGCTAAGTGAAAACTAAATATTATTAAAAGTGGTTTGTTTTAATAATATTGAGTCAATACGTAGAAATTCTACAATGTTCAATTATCATTGGTCTCTCAGCACAGCGGGGTCTGATCAAAATTGTACAGCCACAAAAACTCATGTACCATGATTTTATCATCAGTAAAATTGCTACAGTCATACTATCATCATCAGTCGGGATCGTTGATGCTATTTTCTAACATGCTGGTGCTAAACAGTCATTCTGCACCCTCCTCCCTTTTCCAAACTCTCTGATTTGGTTTTTTTTTGAAAAACAAACAAACCCAGGGACTAAAAAGCACTCTCAGATGCTATTAAGAGGTGGTTAATAGGAGCAACATACAGCTTGAAGCCTTGCTTTCACTTCAGACAGATTTTTCATCTCTGGAACCTTGCCATCTTCAACAATAGTCTCGTAACTTTTATGGGAAAAGAACAACAAGAACAGGGACAGCTGGTTTTAATCAGTCAATCAGTAGATTTGCAAAGTGATCAAAACAAGGAAATAGTGTTTGGCGTATACAAGAATCTTTCCTAGACCATCAAAAGAAGGGTTATGAAGAGTTTTCAGAATGTAGGGTGGGGGAGGTACGTTTCACTAGCCCAGTATTTTTCAGCCTTGCCAAATATGTGTGGACTTCATTTCCCAGAATTATCCAGCCAGAACTCTGGGAGTTGAATTCTACACATCTTAAAGTTGGCAGTTTCATTACACCAGCCAATGAGTACCTGCCTTTCTTAACTGCAAGTGGGCACTGGCTGCCATGTGTGGTTGTTAAGCTCCCACCTACCCAGGAGCAAGCAAAGGGGAAAGAAATTTGGACACGCCTACAAATGAGGGGAAAGGAAAGTTAAAGTTTAAGAATTTTAGGCAAAGAGCAAACAGAAGAAAAACAGGCACAAATGAGGTAAGGAGGCTGAATCTGGGAATCAGAAAAATGCAGCAAAATCATGAGGAAGAAACAAGGAACCCAGAAATGCCAATTTGTTGAGCCATTTCCTCGTATATGAAGGCACTGAGGATGGCAACTTCTCAATGTTGCCTTTTTTAAAAATAAAAATAAAAATAAAGAATAAGTCTTTGTCTTCCAATTTACCCAAAGCAAAAATGCTGTTCTCTAACTTCATCCTTGTAGTTTCTCTATCTGGTTGAGTTCTGTAATACTGTACAGAATCTAAGAAATTGAACTAGCCACTACTTTAGTTTGTTCTGAATCCCACTCCTCTGCTCCTACTCATGCTGTCAAGAAAGCCTGGTTGTTGTTTTTTCCCTTCTCAACTATATTCAGGGCTTCGCTTTGTCCTTAACAGTCTTGACACAAGGTAGCAATAGCGATCAGCAATTCTTTATGCATTTAGTAAACATTAATAGCTTCTGATTATGGAAAATATGATCTCAAGGATTTCCATCTTGCTGGTTAGTAACATATAACACCAATGGGCAAGCCAAATATTTTTCAGAAAAGCACAACAACAATCTCACCCTGAATGTGGATAAAAGGCATTAGTCTTTCTTGGCTGAGCTCAGCAGAATGCTAATAGTCACAAAAAGTTTTCCTATTTGAAAAATATAAACTGAATTTCTTGAGGTAGTACTTCTAATCCCTTTGAGATGAGAGCCAGCCAGAAAAGCCTCAAGCATATAATTCAAATATAATGTCATCCAATACTTTGAGACTAAAACTTCCATTATTCCTAGCCAGGAAGGTCATTAGCACGATGACAGTTGGAATCCCAGCACATCAAATTGAAAACGATGCTCTGCTAGTGGCATGGGGAACATTTTGTCTTTACCTTTCTTTAACTGATGTAGCTGGGGTCTGCACTCCACAAGCAGGCAGGACTAGAATAAAAACAAATGTTGATTTAATTTTATTTTAAACATTTTGAAAATTAAATTAAATGCAGTTTAAAAAGATTGCACCCATAATTTTAATTTACATTATCCCCTTCAAACAAATTAGAAATAAAAACCTGGAGAGAAAATATAGAGGAACTCCAGTTCATGGGTGTCAAACTACCAGCCCAGTTGCATCATGCAGATGGGCATCCCAGCTCTGGCAATGCGAAAAAAAAATTGTGATACATCACGACACATCACATGACATGGTGAGTTTGACACCTGTGCTCCAGTTGGAGAGAAGCTAATTACTAAGCATTTCTGTTCTGGTGATTAAGAAACAGCTTTTAAAGGAAGACATCAACCAAGGAGGAAAGCAAACTGCAAAATGAAGGAGCTAGAGAAATTTTCTAGGATGTGGACTAGAGAAAAAGAAGGAAAGCTAAATATCAAGACACAAGGAATTTTGTTTTTGTTGGAGCACTGCAATCTCCTGTCACACAGTCTTCCAGCTGCTTTCCATTCAAGCAACCCTCAAAGTGATTGCTTTGAATTTGGGATCTTTTTTCTTCTTTCAGTCTGAATTAAAGTATAGAAAAATATTCTGCTAAAGAAAATAAGTTCTAAGCTAAATAGTAAAGTAATACGTGTGTCATTTTGATACACAAATAGTAGCTATAGAAAAAGAGCTTGCCTGAAGATCACAGTGTATCTAAAGAATTTCTCTTTTTTAAAAAAAAATAATCAAGGAAAAGTTTGCCAAAATATATACAGTAGTAGAGCAACAATTCCAAGCAAGTAGAAGCATCACACATGCACTGAAGAGCAACGCTTACAGCCCTAAGATTTTCACCTCAAATCAACACAAAGTTCTTACTTGAGGCATAAATGATCAGGCTCATGTTATTCAAAAGCCCAACTCTTTTGAGAACTTCATAATGCTGGGAAAATGGAAGGGAAGAGAGAAAAAGGATGACCAGTAGCAAGGTGGATTAACAAAATTACAACAGCAATCAATCAATCAGAGTAGAGTTTCCCATACGTCTTGAATTGTTTTCCCCTGTAGGATTTTTATCCATGGAATTTTTCTTGGGCTCTCTCTGAGTTTGTTAAAATCAGTTCTTTTAAAGTTTAAGACACTGGTTGGATTATATTGCTTGTCACTCTCGCCCAAGGTTCCAGCAACTTCAACTCTCTCTATCACTTCTTCTCTATTAGTAAGAATTAGGCCCAGTATCGCTTTTCCTTTAGTTCCCTCCTCTACCTTTTGGATGACAAAGTTGTCAGTTAAGTTGGTCAGGAATCTGTTCGATCTCCCACTTGCTGCAGAGTTTGTCTCCCTGTTGATATCAGGGTAGTTAAAGTCTCCCATTACTACTGTTAAAAGGACGCGGTGGCTCAGTGGGTTAGGACGCTGAGCTTGTCGATCAGAAGGTCGGCAGTTTGGCTGGTCGAATCCCGAGTGCCGCTTAACAGAGTGAGTGCCTGTTACTCGTCCCAGCTTCTGCCAACCTAGCAGTTCGAAAGCCCGTAAAAAATGCAAGTAGAAAAATAGGGACCACTACGGTGGGAAGGTAACAGCGTTCCGTGCGCCTTTGGCGTCTAGTCATGCCGGCCACATGACCACGGAGACGTCCTCGGACAAGCTCTGGCTCTTCGGCTTTGAAACAGAGATGAGCACCGGCCCCTAGAGTTGGAAACGAATAGCATGCATATGAGGGGGAACCTTTACCTTTATTACTACTGTGGTATGTTTCCTACATACAATTGTTAATTGATTGGCAATCAGTATACCATCCATTGAGAGACCTAAAAAGCTTGGTTGAAAATATACCGTTCTGGAGAAAGTCTGTCTATGTGGTTGCTAAGAGGAGACACCATTTCCAGCCCAATTTTGAGCACTGGCTATTGCTGTCCCAGGATAAATATGCAATTAAATGAGTTCTATCCTTTATGGAAATGGGAGTTCAAGTAACATTTCTACACTACTGATCTAAAGTCTCTTTTACAATATTAGCAGAAACATTTTTGTGTTTTAAGTTGCAAAAGACTATTCTTAGAATGTCTTTATTAATAGTTAACTAAATGCTCCACAAAATACACAGAGAATTGTTTCTGGCCTGTTTCCTGGATGAAGTTTCCTTTTTAACTCAGCTACTGCTTTCCACAATAACCACATGATCATCTCTCTCTGTCTGCCTCATTTCCACATTTCAAAAGATAATCCCTGACATGTTGGAAACAATGACAATTCTAGCCACTGTTTCCATCTATAGGTTTCAGGTCTATATGAATGTCTGCACAAATATAATCAGTAACTCCAAATGTCCAATTTCTATCTGTCATTTTTTGCAAACTGAAGCAAACTTACAATATTCCCTTAACTAGACTGAAAACAAAGTGAGAAGGAATGAAGAGTTGTCATTCATTCCTTTTGAGTGAAATTCAAATTTTGAAAATCCTTGACAGATCAATAAATAGATCCATTTCCTTATTTTAGCTTGCTATATATTAATCTTTTTATATGTAATTTTTAAATACATTTTAGCGTTTTATTATTTTTTATCCTCTGAAGTATTTTCTATGGTTTTTAATTTACTGTAGTGCACCCTACTTATGCTAGTTTTTGACTATAAATAAAGATTTGATTTGATTTGTTTCCCAGCCTCAGCAACTTTAGAACTATGGAGTTCAACACCCAGAATTCCCTAACCAGCATTATGGCTGGGGAATTCTAGGAGTTGAAGTCCACACAAAATTGCCAAGATTAAGACTGCTTTAAACTGTTAAAATGTGCTCCAAAGCAAGACCATCTATAACTCTTATAGCAACTCTGAACTGAACAGCACTTTTCCAATTATGGAACTGATATTTTGGGTAGGAAATCAAGAATCCTTCAGGGTTCCCAGTTAGTCTGTGTGCCACAGAGAAGCTAGTCTTGGGAAAAGCCTTAATTTGGAGCCAATGGAACTTTTTATCTAGCTTAATCGCAACATAATTTCAACATATGCAACACTTTGACAACTAGAAAGAGAAATCTTATTTAATCAGAACCAAGATTCTATAAGTGCAGGAATGATGGGGCAAGGTGGAGCTATCAGCTCAGTAACATTCATGCACAAATCTTATAATTATGAACCCGAAACAGCATTTTGTGTATGGGGTAAATAAGCCAACATAATCCTGATCCCATTCGTGTGATAATCAGATGTGGGAGAAAGAAGAAAAACAGGGAACTCCGAATGAAGATGTCTCCTGCACTGATAGTAAGCCATCATAGTGATCAAAGCAGAAGCAGGAGACATTTTACTTTATCCAATACAGGCCTCTGACAATGAGCTCTTGGCATTGCAGAAATGAAAGAGATACCCTCAAGGTTTGGTGAGCTGCTGTGAAGACATCCTAAACTAAAGCATATAATGTATAGTGTGTTTTCGCACAGTATGCAATTAGAGAACACAACAAAGAATGCGCATGATTTTCTATTCATGCGGTACTTTTTTCTAATATACTGAGATTTTGTCTTTTTTCCCCATTTACAAATTGTATCAAAAGTTGTGAAAAGTGTAATTACAATGGTTTTGTGTACTGAAGCTCAAATAGTAGCAGTATCAGTATCAGACTGTACGACGTTTTCTACACTTAACCCGTTTATCATTTATAATCAAAAGCTTTTCCACATATCTGTCTTAAATACTTAATAGGTATTTTCTAAATCACAACAGGAAAGTGTAGCAGGAGAGGAAACTAAAAATTGTTATGGAAATGAAAAGGCATTGCTACAGAAGAAAAGAAGAAGTAAGTCAGCACAGGATATTCCTTCCTGTAGCCTGTTCAGAGAACTCCATCCTAACTGGCTTAGGATAAATGATTATGGGGTGGAGCAAAGCAAAGATGAAGAGGGAGGAACAGAAAAGTTTTTTCAATCTTCAACCTCTCCTTTTTGAAACCAGCTTCAGGTCCTCCATGTACATGGATAGTGCAGAGAAGAGGAAGACTGCTCTCACTTTTCAGATTAATTTGATACATTATGTGACAGATTCTTATTTAAGTGTAAAAAGGTGGTTTCAAGAAGCAGAAATGACTCCCTCTTTTAAGCTTCTGCCAACCTAGCAGTTCGAAAGCACATAAAAAGGCAAGTAGAAAAATAGGGACCACTACGGTGGGAAGGTAACAGCGTTCCGTGCGCCTTTGGCGTCTACTCATGCCGGCCACATGACCACGGAGACGTCCTCGGACAAGCGCTGGCTCTTCGGCTTTGAAACGGAGATGAGCACCGGCCCCTGGAGTCGGAAACGACTAGCACGCATGTGCGGGGGAACCTTTACCTTTACCTTACCTTTAAACTAATAGTCCTGCCGTTCACCACAAGGCATGCCAAAATTTAATTTGCCTGGTGTAAATTTACCACATCAACATGAAAATAATTCACTTTTGTTTAAATGCCAGCCATTACGAAGAAGGTCATGTATTTCCTACGGCTATCAATAACATATTTGAAGCAGTTTTCAAGGACTCGACTCCTCCTATGTTAATTTTCACTTATATTTTAAAAAGGGACATATTCCTAACCCAAGCACTGCTTCAAATACTTTGGTCCGCTTTCATAATAGGAAATTCTTCAAAATGAAAGATGCATATGAGAAACAGACACAATGTAACATAATTGCTTTTGCCATTTTTGCCTACCATTGTTTTGGAAACTTGTTAACTTTGGTTCACTCAGCGTGGTTTTATATTGCTTATGTTTTTAGTATGCAATCAACCCCTGGAGTAAAACAGATGCAGTTGGGTATGCAGCTGGCTTGGATATTGTTGCCTTTCTTATCACGTGAGCCTCTTGTGGTTCATATTGGTATTTTTCACATTTCCCTCTCTTGACCAAAGGCTCCCAAAACTCATTTTTAGTAGAAGTCCTATGAAAAAAGTAATAGCAGAGAAGAACAGCTCAAAGAACATTGCCAATCAAACCCCTTTAATTCCTACATGGGGGACTGGGTGAAAAACAAGTGATTTTTTTTTCTCCATCTTGGAACAAAAATGTATCTTGCTGTGCTGCAAACTGCTAAGATATCAACTTGGGAAGGAATTTGGGAAAATCCCAGGATGCTGGAGAAATGAAAAGTAAAGTGTACGTGATACTTTTTTTTAGGATTACTAATAATTACATCAGCAGCAGCAGCATCTACTTTCTACCAATATATATTTTCTCTCTTATATTTATGATTTGGGAGAAGAGAAGTTTTGACCTAAGACTTCTGAAAAAAGGCAAGTTAGGGAAGACTGCTTACCATAGTAACCATTGCTGCAAAATTTAAATTCTGTACTTGTAGAGCTGCAGTGACATCTAGTACCCACACTGTATCATTACAAATAATGCTACATTCAACATAGATCCTATATAGTGTTACAGTAGATCCGGTGCATGATAGCTTGCAGTAAAGTGGCAAAGAAAAGACTTGGATTATTGTTGTATGTAAGATGTCACTGGTTTCAGGGGAAAAAAACCCTGATCAAATCCCCATCTTCCAAGATGTTTACAAGAATTGTGACTAGCTGACGCTTCAAACCACTGCAGAGAAGAAAACAGAGATGTTATTTCATGATTGCTGACTGGAATTAATACATCATGGCTCATTCTGTACATCATTATGTTTTTAACAATATGTTTAAGTTACAGCAGTCCGCCAAATACATAAGTGGATGGGTAAAAATAAGTGAAGATTATGTCTAGAAACTAACCTTGAAAATGGAAATATGTGCAGTGCTAACGTACACATTTTTATTTAGAAATAAACCCTGTGTTCATAATTATTTGCTCTGTAGTAATTGTTCCTAGTTATCAGCCTAAAGAACTCTAACATTATGGGAAAATGTACTGCAGAGTCACTCAGAAAAGTAGTTTTAATATCTGTAGTCATTCACTCATCCAATTCCTTACTAATCACAGAGAAAGTCAGCATGTAACTGGAAGTTCATAGGACCACACAATGGCCCCAGTCTCTTGCTCTTGGATGCCATCTATGGCTCCAGAAGGTTTCTGGGTTGTTATTTTGTACCTGGGCAGTGAAGAAATACCCCATCATTAGGAGGCAGCAAATAAGAAAAGTGGATTTCTTGTGTTTGCCAGATTTAAATCAAGCACATCTTTGGGTTTTTTCCTCTTTCAAGGAAGAGAAGATTGCTTCCATTGCTGGGAGACAGGAGTTGAATTGATTGTAAGCTAAGCAGGTCACTATTTTCCAGCAGGAAATTGTAATCTTTGTCAGACATGTTGGATGGAAAAGAAGCCTTATTTCCTCTCTAACCCACACAAACACTTTTTGCAGGCACAAATTACCTTTTCCGTTATCCTGTTAGTAGTGAGGAAACTGTAATCTGATAAAAGATCTCTCCAACAAACGGCTTTTTCCACTGATGAGAGGAGAGACACTCTCCTGCAAAAGGTTTTGGGAAAGGGGAACAAGACGGGTTCTTTGGAATGATTAAAAGAGAAAGGGAGGATAAGGTGGAAAAAAAATAAGACGGCAACCCTGATGGCGAGATTGAAGCTCTGTCTGCTTTATGTGTGCTGTGGACCTTCAGCTGCAGTCTTGCAGGTACCGTATCCCTATAGACATCCTCGGGTATGTAGACCACAGACAAGACTGGAGGTTTTTCCCTTCGTTACAAAGGAGGTTTTATTGCAACAAAATAACAACTCTCACCTAAACAACATTTCTAATCCTTATCACTGTCCCTGTAACTATGTAACCTATGTGCCTATTTCTGTATGTGTTCTGGGTCTACTTCTAAAGATTCTTATCCAAAATTAATATGATTTTTCATCAATTTATTTTCCCTCTTCAGTTTTATAGGTAGGCTTCAATTGCGTACTTTAGTGCAAAGTTACAGCTTAATTTGCCTTAACCTTGATGACTAAAATTTGACCTGTGGGTTATAGAGAAAACTATTCAGCTGGAGTTATAGTCAGTGGTGGGATTCAAATATGGGAAAAACCGGTTCTTTGTGTGGATGCTGCTTCCGGAAGTCCATTCTGGGCCTGGGCAACAAAAAATTAGCTACTGGTTCTGCTGAAGTGGTGCGAACCGGCTGAATCTGACCACCTCCTTAAGTTTCCCTGGGTTTGTTTCTGTCTGCTCCTTCGGGTGACTTCAGCCAAGAACCGGTACTAATTGCTGCCATCCTGAACAACTTTCCTTACTTCCAACCTTCTGCTTTCCCATGCAGTTGTGATCTTCCCAATCACATAGATAGCCTCCCCTAAGTGCAGAGTTGGAGCACAGGTGTGATCCAGGCCTTCACCCTATCCTAAAGACCCAGAGGGAGGCAGGGAAATAAAAAGGGAAGGAAGGGCTCATACTAAGGTTATCAAAACTCTCCTTCCACAGGGAGTAACATAACCATCCATACACAATACTGTTTTACTCTGAGAAAAAGTCATTTCTAAAAAAAATTGCAACTCAATATGCAGACATGATTTCCTTGTTCTTGCAAGGTCCCCCAAAAGGGATAAATGGGAAGTGGCCTGTGGTTACATGATAAAAAGTTACTCCAATACAAATCTACAGTCACGCCATAAATCTTTAGTCGGGGCTTCTTCCACACTGCTCCCTTATACACATCTGGGTGTTGCAAGTAAAAAATAATAATAATAATAATTGCTTTTTAGTTTAAGCACTAAGGTTATCTAGTTTAAGACTACAAAATTATGGAATGAAACATGCTAAAATTAAGTTTATAACATTCAATAGCTGGATTATATTAATTCTTCAAACAGTTACAAAAGAGATTCCTTAGCAATTGCTTACCCAGACTAGATAACATCATCAATGTTAGTCCTCAGAGACCACCAGGGACCTCTCATTTCAACCCTGAGTTACAAATATTCTCCTGTATTGGAAATTACCAATCTAATAATCCATCTGATATTACTTTCAATTGTGTTCTCAATGCAATTACAAAGCCAGACTTAAAACTCTTTGAATCGTATTTACCTAATATCCCCTCTCCCATTACATGTGAAGTTGAATGCCCTTGAAGATTAGCTAGTACTGAATTTATAATTTTGCAATATCTAAATGGTATTTCTCTTTATTTTCTTCTCCAATTATCTCTTCTTCTCTCCCCACTGCTATCCTTCTCTTTTCTATTCCTCCTCAGTGGAGCTGACTCTTCTTCACATTCTTCCTTCCAGTTTCACTAAAAGGAGGAAGGTTTAGGTTAGGTTTAGGTTTTATTCAATTTCTATACCGCCCTTCTCCCGAGGGACTCAGGGCGGTTAACAGGGCATATATAAATAAATAACAGTACAAAAATTAAAAGAGATTAAACCAATGCCCAATTAAAATACAATGACAATAAAAATAATAAAAAACCCATTAAAAAGACCCTCCCCATCAGGCCAGACCAGCTAGTTCAAGTGGGTCTTCAGCCCACGGCGGAAGGAGCGGAGGTCCGGTGCCATCCGGGGCTCAACCGGCAGTTGGTTCCATAGTGCCGGAGCACCCACAGAGAAGGCCCTCCCCCTGGGGGCCACCAGTCGACATTCCCTGACCGGAGGCACCCTGAGGAGGCCCTCTCTGTGGGAGCGCACAGGGCGCAGGGGAGTTGACGCCGGCAGCAGGTGGTCCTCGAGGTATCCCGGACCCATGCCATGTAAGGACTTGAAGATCATAACCAAAACCTTGAACCTCACCCGGAAGACAACTGGTAACCAATGCAGCTCGCGGAGCAAAGGTGTAACATGGGAGTACCGGGAAACTCCCAAGACAACTCTCGCGGCTGCATTCTGTACCAGTTGGAGCCTCCGAGTGGTCTTCAAGGGAAGCCCCATGTAGAGAGCATTGCAGTAGTCCAGGCGAGAGGTCACGAGCGCATGAGTGACCGTACACAGGGCATCCCGGTCCAGATAGGGCCGCAACTGGCGCACCAGGCGAACCTGGGCGAAAGCCCCCCTAGTCACGGCCACTATATGATCTTCCAGAGTGAGTCGTGAATCTAGGAGGACTCCCAAGTTGCGAGCCCTATCCACGGGGGGTAAAGACTCACCCCCCATAAAAAGAGATGGAATATTTTGAATGTCCCGGGATGCCGGAATGCACAGCCACTCAGTCTTGTCGGGGTTGAGTTGAAGTTTGTGTGTGTGTGTTTGTGTGTGCGCGCGTGTGCACCCTTCTTATCTACTGTAGGTGAGTGGTTTGTGAGAGACAGTGTGAATGGGGAGTATATATAGATGGGGCTTAAAGTAGTAATTGTATTAATTACAGTTTGTTAATATTTCTGAATTTTATGTTTTTGTTCTGGCTTTGTTCCTGTTGGAAGATTTACCCTGACAAAACTCCCATCTTCTCATCCCCATTAGAAAAACATGCAGACACACTTTTTTCTGTAAAAGCCTTTTGCTGAACTTCTGTGACACCTCATAAAATGCTGGAAAACCCCCACTTGCCTGAGGCAAACCAGCAGTAAGGAAAATCAGATAGCAAAGCCACCAAGAACTCCTTGCCCTGCCCCTGAGGGGATTAACTCCCAAAATCTAAACTGGATAAAAGAAATCACTTAAGATAAGAAAGGGAACATTGGACAACCATTAAAACACAAAAGAAGGAACCAGCAAACCCACAGCCCTAGGGCAGAAAAAGCATATAAAAATCACAACTCAGGACTGGGAGACCACCTTGCAAGGCAGGAACGCTGAAGTCACTTCTCTGTCACTTTTTTGCCTTCCTGAAATAAAGACCTGCTTTGCGGTAGCTGCTGTCCTCAGCTGTCCTCAAATTTCTTCATCGTCAGCTTTCCCCAGCTGGAAATGAACCGGGAAATTCTTCTGACACTTTAGGTCAGGAGTCCCCAACCCCTGGTCCATGGACCAACACCAGGCCATGGCATGCCAGAAACCGGGCCATGCAAACAAGCTAAGCCACATCTGTGGGATGCAGGCAGCACACGAGAGCACGCCTCCTCCAGTCCATGGAAAAGCCTGTCTCTGGTGCCCAAAAGTCGGTTAGGTTTCTGAAAGAAATACATAAAAATGTGGATGCCACATAGAAAAATTTATGGAAAAGGAAGATATCTCTAATACTAGATTTAGGGGTGAAAAGCAGTTTACAAGATGGGAAATGGATAGTGTATAGATTTTAGGATTGTCTACTCTTCCATCTTTTCTTAAATTCTGGGTCATTATCCTTTTGAAGAAATATGATATTTTCTAAATATTTACTGCTGTAAATATTTAGAGACTATTAGAAAATGAAATTATTTTTGTAAAAATAATAAATATGTGGTCTACCTACTTTACTCTGACCCATTAGATTACAAAGTTGCAAATTCAAATTCAGATCTCTTATTAAGCAACTGCAACCTGGGAGCTGTATATAATCATAATAAAAAAATAAGGCTTCTATTATTCACAATGAATTAATCAAACTCCCATTATGATTTTTAGCCAAATGTTTTCGGGGGTTAGGGAGGGGGGTGGGTTTACCGGTTTGGTTGGAAACTCGGGGGGTTCCACCAACCGCTTCTCAGACCAGGTCAGGGACTGATCGCGCCGTGGTGGGGGCTGGGCTGGGGGCCTACGGGGCCCCGGAGCGGGGTGTGGGATTATCGATTCCCATGGCGGTTGGGAATGGCCGCAGGTGTAGGAACAGAGGGCCATATCAATACCCGGTGGTGCGTCCCCGCTGTCTTCAAGCGGTGATGCGCTCCGACCCTCTGATTTCAGCACATGGTACCGGGAGTGAGGATGAGCAGCCACCTGAGCTCAGGCTCGTGTATTTTAATGCCAGGTCCATAATGAATAAAGCACCTCTCATTCGTGATCTGATTGAGGAGGAGCATGCGGACCTGGCTTGCATTACGGAGACCTGGTTGGGCCCAGAGGGCGGGATCCCCCTGGTTGATCTTAGCCCATCAGGTTTCCAGGTGCTGCACCAGCCTAGGGCTCAGGGTAGGGGCGGTGGAGTGGCAGTTGTTGTGAGGGAGACCTTATGTCCGCGGGAGGCCACCACAGTCCAGATAGCCGGGTGTGAGTCCCTCCTCCTGAGATGTGGTCCCAGAGCTCAGTTGGGCTTGCTGCTGGTGTATGTTTCACCTAGACACGTGGCAGCAGCCCTGCCTGAGCTTCTCGATATCCTCTCAGGGTTGGTGGTTGAGTTCCCCAAACTTATAGTTTTGGGTGACTTCAACCTACCATCCCTGGGGGGATCATCTGAGTTAGCTCGGGAGTTCATGGCTTCCATGACGGCCATGGACCTGAAGCAGGTTATTCTGGGCCCAACTCACGGGGGGGTCACACGCTCGATCTGGTTTTTCTATCCGGACAGTGGTTAGATGATCTTGGGGGGGGGGTTCTCCAATTAATTTACCCCTGTCATGGACCGATCATCATCTCCTGCGGATGGTCTTCTGTTTTGCCACTCCCTGTCGTGGGGTTGCTGAGCCAACAAGATGGTTCCGCCCTAGACGCCTTATGGACCCTGAGCGGTTCCAAACGGCACTTGGACCCCCACCTGCCTCCTTTGCTCACAGCTCGGTCGATGCCCTAGTGGAAGCCTGGGAAAGGGCGGCCACAGAGGCACTCGACCAAGTTGTACCCATGCGGCCCTTGACCTGACGCAGATCCCAACGGGCACCATGGTTCTCCATGGAGCTCCGCAAGATGAAGCGTTGGAGACGGGGCCTAGAGAGCTGTTGGAGGTCCAGCCGATCCGAATCCGACCGGTTACGACTAAGGTCGTTTACGAGAACTTATCTCGCAGCGTTGAGGGTGGCTAGGTCTAACCACTTTGCCACCCTCATCGCGTCCGCAGAGAATCGCCCAGCCGCCCTGTTTAGGGTAACTTGCTCTCTTCTTAATCAGGAGGTGAGGGAGGAACCCTTGCAGGGTCGAGCCGAGGAGTTTAGTCGATTTCTGTCGGACAAAATCGCTTGGATCCAGACCGGTTTGGACTCCGACTGGGCAGAGTCTGACGAAGAGGATACGGGCGGCCTTGTCGATTTAATCTGGGAAGAGTTCGATCCTGTGACTCCTGAAGAAGTGGACAAGATCATGGGGAAGCTGAGCTCCACCACGTGTTTGTTGGACCCGTGCCCCTCCTGGCTGACTTATGCAGCCCGGGATGGGACACGAGGCTGGCTCCAGGCAGTGATTACCGCCTCTTTGAGTCAGGGTAGTTTTCCCGCCGCCTTGAAGGAGGCGGTGGTGAGACCCCTCCTCAAGAAGCCTGCCTTGGACCCAGCAATTTTAAACAACTATCGTCCGGTCTCCAACCTTCGCTTTTTGGCAAAGGTTGTTGAGAGCGTGGTGGCGCAGCAGCTCCCTTTGTTCTTGGATGAAGCTGACTACCTAGACCCGTACCAATCGGGTTTCAGGCCCGGGTACAGCACGGAGACGGCATTGGTCGCGCTGGTGAATGATCTCTGGCGGGCTCGGGACAGAGGTTGCTCCTCTGTCCTAGTCCTTTTAGACCTCTCAGCGGCTTTTGATACCATCAACCATGGTATCCTGCTGCGACGTCTCAGAGGGTTAGGAGTGGGAGGCACAGTTCTCCAGTGGTTCTCCTCTTACCTTCTGGGACGTTCACAGTCGGTGTTGGCAGGGGGGCAGAGATCGACCTTGAGACCTCTCATTTGTGGAGTTCCTCAGGGATCGGTTCTCTCGCCTCTCCTGTTCAACATCTATATGAAGCCGCTGGGTGAGATCATTCGTGGTTTTGGAGTTGGGTATCACCAATATGCTGATGATACCCAGCTTTTTATTTCGACCCCAAACCACCCCAGTGATGCCCTCGACGTGATGTCCCGTTGCCTGGAGGCGGTCCGGGTCTGGATGGGGAGGAACAGGCTTCGACTCAACCCTGACAAGACTGAGTGGCTGTTCGTGTCGGCATCCCGGGAAATTCCGATTATTCCATCATTGGCCATGGGGGGTGAGTTATTACCCCCTGTAGATAGGGCCCACAACTTGGGGGTCCTTCTAGATTCACAGCTCTCTTTGGAAGAGCATATTGGAGCTGTGACTAGGGGGGCCTTTGCCCAGGTTCGCCTGGTGCGCCAGTTGCGGCCCTATCTAGACCGGGATGCCTTGCGCACAGTCACTCATGCGCTCGTGACCTCTCGTCTAGACTACTGTAATGCTCTCTACATGGGGCTGCCCTTGAGGTCCACCCAGAGACTCCAGCTGGTGCAGAATGCAGCCGCGCGAGTTGTCTTGGGAGTTTCCCGATACTCCCATGTTACACCTTTGCTCCGCGAGCTGCATTGGCTACCGGTTGCTACTGGGTGAGGTTCAAGGTGTTAGTGATGACTTACAAAGCCCTTCATGGCATGGGTCCGGATTACCTACGGCAACACCTGCGGCCGGCGTCAACCTCCCACCGTCCAGTGCGCTCCCACAGAGAGGGCCTCCTCAGGGTGCCGCCGATCAAAGAATGCCGATTGGTGGCCCCCAGGGGGAGAGCGTTCTCTGTGGGCGCGCCAGACCTCTGGAACCGCTTACCGGTTGAGCTCCGGATGGCCCCCGACCTTCGCTCCTTCCGGCGCGATCTCAAAACTTTCTTTTTCGAACAAGCTGGCCTGGTCTGACGGGATGGGATTTGGTTTTTATAAATGGTTTTATAAATAGTTTTAATTTTAATATGTATTAATTTTATGGGCATAATGTTTAATGGTTTTTTAATTTTTGTATTCTATTTTTATTGTGTATTGCCCTGTTCACCGCCCTGAGTCCTTCGGGAGAAGGGCGGTATACAAATTAAATTATTGTTATTATTATTATTATTATTATTATTATTATTATTATTATTATTATTATTATTATTATTATTATTATTATTATTATTATTATTATCAAATCCATTTTCAACCTCACAGGGGTTTATTCTACATAGAATGACTATGTGCCTGGAAGAATTAGTTCTACCTCCCGCTGGTCAATTGTTCTAATAGAACAGGTGATTACTTACATTCAATTTCTACTGCTCTCTGTGTCTGGGGAAACCTATTAGGCTCACTTTGGAAATCAGTTAAGCTCTTTTCTTTGGTGATTCAATTTCTCTACTATAACCAGAAAATCAAAAAAGGAATAAGACAGCTCTAGATTTTATTTGCAATTGTATATTTTTCTTCCAGAATAATCCCTTTATAAAAAAAATAGTCTATTAGTCAAAAAGTTCTACTTTATTCTCAAGATATTCTTCTGTCCCATAAATTGATTCAAACGTTTCATCATATCCAGTTCTGGGGCAGCTCCAAAGTTAATTTGTGTATAAACTGCCCAATTTCTGCGTCATGATGTTTCCTGTTTGATATCTCTGTGGACCACTCCATTTTCATATAGATGATTCACACCAGCTACTAGAAAGGGAATGGCGTAAATTATGTTTTCCTTTAAAAGGACTGAAATGGATTAGAATCTTGCAGATGATGCAATAAGATCATCTGTCTAGTCTTTTCACTACAGAAAGTAACATGAAAATAACCTGGATCCAGACTGTTTCTCAAAAGCACAATTTTGGACATATGAGCAGACAAAATGTAGCACCAGTGGATTTTTTCATGGAGCACAATCTCTGTGAATATCTTTTTCACCCTTGTAATGTTTTGATTCAGTCCTTGTCTAGTTATGTTCTTCCTCCTCCTCTTTCTCTTCTTAAAAAGCCAGACTAAACTAAAAATGTCATACTGAACTTGAACACTTTACATCAAAATATGTATACAGATAGAATGCATACTGAATAGTGTTCCAGATACACTGTTTTCTTAAAACTGAAAGTCAGGCTCTCTACAAAATGAATATCATGAATTTTTCAATGAAGAAAGGCCTCAAATCAAACAAAGAAATCTTTGTTTAATACTTCCAATGATACTTCACAAGACCCCCACAGAGTACAAATAGGATGGAAGAAATTGGCACCTCCCAACAAGTAATGGATAATTCATACCCACTTCTTTATTTTTGTTGTTTACTGCTTTTAAAGTGTGAGCTGCCCAGAGTCATTTGGAGCTGGGTGGTCTCTAAACCACATAAATAAATTTAATTTTCTTTTCATTTGTTCTTCATTTCAGCATATATCTGGCCTGTCTGCACATAGCCAACAGGAATATATTCATGCATACAATCATACAATACACATTGTCACACTATTTTTTCAGGATAACCAATGTTATGCAAAGCACCAAATGGGAATTAGAAATAGTAAGCCAAGCAACTAAAGCCTTGAGATCAGAAAATAAAAAGAAACAGTTACATCAGTGTAGCACTCTATACTATTCTGTACAAACCACCTTTAACTTTCATATACCAATTCATGGACTATATTTTGTTATTTAAATTTCTTGTGTCTTTGTTTTTGAGGCTATATCTTATCAACTCCATTCTACCATTACTTCATAAGAATAGAAGGAGATTATAAATATCAGTAACAGGTACAAGACAAGCTTGGTCAGGTATAACAACAATAATGATTTATATGCTGTATAACTCTCAGCAATTCATCAACTGAGCTAACTCTTTCTTCCTTTAAGTTTAATCTGTACCAAACATAGAATGTAAAATGTTCTGCAATGTAAGAACATTAATTTCTATGGAAGAAATTAGAATGGATTTAAAATGGTGGAAACTTAATTTCTTATGATTTCAAAACATCTTCATAACAGTACAGAGATTCTTAAGGCCAACCTACATGATACAGAATAGGATTTCCCTAAGTTTCTGAATTTAAACTCATGAGCTAAAGGATAAAAAGCTGCTGCTATTTATGTTTCTTTGTGTGTTTGATTAGGAAATAGGTGGTTGAATAAAGTTTGGGATATTGTCATATCTTATAGTTTAAATGGGAAACTATTTTTCTTTGTCTTTCTTGACAAAAAATTATGAAGCAAAATGTTTGAAAGAACTTTTTAACCATTTTTATTCTGGGGATAAGTGCCTGAATCACTATTGTTGACTGTCAGTATGGTGCATAAAACATTAGCCTAATTTAAGAGTTACTGGCAGAATTGTGCTACTCTTCAATGACTTGTGGATTGTGCAGACCCACCAGTCAGATGACGTTTATTCTATAAACTATAGCTTAACAACCCACGATTTAGAACATGAGAAGACTCACATAGGCTTTTAGGAATGCACTGCTTGTTCACAGTCAGAATCAGACTGTGAACAATGAATCAGAATCAGAATCAGACTGTGACTAATGAATCAGAAAAAGAAACACCATGAGACTTTTTTCTTTGATTTTCCTTTTGATCTTTTCCTTTTAGATCCATTGAGAAACATTCATTTGCAGCTTTATCAAGATGTATCAACACTGCATTTCATCATCAATGCTTTGATTCAAGCTTCTGAATCAAAGGCGATACAAAATGCGTGCAGCTAGCTGGAAACACTAGAGGCAAGGGCTTTTTGCAAATGCTACAAGCCAAACCATTGCAAAACAGCAAGTGAAAGAGGAAATGCAAGGCTTCCCACCTAAAGAAAAGCACATTTCCTGAGTTGCAGTATCTGTCATATTTACAACTTTATCTCATCAGATTTCTTAAAGTGTGGTACTTTCTCAGGTTCCCTGTTATAGACAAACATTCTACACTAATGTTTATGCTTTCAGGCATCAAGATCACATGAAATGTGATACCACTTTATAATGCCTTGGTAAGGTCACACTTGGAATACTGCATCCAGTTTTGGTCACCACGATGTAAAAAAGATGTTGAGACTCTAGAAAGAGTGCAGAGAAGAGCAACAAAGATGATCAGGGGATTGGAGGCTAAAACATATAAGGAACAGTTGGACTAGGGGTGACATGATAGCAGTGTTCCAATATCTCCAGGGTTGCCACAAAGAAGAGGGAGTCAAGCTAATCTCCAAAGCACCTGAAGGCAGGACAAGCAAGGATGAGAAGAAACTAATCAAGGAGAGAAGAAACCTAGAACTAAGGAGAAATTTCCTGACAGAACAATTAATCAATGGAACAACCTGCCTCCAGAAGTTGTGAATGCTCCAACACTGGAAGTTTTCAAGAAGAGATTGGCCAATCATTTGTCTGAAATGGTATAGTTTCCTGCCTGAGCATGGAGTTGGACTAGAAGACCTCCAAGGTCCCTTCCAACTCTACTATTTTTATATTATTATTATTATTATTATTATTATTATTATTATTATTATTATTATTATTATGCAAATAGTTCTGAATAATTATAAAAATAACCTGATTTTTGTAAAGTACTTTTAGAACACATTCTGATAATAATGCCATTCTGAATCCAAAACTATGCATGGAATTTTAGTTTTTAAATTATTATTATATCAAATATGCAACAGTTTCAGAGATGTGATAATAAATTACGATTTGTGCTATATTTACTTCAAAAATTATTTGGAACCAGGCATTTAAGGAATCTGCTCATCATTTAGTGCAATTTTTAAAGCAGCTGCATCTTTTTTTCTGAGCTCATACAGAAGTCTGAAAAAAACCAAATTGCTTTGAGAAATAGCCAAGACCTGCTGTTTGTGCTTATGAGACAAAGCACTCTTCCTTAATCCTTTTCACAGTGTGCAAGTTAAGACAAAAATGTAAAATGGGGGGGGGGCACTTTAAAAAAACAGTCTTGTGCAAAAACACAGGAGAGTGTCAAAACTCACTCCAGCCTCTGTTCCTCACTTTCCCTGGACAAGCCAACAAGATGGCAGTTAGAGCCCTGTAAGTTTGAGAAAGGGACGCGGTGGCTCAGTGGGTTAGGATGCTGAGCTTGTCAATCAGAAGGTCGGCAGTTTGGCAGGTTGAATCCCGAGTGCTGCGTAACAGAGTGAGCGCCTGTTACTCGTCCCAGCTTCTGCCAACCTAGCAGTTCGAAAGCACGTAAAAATGCAAGTAGAAAAATAGGGACCACTATGGTGGGAAGGTAACAGCGTTACGTGCGCCTTTGGCGTCTAGTCATGCCGGCCACATGACCATGGAGACGTCCTCGGACAAGCGCTGGCTCTTTGGCTTTGAAACGGAGATGAGCACCGGCCCCTAGAGTTGGAAACGACTAGCACACATGTGCGGGGGAACCTTTACCTTTAAGTTTGAGAACTGGTGACATAGATTTAAAACTATTGACTGAAAGAGATATATTCAGTCTTGTCCAAAGTTAACCCCAAATAAAGTGTTCATTTTAGTTGTGGTAGTGCAGTGGTCACATAGGTTTATTTACGGAGAGTTTTCCCTTTCATGAGGAAGACTGAGCCTCAGGACAGGGCCCGCTCCTGCATCCCGAAAAGTCCATCAATGTGTTATTTTACAGAAACAGTATTAGATGATTTGGAAAGTCTACTCCCTTCACACCTGTCAGCATCTCTTTCTGACTTTTTAGAGAATATCTACAAACAGAAGAACTTCTAGACCTATCTGCAATTCTTATATTGTCTAAAACAAGCTATCATTAGTGAAAGTGGTTTGAGAACTATAGCATATTCCTTCGTGCATCATACTAAGGCCCTTTTACCACAATCTGGAATCTACAATGGCTGGGTTTAAGGGGGAAAATGGGTTCACTTATCGTCCAAAGCCACAAAATTGTCAGTTTGGTTGTCTCAGCACAACCTTGCTGTTTGTTAAAACAAATCATAACTTTGTGTCCTATTGGAATCCAAATACTGAGTATTTTATTCCAATGATCATATAATGCAGTGGTTCCTGGAAACTGAAGCTTCAACATAGCCATTTCACTAGTGATGTTAAAAAACATTTTACCTCCTTATGAGAGTCAACAAAAAAGTAATTCACAGGAATGTATCCTGGCCCATGAATAATTGTAGCAACAATAACTTCAATTAAACTGATAGATCCGGTCTTCTCTGCTGTATAGACCAAGGGGCATTTCAGTCTTAAAAGTAGGAACAAAGTTATGCTTACAGAATCAAGTGCTGCATCTCTCTCTCTCTCTGTCTCTCTCTGTCTCTCTCTGTCTCTCTCTCTCTCTCTCTCTGTCTCTCTCTCTCTCTCTCTCTCTCTCTCTCTCTCTCTCTCTCTCTCTCTCTCACACACACACACACACACACACACACACACACACACACTGTATTGTGCTTAGGATGTTGCCCATTCTCCTGCAATCTTGATTTTTGTTTAATTGTTTTCAATAGTAATTTATATATGTCTTTAACTGCCTATTTTGTTGTACGCTGCCTAGACTCACATTTTGTAAGATGGGCAGCTATATAAGTTTGCTCTATATTCACCCTCAGCCCCTTCCTGTGTATTTAAAATGTTTCATTGTCAATTTCATCCATAAGGGATGACATTCATGCAATTCAAAACGGAATATGGCCAGCCCCGTGTGCAGAGCTATCTCTTAGTTCTCCATGGGCATCGCAGTAACTAGTTCTGAGGTGGTTGAGTAAAGGAGCTCACCTGAAATCTATCCTTTGCCTTGAGACAATTCACCTGCACTGGCCATCAAGCACCCTGGATGCCCCATGTGCCTGGTGGATGAAGGCAAGGGATGGGGTTCAACCTGTCCAGGGCAGCTCCATTCCGTCCTTTGGGCAGTGCAAGGCTTGGGCCTCCCCAGAGCAACTTCCAGCTTCCTCTTAAAACAATACCTTTGATTTGCAGTTGGGATGGTTTGGAGTTTTGGTTAGTCTTCCAGACATGGAGAAGAATGTGCTAGCAAGCAACACTGCACCAAATTAGAAAAAAAAGTTCCAATTTATCTACCTCTTTCTTTCTTTCCTTTTTTTCCTTTGTTTTTTTTTAAAATAAGCATCAACAAGAGAATGAAAAACAATTCCGGAGATGGTTGTTAAGCTAGCTGCTGAAATTAAAGATCAAATAAAAATTGATAGCACGGTATCGTAGAATTCAGGGGGAAATTCCATACAAAATTTATTTATAAAATTTCCTATAATTTGCCTGTTTGACAGGAAAGTCAGGAAACAGGATATAATCCATGAAAAGAAAAGATAGTTGGAGAGTGAACCAACTGCAATTTACAGATTGGTAATAATGGTTTGTTGGATTACAGTTCCCATTTTCCATACAACACAGCCAAGCTCTGATGAGCCTTGGGCATCGCAGAACTGCAGGGCCCAGGTGAAGATATTCTCACAAAATAATCCATGTAAGAAAAATTCTTACAACACTGTCCACTTTAGAGATGGGAAATTGCAAAACTTAAGATACCCTTTGTTAAGTAGAGAAACATATGATAAAAGAAATCAGTGATTGCAAGAACTACTTTTGTTTAAAGAATTAAGCACTTGGTTTCATTGAACCAAATAATCAGATGACATTTGGCTCTGATTCTGACAGGAATTAGCCACACTTTGCAAGCTGTAGGAGAGCTCAGAATCAGAGCCTCAGGCTATTTTCTGATCAGTGGTGTTTATTTTTGCAGTTGGTGTTTATTTAAAAATAGTGTTTATTTTTGCAGTCGATTTCTTCTGGGCTTTCTTCAAGTGCAGCATTTAGCATGTCTGGTTTCAGATCTTCTATCTCTTCATCCAGAGATTACAACACCCTCAATGAAGATTTAAAAACCTTAGGGAGGAAATGGTGTTATGTATCCAGGTACAGGCATCTGCATAGCAACAGCCACCAGGGGGTGTGGCCTGGACGGTTTTGGCGGGAAACCTAGTTTCGGCGGGAAACCTAGGGCCAACCCCATTGGCTGGCCGCCTGCCTGGCTAGGTATATAAGGAGGCCAGGTAGCCCTTGTTCTCCAGTACGCACCCCCCCCCACAATAAAGAGCTGAACACATACTCCGGCTGGTGTCTCTTCCTTGCGTCAGACCCACTACATTATAAATACAGTTCCCAGTTTTCAGGGAAAAGAGAAAAAAAAGGTATACTACCGTCTAAGCAGGGGAATTTCAGAAAATGCAAGAAGTTCAGGAACAAAAAGCTCTGCTTTGAAACCTACTGTTGAGAAGGCAGAGGTCACAGATGGGCAGCATTCTCAGGCCAGTATTATCCAACCTGATCAGAGCTGAAGAAGTGAAACATCGTCAAAGAAAAACAAGGAAGTCCAGTTGCCTCTTGAAAAAGCATCTCTTGGGCATATCCATCCTGATGTTGCAAGACAAAATAAACCATACCACAAGGTGGCAGCTTGACTTCAGACATAAGAGTTGGATAAAGAAGATTGCATAGATTAGCAGGTACAAGCTTCAGTAACTGAAAGGTGTAAAGTAGTTGGTGAATGTTAACCTTCATTAAGATGCTCAATAGGGTGTAAAACCAGGTGAAGGAACAATACTGCAGCATCACAGCAATGAGGAACAATTACTACCACTTCAAATGAAGGTGGGCCAATAACATAGCTCTTTGTTTATGTTCATAGTGCTACCCTGAGAGTGGATCACATATTATATTGAAGCATACCAAAGCCAATAATACATTGCTCTCTTTGGGAAAGGTGGAATGCAGACTTAATGCAAATTAAAGAATCCAAATTAAAGAATGAAAAAAATGTATTCATTGGCTAAAAAAGGGGGAGTACATAGAGGAAGCCGCTCTGTTCTGCATCAGACAAGTTATTCAATCTGACTCAGTATTGCTTATGGTTATAAAGCAGTTCTCAAATTTCAAATAGATTTCTTCCAACTCTTCTTAGAAGGTAAGCGGGCAACATTTGCACACACACACACTTTCACTGCATGGATGAGAAGTCATTCCTAACAGCAAAGGCTTATGATACAGAACAGCCGACCCAGTTAAATCTCTTCAGTGTTCTATAAAATCCAAGCTGTCTTCTAAGATTCAAAAATGATAGGAGGAGGAGTTGGATCCAGTGAATCTTGGGGGAGCTTTGGTATCCTGTTTTAGGGAATTGTAATCTGATGGGCATCAAGTTAAAACCCATCCTGCTTTGTTTTTCTTTACTGGAAGGAAAGGCAGTTGTTGAAAATGTGGGAGATTTATAATCATTTATAAATTGCCTTAGAGAAAGCAGATTATTGCACCTGGAATTCAAGCTTAATCCAGAGATGAAAATAACATTAGTGCCTCTGATGGATGAACTTTGTGGGGACTTCGGTGGGGGAATGCATCTCTCCTAGTCATTCTTGAGCTCTCAGCAGCATTGAGACAAACCATGGTATTCTTCTGGCTCAGGAGTTGGAAATAGTGTTTGTGAGAGAGCAGGCTGCCCAGAAAATTACCAGCACCTGTGCTACTTTCTTCTCTTTATACCTTCTCCCCAGCATCTGCACAGCAAGGTTAACTATAAAAGCTTTGCTATAAAACAGCTGAGGGTGCCTGTGGGGGAGAGAGAGAGAGAGAGAGAGAAGGGGTGTGTGGGGGGAAATAAAGCAGCCAGAAAAGGATGTTTTTTTCTAGCAGTATTCATAGGAGTAGCAGAAGTAGCAGTAGCAGTGGGAAAAAGTGGAGAAGAGTGAATATTGAGGTGGGATTGTCTCAGGCCTGAGGAATTCATTTTCTCTATATGGAAAGAAAACCTTAGCTGCAAAAAAGGAAGGGAACAATGGAGTAACAGAGTTGGAAGGGGCCTTGGAGGTCTTCTAGTCCAACCCCCCCTGCTCAAGCAGGAGACCCCATACCATTCCATACAAATTCACAGCTTTCACTGCTTCTGGAGGCAGGTTATTCCACTGGTTAATTGTTCTAACTGTCAGGAAGTTTCTCCTTAGTTCTAGGTTGTCCAATCTCTTCTTAAAATCCTCCAGTGATGAAACACCCACAACTTCTAGAGGGAAGCTTTTACATTGATAGTTTTAATTGATACTTTCAATTAGGGCCTTATAGAGCTCAGACTTTGCAAGCAATAGCCTACACATCCTCACAAAATCTAGTAGGAGAAACCAGACCTCTCACTAGAATCTACACCAAACAAACAAGGAAGATAGCTTGGATTGGGAAAAGAGTGAAAGAAAAGGCAAGGAAAGAAGAGTTAGGAGGCTGAAAGACTTATTTAAAGGGGTCTAGTCACCAGGAGAGGAACATTCACCTCTAGAGTTTTCAGAGCATATAGAGAGGGCAGGTAGCCTCAGATATAAAAATAATTAGGTTAACAGAGAAAGAAGACACAGAAGCTATTTTACTGTTTGAAAGAGTTGCTACTGCTTGTAAATAACCTGAGAGAATGGGTGGCCAGATAAAAATCTCTGAGGGTTTATTGTAGTTTTCCAACTAGAGAAGTAATGGATTACTACTATGTTAAAGAGAATTCATACAGGTATGATATCACTCCTTAAACTTATAGGCAGAGGTTTAGGAGCTACACATATGACAAACTTTAAGGAATTTGTGAATTGTGGGCAAAATTGGAAGACCTAAGTAAGAAATGTTTGAGGCCAAATGAAAGGAGCAAAGTAATTTTTAAAAGGTTTCTATACATAATTTCTTACCAAAATGACTGCAAGAATACCACCCAGGAATGGGTCAAAGGGCAGTAGACTTGGCTGAGAACTATCTGGCAGCAAAAAAGTCAGAGGCTGATTGGAAGGAAGACCTAGAAGGAAAATAAGAAAGCCTGTTCCAGAAAGTAGGAATCGTAAAGAACTGGAAAGGTTAAAGAGAAAGGTGTAAAAAAGCCTTTGGCTGCTGCCCAAATGAAAGGAAGCTATTGAGAACTTAGAGAGACCAGTAGTTGTTATAATTGTGGGAAAAGTCGACAATTAAAAGATTGTAAAGACCAGGGAAAAAAAGGAACATTTATGGTTGTGCAAGCACCTGTGGGGGAAAAAATAATTCCAACAGTATAATGGGTGACTATTAAAGGCCTGGGATGCGGTGGCTCAGTGGGTTAGGACGCTGAGCTTGTCGATCAGAAGGTCGACAGTTTGGCGGGTCGAATCCCGAGTGCCGCGTAACAGAGTGAGTGCCTGTTACTCGTCCCAGCTTCTGCCAACCTAGCAGTTCGAAAGCACGTAAAAAATGCAAGTAGAAAAATAGGGACCACTACGGTGGGAAGGTAACAGCGTTCCGTGCGCCTTTGGCATCCAGTCATGCCGGCCACATGACCACGGAGACGTCCTCGGACGAGCGCTGGCTCTTCGGCTTTGAAACGGAGATGAGCACCGGCCCCTAGAGTCGGAAACGACTAGCACGCATGTGCGGGGGAACCTTTACCTTTTTATTAAAGGCCTAGTGGATACTAGCAGTAGATGGACATGAGTACATCCTCATTTAGCTTAAAAAAGGGGCAATATCTATGGAAAGAACCTCTTACAAGTGTATTTGGGCAAACTGAGATGGTCCCATTGGTTAAAGCCAGAACAGAGGCACAGGGAAATGAACAGATAATGGTGGTAGGAGTAATTCCTAACTTAGCATGTGACCTAGTGATTGGAACAGATTTTCCACTTGCTGAGGGTTGGACTTGAATAAAAAGATGAAAAGAATAGGCTAAGACTGTGGGAGTAACCACAAGAACCAATCGAAGGCAAAAGTGAGGGTGGAGCAGAAGCTGGAAGGGAAGGAACCTGGAATCCTTCCTAGCCCTACTGATTCAATAAGAGAAGTGGGATGTCCTAGAAAGGAGAAAGCTTTATAAAACACCAACAAAGCCAGGGGTATAGCCACAGAGATAGACACTCCTAAATGGGAAATAAGATTCTTGCAAAAGAAAGACACAATGTTAAAACATTGTTGGTTAGCAGTAGAAAAGGAGAAAAAAGGGGAAACAGCACTCAGTTTCCAAGAAAAATCAGGGTTGCCATTCCATATTAAGCTTCATCCATATACAAAGGAATAAATTGAAAAGTTGAATAATTGAAATAAATGATAAATTGAAAAATTGAAAATACTGCAGGATTATATTGGAATTGGCCAGGAATTTGTAAAGATGGGAAAGAGATTTTTTTTTTTGAGCAGAATTGACAAGGAATAGCAGTACGGAAGAGTGGTGAAGAACGAGTAACAAGTAATAGTATGAGTCTGTTGTCTAGGAATCATCCAGGTGTAGTTTTAAAACTGGTTCTCCCACATTCATATCTACAAAAGGAAGTACATTTATTATATTGGTGATATGTAAGATAAAGAATTAAGACCTATACAAAATACTGGGGTCTATCTCATCAACAGATACTGTCTTCTGAGATTATTATAGGGAGAAGAAAGAAATGATGTAAGAAAAGAGGAAACAACCCTCCTATGTAATAAATTGGAGGCTGGCTACTTAAAGCAATATTTTCTATATCTTTGTTCCATCAGTGTAACTTTTGTAGGTTGACTGAAATCTATTTCAGGCAATCTCACTATGTCATAGGAGATTGGGGAAGGATTGTAGATGAAACACAAAATTGTGATGGAATAAAGGAACACAATAGTTTAAGTATTAGCTTTCGCAAGAAGCAATGTGTCTCAATCTCAGCTACTTTAAGATGTGTGGACTTTAACTCTAAGAATTGAGACTAGCTGGCTGTGGAATTCTGGGAGTTGAGGTCCAAAACTTTAAAATTGCTGAGGTTGAAAATACACATAGATAATGAAAGATTTCAGTGCACTGTTTGGATTCTGAGGTTGATTTTGGTCTCCCAGCCCAATTTATCTCAATTGGGTGATACTTTGAGCTCCTCAGAGGAAGACGAGCTATCAGTATAATAAATGAGTCAAAATATTTTCACACTGTGGGGAGTGACTGCGTTCACAAATGAAATGAAAGAGAAGCACACCAACAATCAGGAAGTCATGCCTTCCTGTGTTTCAAACAAACTACCCTGCCTTTTCTTAACTGCTGTTTTAATTTCAGATAGTATCAGTTAAATCATTCTCTGAATTAGAAAAAAAAAAGCTCTCCACATTGGGGAGGGAGTGTTTTGGAGATAGTGTGGAGGATGGGAGAGAAAAACCAGCACTGTACTAGTTTAGACGCAGAAGCAAAATATGTTTTAGCTGCATTGGAAAGAAAGCTTTGACTGTAGCCATGTTGTTAAAGTTATACATGGATTCACTTCAAGAATCTCCTATGTATGAAGAAATTCCCAACTAACTTTGAGCCTTTTTTATGGAAAACAGAAAATCATCTATAACCACATTGCCAGCTGGGAAGAGCAAGGGACTTCATGTCCCTCGGGATATCGCTAGTGATGCAAATTATGTAATGTCCTGAGGTATATGACATTATTGTGCCTAATGTGAGACCCTTATGCCAGGCTAGTAGAACAGTCTGGTTTATTATGTAAATCGTGGTCACAGAAGCTTAGGAATGATCTGGGCAAAACTCTTGGGCTGATAGGACATGTTTACTCTGTCCTGCCAACATTGTCAGAACAAATCATGGCATCCTCAATTCCTGTGAAACTAGAGCCAGACAAGAACTTGTTGCAACCAGCTGAATTTCAAGCCTGCAAAAGAACAGTTTGATTAAACATCAAAAGTCTTCCCTTCTCCCTAAATGGAAACTTACTGTAAATAATTAACTTCCTGGAACATACGCATAGGAGATTTTTATAGCCTTAATTATAAAAATATGATGTGGTTTTCCCCAGTCAAAAACAAAATAAGAGGTGAAGGGGAAAAAAAAACATTGGGGGGGAGGGGAAGAAAACTCCAGCTGAATTAGGAAACATTTCCTTTGCATGCCTCTTTCCAGCTGAGGTGAGTTGGAGGAATGCTGGCCTCTAAATCTAGCTGCAGGCATCCTTCACCCCGGCATTAACTTGAACCTTTGCAGAATCGAGGCAACAGGAGGCAGCCATTCTCAGCCATTTTCTCTTAGCAACTGGACAGGTGTGGGTGATCTAAGATGGATGAGAGCTGAGAAAACATGGAAGACACTAAAAGCAGTAGTTCATTCAACCCTTAGTTACGATTAAGGCTGGGGTTTCAGGAAAAGAACCCTGAGTTCAGACTATCAGATTTATTTAGATGTTCTTCTTATAAAAGTGTCAGGCATGCTACATACCCACCTACCTATAAGGTTATTTACCTTCTGGGGAAAGCATTGTTATGTAAAGTCCAGAAAGGGAATAAATAGCAGAGAGATAAAAGATATTAAAAAGCACTAGAAGAAAGGGAAACATAGCGAAATCTAATTTATACCAAATTGTATCCTTTTGGAAACCAACCTTATTTCCATTACATATATACTGCTTCATACATTGTGTTTTATTTCAACTTTCATCTGTCTTTTTAAGGATCTTGTCAATTCAACTTACTCTTGATTTTCTTAATCTTTAACTTGATTCATTTGTTCTTCTTTCATATTTTGTTCTGTAATTCAATCCTTATTCTTTCTATATGACCAAAGGTTCCAGCATATTTCTTCCATGCTGGTTTCTCACTTCTGCATACAATCTGTCCATTCATCATCCTTTCATTCTTGATCCTGGACTTTTCTTGTCTTAGTATGCACATTTAAGTAACCCACTGCATTCATCTTTCGGTTCTCCTAACATATCCAATTGTCCTTTGCCCACAACAGACAGGCTGAAACATTACAACCATTTTAATTCTGGTAAACATTTATTCCTCACAATAAACTCCATACTACTAACTAACTACCTTTGTATAAGCACTTGCACATCTTAAAATTTCTCCAACCTTTTTTTAAATCTTTGGTAAATATATTGCTACAGTATACAAATTCTAATACTCAAGTTTTCATGTTTGTGTATAACTAACAGTCATTCACTCTATTTTTCTTCTCAAACAAATGTAAAGTACTGAAGACCAACCGTATATACTTGAGTATAAGCCGAATTTTTCAGCCCACTTTTTGGGCTGAAAAATCCACTTCGGCTTATACTCCAGTGAACAAAAAAAAAAAGAACTTACCGAGGACTTGCGCGCGGCCGAGGCTTCGGTGCAGCTGCTGCCGGGGGTGACTTCGTCGTCCTTCCCCAGCGACAGGAAGTTTTCTTGAGTCCCTTGCCGCCGCCACGGCCGCCGCCTCTTCGCAGAAACATGACTCCCGCTCGGCTGGAGCCCTGGGCTGAATGGAGGCAGGCGATGGCGACCCGTGGTAAAGCGGCTGACGGCGAACGGCGAAGGAGGGCAAACTCTCGTCAGCTTCTGGGGCGGCTACTGCAGCTGCCGCCGTTGCTCTCTCTAGGACTGGCCATGCTAGCGCCTCCAATGCTGGCCGTCAGGTCCCCGATGAGAGGAGGGGCAGGCAGTCCCCAGAGGCGCCCCGCTCGACCATAGGAAGGGAGCACCTTTGCTCCCGCCGAGGCACCACCTGACTCGCGCTGACCAGAATTGCTTGCCCGGTCACGCCTCGGCTTCGCGCACTGCCGCTGCCTGTGAATTGTCTCCAGCGCGCGCGGCGCTCTTTTCAGCATGGTGAGTCTGCCAATCAATCTTCGGGTTTTGGGCGGCGGGAGGGTGGGGGGAAAGAGAGATGGAGCGCCTCTTGTCTGCAGCCACTTGGTGCCCCTTGCCCGGAACTGAGAGCAGCAGCGCACCAGGCGAGAGAGCTCAGAGAAAAGAAGGCGAGGCGCCCATTTGGCGGGGAAGGAGCAAAGCTGGGCAAATCACAGAGCAGGCGGAGCAGAGAAACGTTACAGGGGAAAAGGGGGTGGGGTTTAAAAGGCAAGGCGGGCAGGACGTGGAGACGTTCTGCAGTTAGAAGTAATGAAGGAGCCTCCGGGTGCTTTCTGGATTGGATTGTGCAAACTGAGCGTGCCGCTACAGTCCTCGTGTTTCCCAGGGTTGCCTGTCATGCCAGAGGTATTCCCCGTAGCCCCACATTCTTTAGCTCCCCACTTTCCTTAATTCGGGCGAATTTTGTGCTCCGTGGAGAAACATTAATACGCAAATGCCGTTTGTTTAACAGCGCAAAACTCGGGGGAAACCTTGGTATTTGGGAACAGAAAGGCTTAAGCCTTTTATTTTATTTTATTTTATTTATTTATTTTATTTTAATTCCATTTATATCCCGCCCTTCTCCGAAGACTCAGGGCGGCTTACAAGCTTAGCAGTAGGTTTTCATTTCTGTTTTATGCACGGGCTGGGAGGGTCACGAAGTTTACCTCTTTTATTTATTAACGAGTTGTTAATATGCAGATTGTGTGCCAGGAAGTGAAATATTGAGTTATTAGCCCAAACCCTATAATTTAACATGAAAAGTAGGGGGTCGTCTTATACGCCGGGTCGCCTTCGTTCGGGCCAGGCTGCTGAGAGAAGGGAGCGGCAGAGCCTTGCAGAGCTGCTCCCTTCGGCTCCTCTTTGTTCAGGCCAGGCAGCGGAGAGAAGGGGCGGCAGAGGCTTGCAGAGCTGGTAGAGGTGGCGGCAGTCCAGCGTTGTTTCTCCCCCTCGTGCGTGCGTGTGTGTGTCAGACCCATGGGAATGGCTGGTAGGGAAGCGGCATTCCGGCATTCCCCCCCTTCCTGTGTGTCGGGCCCACGGGGCTCGACACACAAAAAAATGCAAACGCCGGACTGCCGCCACCTCTACCAGCCGTTCCCGCAGGTCTCTCTCTCTCTCACACACACACACACACGCATGAGGAGGGAAACAACACTTGA
This sequence comes from Vipera berus, assembly GCF_964194415.1. NCBI lineage: Eukaryota > Metazoa > Chordata > Lepidosauria > Squamata > Viperidae > Vipera > Vipera berus. The sequence continues at coordinate 43,917,525 of NC_138204.1, forward strand.
CTGCCGCCTCCCTAGCAGACCTTCCCTGCGGGATGTGCTGCCAGGAAGCCTGGCAGCCTGATGAGCGGACCCTGCGAACCGCGGCCCGAGCCAGCTCCGGGATGCTGCCAGAGTCAACGAGCGGCTCGGCGTGGCACAGAATATAGATGTGTTGCTAAGAAGGGGCCAAGCTTATACTTATACTCGGCTTATACTCGAGTCACTAACTTTTTCCAGTTTTTTGGGTAAAATTAGGGGTCTCGGCTTATACTCGAGTCGGCTTATACTCAAGTATATACGGTATCTTGGTTTTCAGTACCTTACATTTCAGTTTCATATGCCTGTGTCAATACACATCCTCGAATGGAAGCAAACACGAGTCTCCAGCAGGAACGTGTGAAAAAAGAGAGGTTGCTTTATTCAGCTCCAATGCACATAAAGTGAAAACAAAGTCAGCGATGGTAGCACATCGCTCCCAACGTTTACATAGCTATCAGGTACAGGGCTCCATCCTCAAGCTACAGACCAACATCTGCCCCCGTGTCCATATAATCCCTCCTCCCCCTACAGCTCTGTTTGCTGTTGTCTCCAGATGCCAACCTCACGCATGTTCGTCAGCCCGTCTCCCCCCTGTCCAGTAGCCCATCCCCAACCAGGTAAGGAGACCAGGTAACCCCCACCTATATTCCTAAATGCCCAGCCCCACCGTGCCCAGCTACACAAGGCATGCCACAGCACACACTACCCTCTGCAAATCCAAGGATGCCTGTATTTGGGCTCTTCTGTACAGCCGCGCCTCCTAGCATTTCTGGAAGCAGCTGGCAGTCGGCCCAAGAGGCAAGAAGCAGTTGGCAGTCGGCCGAAGAAGCGGGACACCCAGGAAGGCCGCCGGTGTCTGTAGAGCAGGGAGATGGACACGTCCGCCTGGCGGTAGGCCTCACAGGGAGGCAGTCAGAGGCAGGACCTGGGGGAGAAGGGCCGGTGTGAGAGGCCGCCTTCCCCACTGAATGTCGGGCCCACGGGGCTCGACAGCCTGGTTGCATCATCTGCCTATTATTTATTTATTTATTTATTTAATATTAAGCTATTAAGTTATAAATATATTAATGTCCCCAATTAATATAGCTCTATGATCACAAGCTCTCATTATTTATTAATAAATCAATCAAGGCAAGAGTATGACACAAGCTTTTCTTACTCCCTGCTCCAAGGTGAATGATATGCTAAGCATGCTATTCTAAAAACTGTTTCACTTCTATTTTGTAACACTGTTATTACACTCTGCAACCAATCAACTGAAGACATCACACACACACACACACACACACACACATGTATATTTGCCCGTTGTTATAGCTTCCAACTGAAATAAGATATAGAAGGAGTAGGAGGAAGTGTTCTGAAAACCACACATGTGAGTCAATGTACAAACAGTTCCAGATCTTCACATCACAAATCACACATTCACACATCACAATTGATTTGCAACGTGTGGAGTTTTGTTTTTTTACTCACTTTTGGTATAGTTGGTGCCTGAACCAATTATGTTATAGCACTACTATTTGTGTACCAAATCATTGTGTGTTATTTAAAGCATGATTTAATTGAACCATGGCTTAGTAATACAGCTTAGCATTTTATGTAAACCTAATATCTAATTTTGTTGCCCACTCTTTCCTTCTGTCTTCATTTTGCCTGCATGTCATCAGCATAAAGGGATGGCTATTCTATGGCTATTCTGCTGTTTGAAAAATTAGGTTGGTCCACTATTATTCTAAAAACTATCTTCCCAGAAGTAGATGATCATTTTTATATACATCTTGGAGTAATGCATACTATGAAGTACCTAAAAAATATTGTATGTTACTGTTTTATGTTTAGAGATGGCTTCTCTTATTGTTCAGACTAAACAACCAGTTGGATTGGACTAAAAGGAATGCTATATATTCACATTAACTTCTCAGTATGTGGGTTGATTGACATTCAAAGATTTTGAATGTCAGTGTCCGGATTTTTCCCCCACAAAAATGAGACTCGCATATTCTACCATTTATCTCAGATGGTCTTCCTAAAATGTCTTCTTATAACAGCATTGGAAGTGGATAATTGACAGAGGTTGCTGAAATCAGGGAAAGTCCTGGTGATGATTTAATATCCCCTGATATAATTAAGGATGATATAAAGTGGGAGGCTGTGTTGAAAATGCATTCATTCACCCAGAGTCCTTCTGGATTGAGGATGTTAATAAATCATATAAATAAGCAACCAACTGTTGAAATCCTCCAGTCCTCACTGATTTTAACTTGCCTTTTGATTTAATCCCACATTCAAGGCTTTGGAGGAAATGAATAAATTAAACTTTCATAGCCAAATATTTACTCCCACTTATTGTAGGTGGAAATAGCATGAAAATGTATAAGAATTTTATATTCTCAACAAGAGCCTTTTATAGAAGTGGTTCAAATGCAGAGAGGAATGAAACAGGATTATATTTTGACATGCTTTTTATTTATTAGGGCTATGCAATGATTTGAATTTGATTTGGAACCATGCGCTGGAACAAGTGGGAACATGAACACAGCATGTATCTGTGACTCATTAAAACAGCTGCCTCTTTTCCAAGGAACACGTGTCTGCTGCAGAGACTTTCTGAACTTCTTTACTCGATCTGCATGCATTGCACTATCACAGTATACAGACCTATCATGTCACTTCTCTATACTTGGTAAGTTGTTGTCCTATCCACAAGTGATGTGGAAAATCTCTCTCATCTGATAAATTGAGAAGAATTTTATTAGAAAGTGAAAGTAAAGGAAGGGGGAAATTATTATTTTTGGTGGAAAAGGAATAATAATGACTGAATAAGTGGGCATCTATAAGTATCTTGAGTTTTCTTTTTTCAGCATCACAAAAAGGAGACACATACATTGTTTAGTTGAAAATTCCATAGGAAGGTAACACTACTAGGACCAAAAATACATTAGTTTGTGGTCCTTAATGAGAAAGTTTCACGGTGGAATATTGAATTATATTTATAAATCAGCTCCATTTATTTTTAAATATATATGTACATTTGGGGTGCAGTTCAAAATAGTCTGTAGCTTTAATATTTCCTGGTAACATCCCATGAAATACTAAACTGAAAGGTATTTAACTTCTGAGCCTTGAGAAAGTTAACCAGATGCTACAACCCACTTTAGCTTTGGAGAGCAGGGAAGATAATGACCTAGCTCTAAATGTCCAGTCTAAGTCAGCAAGGAATCTTAATTGTTAAGATAGGGAGTCATTTTTATTATGATTTGCAGGATAGTCAGAGGTAATAATCCATTTTTTACCGATTGGGCGCGTAAAAGAGCTTCTTGTCTCTTTAAGCATTAAAAGATGCGGCTAGTAATGTGTTAATTAATTGAAAAGAGATTGCTGTACCAACTGCTCTCCATAATCGTGGGGAAAAATATGTGCTATGGGAGGGAATCTATTGCAGTTTTATTAGTCAATAGAAAGGCAGACTCTCTCACATCATTACCCCAGAACTTTAATCTTCCCCTTTCTATAAGTATATTTTTCTCCTAGAGAGTATATTTGTTTCTTTTTTGTTATTTTAAGAAAAGTACATGTAAGACCTGTTAACTGGGAAATTCTGGTGCTGGCATCCATGTATTTTAAAGTTGCTGAGGTTGAGAAACATTGTTATAAAAATACCAGTGATAAGTTGGCATCATATATTCACCCTGCGGGGAAATCAAACAGAAGGCGAAATTTGTATTATGTGAAATTTGTATTATTTGTTTTAACAGTTGATATGTCCTCCATTGGCCAAGGGTGCAACAATAGTTTCCATTTTGACCACTATGGCCAATTGTTATATAGAGGTTATGCTCTGTGCTACCAGGCCTTGTATTTTCAGCTTTTCCTTTTTCTTGGAGGACTAAGTAGGAAAACCTAAGGCAACAGACTGGGAGTTAGCATTCCCAAAGGACAACTATTACAAGGAACTTATAGCCAGCATTTTCAAGCATTTTTCATGCATAGGGGTTACCTTTTATTCTACTAGTATAGCATTGTGGAATATGTGGCTTTCCCACAGGATTTGGTGCTCCTGTTTAACATCTACATGAAACTACTGGATGAGATTATCCGTAGCCACAGGGTGAGGAATCATCAATATCGTTGATGATATTCAACTCTACTTCTTCACCCCTCCACCAAGATGAGCCTTGATGAGATGTTGATGTCGTGCCCTGCTGCCTGGAGACTGTAAAGAAAGGTATGAATGGGGAACAACAGGTTTCCATGAACTCTGGAAAGACTGAATGACTTTGGTTTTTATGGCTTCTTGAATCTGAGCTTTTACTATCTTTGGCACTACCACCTATAGACTAGGGTGCAACTTGGGGGTCCTCCTGAATTCATGAGTCTTGGTTGATGAGCAGGTGGCAAACATGGCAATGAGGGCCTTTGTGTTGTGCATCAGCTGCCCCCATTCCTGGATGGTGAGGCTCTGCTCAGGTACTCTCACTCTGATCAGCTCCTGAACAGACTACTGAAATGTGCTCTACATGGAGTTGCCCTTCAAGAGTATCCAGAAGCTCCAGCTGGTGCAAAATGCCTCTAGGACATGTTACACTTCTGTTCTGTGAGTTACATTAGTTACCAATTTACTTCATGGTCCAATTTAAAGTGGTTTTAAAGTCCTACGTGGCATGTCGCTGGGTTATCTGAGGGAGCCATCTCTCCCATATTACATCTACCCATTTCATCAGGCATGTTGTGGAGCTTGTCTACTAAAGATACTATCTGATGGGACCAAGAGGAGCCTTTTCCGTAGCAGCACCCACCCGTTGGGACATCATCCTTCTTGAGATGAGGCTAGCCTCAAACCTTATAGAAAGCTTTTAAAATATTATCAAACCTTGGGATCTTCTGGTAGCAGGGAACCCACACAATGGCTACATCATGCATAACATTCTGATTTTGACCCTCTCATCACCTTACTTTTAACCATTTGTTTGAATTGGTTTTTATTTGATTGAAAATGTACCAGAGGGAACAATTAGCAAAGTTTGTGAAGTGCAATGTGGCTTTTTGCCAGGCAGTGTGCAAAGAAAATTGTCTTCCACAGCTTATGGAGAAATGTATAAATACAAGAAGGGTAATAATATAGTGCACCCTGCCATCCTCTGCAATGTGGGAAAAACCACCAAGTTTTTCTTTTACTTCTATTCTCCCCCCCCCCCCCGAATTAAAACCGCTGAGAAATAATGTCCTTTCCATTTTAGATTGCAGGAAGGATGTTGCCTATTTCAGCAATCCTGTATGCAATTCAGAACTCAGAAGGCTGGCATGTGAAGGGGGTAAAGTAGGCTATTGCATTCTACTTTCCTATCAGTATGGAATTGATAGCTCTGTAGTAGTTGGATACTATTTTGAAATAGCTGTGAATAAACTCATTCAACCCCAGTTGAATCTATCAAAGTTTTACATATAAAAATATTTGTTGTTTCTTCCTTTTGCCTTTCCATTTTTTTTTTTAAAAAAAACACTTTCCACACAGAAAGTTTTACAAATTGCTCATATTTCCAGTAATATGGATTTCAAAACAGAAATCTTCTGTGCTTACAATATTTTATTTCCATGATTTAAAAAATGGCAGATTTGGCACAGTTTGCAGGGACCTACTTAGAATATAGTAGCAATTCTCAATGACAAACAGCTTACTCTCTGTATCTTTTGCAGAAATTAGACATCACACAATTTTATCTGTAGGCCAGCACTTCCACCATACCCAAACATTTATTTCTCCAAAAACTATTGCTAATGACGACAAATATTTGTTTTACTTCAGGAAGGATTTAACAGTTCCAACACATTTACTCTTCTAATACTGTACCAAAAGAAAGAAGAGATGTACCTCCAATATTGTACATAATAGTATATACAAAGTACAGGCTTCTTGTTTTGCTTTTTGACAGGAAAATATATACACCGCATGTAGAGATTGGTGTAGAACAGCGTTTCCCAACCTTAGGAACTTGAAGATGCGTGGACTTCAACTCCCAGAATTCCCCAGCCAGCTATGCTGGCTGGGGAATTCTGGGAGTTGAAGTCCACGCATCTTCAAGTTCCTAAGGTTGGGAAACGCTGGTGTAGAAGATACAGAACAATTGAAAATGGCTTTTAAAATAAAAAAAATATTTCATTCCAAACCCATTATAGCTGCAATTAATTAAAAATGCATTGCGTGTACTCAAACCTGACTTCACAGGATTAGATTTTAACACAAAAACTGAAAATTGCTTCACTGTGCAACTGAACTGTGTTACATACAGTAGAATAAACAGTGCTGCCCTTCTTTTTTAAAATACATTTGCTTCAGCATTTGCTGGGTTTTGGCTACATGGATTTCAGTCTGTCTTTTCCATTACCTGTTTGTATTTTAAATATATTGCTCTAACATTTTGGCACTCACAGAGCCCAATCCATGAGGCTCTCTCTGGGCAGATTACGCCCTCCTACTTCCAGAGACAGTGTGATTGAGCAGCAAAAGTCCTTTTAAAAATTATTAGAATGCTGCTACAATAATGAAGCTAATTTTCACTTCACTTGTTTAGAAGCAAAAATGGCCCCAAAGATACATATATAGATAGATAGATAGATATTTAAATATACAATCTGTTCTTGCAGTGTTAGTTTTAAAAAACTATCTCAAAAGTTTAAATGTTTTTCCACCCCATGCTTGCATGATCACCTAAGATGGAAACACTGATTAAATATTTTTTTCCTTTCCATTTAAGCAGGTGAATTGGAAGAGTTGTTAACATTTTTAAAAGCAGCTACTGCTCATGCATAGTTATTTGTGTGCTACGCTACAGAGAAAAAGTAGGTTATTTCTCCATGCCTTGTGCAGTCTGAGCAGAATTTCAGATTGGCTGACATTGGAAACATTTCGGAGAACTGTAAAGTTGTAAGCAATATAGAATGCTTGCTGTGAATAGTTGTGGGAGATTATTTAGCACCATGTTCATGCCAACACTGGGAAAATAACTCCCCAAATTCTCTTTGAGAAATTACAGCCTAAGGCCACCTCTTGATATTTTGTAGGTTGCAAATCTGACTGAGGGCTCATAATCAGGCCAACTAGCTTCTTTTCTTCCTGCTTCTTAAAAATGTTTATTAAACTTATATACGGTAGTTACTGAAAGCCATCTTAAACTGTACATTGCTTTCTAGAAAAGGTTCAGTGGAAATCAATTTTAGCCTTGGAAGGTTTTCAATCCTTTTGGGCTATGGTCTATTTAGAAAATAAGCAAATTGGCTATTAAGGAGTTTGCTTGCATCTATCATGCTGAGATGCTTTCTGGAATCAAGAACAAATCAGAACTTGGAAACTGGCGACTTCAGAATTTATTGTTTTTTAAGTTAGTGACAGTCCTCAGCAATCAAGCCTTTCTCTTGAAACTATTCAGAAAACTGGGGATACCCACCAAAGCAAAAGTAATATAAAAGTAGAGCTTTGCCTTTCTGGTATAATCCAAAAAGGAGAATAAAATTCAAGCATATACACTAATCCTTCCTCAACTCCCTTCCTCAGATAGCAGAGAAAAGTAGGATGATGGTAATTAAGGAGTGGGCTTGGCTGTCTTCCACTACATTCTGATTAGCCTAGAGAAGATAATCCTGGCTAGCTGGGACAAGGAAGGATTAAGATCAGTTGTGGAATAAAAACTCTTCTCAAGTTAGAAGAGTTTCAAGTAGGCAGGTAAAAGTTTTTGCAGCTCTGAATCTGACATGCAGCCATGATCCCATAGGAAAAATCAGTCTTTTAGTGAGTCAACAATTATTTTAGGGGCTCATTGTAAGTTGCCTATTGTTGAAGGGTCAAAACTGGAAAAGTTCCTGCCTGTTCTCTCCATGTCAGGGGAAAGTCTATTATCTCAACAGAACAATGTTCAAATGAAGAACTGTAGAGTAGTAAGAAAAATTATGTTTCATGCTCACAATACCAGCATTTTCCAGGATTTTCCACATTATCAGTGGCAAAGAGAGTATTAATTTAGTGTTCAGAATTCTGCTCAGAAAACTAACAGCTGTCTTTCTTTCAAATGTCCGCTTAGATTACTTTCATATATTTATCAAGTGATATTTTCATATTTCATACAAGACATTACTTAAAAAGCATGGTTCCAGTTATCAACTTTTGGCTTTAAAATCAGGAAGATTTTAACAAAAAAAGGGCAAACCTATGAATAAAATTCCAGTTCCATGAAACATTTTACGGGCAACTTGTGTTGCAAAAACTGGATAATCTTATGTTTACTTTGCAGGGAATCTTACTAAACTTATGGGACTTGTTTTCTAATTTTAACTGAATTTGGCTACAAAATATGATAAATGTAATGCATTTGTGGACATCTTATATTGAGAATGATTTGTTACATATTACACAGATTAATTACAGTAGCTAAAAGGGTTATTAATACGTCTAGTTATAAAGGTTTCTGTATCACTGCTTAATTTAGATTACATTGCTTATTGCATGACTTTGTTCATAGTAGCAGCCAAGAACAATGAAAGTTCTTGGCTGAAAGTTCTGCACTTCATCTGTTCCTGCTAGTAAAAGACCTTACAGATATAAGTTGCCACTAAATATACTGATGGATACAGATAAAAGAAACATTAATGTGCCATCCTAATCCTTTCTGGCCATTAGCATCGAAGTTAGAATTGTTCCAATTTCTTTTAAGAAGTCTTCTCTTCTATCCTCTGAATGACATCAGTACTTTCTTCTGTGTGTAAGTAGAAATAGGAACTTTTAAGTATCTTAAACTTTTCACTAAAGTAGAATGATAGAAATCCATGGCTATTAATTAACAATCAATGAAGGTTTGTCATGTCAATGTGGCCCAACTTAATTATATCTCTTTCTGCAATACTTTGCTCAGCACTTATCTGGGGAAAGCACTTTACTTTTGAAAATGCAGCAGAAGCTGTTCCCATGTCACCCACAGATTTTAAGATAGGTGATTTAAGTATTTATATATGCAATATAAATCTCCATGTACACTTAAGATTCCAGCTGAGGGACACTTAATTGCATGTAAGATGAGAATTCTGCCAATGGGGGGGAGGGGGAGCGGGAAAACATATACCCAAAGGATAGTGAAATAGACAAAAATTGCCAACTACTACCTGCATTAAAAACATTCTTAATGCACACACACATTCACACAACCCTGTTGGGCAACTTGAAGCTTTCCAGGGGTACAAAGCAGGGTATAAAACTAGGAAAAATGAAGCGTTATATAATTGAGTTATTTTGATTAACAAGGTTGCCCATCACTTTGCAAAAAAATATATGCCTATTCACAACATGTGCCAAGGCTTTTCATGTGCTCTTAATGAAAGGGACACGTTCAGTAGGCATTGGGATTTATTAATATCAGTGCTCTAGGAGAGACATAATGCTGATCCTCCCTCTGGCCACCACAGGCAAAAAACCCTTCTGTCTTAAAAATTGGCAGCAATAGTGTAAGCTTTAAAAAAAGTACTCTAAAATATCCAGTAGCTTTGCCTGAGTGAAACATAATAGGAAGAAAGGAGTTCTGACTAATCCTGAGAGTTAATTATCAGACTGCAGTACTCAAGTCTAAAAATTCAAGATGTAGAGGAAATATGCACACACACAAACAGGGAGAAAATGATCTCCCAAATCCATATGATTTAATTTTATCACTGAGATTGTGAGGCCTTTTATAGGCAATTAAATATCCAAGCATTTGAAAAAAGTAGGAAAATCAAAAGAAAAGATCAGTTTAAATAATAGCCATAATCTGAAAAGAACAGTCAATTTGTGCACAGAATTTTTTTTTTTAAAAAACCATAACTATTATCATAAGAAATACAGGCTGGAATTTGAAACCTAGAGCATAAAACAAACACATTTCAGTTTGTTATCTCAGCATCAGTTGACAAGAAGTGTGATAAAATCAACTTTAATTCAGAATCCCTTTGGAGAAAATAAATCGGCACATAAACTCATCCTGATGCTTTTCAGTGTGCAGTCTCTTTTGTTTTTAGGACGATCCTATCTGGAATAGGAGTTTATTTTCCAATAAATGAAAACAAAAGTCTGTGTCATTTGTTGGAATTTGGAACCACTATAATCCAACATATAAAATATCATATTAAGCTGATTCATTGGATCGTCTGTGGAATACTTGAAGAAAGGGTAATTTATCCCAGAAATATGGTACATACTGGACTTATATCTAACTCAAGACAGTTTTGATTTTCTTAAATTTAGGCTGCAAATTATATCTCAAACACTTAGCAGACTATGAATCAAAAAGAAGGATAGGAAGGGTGAGAGAGAGTGAGAAAACCAGAAAATGAACTGTAATAGCTTGTTTTAAATTTTTAACTTATTTTTTCAGTTTGTCTGCTGAGTCCCCATGAAAAAGGGCTATTTAATTGAAATCTCATTCTGAAATATTTGGGTTCCCTTATTTCTGGAAGCACCATGAAAGTATATACAGTAAATAAGAAGTGTTTTATATGTGTGAGATCACATACTTTTTCTCTCTCTCCCATAAGATTAGTTTAACTATAAATGAACATATAGGTCTGTATATAAATATGCCTGAATCAGCCCAGGACTAGGCTTTCCAGGCACATTTCATAAGGATTTTCAACCTAAGACTGAAAATACGGAACCTAGTGTTTGAGAATGGGTATGCCTGAAAAGAGATGGAAGAGAGTGGAAAGTTAATAAATCTTGTAGCACTACTGAGGACTGTAGTCATGCGCAAAACCCACTTAGTCCGTGGCAACAAAAACATCCAAAATAACAAACACCTTATTGTTTTCCCTGTAGTGGTTGAAGCAAGAAAATCCTTTCTACCAATTTCCAAGTCATGTGGTCATTGAAATGTCTCCCAGTGACCAGACACTTGAACAAGGCGTTGATTAGTTACCAGTAATAAGCTAATTAATTGTGCCTTTCCCTCATTGATTTCACAAGGATCTCAGGCTTTCTGTCTCAGGTTACACAGACTTTTGACATCCTAGTAAATGCCAATGGTGGTGTAATGCGAGGCTTAATTAGCTGGATCTTTCTTGGCGGGAACATTCCTGGCACCAGTAACTTATGAACTAATCTTTAGTAGAAATTCAATACTAATTAAATAGAAATTGTAAGGTCTCCTTAACAGAGTTCCCTAAGCTGAAACAAAAATGCTGTATTCACAGTAGGGTTTTCAGTTTTACACAGTACAAGACTTGTCAGTAGACTGTTGAGAAGCTGAGGCAACTGCAGCGCTTGAGGAATTTGTTTTGGGGAAAACTGCTGGCTTTGGCCTGGTGGCTGGAGGTTTGACCTGGGCAGCCGTTTTGACAGATTTTGCTGGCCTGAAGGCACAGGGAATGTCGCTTGCCATGCTGGCACTCCGCTGAAAGGCTGGTTCTGGGTCCTTGAGGATTTGAGTATGCAAAGGGCTGGAAGGCTCAGAGGTGGGTGCAACTACAGGGGACATTTTCAATGGCTCCAGCGTATCAAGAACAACATCTGGTGTGTGTTTCACATTGCTTTGCCTTTCCAGCTCTCGCAACTCATTCAGAGCAGAATTCATAGTAGCTTCAATATCCTGCAAAAAAAGAAGTTGGATATGACTGTTAAAAGCTGGGTTGATCAATTATCTATACTGAATAAGAAATATGAAGCAAAATGGACAGTGGTAGACTCAAAGGCATGGAAGGACTTGGAGCCAAAATTGATCTCCTTGGCAAGACTAGTATCATCCTTGCCTTGAACTAGAAAACTGCTAATATCTAAAAACCTGTCGCTAGCGTTTTAGATGGCAGACAGCTTAGATGTCAAAACGGCTGCAAGTTTTCATATAATTTATATAAGTGAGCTGTAGCTATTTTCTCTGAACTTCATCAACATTCGCAGTCTCATTTTTTTAATCCTTGAAACTAAAGCTCAGAAAATCAGTGAATTCCATGGTTTTATTCTGATTCTAAAGGATGATGATTTTTAAATGGAAGCTTTTTTAAAAAAGCTCTTGATTGGTAAACCTACTGCAGCAAAAAATCTCGAGCAGATTATAACAGAAGTTAGAAGGGCATACTGATTTATATTTTCCTCAAATCTGTTTCCTCAATCTATGAAACAGGAGAAATTACCCACATTTTGAGTATTTTTATCCATTCCTTTGATATACCAAGCTGAACCTTGAGAGTGGTGAGATTCCTGAAAAGAATGGAAACATGCTTAGCTGCATGCTAGCTTCATGGTTAATGAGTGGTATTCCACTTTGCATCTGGAGCGTGGCATATCTCAGCATCTCCTCATTGATGCTACATATTTTATGGTATTTTAAACATCCATAAGCTCTGGAGATGAATGAAAAATGTTGCTCCTATGACACTTGTCTGTTTATGTGGATAATGCAAGAGACAAGTAGGGAAATGTGTCAGGCCAATCTCTTGTTTCATTTTTAATTCTAAAAATTTACTTAGCATTTCAGCTATGGATGTGGGCTTCATTGGCATAATAGATTTTTGGACAGCTGAAATGATTTAACATTTCCATGACTCACAGTTTGGCTACAACATTTAAGTTTCCTCATAGATATTTTAAAAGGCACTAGGGAAGGTAAATCAGTCCAGGAGGAGAAAGAGGAGGAAGCAAAGACAGTAACCCAATGCCTTTGACTTTAGTCTGAAAAGATTTTAAAGCAAAATACAGATCTCTGAGAGATAGTGGTGTCAGATGAAAGATGAGTATCTTGCAGAGTTTGAAATCAGACCTGGGAGGATATGAAAGGGCAATTATAATTTAATGTAACCCTTTTTAGTTTTATTGATCGGATTCCCTTATAGAAACGATGAATTACATTTTGGCAGAAAGAGGATAAAAGCAGATTTTAATTGAAAGCAAAAAGATATAAGCCATTACAAACTTTGTAAAGAGATATCAAAGCCATGATATCCAAGTAAATGGCAAGGATAAAACACATTAGTAAAGAAGAGAACCATAACAGGTATTACCAATTAGACTACAAAACAGGAAATATAGACTCTTGTCCAGGTTGGTAAAAACCCAGCCATAACATCTACCTATTTTTTGGACAACATCATAGAATCGGAAACGATGTTAATATTAATTTAAGCCTGCAATTACATGTTTTTGAAATAAGTAATATAAGAATACATGATTAGTATAAGGTTATATCCCACTGGTCATCTGTTTATATCTTTTGCATTTCAACATAACTGGATAAGAATAACAAGTAAGACCTTCTTATATTTATATTCTATCCCTTGAGAATGGCACAAGACTCTACTTGCATTTAGCTAATCTAAAAAAAAAAAGCTAAGGTCAGAACTGTTTAGCACTTGGATGAGAGACCTCAAGGAAAGCCCATGGTTGTTGGCCATATTGGGAAGTTGGGAAAACATCCTGAAAGAATGGTAAGCCACTTTTGTACTGTTGCAAAGAAATTATATGAATATCCTTCAAAATTTGCTTGAAGCTACGAAATTAGTCAGGAAAAACAATGACATGAATTAGCTACAGAGGGAGTTAAAGGCTATGGCTTAGCCAATTAAATAGAAGAACTGCTACCATCCTAAAACCTTCTTTTCGGTGTGCTGCCATTTAGAATATGACAACATTATGACGTTTTCCCTTGATTCCAGTATAATTTCAGTTTTGGAATGCCTTGCTTTGTACTGTAATATTCTCAGTTTTTTTACAGACCTATCACATATTGGAAAAGGAAAAACTGGCCAAAAATCCAAGCATAACTGAAGAACAAACAATAGTGAAAACCTATTGTTTATGTGTAGTACACTGTTGTTGATGGAAGGGTTTTTTTTAAAAAAAAAAATTCCATCTGCTTTAGTATGGCTTATTTCTAATGTCTTTAAAATGTGGGCAGAGCTGCTAAAAAGAGCTAATCAAACAAAATTGCATACAAGGCCCTCCTGCTGAACTTAAGATTTTAAAGCATATTTATATTGGCTTGTATCTCATGCTGAACTACTTTAACCAGAATGCCGGACTATCGACCTTTTAATGAAAGCAATACATCAACAGTGAAGAGATGGAGAGCCCCATGTTTGTGCATGTTTTAAGGCAGGCTTCACCATTCAGCTTGGGAGAAACTTCCAGCTAAGAGACAAGATATTTCCCTGTGTGGGCTTGGTTTAAATGTCTCAGCATCCATATCCGGTCACAGCTGTGTATACACACATGCAGGGAATACCAGCCCATATTTCTGCCAACAGAAACAAAGAGAGCCGCTTTGTTCAAAGGATAGCTTCTTATCACAGACAGACACTGAGAAACACAAAAAAAGAATTAGGAAAGTCCTAAAAAACAAGGCAGGTGGCTGTTCTTCTTGATGTGTTCTCTTGTGACTCTTCAACATCTAACCAGTTAGGCACACACAGAATTGACTACAGTTTGAAAACAATGACAAAGAAAGCCCTGTTTTTCTAACATTTTGTGCTCAAGAGATTCAAATGCTGTTGGTAGAAAAGATGCTGGAATCTTAAAAAGCATCTTTTTAAAGAAGTGGCTCAGATTCCATAAGGTTCTTGCAAATATTTTCCCAGATGATTTATGAGAAGTAAAATGACATAGTAAAGCTTTATGAATAATAACAGTGGTCAGAAAGCCACAGATTGAAGAAATAAATCAAATCTTAATTCAGATAGCTATTCTGCAAAATAAGAGGAACTATACTGGTGAGCGTGATTATGATGCTAATATAGATTTTGTTCCCTTTCTGTTGGTCTAATTAGGACTTTCCTTTATTAGCTGCAGAAAACTAAAAGGATGTAAACATTTTCAGATCTATTTACATATAAGGTAGATTATATAAGACGTGATAAGAGATGGTCTTTGATTATATAGGGTAAAATGCAATTAACAAACATACGCTATGTAAGCATAAGATTTCCTGAATCTGTTTATAGGTAACTACAATTCTATGCTGTCAAATGTTTGAGCAATGCAAAGAGAAAAAATTGATTTTCTATTTATTGGTGCTACTTTAGTTAAAGGGAACATGAAAATCTGGCCAATTCCCTCAACAGTATTGACTATGAAAAGTTTTTCTGTTATATTACTTATAATAGAGAACATATTTTTAGCATTTGGGTTCACCTCCAGAAACAAAATAAGCTTCTCCCAAAGTTTAGGAAGTTACAAAGTTCTCAATAAAATATGTATGTCTCTATTTAGTGGAGATGCTTTTCGGCACAGGATATGGGTCTTTTCCGGCCTCCTTGAACCTGTGAATATTGATCCTACACAGACAAAATGTAGTAATTGTTTCATGCTTTGGGGACTGATTAAACATGCAGCAATCACAAACTGAGCTGATGTTTTAGAACTGAAAAGCAGACTTTCAAGGTTTTAAAAAATTGTAAAATATTCAGATTTGAATTTGAAATTCAAAATCAAAGGTTACCTCATAATTCAAAACTTGACTTGTTTTGATCACCTCTAAGGGGACGCTTCCTGATCTGAAGCAAATACTGAAGCAAAATATACATTATTGACATCAAATAACACTTGTTGCCCACATCAAAATATTCAGAGAATATCTGGAAAATATTTTGAGTATTCTATGAATGTAATGGATATCAACATCAAACTCACGCAAGAGATTTTTAAACGATTGCAGGAGATGAAAGAATCAATTTGCACCCCTTTGAAGGTTACCCTGGCCTAGAATTTCATTACCTGTGCAATGACTTCAGGATCCATGGGCCGGTGGTTGTTAAAGCTCTTTGATCTTCCTGCAGTCACGTTCTTCCGGATATGGGGGCTATCTATCCTGTTCTTCAGGGAGGCATGCCTACTGAGAGAATTGAGACTCCCATGGCCACTGATGGAGCATGCATCTGGGACTGGTGCATCCTTTGGGAGGCTTTGGCTCATAATGGGCTGTGAGGAAGGACGAGCGCTGGCTATAGCTCCAGGTGCTGTGGGTTCCCCCAGTGAGCTGGGTAATCCATGGCTGTCACTCTGACGGAATGCTCTTCGTATACTCCCTGACTCAGGCTTCTTTCTTTGTCTGTCATTATAAAAGCAACACAAAAACATATTTTTCAAACAACATGGATAGAAATAACTTCTGGACAAAGGAAATTTCAGAAAGGAAAGAAAGTTGCTCAGTAAGCATTCTGCAGAAACAACTACTCTAATTGTTAAGACACAACGTCCAGCCAGTGTGTGTATTAATTAGAATGGAATATGAACTAAAGTAGCTGGGGCCACAGGCACCGGCTATTGGCAGTAATATATGGAGGCCATGGATTCTTAAAATGTTAAATTAGTGTTTCACCACTGAGTTTGGTGTGTGATTTAGGATCTGTAAGCTTCCCTTCTTTGAAATAAGGAGGAAAAGAGTAATTATACATTCTGCTCTGATTTCTTTGAAATGATGAGTTACAAATGGGCAGCATTATAATTGTAGCAAATATTTGTAAACAAAATGTGGATTTCAACAGCAGATTTCAGCATTGGTGGCAATTTAAAGTATTCATCGCAGTAGAATACCTTGATGACAAATGCTGAAATAACAAATGGGCAAAAGATAAATTGGGATTCCTTCAAGATCTGAATGTGATGCTCCATCAGCTCAACAAATCAAGGCAGTTCAGGAATTCTTCAATTTTTAAAAACATTGTATGAACAAGATGGATATTCACAAGGTGAGAATAGATTATGTCAAAAGCATGTGTAAGTATTTAAATTTCCAATTATTCAGACTTTGGAACTTTCCATTTGGAGAGTGAAACAGTTGTTCTGAGTGTAAAAAGAAAATATTTCACTGTTGTTGAAGTAATTTAAATTCAAAACAGTTCCATTCTTAGTTCAAAACACTTTTTTCCAATCTATACATTTCTGGAATGCTTTCAAAATCTTTGCATTTCAAACACCTGCTTCACATTCAAACTCGGGCATTTCAAAATGGATGGAGTATATTTCACTCGCAGAACAGGTTGAACGTGCAACTTTTGCAGATCCATATTGTGTTGCACATAGTAAGAAACAGAAACTTTATCTAACCAAAACCTATTTTTATATTTTGGTATTTAAATAAAAAGCAATACTAGATACGAACTGCTATATCATATAATCATGTGAACTGCGCTAAAGAGAGCATCTTCCCTATGTGGAGCCCTTATAATAAATCAAAGATTTTATTTCTCTGCATGTGAGTTTACAGAAGCTAACCCTGGGAAAGTTATATAAATGGAAATCAAAGAACACAAGCCATGAAGAAAATAATGTGAATCCTTCTTTGACCCTGATGGGAGACAGTGAGAACACAGAATCAAGCAAGTGGCACGGTAAACTTTCCAGTGCTAAAAAGTGTAACCTAAATACTTGAAAAATTAATAACTCTCATCAACATTATAGATTTGGAGATCATAATAAAGGTAAAGGTAAAGGTTCCCCCGCACATGCGTGCTAGTCGTTTCCGACTCTAGGGGCCGGTGCTCATCTCTGTTTCAAAGCCGAAGAGCCAGCACTTGTCCAAGGACGTCTCCGTGGTCATGTGGCCGGCATGACTAGACGCCAAAGGCGCACGGAATGCTGTTACCTTCCCACTGTAGTGGTCCCTATTTTTCTACTTGCATTTTTACGTGCTTTCGAACTGCTAGGTTGGCAGAAGCTGGGACGAGTAACAGGCGCTCACTCTGTTACGCGGCACTCGGGATTCGACCCGCCAAACTGCCGACCTTCTGATCAACAAGCTCAGCGTCCTAACCCACTGAGCCACCGCGTCCCTTAGGGAGATCATAATAGCACCTGATTATTTTCAGTTCACAAAAAATAGTACTTTCTTCCTAACCAATGGACCATTTTTATGCTATAAAGAAATGCTGATATAGCTTACTTATTGATATTTGCAAGATAAATATCAGCCACATGGCTGCCGCTTGGACAATTTGAACCAGCTCTGGCTGTCACTTTTTCTTCAGGTGGCTCAGAGTTTATTTCTACTTCAGATTTTGGGCTTGATCTTTCAGACATCCCATCCTCACTAGGAAAGAAAGAAAGAAAAAAAGAACATACAACAACTCTGTTTTATCCTCAAGCTGCACTATTAGGGTATAAAACATAGGTGCCACAGACATTTTTTGCAACACAATTCTTTTGCTTCCCATTATCTCCTTTTACTCCCTTGCTTAAAGGGATCCTTCCTTAGAGGAGCCAAAAAGCAGTTTGAAAAACTATCAAGGAAGATTTTATTGATAAATTCAGAAACATAAAACATAGAACCAATGTTCACAAGACACTACATGAATGAATGAAAAACGTTTCAATGAATCATCTTCAAAAATAATGTTAAATTGATTCCTGCACAGCAGTAAAAATAACATACGTGTCCTGGACAACAATGTACTGATGAGGGATCAAACCATCAATGCCATTGTGACGGCCTTCCCACCAGTCGTCAGAAGCCCGGTGATAAAGCAGGAGGGACGCCCCCTTTTTAAAAGACAGCTCACGTGCGGTTCTGCCCGAGTAATCAAATTTGGCTATTGCTTCAATGGGTTCACATTCTACAACAAAATGAGAACATTTGAATTTGTATACAGTATGTGTGTATGCTCTCAGACTTGTTTATTTGGAGGCTGTAGGACATTGTGCATAAAGACATTAACAGAAGCACAATTTTATAACCCAGTGACCATTTTATAATCAGCTAGGTACCATCCACCTTAAAAAAGGGAAAGGTAATATAAATCAGCAAAATTAACATTGGCAACTAACAGAGTGACATCAGATTTTGAGGGCAGGTACAGCAAAGGTAATGCATGTCACCCCTTCTCTCCACTTCTTTCAGCAGCTTTCCATTGTGGCCTTTCCCACAGGCCACCCAATTTCCCAAACTTGGAAGCACCTTCCCTTCCTTCTATGTCCTCAAACACTGCTTCCACCAATGTGCTGGTCTATGCTTCTCTCTTTATTGCAATGATCTAAGGAGACTCAGTGTAACAATGGCCCATGAGCCCCTCTCCCCATAAAAGTCTTGCAGGATTTCCCTTTCTTTCCAATACATTTGCCAATATCCTTGGCTTTTCCTCTTCTTACCCTCCTGAACAATTTCTGTTCACTACCTTCCCTACAACAAAATACTCCTCATTTTGTTCCATCACATCCAAAATGTCTGTTTTGATTAAGGTGCAAACCATCCCAAAACAGTTGTTTCATGCACAAAAACACTGTGCACAGAAGGTTCTGCACATCTTTAACTAAAACACTTATAAATTTAATACCAATGTCCAGTGTGTTAAATATGCTGCCATCAGATAAAATGTGTGAATCTAAAAATATTGCTAATTGCCCAATAGCAGTGGAAGGAAAAGAGCTTTATTGCAAAAGGAATATAATGAAATCAATTTCCCTTATAGCTTATTTTTCAGAATTCATAATGCTGTTTTTCAGGTTTTGTGCAATATCCACAACAATGTTCTTCCAAGATATTTCACTATTTCATTCCAAATATGAGAAAAAATGGGACTGTGAAGAATCTATCAGACACAACTTACCATCATCACTTGTATGGTGTTCAATAGTTATATCCTGAGTGGCATCTTCTGTGGAGACACTCTCTCCATGGGGGCTTTCACTGCAGAAAAAGAAATACACAGAAAATTAGACTTATGGCTGCAATCTTTATAGTAACCACATCATTAAAATGATATGTGGTACTTCAGGTATCACCTTTTCACCTAACATTATCTTATCTTTACTTAATTCTGGTTTGAAAAGCAATGTTGAATAAAGCTACCGTATATACTTGAGTATAAGCCGACTCGAATATAAGCCGAGACCCCTAATTTTACCCCCCAAAAATGGAAAAAGTTAGTGACTCGAGTATAAGCCGAGGCTGGGAAATGCAGCAGCTCACCTTATGCTCCTCTCCAGAGATCTTCCCTCAGCAGCGGCCGGCAAAGTAGCTCGCACGCGAAACAAGCCTGGCAGAGGAGCCGGAGCAGCGAGCAGAGGTGCCCGGCCCAGATCCTGTAAGGCCCGGCCGAGATGCGCCCCCAGCAGCGGAGCTGCTCCGGCTCCTCTGCCGGGCTTGTTTTGCATGTGAGCTACTTTGCCTGACGCTGCTGGGGTCGCGTCTCGGCCGGGGCCTTTCAGGATCCGGCCCGGGCGCCTCTGCTCGCCCTCAGCAGCACCTGGCCCGGAATCACATGCGAAACAAGCCCGGCAGAGGAGCCGGAGCGGCGAGCAAAGACGCCCGCCCGGATCCTGCAAGGCCCCGGCCGAGACGCACCCCCAGCAACGGAGCCGCTCCGGCTCCTCTGCCGGGCTTGTTTCGCATGTGATTCCGGGCCAGGTGCTGCTGAGGGCGAGCAGAGGCGCCCGGGCGACCCCAGCAGCGTCAGGCAAAGTAGCTCGGCCGCGCGCAAGTCCTCGGTAAGTTCTTTTTTTTTGTTCACTGGAGTATAAGCCGAAGTGGATTTTTCAGCCCAAAAAGTGGGCTGAAAAATTCGGCTTATACTCAAGTATATACGGTATATATTATCAAGTACTTCAAACTAAATATGCTCATAGTTGAGGGAGTGATCATTTTTCTCTTTGATTTTATTTCTGAATGGGAAAAGAAGCTCCTTCATGACACCAGAGGATAGAGATGAAATGCTTCAGATAGCATGTGATATCCTGAAATAAGTGAGGTATGGTGAAAAATATCTACACTAGCAATAATGATCATGTGAATTTGTCTTAATCTGAGCCAAATCATTGATCCAAGTATCTCAGCATGATCTATTTTTTATGGCTGGTGGAAAAGGTTTTTCTCTATCAATGATGCCTGATAATTTTAAATCTAAATCTGTGGCATATGAGCTCTGTTAGTAAATTTTAACTTCTCTAACATTTTGCTGAAACATGCCTCGAATATGAAATGTTGGAGGCAAGGATCTTCAGTTCAGTATTGCTTTAACTCAGAAAAAAATACTTGTTAACCTAAGGTTCTGATAATCCTGAGGATCCAACTATTTCAGGGAGTGCTCCCCCATCTCCTCGTTGAATTCTTTTGTAGTTAATGGAAGGTGATTTTGTTGTTGTTGTTAGCTGCGAAGTCGTGTCCGACCCATCGCGACCCTATGGACAACATTCCTCCAGGCCTTCCTGTCCTCTACCATCTTCTGGAGTCCATTTAAGCTCACGCCTACTGCTTCAGTGACTCCATCCAGCCACCTCATTCTCTGTCGTCCCCTTCTTCTATTGCCCTCGATCTTTCCCAGCATTAGGCTCTTCTCCAGTGAGTCCTTCCTTCTCATTAGGTGGCCAAAGTACTTGAGTTTTAGCTTCAGGATCTGGCCTTCTAAAGAGCAGTCAGGATTGATCTCCTCTAGGACTGACCGGTTTGATCGCCTTGCGGTCCAAGGGACTCGCAGGAGTCTTCTCCAGCACCACAGTTCAAAGGCCTCAATTCTTTGGCGCTCAGCCTTTCTTATGGTCCAACTTTCACTGCCATACGTTGCAACTGGGAAGACCATAGCCTTGACTATACGCACTTTTGTTGACAGGGTGATGTCTCTGCTTTTTAGTGTGCTGTCTAGATTTGCCATGGCTTTCCTCCCCAGGAGCAAGCGTCTTTTAATTTCTTGGCTACAGTCCCCATCTGCAGTGATCTTGGAGCCCAGGAAAATAAAATCTGTCACTACCTCCATTTCTTCCCCATCTATTTGCCAGGAATTGAGAGGGCCAGATGCCATGATCTTGGTTTTCTTAATGTTAAGTTTCAACCCAAGTTTTGCACTCTTCTTCTTCACCTGCAACAAGAGGCTCTTTAGTTCTTCTTCACTTTCTGCCATTAGAGTGGTATCATCTGCGTATCTTAGGTTGTTGATATTTCTTCCGGCAATCTTAATTCCAACTTTTGATTCATCTAGCCCTGCCTTTCTCATGATGTGCTCTGCATATAAGTTAAATAGGCAGGGCGACAGTATACAGCCTTGCCGGACTCCTTTCCCAATTTTGAACCAATCAGTGGTTCCGTGTCCAGTTCTCACTGTTGCTTCTTGACCCGCATATAGGTTTCTCAAGAGACAAATAAGATGGTCTGGTACTCCCATCTCTTTAAGAACTTGCCACAGTTTGTTATGATCCACACAATCAAAGGCTTTAGCATAGTCAATGAAGCAGAAGTAGATGTTTTTCTGGAACTCCCTAGCTTTCTCCATGATCCAGCGTATGTTGGCAATTTGATCTCTAGTTCCTCTGCCTCTTCGAAATCCTGCCTGCACTTCTGGTAGTTCTCGATCCACATACTGCTGAAGTCTAGCTTGTAGGATTTTAAGCATGACTTTACTAGCATGAGAAATGAGTGCAATGGTGCGATAGTTTGAACATTCTTTGGCACTGCCTTTCTTTGGAATTGGAATGTAAACTGATCTTTTCCAATCCTGTGGCCATTGTTGAGTTTTCCAAATTTGCTGGCAAATTGAGTGTAGCACTTTTACTGCATTGTCTTTTAAGATTTTGAATAGCTCAGCTGGAATACTGTCACTTCCACTAGCTTTGTTGTTGCTCAGCTTTTCTAAGGCCCACTTCACTTCACATTCTAGGATGTCTGGCTCGAGGTCAGTGACCACCTCATTGTGATTATCAGGGACGTTAAGCTCATTCTTGTATAGTTCTTCTGTGTAATTTTGCCACCTCTTCTTAATCTCTTCTGCCTCTGTTAGGTCCCTGCCATTTTGGTCCTTTATCATGCCCATTTTTGCATTAAACGTTCCCTTCATATCTCCAATTTTCTTGAAAAGATCTCTGGTCCTCCCTATTCTATTATTTTCTTCTATTTCTTTGCACTGTTCATTTAAGAAGGCATTCTTATCTCTTCTAGCTATTCTCTGGAATTCTGCATTCATGGAAGGTGATAGAGAAAATCAAATGCAGAGGTCCCATGGCAAAATGCCACTTGAACTTGGAGATTCCACATTCCTGCTGTTATAATACAAAAGATTTTTCTAAAATGTATGATGGAAGTATCTTGTAGGTTTTGTTGCAACATGAAAGAGTTTAATTAAAAAAGGGACATCTATCTGTCTTGCAATGATTTTGCTATATAGTAAATATAGATTTCTTTCTATATTCTTTCTATATTTCTTTCTATATTCTATAAGTCCAAGGGCTCAGAAATAATTTGCTATGGAAAGGCATGTAAATACTTCAATTATGTTGGCTCACCTATCAATCTCTCTCCCCAAAACATAATAAAAAAATGTCTGTTTTCAAACCGCCTGGTATGTATGTATGTATGCATGCATGCTGTGTTGCATTGTATTTCATTTTTTAACCATCCATCTCTCTCAGAATAGCTTTCACCTTCTATTTTTCAGCAGGCTATTAAAAAACCCAAAAACCTAAAGTCCTAAAATCACATGTGAATATAGAGGAGACTTGGTACAAATTTGAAAAAGAGAGAGGTTAAAAGGATAATAAAAGTGAAATAGATGCCATCAGTATGATTCAAGATTCTGTTAGTACTGAGGTAGAAAACCAAATCTGAACCAAAGGCCCTTTTTTCCATACTGGGGTGGAGTAGATATTATCACAGTCAAAGCTTTGGTGATCAGTGTTTCTCATCCAACTGAGCAGACAAAGGCAGAAGTACTCAATCTTTTCCAGTACATTCCCTGTCTTAGTACTAAGGCGGAAAAACAAGCTTGTTGTTAATCAATCATAGATAACAAAGACCAGCCCTTTTCCACCGTGCAATGTCCTGTATTTCTTGTGATTGACTCACATGCTGGCATGTGGGTCTTTCTTGGTTAAGCAGTTATGAAGATGGGGAGGCTTAGGCATTCCTCCCACATTTCATTCCAACTCCCTTCTCTTTGTGAAGGAGCTCGTTTGTGTTGTTCTAGTGATGTGCAGCAGAAATAGGGGCAGAAGCATGCTATGGTGAATGTCTGTATTTGCAGAGGAAAAAAAAGACAGGACTCTGATATGGGAATGTTTCTCTGTGTTGACACTATTCCTACGGTGGAACAGATCAACTTTAAATTTTACAAGGATAAACAGAAACAAGAATGTGAAAACTGATATTTTCAATAATCTCAATAAATAGTAGATATAAGTTCATGATCTAGTATCAAAATACGTTCTTATACTTTATGCAAATGTCAAAATAATAGTTAAGGTCACTCAATTCCAAGAAGAGGTCTGTGTGGTCTAGAATAAGTCCAATACATAAATTAAAAACACATTAAAAACCACATATTGCCTAGACAATTCCTTTTTTCATTTTTTACAAAACCTAAATGGATATATTTAAATCTCCCCAAATCTTATGCACCAATATCTCCTTTAATCTTTCTAAAATTAAGCTGATTTTCTCTGTTTTTAAGAGGTTTAAAGGGCAAGGCTACTTAGAGTTGATTGATTGGAGTGATCTCTAAGCCATATAACAATAAAAAAAGGATGGCTTAAGATTTTGCAGTATTTCAGGCACCTATTTTGCCCCTTTGCTGTGGGAATCAAAAATGTTGGTCTCCATACTTTATTTCTGGGTGACTTCACCAATCATGTACCTTGGGAGGTAAAAGCAAAATCAAAAGATACCATCATTATAAATTGATTTTTTTCATCAATCAACTTATAGTAACATACTCCCTACAGTACTGTTAGACATTTTTGTTAGCTATTTTTAATAAAAGTGTATTTATTAGTGTTTGTACACACATTTAATAAAATTTAATCGCAATTACTGCATAGAAACTCACAAAATATTAGCTGCCCTAAAAATCTGCACCTTAAATTATGTTAATTATGAATACAAAATACATACATATGTTTCTGTATTTTCCAAGGAAGAATAAAATATATAAAACTAGTAACTGAAATTTCATAATTAATTTTAAATAAAGTATATAATTAAAATGTAATGACATGCAGTGGAGAAAAAAATTATACTTCCAAGTTAACATTTTACTGAAAAACGCTCCCTTTCTCTAAAAATATATTTTCTTTCTTACATGACCATTTATTTATATGCTGATATGGGAGATATGGAAGAATAACAAACAGAAATTACCGTACAAATGGAAAAATGTCTTTTTTTTTGTTTAAAGCAAATTTGTTTAGCTATTACCAGACTCCTGCTGCAAAGCTATGAAATCCAAGCAGTGCTGTAATTACGAGGTATCACAGATGGTGACCAGTTACTAAAGTTGATGATTCTCCAAATTCAATTACTTTGCACAGAAGAAATTTCCTGAATTTCTTAATCTTTGAAGAAAGAATTGTAGAATGTGTTGACATAGTAGTCTTTCCTCTTATCTTAAAGCTGTGTTGGGTAACTGCACACTTGTATCCTGGTATTATGGACATTACAACTTCCTCAGACTAATAAACCCACAATTTTCAGATGATTTTCAGAATCAAAATGTTCAGTACAATTTGTGTTGAGTAAGTGGATAAAGTTGTCATGTTTATGGATATCTGTGCCACCTGGAAAAATGGCTAAGTGATATTAGTACTACCCTCCAAGTGACAGAAACTAATGCTATGTAATCTAAAATGCAGGAAAAAAGGCAAAACTACAGTGTGAAAAGATCTTTCATAATCAGAATTAAAATACTGCTTGTGAACTGGCTTAATTTAGCTGCCTGTCTTCAGTAATTACTTTTTGTGCATCTAGCTTAAGAAGTTTTGATAAAGAATTTGCTCAAACTTTGTATTTTTCACTTAGGGATCATATATAACGTTGCTTTTAATCTTCAGTTAAAACTGGTGGATTTAGCAGGGCCATAATTATGAATTCAGCAAACTACTAATCTGAAAAATCTCTAGAAATACTCCTTGCTGTTCTTTCCGTACTCTTCCCTCACCTGAGGATTAGACACAAACCTCAGATTCTACACTATTTCTAAATCTTCTTATCATATGGAAAAATAAACACTGAATATAAGAAGCTCTCTTCTACTTCAAGTAGCATCAAACCTAGTGGTGCCAGCTGGATGCTTTGGTCTACTTAATGATTCAGCATATACTGTATAGAGGCAAAAGAATTAGAGCTCAAAAATGGTAACCCTGCTGTGAGTGCTAATCACTTCATGATTTAGAGAAGACCAAAGAAATTTAGAATCCACAAACATATCAGCAGCAATATAATTGCAAGGTAGTGGCCTGGGAGTTGGAGAAAACATGTTTCATCAGCAAGCAGGAGAAGCTAAAGGTTTGTTTTAGCTCCTTAAAATAAGCACTCCTGCATTTGGCAGCCAGTAAGTCTCACTGTAAGAAGATGGGTCTTCCTTAACATTAATTTCATGATCCCAAGAAGCACATTGCTTCTCAAGAACTCCTTGATCTACTGTTGAAAAAGAGTTATTCAGGGAAGGTTTGGAAAGATCTCTCAATGATTTGGACTTGTGATTCATCCAATTCTGAGCTGTTACTTCTTTTGGATAACTGTTACTTCTTTTTTGTGGGGAGCAAACATATTACATCCACGATCTTACAAATGTAAATTAACATAAATGATGGAGAATAATGGAAATTAAATTGCTTTTGAAACTACCAATTAGAGAGACTCAGTTTGCAAAAAACACACAAAAATATTAAACATTTTATATTGGCCTCCAATATTTTTTTTTCAAAATTGTATTTTATTTTCTTAAAATAGTATATACAGGTAAATGTCAAGCCAGAAACAACATTACAACTAAGCAAATGTATTTACACAACATTTAGAATGTCTTGGCAAACCTCTTTGGAAGATTTAATTCTATTCCAATGCAATGAGAAGTGTCTTCAACTGTCCATAGTTATAGATAAACTATTTACCCAAAGGAAAATTTCAAGCCAATTTTTCACAGTAGGTACTTCTGTTTCTTTTACTGTTTATCATAATTTAGAAGCTTTGTTAAAACTTGAACAGCTGAAGCAGTAGAAACCCATTTTCCAGGCCTTGTTCCCCTGCTGAGGATGCATGTTGTCCCTACAGGTTCCAAATAAAGACATTACCAGAAGCTCATTTTTATAGCTCTGTGACCATTTTATAATCAACTTAGGAACATTAATCTTTAAAGAAAGGGAAAGGCAATATAAAGAAAATTAAGACTGGCAGCTAATAGAGTGGCTTCAGCTTGGTGGAGAAAATGTGAAAATAAAATTTTTGGCTGATTGGGATGGCACTTCAGAAAAAGAAAAGTGAAACCAACCTAATTGATTGCCCAAAGGTGCAACTAAATCAGTTGGGGGGGGATCATTTTAACAGTCTTTCTTTCAATGAATGGAACAAACAAATCCCTTCCTGTTTCTAACTTCTTGTATCCCCCTCGGCATCACCAACCCTGATGAAAAAGGTTATTCCTGCTGAATTGTTTGCAAATGTTGGCTTCAGAATGAAGACACAAACAGGCCTCTTGTGTGTGGTATTAGAGAGAAAAGAAGGCTTTCTCCCTTGTTAATGCTACTCTGAAATTAAACCATTCTGAGCTTTCTTGGCTCACTTGCTATCAACTTTGCCTCTGAAGGAAAGCTGCTTGAGACATGCTGAGAAAAGTGATGGATGTCAATGATGGATCCAGGCAGTGTGCCGGTACAATATTTCCACAATCTGGCTATGGCGATTACCATAATATCATTAGACAGTTCCATGAACAAGACTGACTGGATTACTTTTCTATAATATAATAATAATGTGTAATCATGCCAGATACCTTCTGCCACTACAAGAGGTCTATATTTTAAGTGTGGGAAACCTGGTTGCATTTAAGTCTCTCAGCTCCAGCCATTTTGTCTTTACACAAATACAGATAACAAAAAGAGGATAAATCCTGGAACCAGCACTGAAGTAGCATACTGCTCCCTTCACTTCTCTCCGTTTACATCCTACCGTACCAGTAATCCTCAGTGCTTCCACCCCTGGTGTATACAGGTCCCTCCAGCTCTCTTGGTCCTGGGAAGACATTCTCATGTTGTATGATTATAGTTTTGATGAGCTCATTAACATGAGCTTGGCAGGAGACCTGATCATGGCCTTCAGGCACTGACATCAGTGTGGGTCCAAAGCAGATGGCTAAATTATAGGGGTCCATCATGTTCTCTTCACTGAACTGAGATAAACTGTAGGAAAAAAGAGAGAGAAGAGTGGCAATAGGGAACATTATCCCAAAGTCCCAGAAGTAGAGTAACTTTCTAAAATGGAAATCCGATCTAAAGTAGCAAGAATGTCTTGAGACTACTTAACTAAAGTTATGCTTAAAATCGACTACGTACAGCAGACAAGATGGAGCTTTTCTGCATTTGATACCTTACAAGAAGTTTAATTTTCTTTGTATGGATGATATTTCTCTAGCAGAAGACATTCAGAACGTTTTTTCTACTGGATAGCACATGGATTTCTTTATTTAACAGGAGGAACAATTTTCACTTTATGTTCAATTAACACAGAGAACATTTGTTAAAAGTATATGTGTGCGACTGTATGTAATGAGGAATGGAAGACTCATCATCTAGTTTCCTTTTAGTGCAGACTGCGCATTTTTGCCAGCATTTTTTTGGCATTTGTTCCATGCACCCTGCCTAGAGAACAGCTGCATCAGCCACACCTCATAAACAGCCAAGAGGCAGATGAAAGTGTGATTGAATATGATGCTGCATGGTTCACAGCACAACACCGTAAAGATTCTAACACACCCCTTTGATTCCCCCCCCCTATTTGCATCCATTCTTCACAGCTAAAATATATTTCTTTTTCAAAGAGAACACTAAAAGCTTCATGCCAATGTTCAACACGGAATGTCAATCGCAGGCATTTGAAACATTGGTGTGACACACTGAACATTCCTGAAGATAAACAAAAAGGCTCAGAAGAACAACTTTGCTTTAAAGATTGGGAAAGCTCACCCCTACATTCTCCATATTCCACTACCGTCATTTATAAAATAGTGCTTTCAACTGCCCAGGACACAGTTCAGTTGCTGATGTTTCACCTTTCAAACTCCAAAAAACAAAGGGAGATGCACTCTTACACTTAGGCAGCAATCTTTGAGTCTCACTTGAAAGCATTTCATAACCTTTCAATAAGAACTGGGTTTGACCACCTGAAATCAGGACTTAGCTGAGAAAAAATTGTTCCGTGTAAAAAAGTATTTTACTTGAATAATTTTTTCTTTTGTTTTTAACTGTAACTCTCCCTACAAAACTTGCAGAGGAAGCATGCCATAAATCCAGTACATTACTATTTATTTATCCATAAAAATAAAATAAACTTGGCTAGCCAACAAAATTCAGTATCTAGCACTTGTCCTTCAGCTTCTCTCATGCATATTTAACATTTTATGACATTCAAACTATAACATTCACTCCATGTCCTTTAATTAGAATATTTGCAGAATATTTTAAAGGCAGAATGACACAGTGGTTTTTGAAGAACAAAATGATTCTGCCTTCTGAAATTGAGGGGATGGACTCGGACTCAGGTCTTTTTCATGGTGACCCAGTCCCTAGGGAATATACTATCCCAACAACTGTAGGGTCCCCCACAGTTCTATCTTCTGATAAACTTAGAAAGATATAGATTTTTAGTGCAAGCTCTATTTTTTTATCTCGTGGATTTAATAAACAATATAAACATTAGGGGATAGAACTAAAAGAGAAATCCCTTTGCTGTACCCCTGGATTATATACCAGCAGCCACCTGTCTGTGTTTAAGAAAATATCTTTCCCAGCAGATTGCTTAGGGTATTTATTTGCTTAAAGATGAAACATCCTTTGAGTTGAGATCACCTCCTGATGATTTTATAAATATATTCATTTTGTTTCTTGGCAACAATAAAGAAATAGTTTGTCTCTGCCTATTTTGAAGATATTTGGCACTTTCTAATCTTGTATTTCCTAATGGTCTGCCATTCAAGGAATCCTATTTGTTTGTTTCTTCAAAATTAATCCAGATCGGTTAGATGCTGCCTTCTATCTAGGCATCGATTTATTTACTTACACAAATTACTCCAGTAAAAACATCTAGCATTAGCTGTCTAGAAATATATAAATTCACCAATGATAGCCTAAAAATGTATAAATAGCTTTATTAAAGAAATATTTTTGGATGTTCTCCCCTCTGTCATTTTAGAAGCATTACATGCTTCTAAACCATGTCATAACATGTATTGTCAACATCAACACCCCCAAAATTTGTAGCAGAGCACAAATGATAGCAAAGACAATGACAGTATTTGAATAGCCTATTTTTGGAGAAAGAGTACAGAAATACCCTTTATGAAAGCTTTTATTGAAATCATTTAATATCTATGGTAGACTGAGGAAGGTGCTCATTATATTTTAAGCACAAATTCCAATATTATGTCTCACTTACGTATATACTCTTAAAAAGACTGCATAAATGCACAGAAGTATCTCTGTGTAGGTGAGACACATGAAACAAGCATACAATATTCCAAATACAAAATACTGCCTACCAACAGCAGAAACGTACATTCCCTATATATCTGACAGAAAACTGGTTAATGGATACATACATCAGAATGTCAGTCTGCCCTTTTCTCTTAAAATAAGTCTGTTAGCTGTAAAAGCAGAATTAAAATCACATGCATCTGGCTAGTGAAATCTCAGGAATTAAAAAGTCAAACATGGGTGCATTTGTACTGTCTGCAACATTCTTTTCTCCTGTTACTAGTACTAGAAGGAAAATACTTGCTGCAACATGAGAAAATATACTTTTGTAATTTAAGCAGGACACAAAATTCTGTTGAAATTTCTGAGAATGATTTAAAGGGGGTTGGACTAGAAGACCTCCAAGATCCCTTCCAACTACTACTACTACTTCTCCTTCTTCTTCAACATCATCATCATCATCATCATCATCATCATCATCATCATCATCATCATCATCATCATCATCAATACCATAACAGTGAAATGGGCATTACACTTTCTTATATATTGCATTTCTAATATTCATATAGTTAGGTTCCTGAGGCCAATTAAATGGGAATGTTTGAAATTCAACAAAACAATTCTAAGGGACCATATTTATGACAGTTAACTTTTCAGATTATCTTGCAGCCTTATAAATGAAAATTTTAATGCAATGCATTAAGTTCTGATAGAAAGAATTTTAGCTGAAACAACTTTCTGATGGAGATGCTTTAGCTATAAACTTCATGCAAGAGGTAGGTGTGAGATTAGACAGTCCCCAAAGTGTCCTTCAACTTTAAGATTCTAATATTTCCCTCCAGAATACCAATGTAATAGCTACAGTATTCAATTACTCGAACACTTACTGGCTGAGGAATGCGAAGAGGTATCTCATTACAATCAATGTGGGTTTTGGCAAAGTCAGCAGGACTTTTCGGATGTGTAGAGCTCTCTCTTGCAGGTTGTCCATTGCTAAAGAAAAAGAGAACAGCTTCATAGACATGATAGGATAAAACTGAATAATGTGGTCACACTTTAACTTACTACTCTAAGTTCTGGTTGACATTTTCACAGATATAAGAATAATCTGGTTTTTAAATATTTTTATGTTTGAATGTGTGTAAATCTTATTTTATCACATGCAGAGACATTGGGAATTCACAGCATAGCAGAAGTGTGTATGTATACAGGTTGGTGGGTTATCTATCTATCTATCTATCTATCTATCTATCTATCTATCTATCTATCTATCTATCATCCATCTATCTATCTATCTATCTATCTATCTATCTATCTATCTATCTATCTATCTATCTATCTATCTATCTATCTATCTATCTATCTGCATCTCAGCAATGTGATTATGAAGGTCAAAAAAGAGACTCTCACATAAACTTATAAAACCAGGCAGGACACAAACTAGCTCTCAATAAAAATGTTGGTTATCATCAAGATGCTTTACAAAAATGAATGTTGTTTCTTAGCTGATCATTAGTGTGCTCTTATTTATTATGCATTTTCTATTTCTTATACTCTAACTTCCTCTTATCTGGTACCTATCCTAGAATTTGGTCCTATACAATAGCATGACTTTACTGCATTTCCCAAATTTGTTACACTAATCTTAATTCTAATCATTTGCAATTTCTTGGTCTTACAATCCAGGTCTATTCTTTGCTTGTAAATCTCCAGCTGGTCTAAGCAATACCCAAATGGTGTTAACCATTTCGTTTCTATCTCTCTTTGATCATTTACTGCTATATTTGGTTCTATATTCTCCTTTCTATCCATTCTTTTTATACCTGTATGCCACTGGGTCACTGTTTCAAAGATACTTTCTTACTTAAGGAAGGAAATTAGATAGCTAATCCTTCCTTTTATATTGCTTTCTGGAATTCCTTCCTTCCTTCCAACATCACATGGGGGGGGGCAAGATGTTCCAGAGGACAGGAACAACAGCAGAAAAGTCCCTCCTCCTGGACCCCACCAGCAGGAATAATCGGGCTGATGGGACCTGCAGCATGCCTCCTCTGCTGGCACGAGTGGTATGGGCCAATTTCAGTGGGTGAGAGGGTTCCTCAAGTAACCTGAACCCATGCCAGGAAGGGCTTTAAAGGTGCACCTGGAAGCAGACTGGTAACCAATGCAGCTCACAGAGCAGTGGTGTTACAGGGGGCATTTGGGGGGGGATAACTACCTGTGCTGCTGCACTCTGCACCAGCTGTAGCTTCCGAATGCTCTTCAAGGGAGCCCCATGTAGAGCACATTACAATAGTCCAGCCGTGAGAAGATTAGGGACTGAACGACTGAGTGCAGGGAATCCTAGTCCAGGAAAGGCCGCAACTGGTGCACAACTAGCTGAAGTATGGACCTCTCCCTAGCAATATCAGTTGGGACTGGCCAAAGAGAAAGAAGATGAACCAACACAGAACTATGCCATCTAGCCCCAGCCCCTATAGCCGGCCCAAAATGATAACATGGCCGATGGTATTGAAGCCGCCGAGAAGTCAAGGAGAGTGAGGATGGTTGCACTACCCCCATCTCACTCTCACCAGAGATCACTGACAAGCGCGACCAATGCCATTTCCATCCCATAACCAGGCCTGAATCCTGATTGAAAGGGGTCCATATAATTTGTTTCATCCAGGATCCTTTGCAGCTGCCAGGCCTTTTCCACAACCTTCCCTAAGAATGGGAGTTTGGAAACTGGATGAAAATTGTCCAGGCAGGTGGGATCCAGTCACGGTTTTAAAAGGAGGGGGTGAACTAGGGCTTGCTTAAAACCATCCGGAACTGTCCCTTTCTCTAGAGATGTATTAATCACTATTTGGACCCACCCGCTACTCATTATTCTGGAGGTTTTCTCCATCCAGGAGGGATAAGGATCTAAGTGACAGGTGGTGCCACTGACAGCATTAAGAGCCCTGTCCACTTCATCAGGGTCAACCGGATCAAACTGTTCCCAGATAATAGGGCAAGACCTCTCTCTGGGCATCTCACACAGACTATCTCTATGAATGGGGGCCAACAAATCCGAGCGACTTTGTCCATCAGGTGTTGAACAAACTCCCCTGCCTGGCTCCAAATCCTGACTTTAAAAGGAATTCAACAAGTTTAACTGGTGCAGAGTAGAACGTGGTTGTCCCAAAGATATTGTTGAAGTTGAATCGGGATGTACACAATGCTAACTGCACCAAGCCCATTTTAATGTGCTGGTTTAAATTTTAAAACTAATATTTGGAACCAAGTTATATGATGTAATCCATGCCTCCTTATCAACCTGCCTGTACTTTAAGGAGATCAACTGAAAATTCCTGTTACATGTCTGCTTGCTCAAAGAAATTAGAATTGTAGGTAGAAGGAAAGAACTTCTGCAATGGCTCCTACATCTCAAGAATGCATTGCCAGGAATATCTGCCATAGGCTTTTTGAAAAACATCAAAGAACTGTTTGTTTTTGGTGGCTTTTCTTAAATTTTTATTGGATTGCCCAATGCATTATATGATTTTTGATGGTATTTGGGGAGTGGAGATATTTTTGTTCCACTCAGCCCATTATTTTCCTACTGTTTAACTTTGCAGTGTCTTTTATTTATTTTGGAGAGTTCCTTGCTTCTGCTGTTACGCTTAGTGGTAGTCTATAAGTATTTTTTAAATAGAAAAATAAATATAAAATGCAGAATATGGTTGAGTGATATCAATATGTAACCCCTCCTTCACTCCTTCCCTTATGGGCACTTGCCCTCCTCCATCAGGCTTCACACCCATGCAGAATGTTTATTTTTAAATTTGTTTATTATTAATTTTAGAGAACAAGCTACAATGCCTCATGTGGTCATCTCAAGCATAACTTTTACTTCCAAAAATGTTTTGGGGGTTCCATATATGCTGTAGAAGCAGTTTTTTTGGGGGGAGAAGCTGATTAGGGCTTACAGTCTACTGCTTTCTATGGAAATATCTCAGCCAGAACAGGAAGACAGGGAAGATAGAGATAAAAATGGATCACCAGTCCCAATTTGCTATTAATGAGGCAATGCATTCACTTTTAAATCCTTACCATCTACAACGTTAAAATTGCTTAAAGTATGGAATGCTACATAATTTAAAACCAGAGAACTCTCTTCAATTTCACACCCAAACAGGCTCTCTTAAAAATTTTCTTGGCCCTCTTTAAGGTACTGTAATGATATAAGAGAATGATCTTGAGGAACAGGAAGAGTTGCAACCCAGAAAACAGTCAGAAGAGAAATCTGAGTCGAAAATAGAAATGTAATTTGAAGAAGTGTCTCAGATTCAACCCTCCCCACACCCTCTCCTTATTCAGTGACCATAGTTCATTCACTAAATCAGAAACAAAATGGTTGCTAAGCAAACACGATAGAGAAAAAGAGAGAGAGATGCTACTAAGAACACTAGTTGTTGCCATTTTGTTCAGGTAAAGTTCTCATGAAATCTACATCAGCATTAGTCTCCTTCTGGCACATGCTGTTGTCAGGGGCACACATCTGGATGTTAAGTGTGCATGTTGGTCAGAAAAGGATTTTTAAAAAAATACTGTATTTGTTCACTAAAGGAAGCCAGTAAACAGTGAGTGATTATAGTTCTCTTGAAAATAGAGGCAAGAAGAGGAGAGGCACTTTCAGACTTGCAAGATTCTGCTACAGTAATCTTATAATAAAAGTAGTACTAGCATTTATAACTTTGAACTCCTGTTTCTAGACTGAGTTTAAAGGACTATAATTAAATTGGTAGATATTAACATCTTTGGAACAGTGTCCATTTTGACAGAAAGTTTTGAGAATCTGAAATAATTGCACATTAGCCTTTAGTAATTAATATTAGTATGGCTTTCATGATCTTGTAAATATTGTTTCTTAGGATATACAAAATAAAGCAACACAAGAAATTAATGAAATATTTCTTATTAGTTGGCAAGGGACGCGGTGGCTCAGTGGGTTAGGACGCTGAGCTTGTCGATCAGAAGGTCGGCAGTTTGGCAGGTCGAATCCCGAGTGCCACGTAACAGAGTGAGCGCCTGTTACTCGTCCCAGCTTCTGCCAACCTAGCAGTTCGAAAGCACATAAAAATGCAAGTAGAAAAATAGGGACCACTATGGTGGGAAGGTAACAGCGTTCCATGTGCCTTTGGCGTCTAATCATGCCGGCCACATGACCACAGAGACGTCCTCGGACAAGCGCTGGCTCTTCGGCTTTGAAACGGAGATGAGCACCGGCCCTTAGAGTTGGAAACGACTAGCACGCACGTGCGGGGGAACCTTTACCTTTACCTTTACTTAACTATAGCAAAATATTTGAACATTAAAGGGCATATTTCTATGGTTCACTTGTATTTTTTAAGAATTGAATAAAAATCAATATAGCAGTAAATTCTTAAAGAATTCCCAATTGCTCTCCAAGTTTTTTGTAAAATCAAGAGGATATTCTTAATAAATCACCTTCATCTATACCAGAGGTTGGCAACCTTAAACACTCAAAGAGCCACTTGGACCTGTTTCCCAAAGGAAAAAAAACACTGGGAGCTGCAAAATGCACGTACACACGCAAGGGGGGGGGACCTTGATTGAAGAATTTAATTAAAAAGAAATAGAGGCTGCTGTGCATGAGTTCTCTCTCTCTCTCTCTCTCTCTCTCTCTCTCTCTCTCTCTCTCTCTCTCTCTCTCCCTCCCTCCCTCCCTCCCTCCGATCTTCTGCTCACCTGGCAAGCTGGCTTCACACTGTTCTTGGACAAGCTGACACACATTCTTATTGGGCTGCCTCTCCTGCCCTGCTTTTTGCTGCTTCCTGTGGAGACGCAGCAAAGGCAGGAGCTCTGCCCAATAAGCTTGTCAGTTTCTTGGAGAACAGCATGAGTTACACACACACACACACACACAGGGGGGGGGGGAGAAGGGAAGCACAAGTGCCTCTCTCCATCTCTCTCTTCAAACTGGGAGCCGCAGGAGGCTGAAAGAGCCGCATGCGGCTCCAGAGCCACGGGTTGCCGACCCGTGATCTATATAGATGAATATGGATATGGAAAAATATCCAAATCCATAACTTCATTAGAATTATAATTAAAAATGTAATGCCTTAATATTAATCCCATGTGAGACAAATCACATATTTGTTTTATGCTTCTGCTTTTATGTATTATTTATTTATTTATTTTATTGGATTTGTATACCGCCCTATTCCCGTAGGACTCACTCTTTACTGATCACTGTATGGTGGTTTTATTTTTTAAAAAGGCAGGCTGAGATAGTAGTAAGCATTCTGGTATGCAAGGGGTAGCAGGAGAGAGCAACCTCAGAATTTTGCTTTTGGTAGTTGGACATTTTTCTCTCCAAATTTCAGAATGGAACTACTGAGAATTATAGTTTTACAATGATTCATGCTTGTGTGGATGCATGTAATGTTTAATTATATTCTGGTTTAACAGAACACGACTTGAAAATCTGAAGCTGGTCAAGTGTGGAAGTACTGAATACTATCCATTGTAGCAATTACATCAGATAGTCTATTACACTTAGTTTCTTAAGGTGGGTGTTTCAAAAGAAATCTTTAGCTTAATATTCCACAGGCAGATTAGCATTCCTGAATGATGAGACAAAGAGCTATGTCTACAGCAATATAATGGGGAAAAAGTGGGCAGCACAAAGCCTTGGCTCTAGAAGTTTAGAATTATTTGGCAACAAGCTGCTCTTTTCATCTAACAGATGAAAAGTCTACTGAGTAGACTCATTTCTTGTGAAAATGAAACTGCAGATCTTTTTAAGAGGAGCTCTCCTATATCTCACTTCAAAGGCTTTTTCCAGCATGGTCCTTCTTATGCTTTGACAATGAATTCACTGTTTGCAATAGAAGTGAGTCAGCACCAAGAGGTTTACTATAAACCTATCAGTCCCAGGGAAAATATTAATACCCTTGAAACGATAAGGTGTAAATTACTAGCTTAATTTGTTTCCTACATGCTGCAGAAAAATACTGTGAGGAATGTCTATTATCTTTAAGGAAGATGCCCACCAACAGACAACTGTTGGCTGTCTTTCTGTCTCTCAAATAAATAATTAACTAAATGATGAAGCCATATTGATCCTATATTGCCTTCAAATGATAAAGATAAAAAAGGACAAAACAATTGCCTAAAGCACTCCCTTTAAAGTAAAAATATTCTGTATTGGATTATTTTCAGTTTACTAATTTACCTAGTCATCACTTTTCTTTAGTATAATCAAATGAAATGGCATTGGGAAGAATAAGCTAATAATATGGTGGGATGGGGAAGTCAAGAAAGACTGGATCAAACCCCAAAATAGAGAAATGTTTCAATTTTTTTTTTAAAAAACCCCTTTGTTTAAAAAGAAGGAAATAGATCTTTATGTCTTAAAATCTATATTGTTAATCCTATTCTGTCCGCATTAGGCTTACAAGCTATAATTATCACATTACAGTCTACTGGGGAAGCACACAGAATCACCTTTTTAATCAGTTAATCAAAAGGAAAGGCACAGATTAACAGAAATATGTGGTGGGATTCAGATGAACATTAAGATAAATACATATTGTTGAACTAATTTATGACCCAGTGAGAGGCAAATAATAATCTTTTATTCTGATTTTGTATATTTACTATCTCAGAAGCAAACTGACATGTTTCAGATCTCTAGTCTCCTGTGAGATACTGTCAGGATTAAGGAATGTTCTGAGAAGCCAGTGGTAAGGTTTCTAAAAGATAGCATTAAGTCCTAACTGGCTTGTGCATTTTTGTGCTACTTACTGACACAGGCAATCAGGTCATGAAAGATTTCCTTGGGGAAGAGGGGATGTTCTAGCCCACGAAAATAGAGCTTTAGGACACCCGCAATTGAATCCATATCATGGTCATTTTGGTCTCCAGCCAGTGGATCCTCTCCTGGTAACCACAAAACAAAGACAATAGCAACAGAGTAAATAGGATATTTGCATATTTAAAAAGAACAAACTGCAAAATATGGAAGGAAAGTCAAGTAAGATTTTGTTTTGAAAATAAAAACAAAAAACCTCCAACCCCCCCAAAATTAAATTCAGTAAAAAAATTAACTCCCATTCTTAAAAGTGACATTCAGCATAAGGCTAACACTACTGTAGTATTATTGTTATCTTTTTCATTTTCTCTACTACCCCTTCTTATTGGTATTATTGTTATGATACCCTGTAGCTTTGCATATACACTGAGAGCTTCTGCACTGTAGAAAAAAGACTTGTGTGTCCAATCGCACTTGGTCAAATAAAGCTATTCTATTCTATTCTATTCTATTCTATTCTATTCTATTCTATTCTATTCTATTCTATTCTATTCTATTCTATTCTATTCTATTCTATTCTATTCTATTCTATTCTATTCTATTCTATTCTATTCTATTATTCTATTCTATTGCACTCTACTTTACTTTACTCTACTTTACTCTACCCTAGTCTACTCTAATTATTATTCTATTCATAGCAACATAGTTCTAGCCAGTAGATGTTATAGGGCTACAACACAGGCAATCTGTACTCTGACTAAGGGGATAAACACTGTAATCTAATGCAAAGGCAAAGAGTTTAAAATGGAACATGTGAAAGTTCTACTTTGCAATGTTCTGGTTTCAGAATGATTGCAAAAATCTCACATAAACAATGTTAATAATCAGCCATGCCTAAAAAGCAGGAGCACATAGTTCTCCAGCCTACGGGAATCCATCTATTGCTATCATAAGAGCTAAAGAAAGAAAGTATTCCTATTAAGTTGGAAATAATTAATTTTGATTATTGGGTAAACTGTTAGTTATATATTTTTTCATGTAACTGAAACCATTGCAACTCAGCTGATATCAAAATAATTCTCATCAAGAGCCTTTTGATAGAACAACAAACATTAATAACAAGCATTGTTTTAGTATTGCATGTGCTTTGAAAAGACCATGAGAAATGGATGTAGAAAATTTAGTGTTTTGTACTGTACTGACATCAAAGATCTGGATCTGGAATTTAGAGCAACCCTTCACTGAAAGGTCAGACAGAAGAAGAATTGCTCCCATGACTGTATTGTCAGTAAATATAAGAAGGGTCTTCCGTTCTATAGGTAAACTATTTACCTTCTTTTTAGTTAAATATAATATTTACATAATAATGCTAGAACAATTTGATGTGTCTCTTAGAAACTTTTCATATGGCACCTGTAGACTTTCAGCTGTTGCTGAACACTAGTTCTCAGCAGTCCTTATCCTTGGCTATGCTAACTGAGGATGTTGAGAGGTATAAGGTACCAAGGTCCCTTGTTCTGTAAAATGCAGTATTTATAATTTGCATACGTTTACTTTGTCTCACAGACAAAAATGTTCCATCTTTCCACAACCATATTTATTAAGAAAAATCTCAAATTCAATTAATTTCAGTGATGTTACCCAATTTATCAAACAGCCAGCATACAAATGATTAAAAACAAAATAAGGTAAGCAATATATATATATAATCACAACATCAATACAAATAGAACTCCAAAGCCCAGCATATTCAAAATCCTAAACCAATTTTTCAAACCGGTTCATTTATTCTTCTCCCCTCCTGAAACTACTTGTGTTTAAAGAAAGGTGCAACCATGGAACGGAAGGATATTCTTTCCATTGTAGGATGAAATATGAGAATTTTCTGTGAGAGTTTTGCAGGACAAAATATGTGAGGAAACCTATGCCAGATTTGAAGAGTTCTCCCTTCAATCACTTCCATTGAACTGTCCTCCCATGAACTTCCTGCTGTCACTATCGCATTTACTTATGAAAATGTCACAACTTAAAGGAATTTAAAATAATTTATAAGGCCTTTTAGAAATTCCACACACCTTCAGTCTGAAATGTTTATATAGCGATGTGACAAGAAGCAGAAACCTAAGGGATTTAGATACCAAAGATTACTGAGCATTGGGGGATGGAGGTGGGGTAAGGATGTGAAATATATACTCATTACAGCAGCATGAGAACCATGGAAAAGAAGATCTTGTCCTCTTTTGCAACTTCAGTCTTAGCATCTCTTAAATCCTGAAGCACAAAGCAAATGCAGAGGCAAACATAATTGCTCTTACCTCTCTCAAATGCATTTTTTATATCATTCACTTCAACCTGAGATCCAGACACCCTGAATATTCCTTCATGCTGAAGTCCTGGGAAGAAAATAGGAAGCATACATGAAAACTGAAGGAACTACACAAATGATATCCTTCCACCTTTTTTTGATAAAGGAACCTAAGATACAGTCACTTGAAGTCAAAATTGTGGCATTATTATAGAACTTTCTAGGGTCCAATTACAGCATTCAATGATTTTGTACCTTAAATACATTGAAACAAAATGTCTTCCAGAAAAGATTGAGAGAATTGTTACACATATATTGTACAGAAATGCTACACATAAGTATATATATATGTATATTTGTATTTGTCAACACACACAATATATATATATACTGAATTTTTCAATCACTTCCAAACTTGAAACAATTGAAATTTTTTTACATCAACTAAGCCATAGTGAGTAATAAATACAGTCCAAAAACATTCTTAGGATCTCATGATTCCTATGCCCGTTTTATACAGTGTGAGTCCTCAACTTCTATGGAGGTTCTCCGTCATCCAGGTCATGGTTGTCCCAAAGGTGCTTTTTCAAAGGCAATTGCACTTTGATTTTCCTTGAAGATGTTTCGCTTCTCATCCAAGAAACTTCTTCAGTTCTAACTGAATGGTGGAGGATGGAAAGATTTAAATTCCTTGCAGTCATCTAGTCATTAGCATTCTTTCTGAGAGTTGCTGAGGTGACTTGGAGGTTTATCTGTGTCCTCAGGGTCACCTGAAGAGTGCAAATGGATGTGGAACCTTCTTGGAACTGCTGAAAGGACTGTGTTGTAAACAGGAGGTAGGTGGGATCATATCCGTCCCCCTCTGTTGAGAGACAGCTGTTCCCTCTTTCAAACCAGCACTCCTCTCTGTCCAGAATGTGGACTTTGCTGTCCTCAAAAGAGTGACCTTTGTGTTTCAAATGCAGATGGACTGCTAAATCCTGTCCTGATGAGTTTGTTCTCCTATGTTGTGCCATGCGTTTGTAAAATGGTTGTTTTGTTCCCCCAATGTACAGATCCGTACATGTCTTACTGCATTGTACTGCATATATTTGGGTCCTCAACATGTCTCTCAACACACGTGCCTCAGTTTTTAGATCTGTCAGACATTGTTATTTGTAACTAATTATGAGGATTTGCACATTATACATAGACACAAGATACATAATTTGGTTCTCTGATTGTGATGATCTCTCTATGTGAAGGCCAAGCTTGTACCAATGTTTATTTTGTTATGGTTAGGGTGCTATTCATCTAAGGTTCGTGGTTTCTGTGACAGTCTAGCCTCTATGGCTTTTTATCACAGTTGTTTTTCTTGCTTGGCTTTTATTTTTTTTCCTATCAGTTGAATCCTGTCAGATATCTAATTATTATAAGGTGAGTTTTAAAATAAATAATATTTGAACAGAAAACAGGTTAAATGTTGGTGTTCAGTTGTATATGGGATATTGATCCAATTTGTAGCGCACAGAATGATTAAATTATTACACTAATTACAAAATTGCTTGAATTTAGTACTCAATCCCTGGTGGAGGCTTTCAAGCTAGAGTAATCAGAAAACTTTTGAAAGTAAATCAGTCAAATCTTCTTTAAAGCAGCAGCCTGTATATATGCAATCCAGTTTCTAGAGAATGAGATACATGGGATATTATTTGGTTTATATTATACATGATTTAGATCTAAAATCTTTGTTTTTTTTAAATGAAAGAATCCTTTGATATGAAATAGAGAGTTTCTATTTATAATATGAATACTCTGGACACAGAAAAATCCAAGTCTCCCATAAAGGGTTTTTCGTAATGGAAGTTGTACCACAATCAATTAATTATTTTTAAACTGTTACTTCAAATGACTTCAGAGAAAATCTGTTATTTATTATCCAAGAGCAAAACATCTTCTATGGATATAATGGCATGCTTGCATTGGCCAGAAGGAAATTAGGTAAAAAATCTCTATATAAAACGTACAGCTTTGATCGGAGGCCATTTATTTTAACATTGGATTATCTATGAATTTATTATATTTCTCTTTTCCTCCACTGTTTTTCAATTATGTGAAAGGATACCTTATTTCCTGTGAATTAGTGTTTGTTCCATGCATCATTTAACTTGTCACAGCCTACAGATTTAAACAAACAGTCCTTTATTATGTAGATAAATGCATACTTCCCACTCTGATTGGAGCAAGTATACAGCAATGTGTGGGTAATGCCTAATGAAACCTTACAACTGGAAGGAGCTTCTTATATGTCATTAAGTGACAAAGAGGCATTTCTTTCACAGTAACATTACTTCTTGATTATTACAAATTACATTTGATATAAGAACTTTGATGCAAAACTGAATTATGTTGGCAAACATAACAGCTGATAATTAGCTCAACAGTCAAATGCCCATCTAAATAGGAATGTTTTTATTGGCCAATAAAGGCTAAAGAAGGGAAAAGCCCAGGCATAACCACTGCAAACTGCCTTTTTGAGCTGCATTTGGCAGAGATGTTAGGTCAAAAAAATCCTAAAACTTAACAG
The DNA here is from genome assembly GCF_964194415.1 of Vipera berus. Classification (NCBI taxonomy): domain Eukaryota; kingdom Metazoa; phylum Chordata; class Lepidosauria; order Squamata; family Viperidae; genus Vipera; species Vipera berus. The sequence continues at coordinate 43,960,600 of NC_138204.1, forward strand.
AGGAAGTTATGAATAAAAAAGTGATAACACTGTCCCTCTTGCAGACATTTGTTTTTAAATACCTTGAAACTGTCACTTTAGACATCCTCAACAATAAAGTAAAATCTTGGGATTTTTTTTTCTTTTCACACTTACCATGTCTGCTAATGAAACGAATACAGCTCTCTACCACCAAAGGAATTGCGTGGCTGGAATCCTGAATGACAAAATAGACAAAATGTGATGAAAACAACAGCTTGTCAGAAAGGAAGGGAGGGGGGGAGAGGGAGAGGAAATATATAAATTTCTGAACTTCACATACTTTGAAATAGTCTATCAAGGGACATCTATTTCCAAATGTAAGATTGCTATACAGTGAGCATCGTGCAAAAGAGATTATTAAATAAATATACACACTGGGAAGCTTGGAATAGATGCAGTATTTATATATGGTTAATGATGCATAATGACCCTATTAACACCCAAAAGAAAAATGTGTTTATAGAAAAAAACCTGCAATATACTACTAAATGAAATTAAGGCAGAATTTTAAGATTTTTTCCCTTAACATTAAGAAATTAACACAATATTAAGAAATGTTGTGATAGCCTTCAGAATATTTAAATACATTTTGTTTCTATTTCAATATACAGGTAGCCCTTGGTTTATGACCCCAATTGAGCCCAAAATTTGTATTTTTAAGTGAGACACATGTTAAGTGAGCTTTTACAACCTTTTTTGCCTCAGTTATTAAGTGAATCACTATAGTAACCTGGTTGTTAACTGAATCTGATTTCTCCATTGACTTTGCTTGGCAGAAGGTTGCAAAAGGTGATCACATGATCTTGGGACACAGCAGCCGTTATAAATATGAATCAGTTGCCAAGCACCTGAATTTTGATCATATGATCATGAGAATGCTGGAAAGGTCGTAACAGTGAAAAACGGTCATAAGTCACTTTTTTCAATGTTGTTGTAACTTTGAACAGTCACCACACAAACTGTGGTAAGTTGACGACTACCTGTATAGTCAGTTCCTTTAATAGTATCTCTTTGCCCACTCTCTCAAGATCTTTCCATGTATCATTACACCTTTTGTCTTACAGATCTGATGTCATCAATCCAGGAAAGATATGTCTCAATGGCTGCTTCTTTTTCCATTTTTTAGTCTGCTGGAGATAATAGAATCCCCATTTTGGAAAAGAGCTCCTAATGCTTTTCACAAACTGAGAGATATTTTGCTATTTTAAAATTACCAGTATTGTCATTAGTAAAAAAAAATAATCAAATAGTTACTTATCATTGCTTATATTACAGAACTGACTTGGGAATAGAAAAATAGAAATTTCTGGAAAAAATTATATATATATATATATATATGTAGGTCTAGAGTCTCGGGTTTCTTCCCGCGTTCCTTTCATCTTCAGAAAGTTGTGGCGACGTTTCGACGAAATCCCATCCGTCATCATCAGGCCGGAGTATTCCTCCTGCTGCTTTCAGGAGCAATGCGTGGTCTGTCTGTTCCTTTCCTTCCAACTGCCGGTGGGGCTGTGTTCCGACTGGGTGGAGGCGTGGCTGCTTTCTGATTGGGTGGGGGTGTCCTCCGACTGGGTGGAGGCGTGGTTGTCTTCTGATTGAGTGGAGGCGTGGCTGTCTTCTGATTGGGTGGATGTGTGGTTGTCTTCCGATTGGTTGGAGGCGTGGCTGTCTTCTGATTGGGTGGGGTGTGTTCTGAATGGGTGGGGTTTTTTGTTGTGTCGTAATATCCTGAGTGTTGTGATTTGGTGTCTTGAGGAGTGGGCTGTGTAGTGGCCTCCAGAGCTTTGGCTTGGCTCCGAGTTCGAGGACCCGCCATGCATCTCTGGTATGGGTCAGTCAGGTTCGTGTGTGCGTTCTTCTGCTTGGGTGATAGCACTTTTGCTTGACTTGTTGATGGAATCCCACTAAGACCCATAGTAAGTTCTATAGGCTCATCACTACAAAACTTAGCTAAATACCTAGCAAAACAATTACAACCTCTAGCAGAAATGGCAGCTTCATATGTCCAAAACTCATACCACTTTATAGAATTAGTGAAAAATCTACAGATAGACCAAAAAGACTTGCTAGTCAGCTTCGATGTGGTATCACTATTCACCCAGGTGCCAGTCCAAGAAGCTCTATCAACAAGAAGCAAATACCAACCACCAAACCATATTATAGAACTAGCAGAACACTGCTTATCAAACACATACTTCATACACAGAGGCCAGAGATACAAACAAATAGAAGGCACACCAATGGGATCCCCTCTATCACCAGTTATCGCCAACCTTTTCATGGAAGAATTTGAAACTAACGCTCTAGAAAAGACTACAAACAAACCAAAACTGTGGCTCAGATATGTGGATGACACCTTCGTGATCTGGCCCCACGGAAGAAAGGAGCTAGAAAACTTCCTAACACACCTGAATAGCCTACATCCCAAAATAAAATTCACCATGGAGATTGAAACAAACAACCAGTTACCTTTCCTGGATGTACTTATATACAAAAAACAAAACGGAACCCTAGGACACACAGTCTACCGAAAGAAAACACACACCAACCGTTACCTCAATGCGCAATCACATCATCACCCAGCACAAATAAATTCAGTAGCCAAAACACTAATAACAAGAACCAGACGCCTTGCAGATGAAACACATATACAAACAGAACTACACACCCTGACAGACATATTGACAGCAAACAAGTTCCAAAAAAACAAAATCACCAATATAATTCAGCAGCGGACTCCGAAACAGAAAAACATCCAAGAAGAAGAACAGAACAACGGACGAGCCATCTTGCCCTACATAAAAGGAACAACCGACAAAATCAGTAAAGTACTACGCAAACATAACATCAAAACCGCATTTAACACTGACAGAAAGATATCAACCATCCTGAGAAATCCCAAAGACAAAATAGAACTGGAAAACCAGGGCATATACCAAATCCCATGCGCCTCCTGTCCAGCAACATACATCGGACAGACTAACAGAAGAATAGAGGTACGTGTAGAAGAACATAAGAACTCAGTACAGAAGAAAGATCACACATCTTCACTAGTACAACACATAAACACTACGGGACACAACATCAATTTTGAAGGTACAAAAACAATCGCCAAAATAGAACATCTCAATATCAGAATAATCAGAGAAGCCATTGAAATAGAAAAACACCCAGACAGTATGAACAAGCGAGATGACACCTCCCGCCTACATGCCATTTGGAAACCAGCATTGATAGACAAACGAATTTCAGCAAACAAGGATTTAAAAAACCAACAAACAACCCCAAATGCCACCAGCCCCAGCAAGACTCATCCACACCCAGAACAAAAACTCTCCCACACAGAAGACAGAACAAGTCAAGCAAAAGTGCTATCACCCAAGCAGAAGAACGCACACACGAACCTGACTGACCCATACCAGAGATGCATGGCGGGTCCTCGAACTCGGAGCCAAGCCAAAGCTCTGGAGGCCACTACACAGCCCACTCCTCAAGACACCAAATCACAACACTCAGGATATTACGACACAACAAAAAACCCCACCCATTCAGAACACACCCCACCCAATCAGAAGACAGCCACGCCTCCACCCAGTCGGAGGACACCCCCACCCAATCAGAAAGCAGCCACGCCTCCACCCAGTCGGAACACAGCCCCACCGGCAGTTGGAAGGAAAGGAACAGACAGACCACGCATTGCTCCTGAAAGCAGCAGGAGGAATACTCTGGCCTGATGATGACGGATGGGATTTCGTCGAAACGTTGCCACAACTTTCTGAAGATGAAAGGAACGCGGGAAGAAACCCCAGACTCTAGACCTACATATATATATATATATATATATATATATATATATATATATATATATATATATATATATATATATATATATATATATATATATATATATATATTTGTTTTCTGAGGTTTTCGCGGGTGTTCGTATGTGGATCTTTGGTTATTCGGGTTTTTCCCCGCGTAGAACTAAAGGTGTAGGGGCGACGTTTCGACGGAATCCCATCCGTCATCATCAGGCTGGTGGCTTCTGCTTCCTTCTTCTGGGAGAAGCATGTGGCTGTTTGTTCCTCTTTTTTAAACTGCCAGAGGGGGTGTGTTCTGTGGGTGGAGGTGTGCTCTGATTGGGTGGGGGAGTAAGTGTGTTCTGATTGGGTGGGAGTGTGTTTTGAATGGTGGGTGTGTTCTGATTGGGTGGGGGTGTGTTTTGAGTGGATGGGCTGGTCTCAGCTGCCAGCCTTAGACCTGAGCTGGTCTAGGAACAGCCACATGCTTCTCCCAAAAGGAACAAACAGCCACATGCTTCTCCCAGAAGAAGGAAGCAGAAGCCACCAGCCTGATGATGACGGATGGGATTCCGTCGAAACGTCGCCCCTACACCTTTAGTTCTACGCGGGGAAAAACCCGAATAACCAAAGATCCATATATATATATATATATATATATATATATATATATATATATATATATATATATATATATATATATATATATATATATATATATATATATATATATATATATATATATATATATATATATATATATATATATATATATATGTTAAATGTTTGTTAAGTATTTAGAATGCACTTGCTTAGGCCCCAAACACGGGACAAATCTTATTTCCTGTTTCAGCCTAGCCCAAGGCCATCTACAGGCAGTAGCCACAGCAGTGGCAGCTCATATTTGTGTAAATTTTTTGGCTTGCTAACAAAGAATAAAGGGAGACAGATATAGATAGTGTACACTATCTATATCTGTCTCCTTTTATTCTTTGTTAGCAAGCCAAAAAAATTACACACACACACGTGTGTACACATATGTATGTATGTATATCTACATGTACACAGACACACACACACACACACTTTACAGTAAGTTAATAATTAAAACACAACAAACTACAATTGAAGCCTCAAATCAAAGCTGTTCTGGAAGGGGGGGGGAAAAGAAACCTCAATTTTTCACTTTACTGTGAACATATGTTATAGCTTCTAGTGCTCTATAAAGCATGCCGAGAGGTCTTTTACAAAGTATGACAGCATGCAGCATTAAAGCTGTTCCTCCTCTGGAAGGATCAGTATTGCTGCTTTGAATATTGTCCTTAGTGGTTTGTGTGCATGTACACATAACACTTCTGTTGTGACCATCAATGAACAAACCGCTGTATATGTACACACAGGGACAAAGAACCAGAATAGCTTCCTTTAACCCTGCAAATAAGGGATATTTTGTGCTAATAAGCATTGTAAACCAGCTCTTCTGAATGCAATTTTTACAGCCTAGTAGCTTTTCTAACATTATGTTAAAAATTAGCATGCTGTAAGTCATAGTGGATAGGGTCAAAAAGACACTAGAATTTCTCTTACGGGCACAGCACATCTCCCTCCCCCCTACAAAAACACACACACACACACACACACACACACACACACACACACACACACGCACACACCTACATAACAAACCAGAAAATAATGCAAGAGGTGCTGACAGTAGTGCTGAAATACACAATTACAGTGAAATGGAATAGTTAAAGAGTTATAAAAGTGAACCGAAGTGGAAGAGAACAAACTGCTCGAGTAAGTTCCAGCCATTAGAGGGCAACAGCTTCAAGTTCAAAAATTCCAAGCAGAAGAGATAAGAGAACAATGTGTATGGGTCCATTCACAGATAGAGAAACCTGGTCTTTTTTGTCTGATGCAAATTTTTTTAAAAAATCAACTATAGCACTATAGATAAATGATGGCCTCAAATGAAGTTCAGCAAATTCCAGCCTCAAAACAAATCAACAGATAATTTGCAAGGGCCTTTCATTTGCCTGAGTATTCACCTCCCTCCACGTCCTCTATGATTCAATGTTATATGCACAGCAACAACTGAACACAGTGCAGTCCTTTTCACATACTACAATTCAGTTGATATATTACTTCTAACCGGCAATTCACTCTAAATTGCTCCCTGGTCATCCAAAAGGTAACTGAACTTCATTCATAAATGTCTGGTCACCAATTAAGCTTAGAGAACAGGAGGTAGGAAAAATGGTATAAAACACAGATTCTGAGCTATTCTCCGACAAGTGATATTGGTGATCCTGATGAAACCTGATCTCAAAATAGGTTTCAATATTGTTGCTAATAATTCGTGAGATAAATTCTAACATAGAATAAGCATTAGTTGATTTCTCAGGAATCTAGTATCAGGTTATGCCTCATCCCCACAAATGTCCAAAAGAGGAGACAAATGCCCCTTTTACCTTCTATGTAGCAGCTTTTTTTATAATTAGAGAAGGGATTATTGATCTGCAAACTCCACTGAGTAGTTTTGACTGAGCTGCAAGGTATAAATGCTTTAAATAAATGAGTAATGTAAAGACTCTGTTGATTGCTATATATTCTGATAGTACTATACATTCTATCACTTGTTAAAATAAATTTGGCTTTGGTTTTTTTTCCATCTTAATCTCCCATTAAACTCTTGTACATTTATACAATATATGCTGATGATTATATATCTCTCTTTTAAGTTTTGCACTTATCCACTTTCTGGGTTTTTAAACGGTCCTTTTACCTTCTACTATAAAATCACAGAATCATAATGTTGTAAGGAACTATAGAGATTATCTAATTCAGCCGCTTTGCAATGCAGGAGAAATTAAAAATTTTTGTTTCAAGACCTCTAGAAAAGGAGAATTTGTCACAACATATGGCAGCCTGTTGTACTACTGATAGCTCAAACATTTAGCAAGTGCTGAAATACCTTTCTTCTAGTTTTAACTCAATGTTTCTGGCCCTACTCTCCATGGAAATGGAAAATAAATCATCTTCTGTGTGACAACCCTTCAGATATTTGAAGACTGCTTTCATATTTCACCTTAATTGTCCTTCTTATAAGATCCTTGTCCTTTAACTACTCTGGGTTTAGTTTCTAGATCCTTCATTCACTATCTTGGTTGTGCTCTGCTGAACTTAGTCAAATTGCTATACAGCCATTATTCTTTCAGATATGCAGTGTCCAGAACCAGACAGAATATTCCATGTGGGGTCTGACCAAGGCAAAGGAGATTTACTAATTAACAATTACTTTCCATGATCTGGACTCTCTGCTCCTTTTAAAGCATCCCATAAAATATTGCTGCAAAAGAAATCAGTCCAGAAACTACGGACAGCAACAGCTGACAACTATAGAATTATTTTATTGTCATTTAAGTAACTTCCTTACCTGCTTTCTTATGGCAGAACTGCGTCTGCTGTTGATCCAAGAATTCACACGAACCATTATCAATAGACGAGAGAGAACAGGAAGAGAAAACATGTTTCAAATAAATCATTTACAGTCAAAGTATCAATTTATTTGAAATATATAGAGTTCAGGGGGGTGGGGTTTGTAGAGAAGAATCAAATACAAGACATATTTCGATTAATTTACTTCTAAGTTTTAAAATCTAATTTAAAATAAAAGTACTGTAATGGTCAGGCACAGCGGGGACTTATTGCTAACAGATGGCTATACTTAACCTTTTACTTCCAATCTTAGAGAGCATCACTATAAAGCCCTTTCTTTCTGTAATATCATTTTGAAATTATTTAAAGGCAGCACCGTGCTAAGAAAGGCATGCTCTGCTGGGTGATTTACAGCCACAAGGGTGAGAAAATTCAAATTATTTTCTCTGAGACAAATTCAAACTTAATGTACTTTAATAAAACATGTCTTCAATAAAACAAAGGTAACAGGACTGAAATAACAAGAACAATTACAAACCATCTCATAAATATGTTTGTGATTTCTTATATATTACTAGGAGACTCAGAGTAGAATGACCATTTAAACATTTGTTTAGGTGTTCTCATGTGGAACACCTTGTCACTCATTTTAAATATAATGGAGTACCATCATATCTGCTCAGAACGTCACTTGAGGCAGAGGATTAATGGGTTTCTCTGATCATAGAGAAATGACTAAGGAATGTAGTGATATTAGAAGTTAGCTAGAAGATTTATGCAGTGTATCTATGGTGGCAGCTAACCTAATGATATTTCTCAGGAGTCCTTAAGACGAACAGAAATTTAGTTTGCCTTTATAACTTATCTACAGATCCAAGGCACTTAAATTTAATCATTTGGATGGCTCTCCTGAGGACCTGTGGAACTATACCTTGAACTGATGTGATTGAAATCCTTCCTATGGGAAAACAGAGTTGTCTCTAGACTGACTTATGACTTCTAAAATAACTTTGAAGAAAAAAAAAACCTGGAGTACATGACACATTCACTCCAAACAATTTTTTGGATGAGATAGCACGTAATGCTAGTATTTGTTGTATATAGAAAGTCTAATTTCAAGCAGTAACTTTTCCAGGTGAACTATCACAGACAGAGTCACTACTAGCTGAAGTAAACACCTCCAGATAATATCGAGCAGTAGTCTGTGAAAGAATAAGGTAGTTTTCCATTTCCATTTTCTTCTTGTTTGTTTATTGCTCTGGTGTCCTATCAACCTTAGTATATAAATACAATCCACACATTTTAAATCTTAACACTCAATTTTCTTACTCTGACAACAGATCCATAGTGGTTAACAATAAATAACCTGATGTTATTGCCCCAAATCAATGGTGAATGATACAAAAAATGATTGATCTTAATTACTGCCTATATGTATATACTATTATATGCTTATTTGCACTTACAATGGACAAATAGATGCTTGCAATCACAATGTGATGCCCAGTTGTTTTTCTTGAAGTTTAGTTAGAACCCCAGGGGGTTATGCTCACTTTTCCCTATTATCCATAACTGAAAGCAAGTTAATAGAGGCTGCTTTCCTGCTGTTTATGTTGTCAAATAAACATAAATCTTGATAAAGAAGATTGGAAGGGATGGACAAAAATATAAGGATTAAATCTTGTTTCCTTCTTAGTCTCCTCTTTGAGACATCAATGAAAAGTGTCATTAGGGTGCGAGATAACATAAGTGATAGTTTATATATTATGGTTAGCCAGAATATGATTGATTTGCTTTGCTCATAACCTCCTGTGTTGTCAATCTATTATGCATTGGCAAACAAACTATGCTTTAAATATAATGGTCTAGTGAAAAGTGGGAACTCAGTCAAAATACAAACACAGAGAACACAAAAGTCCCTGTTCTTCCAACCCAATTCAGAATATTGATCCATTTAGCTTAGAATGGTCTATGCTGGCTGGCAGAAGCCATCTATTCAGATTCAACCAGAAGTTTTTCCAAACTCTCTTTAAAATGAAGCAATTTTCCGATAGCAGTGCACCATTGGTAGACGGCAACACCAACCAAGGATTAGTAGTTAAAAGACTTCATCTCAAACAGATAATATAAATGGATTCTCTCAAAATGATAACAACTTTCTCTTAAAATGTGAACAACTACCATACAACCTTGTCTTAGAACTGGAGAACTTGAAATGACAAATATGGAGCATCGTGGCAATATACTATTGAGATAATTTGGCTAGATATGAACCATCAGCCTGCCATACATTTATCATCTTGCTCATTGTTCCTTGATTTTATAACTAAAATCATTTCAGCTGTCCATGTTCAACTCAATTTAAAAGTAATGGAAGCAGCTGGTGATAGGTCAAACTGACTTGTGTGTTGTTTACAGGTTTGTTTCAGTGTATGGTTTTATTACTTTATGAGTGTAATCCATCTAGAATCATGAGGGGGTGGCAAACAAATGGCTGCATCAATAAATAATTGCAAAAAGGAATACCCCATTTTATCTTTTTGGAAGTCAGCTCCGATAGCCTCCCCCCTGCTTTTACTTCCAAGTTGGTTAATCCCGTTCTGACAAATGAATTGCTGGAAATAAAGGTTACTGGAAAAAATCCCTTATATAATTCAATTCCTTGCCAAAACAGATGGATGATAAATTTGAAAGAAAAGCAACTTCTCTTGTGCTTAAGATACATATTTTTAATTTTGTGGTATTTTTTAAAAATAATAAAGACAAGAATCAAGAAAGAATCTAGATGATTCCTCTGTTGTTCTTCTGTCTTGTGCTGTTTTTGTCTGTTTTTCCCCCAGTCTTCGTTTTTAAATGTTTTAAAAATTATAAGCCATGAGAAGTTGCTGGGTGTTGAGTGGTGTATAAATTTAATGAATTATTATTACCGGTATTAACACATTGCAAGGATTGGGATAGCAATGGAATTCCAATGTAGTCCCAATAATAGATTAATTATTATTAATAAGGATTAAATGAAAATGGTGGCGATGCAGGTTCTTCTCACAGGCAATCTAAGGTATTTTCAAATTTTGGTCTCAATACTACTGTTATATTTAATACTGTACCACAATGAATCGTATCAGCTGAACTTCATTTTTTATTTTATTTATTTATTTACTTGATGTATATCCTATCGTTCTTTCCACAGGGATATGTAAATCAAAGTAATTATTCTAGACCAGTTAACCTTTTTTAAAAAAAATATAGTCATGGACATACATCTTGGCTTCTAGGCCAACAATAATAGCAATTTGGAGTTTTGTAACATTCCACAGACCACCTATAAAAAGTCATTTTTTTCAATTATTATTTCCACATCTGCAGTGACATTTATGATAGAATGATTGATGTTGGGCCCAGTTATAACAAAACGTTTATTCTCTTCACTGATTTAATCCAATTCTTTGTCAGACCAGATGAGGTCAGTGGGGCAAAATGGAAGAAAACCTCTGTATGATTGATCTCTCCCCTCCTCCGTTAGGCAATCAAAAGCACTTCAATAATTTTTTTTAGGGCTTTTTATCCTACTGGATAGAGATGAATCTACCAGAGCACAGTGCCAGCCTGAGAAAATCTAGAGAACCTATAATATACTATTAGCTAAATAGTCAAATCACAATAAGCTCACAATGAGCTAAGCCAGAATCAAATCAATCAACAATTAGGGTTTATAAGATTCATGGCTTAGCATGATGTGAGAATGCAGCCAGTTAAAAAATGCAGCACAGTAAAATGTATTAATTTGGATCTCTTTCTTGTTCATTTTCTCAAGTGCATTTGGTAATTAGAGCATGATGACAGGCTTAATGTGGGGCTCTCCCAAGTTAAATTTTGCTTTTCATTTAATTTGAAATTCGGTACCTGTGTTTCCTTCTAAGAAAGGCTATGGCATACCACTTCTATATCTTAGACAAGAAAATGTACAGACATATCCATTATGTGTCTAAGTCAATCAGAAGAGGACTTTATCTTTTACCTGTATGTCCCCATTTTCTACTTGCAAAAAAGTTCTGGATTTTAGGTGAGGAAGTGCATGGTATTATGGCCCTGAAATACTTATACAAGTGTCACAAACTTGTGTGGCTAGCTGAACAATTGAACAAAGGCATTATAAAGTATAATAGCTACTTCTGCCCTTAGACTGACAGTCAAACGATATGATCAATACTATGCAAATCTCTGTAATGACCTAGTTGTAATCCTTCAAAATTGCAGTGGATCCAAATTCCCCAATGCACACCAGAGGGAATAAATGGCATGATAACAATTTTTCACTGTGTACCAAAGCTAATACTTTTGTTTTTGATGAATATTCTAGTTTATAAATGGACTCATTTCCTAACATCATGTTTTTTTTTGTGGGGGGGGGAGAGAATAAACTACTCAAAGATTTCTAAACAAAACCAACATTTCCATGAACATTTTATAAAAGAGCATTGAAATCCTGTGGTGCCATCAAAACAATGATTGTTTGGAAGTGAATTAGTTAACATTTGGTTTGCAGGAAACTCCTGCTTTGCCTGTTGGAAGATATTCAAATAAGGAAGCTGCTTGCTGCCACACCTACCTCGCAAGAGAGCAGTCAGTCCTTTGACCTGTGATGAGAAAAATGAAAACAAATTATGTTTTTAAACAGGAAAAAAATATGAAGAAGGCATGTGAAAAAATGTGAAAGGGAACTGGAATAAACTATTATGGGAGGGAGGGAAGAAGGCTCAGTGGCTGATTCCCCTCCAGAACAATCATTTTGATCAAGATGATCAGCAGCAAATTAGGAAATATGGAGGTGCTCCGAACTTGCTCTACCAGTTTTAGTGGAGATGTGATAGAGTAAATAGGACAAATTACTACATATAAATAGGCAGCAAACCTCACACTCACTTACTTTGATGTTACCTAGCTGAATATTGAAAGGCAAGCAAACAACCAAACTTGGAGAATACCAAAATCTCAATAGTTCAACCCCGAGCTACAAATATTCTCTCCTACTAGATCAGGAAAGGCACAAAACAGTTTTAGCTGCCTGAGGACTTACCTTGCTCTTTAGACATTGACTTGCTATAGCTGCTAGAATGGTTGAAGTGTAATAAAAAGGCATGGCAGGAAGCATGGCATTTCTTTCTCTATCTCAGCAAGAGATTACTATTTTTCAGAAATTGCTCAGAAAATGTACACAACATTTTCAGATTTATTAGCGTGGAATGTTTTGTCCAATCTGGTCATGCTGGCTGTGGATTAACTGATCTTTCATGCCATACCTCTGGAGAGCTGCTGGTTGCTCTACAAGTTACAATGCACTAGCACACTAGCTAGTTCAGAAGTCCATGGTTTTATTATTTCCTGTCTTTTTATTATTTTTTAAAAATCCACAAGTATTTCAAATGAGGAAAAAGACACCAAACAGCAATGCCTGGGGGCATTATGGGCAATATTTAAAAGGAGCTCAATTTACAGTAACAGAGAAGACACACATTATCGGACAGATAACAAAACTAAGATAGCTTTCTCTATTGGAATGGTATTGATTTATATCAGCAACAGTTTTTCCCCCAAGATCAGAAATGAAATGAATCAAATATTGTTAATTATTAACCATGGGCAATAAATAACACATTTTAAACAATCACTTTTTCCCCCCCACTCACAGCAAAAAATCTCAATTATTCAAAACAGTTCATATTTTATAATAACATTATACTAAACCAGAGTTTCTTACCATCTGCCCAATTTCCATTACAGAATATTAACATAACATGGCTTTAACAACATCAAAAGGCTTTAGTATTAAATTAACATATACAGGTAAAAGATAGGAAATAATTATTCTGTACCAAAAGACCTATTTTCTATTAATGGAATCTGCCATGTCCAGAGTAAAATCATTTACAAGTCGGAAATAGAATGGGACAGAGAAAACAAATCAATACTGTTTCCCCACAAAACTAGATAACCAGTTGAATCGTGCATTCTGCCAAGCAATCTCTAACAAAGAAACAATTCCAAAGACTTCAAGCATGCAGTTTTTGGTCCAACAACATTTATCGATAGTGGTTAAGATTAACATCTAAACCCATTTCAATTTATAGCATTTTGCTTTGGGTTAGAAAGCAATGTATTCTTCTAACATTCTTGCTCAGCCAGATAACTGCATTTATCTCTTTTTAAATAGCTTAGATTTGGGACTGGGATCTTTGTGAGCAATGTGAATTTCACAAAAGCATCACTAACTAACTACCAGAAAAAAGAGGTTTTCTGATTTTATGAAATCAGGCAAAAAATACCTTAAGTGTTTCTGATGCTCCCCCAGCAGGGAGTCAGTTAAAGGAGCAAGTAGGTTAAGAGAAGCGGTATGCTGGAATGCAGAAATCAGCAATAACTCAAGAATGTGGTTTGTCGTAGGATCAGCTTGAGTATTGTATGATGATACTCAAAGGGAGGGAAAATGCTCAAAGGAAATAACCTTTCTGACTTGTTTTACTTTACATGATAGCTGAATAATTTCTTTAACTGAAAAATCTAAAAAAAAATTATGCATACTGCTTCATTTGACTTCCAGTGGGATGAAGAATAACAATTTTGGCTATGTTTTTGGTTTCAAATAACAAATAATTTCATCCACATTCATTTGTATATTCTGGCCAGAGCATTTTCCAAGTCATTTGCATTACTTCTTTTAGACTTCTTCACAGTATGAAGAAATAAAAATGTCAGGTCTCTATAATAATTCCCCAAATATAAAATATATACTCAAAGCTACTTGTTCTTGGCCAGAGGAACCCAGCCATATGGTTCAGGATAAGATTTTATAAGAATCAAAGAAAGTTCTGTAAAATATTGGTTCATTGCATATTGCAGTTTAGAAAAAATTCTGTGGTTTACATTCTCTCTCCAAAGACTTCAATCCTGTAGGTGCAACACAGATCAATATGAAGAGCTACTTTATTGTCTGGAGTTGATTCTTGCAGTTAAATTAAAAGTGAAAGCTATTCTGCTAACTTATTTAGATTACCTGTCCTTGCTCTTCCCAGATTCTGGAATGGGTTTTTCATGAGTGTTCATATCCATCATTTCTGATGACATCTTTGATTTGGTCACTGGCACCAGACAATTAATTCCAGCAATAACCACTGGCAATCCATTCATTTTATTAAAGTGCCAACAGGCTATATGCATGCCAGAGTGCATTTTAATTCTACTTGAAAACACCCAGTTTTCCTGTGTGACTAAAAAATCCATACAGACATGGGAAGCAACCTAGTTCAACAATAAAAGTGCTTCCCTAATGATAGAATATTTGCAGACCATGAGAAAAAAATGATTAATTGCAAAAATTAACCTAATTTGATTCTGTAGATATGCTGAAATGGGAGGGGAGTGGAGAGAAAATGGTTTCACTTAAACAAATAGATGTTGCACATTATTGGCTCATTAAGCACTTCCCTTTTGCCATTACTTAAGCTGCACTGCAGGGATGGAATAATAAATCCATAAAACATGACTTTGTCCACTTAGCATTGATAATCCAAGATTGTTATGCTCAGTCAGCTGCCTAATTTAGTAATTACAAAGGCTGGGCTGATATAGTGACAAGCAATTCTCATGCTTACTTTCTCCCAGAGTCTTCTGGAGGAGGTCATGCTTGGCCTGGAGCTTGGTGATGAGATTTCTCCCTTCCAGATATTCCTTCAATTTCTAAAAGAAGAAAGAAAGAAAAATATATTTGAAGAATTAAAATATATTTCTCAAATATCTGAGAGTAATAAACCAAGGAATCAGAGAGACTCAAAAAGTCAACATTCTGCCATGTTGCATTTGAACACTATTTTGTGAGAACGAATTTGGAACAAATCAACCACTGGGTTTGCTGTTTAATAACTAAAACCAATATAATTAAATGCTTTCAATCAGAGATCCCTTAATGGCACAGTAGTATAAGCAAACCTTCATGGATCAGATTAGAGATGGCAGTGTTGCTTCATATAAGAACCAATCAACACTAGTAACCTTAATTTCTTTGCTTCATTGAATGATTTCATATTCTACTCTATGGCTTTTAAAATAGGATTAACAATATATTCAGACTAAGAATGGTAAAGTGTACATGTGTAACCCCATTAATAATGACGCAAAAATATTTGTATGCTGACTGAATTTCTTTTTTTAAAAAAGAGCTCCATGTAATCCAAATAAAACATACAATGCTTTAAAAGAAACTACATATAATCCCTGGAATATTTGAGGTTAAAAGCCCTCTCAGATCATTGAACATTCATCTAGTCATTCAATTAGGACTCAATTGTTTCTGGAGGAACATAAACTGTAATTGCTATTCAATAATTAAAGATATGTTGCCCATAAATATGAGGTTGCCCCAAAGGGGCAGAGCTTCCAGTGTGACATTGCAACATTACTTTTGTCATTTGGTGAAAGTAGTGAATTCCTGTGGATGCCCTCTCTTTGCATTTTGTGTAATTTGTGTGATGATATTATTAATAAGTAACATAAATGGACACAAGTGATTTTATTTACTTATTATATTTGTACACTGCCAAAACGTGCTGTTCAAACAGATACAACAATAAAAACATAAAAGAACAAATTACATGAAAAGAGAAACCAATTATGAATATAATAATAACCTCAGTCACCATTACTTCGACAGTTAATGAAATAGTTAATATGTAAAATATATTTATTTTAACAATTTATTGAAGGATGTCTGGGTTGGCTATACAGGGAGAGGCAGTTCCAGAAACTGAGGTCCATCACAGATAAATGTTGCCTACAGTTTCCATCATTCTCACCTCTGATGCATATGGGATACTCAGCACCACAGCTAGGGCAATTATATTTGGCAGGTGTGTATATGTAAAGAAGGTCTTTAAGATATGTAGGGCTTTAAAAACTAAAGCCAATACTTGAAATTATAAATATTGCTATAATTCAGTAAACTACAAAATGAGTGTGAACATAAAGTTGTATGCATACATTAATATCACATCAGAATTGGTAAAGCACTGAATATTTGGATATCCACCAACTTTTGGGAGATGGGAGGTTAGCTTTTTGAGAGGTTTTTCTCTCTTTTTTTAAAAATATAAATCTTTATTAACATTTTGTGTTAAAACACACCATACACCAACAAAGACAAAAAAACCATTTACAATAAACAAAAAACAAAATCAAAAAATTGAAAACCATTTCAAAAATTTCACATTATATCTACTTCTAAACTAACAATTATATTCTACTCATTAAGTCTTTTATAACCATCCAACTCCAAAGCTTATTCATTAACAAAGACTATATCACTTCATTTTTGACCAACCTCCAAGCCACCCTCATTTCTTTAATCTTTTATCCATCCAAATATACCATTTATTCCATGATAGAAATGCTGGTGTCTCTTCTTTACCCTTCAACTTCTTGGTCAATGTGTCTGCTTCTGCACAATCAAGTATTCTCCTAATTATAACTTCATCCGGCGGGTTATGATTTGCCTTCCAAAATTGAGCATACCCCATCCTTGCTGCCGTTAAGATATGTAAAACCAAATACCATATATCCTTCTTAGTATTTCCAGGCCTGGAGCCAAGCAGATACGTCTCTGGTTTAAGATCAACTAAACACCCTGTGATTTCCTCTATCCATTTTTGGATCCTCATCCAATATCTAACCACTTCCGGACATGTCCACCATAAGTGATAGTATGTGCCAATCCCTTTACCACACTTCCAACAATCGGCCGACAATCCGGGGAACATTTTGGAAAGTCTGGCCGGAGGGAGATGCCATGTATAAAGCATTTTGTATATGTTCTCCTTATATGACGTGGAAACCACCAGCCTCATATTAGTCCACCAAATCTCTTCCCATTTCTCAAGTGGAAATGCATAACCAAAATTCTTCCCCCAGGCAATCATCGGATCTTTTACCACCTCCTCCCCTACTACCCTAGTTAGCAGCAGTTTATAGCACTTAGATATCATCCCTTTCTCCGGACCCAGCAGAATCTTATCTAATTCCTGCAGATTCAGATAAATACCCCTTCCTTCCTTATCCTTCTTATACCTTGACTGGATCTGCAGGTAGGCCCACCACTCCAATTGAAACCCTTGCTGAGCCAGATCTTGTTGTGTTTTGAGTTCTCCCCCGCTATCTAAAAGTTCTTTGTAAGTTGGTCTTCTTCCCTTCTTGAGTAGGGTCGGATGGGTCAAGGCTTCCAAGGTTGATAACCAACACGGAATTTGCGCATAGTACTTAGCCCTTATCTTATCCCAATTCCGAATCAGTATATCCCTTATGTAGTGGCAAGTAAACTGTTTGCTTGGAGGAGTACCTTCCCGCCAAAGAGCTGCATGCCATCCCTGCAGCAAATAAAATCCTTCCAGACTCAACAATCGATTATTCCTTAAACTTATCCATTCCTTGCCCCAAACTAAGAGGGCAGCCTGATAGTAAAGTTCCCAGTTCGGTAGGCCAAGGCCCCCTCTTTCCTTAATTTCTTGCATCATTTTTTCCCCAATCTTGGGCCGTTTCCCCTGCCATACGAATCTAGAAACTACCCCCTCTAACTCTTTTAAAAATGTCAGCAAAAGTTTAACTGGTGCTGTCTGGAAAAGAAAATTCCATTTCGGCAAAACATAAGATTTCACCGTGGCTACCCTTCCTATTAATGACAACTGTATCCTACCCCATTTCCCCAGGTCCATTTTTGTTTGTATCAGTAATTTAGAATAATTATCCTCCCTAATACTTGAACATCTTCCCGTCAACCAGATTCCTAAATATTTCACCTTCTTCACGATTTTAAACCCTGTAGTGTCCTCTAGCATCTGTTTACTTCTATTTGAAAGATTTTTCGTATATATTCGTCTTATCTTTATTTACTTGTAGACCAGCCACGTTTCCAAATTCCTCAATCCTTTTTAGTAATTCCGTGCTGGATTCCAGAGGGTTTTCCAAAACGAAGACCATATCATCTGCAAACGCCTGCAATTTATAAATTTGGTCTCTTATCTGAAGCCCAGTAATCTCCTCATCTTTCCTTATTATTCTCAATAGGGGTTCTAAGGTTAGGATAAATAAAAGTGGGGAGAGTGGACAACCCTGCCTAGTGCCCTTACAGATATCAAATTTGTCAGTTAAATTCCCATTTATCCACAGTCTCGCTTCCTGCTTAGTATAGATTGCTTTAATCATATTACGGAATTTAGCCCCAAACTCCATATGTTCCAACTGACACATTAGGAAATCCCAATTAACCCTATCGAATGCTTTTAGAGCATCGATAAATATTAAAGCTAATTGTTTATCTGGTCGGCTTTCATAATACTCCAGAACATTTAATATAATTCTGAGATTATCTTTTATTTGTCTAGTGGGAAGGAACCCATTCTGGTCTGTATGTATGAATTGGTTTAAGTAAATTTTTAATCTATCCGCAATTATTTTTATTTATTTATTTATTTTATTTTAATTCCATTTATATCCCGCCCTTCTCCGAAGACTCAGGACGCAAATATTATTGTCGCAAATATTTTATAATCTGAATTAAGAAGGGATATTGGCCTATAATTTTTAATATGCTTCGAAGGGAAGTCATCCTTAGGAATCAAACTAATATTTGCCTCCAACCAAGTTTGCGGGACTATAGCCTCATCCAAAATTTCATTAAATAGATCTTTCATATGTTTTCCCAATGCTTCCACTAATACCTTATACAATTCTGCAGGAATTCCGTCAGTGCCTGGGTTTTTTTGACATTTCTGTTGTCTGACCACTTTTTCAATTTCTGCTATTGTTATCTCCTGATCTAAAGCCTCTTTCTCATTAGGAAATAACTTAGGAAGGTCTGACTCCGTCAGGTATTGTTTAATCCTCTCCTCAGGAACCTTTTCTTCCTGACATAATTCTGTAAAAAACTCAATCGCTATCTTTTCTATCCCTTCTTTATCCCCTATCAGTGTCCCCCTCTTATCCTCTAACTGCTCAATTCTTCTACTTTCCTTCTCTTTCCTTATTCTATAGCTAAGCCATCTCCCTGGCTTATTGGCATATTCAAAATAGTTCTGCCTCACCACCCTAATTTGACGTGCTATTTTCTCTTGGTCCACAAGGTTGAGTTTATGACTCCAAAAATCCACCTGCTCCTTCCCATACACTTTCTGTGGGTTTACCTGGAGAGCCTTCTCTGCCTTAGTAAGTTGCTCAGCAATTTCCCCCCCTACTTTCCTCCTCCTTCCTATGTTTAACTGCCATCTGTTTTATTATCAAGCCTCTCAAATAAGCTTTAGCCGTATCCCAAACTATTTTTTTTAAGCTGGAGTCCGAGATGGCGCTGCCTTGGGAGGAGAGGCGATAGACGGCCGAGCCTCTTGTTGTTTTTCAGGCCTCCTGCGGCGATATTCTGCCGTTTCCAGCCCTGGAGAGGCTGGGAGAAGCTGAGGGGGCATCTTTGGAGGCGAGGTGTGATGCAATCACTTCGCTGGAAAAAGGAAAGCACCCCGAGGATCCGGAGGCTTGAAAGAGGGCCGCGGTTTGGCAGCCCAGAAGCCAATGACTCGCCAGTTTGAGAAGAAGCAGGGAAGTGAGAAAGAGTGGAAGAGAATTTAAAGACTTTCTGAGTGAGCGCGCCGGTGGGGTGCTAAGCAGATGTGAAAGGAGCAGCAGCCAGTTATCGGGGGTGGTTTTGGCAACAAATATTTTTCTTTCTTTCTTTTCTTTTCTCTTTTTTTTGTTACCCCTTTTGTCTTTTGCTGCCATGAATGCTGATTAGAGGCTTAAATGGACTTGTCTACAAATATGACATGATTGGTGGAAGCTTTCTCTTCCCTGAAAAAGTTAGTGTATTGATTTGCGGACTTATAGAAACTGACGGATATTGATAGACAGACTACCAAATCTAAGGCCCCATGTAAGTAAGGATGTGTCAAGGGGTGAATTTTTTGACACTCAATGTTAATGGTCTCAATGCTCCTGTTAAGAGAAAAAATATCTTAACCAGATTAAGGAAATGTGGAGCTGATGTATTATGCCTTCAGGAAACTCATATTAAGAAAAGCCAAATTAATTTGTTGAGTTACCTTAAAGTAGGGAAATTATTTGTAGCATCTGCTGAGGAGAAAAAGAAAGGTGTAACAATGTATGTTAAGGAGTACTTGTGTCCTAAAGAATTATGGGTGGACCCGGAGGGGAGAAGCCTGATGCTGGAGATAGAAATGGTGGGAAGCAAAGTGTTACTGGTAGGCATATATGCACCTAATAATAATCAGGGAGACTTTTTCCAGAAAATATATCGGAAAATATTAGATCTGGAGTATGAGCAGATGTGTCTCTTGGGGGACTTTAATGCGGTGGTAGATAGGGCTAAGGATAATAAAACAGGGAGGGTTGATTTGAAGAAGAAAAAAAGGAAAGATAGGAGGGTCTTACCCAAAGTATTTAGGGATATGTGTGAAGAATTTGGCCTTAGGGATATATGGCGTGTGATTAACCCAGCCTCTCAACGTTATACCTACTACTCCCCCAGGCATAACTCATGGTCTAGGTTGGATATGGTATGGTTGTCGGATGGGCTGATACCTTATGCAAAAGATGCCATGATTTTGACGAACGAATGGGCGGACCACAACCCGGTGGCTATTACATTGATAAGGGGGAGTAGAGTGAGGAGTAGATGGATGATGAGCCTGGAGACCCTGAAGGATACGGTTTTTGTACAAAGAATTAAACAAGAGATGAGTCTGGTTTTTTTTTAGAAAATAGGATGGAAGGGATGCCCCTATGAATAGAGAGGTTTTTCTCAATTGCTTTGTTTAGGTTTATCCTTGGCAACCACTGTATGCTTTTACCTTATTATTTTTAACATGTTAGGTTCCCAGAGTCAAATTTGTGAAATCCACAGCCATATAAATTGATTTAATACATGTATACATTTAGGGCCCACTGGTCAAACTGAAATTTCAATTAATCCCCAAGTGAAAAGAAGCTGACACAATGGCAATGGAGTGGGTGCGTTTTCGCTATGATGCATCCAACCCGCGGGACGGCAGTTTGACACCCTGGGTTATAAGAACAAATAGGTTCATTTGACTAACTTTAAATATTTGGAATTACTTTGCTGAACTTCAAGGTTACAGCTCTTTTCTTCTTACAATATGTATGAAAAAGTTATGTGAATTTCAAAAGAACATAAAAGCTTTATTCAAGTACACTTTTCTTGAAAAGCGCTCAGCGGAAACTCCTTAATCTTCTTAACTGACACAGAGTTCATTAAATATCAGAGGTGTCTAAGTATCTATACTATTGACATTTTGATGTGTGTATTCCTTATTCAGTATTAATTTAAATGTTTTATATTTCAGTGAACTGATTAATTACAGAATTACAGGTGATGGCTTGTCAAAGTTTAAATAAATAGGATTAACCCCACTGCTTTAAAGTGCAAATCAGAGCAATTAGGTTTTTAAAAGGCAGTAGGAACACATTTTGAATGGGAAAAAAAACACACCAAAATTTCTATATTGTGTAATGCAAAATTAAATAACTCTCAAGATAAGGATAAATGAACACTAAAGCTATCTGTACTTCCCTGAGAGATTCAGGAAACAGTATGCCAAAGCAGTGATTGGAGCACCTTTCAGCACTGATATGTTCACAGTTCAGTGGCTTACTCCCTGCTGTCAGTCAAGACTCCCTTAAAATAAATAACCACCTGATAATAAGGCAGGACAATTGCCTGCCTGGAGCCAATTTAAATTGAAAGTGATATTCTGAACCCTAAACTATTAGGTCACCTTATGAAGATATTTTTAAAAGTCCACAATGGACTCCTATTATTCCAAGCACTTTGCTTCCAAATAACGCATAACCTGATGCTGGTTTATAAGTAAATGTGGCCTGAGAAAAAATAAATCATACTTTGCCCCATTTGGGGACAGCAACAAATTAAGATTGAAACCTAACTAGAAAGATAGTGTTTTCTCATTCTTTCATCACCCACAAAGGAAAACCTTTATCTGTTGCTGATTTCCAATCTAAGATGTTACGATCAAATAATAAGAATAAGAACAACAACAACAATAATAAGTTGGAGGGGACCTTGGAGGTCATATAGTCCAACCACCTGCTCAGGCAGGAAACCTTATACCATTTCAGACAAATGGCTGTCTAGTCTCTTCTTAAAAACTTCCAGTGTTGGAGCATTCACAGCTTCTGGAGGCACTGATAATAATCCACTGATTAATTGTTCTAACTGTCAGAAAATTTCTCCTTAATTCTAGGTTGCTTGTCTCTTTGATTAGTTTCCATCCGTTGCTTCTTGTCCTGCCTTCAGGTGCTTAAGAGAATAGCTTGACTCCCTCTTCTTTGGGGCAGCCGCTGAGATATTGGAACACTGCTATTATGTCATCACTCGTCCTTCTCTTCATTAGACTAGACATACCCAATTCCAACAACCGTTCCTTATATGTTTTAGCTTCCAGTCCCCTGATCATCTTTGTTGCTCTTCTCTGTACTCTTTCTAGAGTCTCAACATCTTTTTTACATCATGGTGACCAAATCTGATTGCAGCCACTGTCATTCAGAAATCAACACTTCTGTCCCTTTAAAATGTGACTGATCAATGTTTTACAATGAAAAGGTCTATTATATTCACTTTGAAGGACAGGACAAGACAAGCAGTTGAAGCTGGTCAGCAGGAATTTTTGATTCTATAGCCAAAGACAGAAATTTTATAAACAAGGGACAAAAAGCAGAAACAAGGCTTGGAAATGAGTAACCAAATGGTTGTTGATTCAAAAAGGAAGATTGGCAAGATTCACACCTTAGGACTTGCAATATATAAAGGGGGAGGAGCCTACTACTAGGTAATGTGCAGAGAAAGAAATTTAGATTCACTCAAATTATTCAGGCAATAAAAAAAGATGACGGGAGAGTTATGCTTTCAGACTTGCAAGATTACCTGTTACTGTAGTCTTACAATAAAGGAGACTTCACTTGTCTTTTTTTTTCTTGTTTGGTCTATCTGGGAGGTTGACAAGGGCAAAATTCCTGGGTCTGGTTAGACAGCAAATTACCTGAATATATGGCTTCCTAATTCTCTGCAATAAATCTACTTACCTAACATTTTAAGTCTGCTTTCTAATGTGGAGCCGGGAGGGAGCCTAACTGCCATTCCTGCTATGAAGCCTTGCAGTATGTTTTGCCTCTCTGGCCCCTGACTAGAGAAGGACAGCCTGACTTCACCCCAGAGATTAAAAAACCCACAGACTATGATTTAGATCACCAGTGGCCTTATTCCAGTATGAGAATGAAGTTGCAATGCAAATGGACCAATTAATCCAGACAATGAAACAAGAGGTAGTGCCACTAGTATTACCTCAAGGCCTTCAGTTTCTGCTTTCGAAACCCTCCAATGCCTTCCCTTCCTGACTAGCATAATAGAAATGTACACAAATTTATTAACTTCCTCACTCATTGTGACTTATATGTATCTCTCTAAGACTTGAAGATTTTCTAACCAATTGCCCTCGTATAGGATTTAAAATCAATCTGATGGACCAAAAAAAGCTGCAGAATGAAGAGTTTGCTTTCTGAGATAGAATGCCCTGGACTTGGACAACAATTTCATGACACTCTTTAGGACTAACATTTGGCAATTCTATTAAACAGATGACTACCAACTGTGAAATGTGCTGCCTATAACACAATAGATATTCTCAGTGTGGCAATACCTTACAGACTTTGGCTGCATTAATACACAATCTGTTTGAGATTGATGGAAGACTTGTATAGGAGGGAGAGGAAGACTCCACTAATTTCTTTCTTATCTTCCTCCCTTCCACCCTGACTTCAGAATCTGCAGAAGCAGAAGCAGTTTAGCAAAGCTGTATTTTCCGCCATGAAAACCTGTACCAATACCTGAGCTCTCATCTGCTAAATATCATAGTTGTGAAGGAAGGGGATACTTTGCAAGCAGGTGCCCAGATTGCTCCAAATATAAATTTAATCAAATCAAATCAAATCTAAAAGCCTAGCCTGGTCTTTGCCTTCAGTAGAGGACTCTGTGAAAGTTGCCAGGAATGATTACAGGAGTGATTAAGTGACTGAATCCTGTAATGCTACTGACCTAGAAGGGCTCAGAAATAAAACTGCATGTCCTAATAGCAGTGCCAGTCTGGTGCCCCTGGCAACTTACAGAGTTCTCTACTGAAGGCAAATATGCTCTTGGTAGGCTTAATTAATTCCTGAAGCTCAGGCCTATGAACACTTAAAGATGTCAGTTGATGAAACAATGAAAGGACGGACATAACACCTTTTAATCCTTCCTAACTGGATGGAGAAGGCATGTTCAGGTCCAAAGGAGGAGAAGATGGAGGGGGCAGTATAAGGAGATTCCCATATCCCCCCCCCACACACAAAACCCACATTTTGTAAACTAGGGACAAACATCAGAAATCTTCAAGCTGAGAAACAAGTAGCCAAATGGCCATTGCCTCAAAAAGATAGAAGAAAGAGAGACAGGATGTAAACCTTAAGACTAGCATATATACAGGGTGGGGTTCTTGGTTATTAATAGATGATTCTTATTTCTCTACAATGAATTAACTTTGTTGAGTTTGTTTGGGAATTGGGAATAGGAAGACCATCTAAGAGCTGTACCCTGTATGAAGCAAGACAATAAGGGACTGTAACACTGTCTCCCTGGTGCAGTATTACAGATAAAATTACATACGAACCTAGGCATTAAAATGCTGACACAGGAGACGCCAAAATTGAGAAGTATGCCATTTATTCAAAATGCACCGGATGAAACATTAATCTCAATTGTTGGATGCCAATTTGGTATCAATTACATTTTATGTCCTCCTTATGCCGGTATATACAAGCAACATTTTGAAATATGCATTTTGAACTCCAAATGATAACAATGCTAATCCAGCTACAACCTGTTCAAAGTCAAGTGAAAGGAGTTTAAATTATAGTGCGGTTTATCTGCTAGCAAGTTCTCTGATTAAAAAAAATGTGTTATCCTATACCATGGGAATCTTGCAGTGGTCTTCCTCTATAACTGCAGAGCTATGAATATCATCCTCCTACTTTGGTATTCACTTGTAGGAAGCAGCTGTCAGGAAGAATAAATAATAGGTTAATGTGTAAACCAGTGTAGGTCTTCCTGCTGGGCTTTTAAAACTACCGGTAAATGGAAATACTACCTTATGTCCCATATTCCTCTCACTTTGGTTTACAAACATATATACATAAGATATATTTCTGGAATCAAGAAAGCCACTTCCTTTTTAAAATAAAGCAACATGAACACTAAAATAGATATTCTGCTTCAGCAGAGATATTCCTAGAATGCAATGGGAGAAGACTAGAGTATCACAAAGCTGCACTGTTGTCAGTGAGTAAACAAGGGAGAGATAATTGCATGCTGATAAAAAGCAGCACGGAACTGATTACAGTCATGGTTACAAATACCGGTACTTCCATAAATTTTGTGGCTCTCGTGAAGACTAACAAAATAAATTAAATTTGTTAATTAATGTATTAGTTATTTCAAATTCTTTAAAATATTCCTCATTTATTTCATTTTATTTTCTTCATTATTCTGTAAGAACACTGAATAAAGGTTTGGTGCATACTTTTTGATTTTTTTTATTAAGGTTTATTATAGCATAAAATACAATGAAAATGCAGATTAAATAAAGGGACTATGCAGAATGAAGAATAAAGGACAGAAGGAAAAAAGGGTAGACTTTTGACTTTCCAACATGACACCATACTAATACAATTATGACCTTATTTTTTACAGTACCTATAATTATTAAAAGCCAGTTCTATAAGTACACAATCATTAAATCTTCAAACTAAATTCTGAATTTCATTTTTTCTATTTCAAACAAAAACCAGAAGCAATATCCCAACAGAAACAAGATCAAATAATATCTCTATTTAAAACAGTTTATATCACCAAAAATCCATTTTTTTCTCCCCCCTCTCTTGTCAGAAGTGATATATATTTCTATTTACACATTAATCTTTCTAAGTTATCTTCATTTATATTAACAAAAATCATTATATGCTTTCAAATTCTTTAACTTTAAAGGGAAAACTCTATTATATTCATTTTAAGACTCTAAACATTTCTTTAAAAGTTTCATCTTTATAATTTAAATCAATTAATTCTAATGCATCTTTTAAAACTTTCTTTTAACACACATACTTTCAAATTCACTTTCAATAATATTTTGCAAACTGTAGGAATTACTCAAAATTATAAATGATATAAATAGTTGATAGATAAGAAAGAGAGAGGTGATATAGAAACAACTCACTTTATAAGCACAAAACAAAGCACTGGGAATATTACGTATGAAGAATCAGGACCACATGTTAAGTTCCAGTTTAACTGATTAATTGCTGATGCCTATACGTAGAAATCTAATCAATTAATGGCGAGCACCAAATTGGCACTAGATAAGAGTTAACAGAATTCAAGAAGACTAGGATTGCTTGTAGTAATATAACGATTCCAGGTTGATTCCTCTTTTAACTCTTCCCCAGAGTCTGCCTCTCCTTCTCCTACAGGAACTTTCTTTTAATTTCATATGTCAAATAAATAGAAAACCCGTCCTAATTCCAATTAGTTTATTAAATTTAAGTAACACCCTCCATCTTGTCCTAATAAAATAAAATATTTTTCTTCTTTGGAAACCTATTAAATAAATACCAAGTTCTCTTTTTCTCAAGAGATCCTCCAATATGATTTTTTAAACCAATATGGATTTTTGGTGCCATCTTGAATAGCTACTATTAAAGTATAAAGAAAGAAATACTCTTCTTTGTCGCTTATACTTAAAAGCTGAGGTTGCTTACATTATTCAGTTTCAAAGACCTGCCTGGCCATTTCAAATTCATTTGTAAATATATATTTTATGCTACTTCAATTGGCAAGTTGCTTCTTCTGAACATTATAGAGTTCAGATGATTCAAATAGTTTTTAAAAGGTCTCTTAAAATTCAACAGCACCCATAACTGTAACTATCTCCCTCATAATCAATATTCAAAATATGATGCTGACTGCATGAGAAGATCTAAGTCACACATTGGAAAATATTGCTGCAGCTGCATGTTAAAACAGATCCCAATCTCATACATCTAGAAATAAACCCTGCCGGCTTCAAAAAGAAACCTAAGTCGCCAGTACATCTGTTTTGGATTATATCTTAAATTTGGAATTCACAATATAGACTCATTACCAGAAACATTAATGCAAACCAAATTAAGAAGATATGCATTTCCAAGATGGCAGATGCTATACTTTGGTTTATTTATTAAACTTGCTTATAATGCCTCAATCTAATAATTGTAGGCAATATGCACAATACATTATCAAAAATAATATGATAACCATCTTAGCTGCCATACTCTGCACCAATCACAGCCCTCTTCAAAGGCATTCCCATATAGTTTGTTGCAAAGCGAACCTATCCAGAATGTCAACTGAAAACAATGTTTCAAGGGGTGAAGATAGGAGGGCAATTCGGAAATAAAACTCCGTTTGGTTTTCAAAGACAGACACTCGCAGATACAAACTTGTATTATACACATTAGAAAACTGAATAGCAGCTCCACAGTGAGGAATTTAGTCTGAGTTTTCTTTGTTCCCTGTGAACTCCTGACACCAATTCAAAACCTCACAGGATCTCAGGTCTGGCTGAGTATTATGAACATGCTGATGATACTTTATCTGAAAACAACAGTGCTAGGCTGCATTAACAGAGGGATACAATCAAGATCACACGAAGTATTAATACCACTTTACAATGGCTTGGTAAGGCCAAACTTGGAATACTGCATCCAGTTTTGGTCACCACGATGTAAAAAAGATGTTGAGACCCTAGACAGAGCACAGAGAAGAGCAACGAAGATGATTAGGGGACTGGAGGCTAAAACACATAAGGAACAGTTGATGGAACTGGCTATGTCTAGTTTAATGAAGAGAAGGACAAGGGGGGACATGATAGCAGTGTTCCAATATCTCAGGGGCTGCCACAAAGAAGAGGGAGTCAAGCTATTCTCCAAAGCACCTGAAAGCAGGACAAGAAACAACAGATGGAAACTAATCAAGGAGAGAAACAACCTAGAACTAAAGGGAAACTTTCTGACAGTTAGAACAATTAACCAGTGGAACGACCTGCCTCCAGAAGCTGTGAATGCTCCAACACTGAAAGTTTTTAAAAAGAGACTGGACAGCCATTTGTCTGAAATGATATAGGGTTTCCTGCCTGAGCAGGGGGTTGGACTAGATGACCTCCAAGGTCCTTTCCAACTTATCATCATCATCATCTTAGAGGCTTAGTTTATATAGATATTAAATAACATCAGAAAGAGTACTGAGCCCTGTAGTCTCCACAATGAAGTGTTTCCCTCATGACTACAGACTGGAACTCGGATAAAAGTGGGCCCACCATAAAATTTGCCTCTAACCCCAGAAGCAGGAATCCAAAGTAGCATAGAAATATACATGTGTTGATATTTTACTGCCATTATGTAAGCTGAAATTCAAGCATGTATCAGTGCTTGGTTGTGTTTGTTCATAGTTTTCAATATTGTATTTTATTTATTAATAAAAAATTATTAAATTTGTTTGCCACCTATTTCGCTACAATTTTACTTCATTTGCATTTCCTTGGAGGACTAATGATCCACTTGGTATTCTTGAGTAGAAAGTAGCCTGTGAGAAAAAGATCACTGGTTGCCTTCACAATCATTGGGCAATACCCAAAGTACCCTCTAGAAAACCTCAGGATCCATTAAGCTCTGGGGTGAATTATCCTAATAGGTCTATTGCCCCAAGGGGTCCTGTTTGCTCATATGATTCTGAGCTTCAGAGGATATTTTGAAATACTAAAAGCATTCTAAGCCCTCTAATTCTGTCAGATTCCCCAAAGCATAGAAAAATTGATAATGGGCCAGATCAACTAATCCGATGAGCTGACAGAACAGGCTTGTATAATGCAATATCTTTCTTGTTCAGACCTAACATAAAACCCACCTAGGAACATTGCAAACCTAGGTAGACTGCCTTTTACCTTGCTCACAAAAGTGTATCTTATTAAAATGCACAGTAATGTAATAGTTCATGTTCTTGTTTCCTTGCATTTATTTTCTCCCACCATTATTGCTCAGTCACAACTATTTTCAGGTTGCACAAATCATATGATACTTTTAACTAAAGCCTGAAATTCATATTAAGGGTACCTGTAAGCTGGAAGATCATATGGAAGTTTATTTATCCTGAATATATGAATATGACATGATTAATGGCATATGCATTTCCTAGAGGCAGAAGGTTAATGTCACTGCCATTGGTTGAGAGCAAGAATACGGTAGTTACACAATGTGAAGAAAAAAAGCACTGATAAAATTCATATTTATTTGAAAAGGATTGAGTTTTTTTCCTAAAAACAACAACATGGAAGCTCATTTAATAACCATTGACAATCAGGAGACCTCAACTGCTTGTTAATTGAATCAATTCTTTTTTTTTTTGCTTACATTCATCTTCCATTCAAACCTTTTAATTTAATAAGGCTTTTGAAGCATTTTTATTTCTTATCTAAAAGAATGATATACTCTCCAATAAATCTATTACTAAACCAAATCCA
The DNA here is from genome assembly GCF_964194415.1 of Vipera berus. NCBI lineage: Eukaryota > Metazoa > Chordata > Lepidosauria > Squamata > Viperidae > Vipera > Vipera berus. The sequence continues at coordinate 43,990,580 of NC_138204.1, forward strand.
GCATAAACCACTTTATCTGCTTAAGTAATATGCAGAGTAGGCAGCACTTTTTAAAAAAGTCCCATGATCCCTATAAGAGGAACATAGCAATTTAAAACATGCAGCCACAAAGCAATGAAGCAAAGCTTCTTTACATATGTGCCAATTCACATGGGGCCACATTCCACCAGTTGGCTGGGGGAAAATTAAGAAGGGAGATGAAGCAAGTCTAAACAATAGGCCACAGGCCACATCACAGAGGCAACAACTGAGGGAGTGTCACTTTCTGTCTTGCTGACTGGTTGAAATGTATACAAGAAATGAAACACATCAAGGATTAGAAGCTGTGTATCCGGAATGAATAAGCAGAATGACAAGATTGATACTGACAGTATTCTAATCACTCTCTGTTCTCAAATGAAGGTTTTTCTGTTACCTCCAGAGTTTCAACCCAACATCAGCTGCTGCTTAAAAGTTGGCTGTAAATTGATCAATTATTTCCAAGGATCCCTTCCTAGGGACAGAGCACGTCTGCCTCTCTCTAAATCTTGAGACATGAGCATTCTCAGGGATTTAGTTAATATTTGGCTGCCTCAATCCAAGTTGTCTTAGAAGATGGGCCCAGCACAGCCTCCCCTGCAGGTCCCGAGGTTTGTGCTTGTGGAACTCTACCCTTGTCTTTGAATGTAGACAATTCCAGTGGAATACGATAAATAGACTTACATTTTCTTTAGCAAACATCCAGTCTTTCAGAAGTTTTAAGTACAGAATTAAGAAGAAACATTTCCATTATACTCAGCTGCATGTGCATTTTTTTTCTAGAAGTCTGCTGATGATTGCTTTCATTTGCTCTGTTGTACTATCTAAATTAGGCATGGCATTTTACCAGTTTTTAGTAAAGTTTTAAGAAAATATGTATCAAAATAATCTTTGAATATATTTTAAAATAATATTGATTTCAGCAAAATTGTAAAATTCAGTATTACCAGCTTTAGATTTTTTTTTCCTCACCAGCCAAATTCATTTGACTGAACTTTGAATATATTCCAACTCTAAAATATTACGGTTTTAACACATGAAAGATGAAGAAAATTCAGGGCTCTTACTGTGAAGTAGAACTGTTCAGTCTCCTGTTGATTGGCCCGTCTCTTGGCAATGCTTGGCTTACTCATGAAGGTTTCAGAAACTGTGGATTTTACAGACTCCATAGAATTGCTATACTGGAAGCAATCAGATACATCAAAATCTTCAATAGTGACAATATCTTGAATAGTCTGTAGTGTGGCTTCCATTGTTTTTTTAACCTGGCATAGAAAATGAAGAAGGAAAAAAAATATAAAAAGTGAGGCTGAAGCATAACTAATCATATATTAGATACTGTTTCAATACAAAGACCTTTTGTAGAGATGCTGAGAAAGAACAAATCTAATTATGTACCTTATATGCCATGAGAGGGATCACGTCCTATTTCTAGGACATGATTTCTAGATCTAGAGCAACTCCTTTTTAAGAGGGATTTCAATACATCATCTTTAGGGCAGGTGACATGTGCCTAACCCCAAAGAAGCATTGGCAATCTCCTGCTTCCAGTCACTTGCGCCTGACTTTGCAGCCCACAGAAGACAAGAAGAGATTGAATTAAACAGGTTGTTTAATTGTTGGCTTAGTATTAATCTTGATATTAATGTCTGCTTATCTGGGTATTGATTGTGGGCAAGTAGATGTTCTGATCTTTCAGCTTTTTGATTTTCTCTTTTGAATGTATGTTGATGTTGCTTGTCTCTGTGTGCCTGTTGATGGCTGATTTGTCTGAGTGTATCTGGACTTAACTTGGTCTGGGATGTTCACAGTTTCACATCTGAAACTATGGCTGTGTCTATCCATCTGTTGTATAATTAAGGACTTTTCATGATGTCCTGTGACTGCTAATTGGTGTTGCTTGTTTTGAAAAAGTAAGGTGGTATTAAAGCATTTTTTATATGTGATTTAGCCAATTTAGCTGTTCTAGGTCCTGGGTGTCCATCCTTTTGGCTTGCATGAGCTGAATTGATTGAAGAGGAAATTTCTTGGGCGGCATATAAAATATTTAATATAGTTAATATAAATAAATCACATAATATTATAATGTTGAGATCTTGTGGGACAGCATGATTAGCTATCCAGGGCCACATGTGGCCTGTTGGGTTGGACATACCTGTTTTAGATGTTTAGGTGGGCAAGGACCTCATAGCTAAACTACATCTACTCTAACTTCATATAGTCATCTCTAACACTGGAAGGTTGATAGAGATCTTACCCTGCCCACCAAGGTGGGTGTTGGTCCACTGATGTCCAACCGAGAATGGGTACTAAATTCATGCAGTCAGGCTTTAGGCTAAATGTCATGGAGAAACAGGAATATGGAGATATATCAACGAAAAGAGGGAAATTCTTATTCTTACCTCTTCATTTTCAATCTTCAGAGTGGATAGCCTAGACTGCAGCTGCTGACATCTTTGTACCAACTCACTCTGCACTGGTTGCTGGGCACAAAGCTGGAATACCTAGAAAAGAATAGGCTGTTTTTCAACTTTCCAGATACTTGCTTCTAGTTCTTCACTTTTGTTAAAACTCATAATCAGGTATGAGATATCTACACTGGGCCATAGAACAAAGGATTGCTAAACAAACCAGGAAACAAATTATTTTTAATTCAAATTCAATAAACAACAATTGCCTGGATGTTCACAACTAGTCATAAACCACAGTTTACCTTATACAATGGTTAGGCTCACACACTGGAATAAACCAAAAGGGCAGAGGACGGAGGGGAGTTAAGTGTGTGTGGAGAATCCCTTTCCTTACAGAGGAAAAGGGAGTCCCTTTCCTTAGAGGTTTGTGGCTAGAATGGACCAAACCAGGAATGACCTTGGTTCATTCATTGCCTAATGATCAGTGGGGTTTGGTTAATTGTGGTAATGGGGACTTGCCATTGCAGAAACAATGCAGTCAGGTTACATTGCGCTTTATGACTACACCGCTTAGTGACATAAATTTTGGTCCCAATCACTTTTGTTAACCAAGGGCTACCTGTATATATACAGAAATGTCCACAGTGAATATGGAATAGATGTTTGTTTGGAAACTGGAAGAGCACTGCATCACAATGAGCACAGCTAGGTTAATTGGGCTTATAGCATGCATTCAGTATTGAAGAATTGTTCATATTGCTGTAGAATCCTTGGCCAATCATGATTATAGTTTTTTTCTGTTTCTTATACAGACTTTTTTAATTATGTCTGGAGTGAAGTTTGCAATGAAAACAGAAAATGGGGGTGGGGGGAAACTAACCATGTCACCCATGTGGGGCTGAAACTCAAACTTCATGGGTGGACAGAAGACACTGTTACACATTTCCATCAGACGCTGCTTGTCACTGTTGGCATCTAGATTTTCAACGGCATTCTCAATGGCATCCAGGCCTTCGTGCTTTGATTGTTCTAGATTCAGCTCTGCTGACAGGAATGTTCTAAGTGCCCTACCAAGGCTGGCATGATATCCTAGGTCACAGCACTGCTGGAAAAAAAATAGGAAAGTAAAAACCATGTAAAATTCAAAATGTTGAAAGAAAAATTATAAATGATACAATATACAGATAAATAAAATAGACAAATATTCATCTCAAAGGATTTATTGTTTTCTGGAAATCAATGGTGTTTACACCAAAACATAAATTTATTTAATAAATATAGAGGCTTCCCAGGTTGTAGGAGATCTGATTTATATAAATTCAACTTTACACAAATGTTTTTATAAGCCACATTTAAGGTGAGAAAAAAAGTGTTACACTGGTAGTGCAAAGTAGAACAGCTCACAGTTGAATATCTTATTTACACAGTTTGAATTTGTAAAGCTTTCCATAACTGATCAGATATGAAAGTCAGGAAGCACATGCAATAAGCACAATTTGAATTGTGCCAGACTGGTCAATCAATTGCTTAAATTCCAGAAGTGGTGAATGCTCCAACACTGGAAGTTTTTAAGAAGAGACTGGACAGCCATTTGCCTGAAACGGTATAGGGTTTCCTGCCTGAGCAGGGGGTTGGACTAGATGACCTCCAAGGTCCCTTCCAACTACTTCTTCTTCTTCTTCTTCTTCTTCTTCTTCTTCTTCTTCATTATTATTATTATTATTATTATTATTATTATTATTATTATTATTATTATTATTATTATTATTATTATTATTATTATTTATAGATGGTGGAATTATAAAACACAGTTCAATCTGATGTAACAGAATCTCCTGCTTCAGACTGATTTATCCACTGATCCAGCCCACAATAACGTATCCTCTTAGATCTATATATCTATATGAAATGGGACCATTCTCTGCTCTTTCGCTCCCAGTCTCTCACCTCTGGTATTGTATTGTATGGTATTGTATGAATAAATGATGTGGGCAGGGTATCAAAATAAATATATTTTATCACATGAGCATGTGGTCCTTGCTCATGCTGGCTAATTATATCAAGAGGTTGCTAACTGGGTCTATAAAATAATAAATACACTTCTGCAAAAAAGGGCTTTAAGGTACTTCAAAAGAGGAGCCTACAAAGCCTCTCTTGAAGAAATCAGTCCTGCAATTCAAAAATGCTTTTCCCACTATGGAAGAAACACAAATATTCTTCTGTCTGCTTCCAGAGAAAGATGCCTATTATAGGATGCTCTGATGCCAATGTAGGAGCATGTAAAAGAGCATAAACTTGTTAAATAAGATATGTAATCAAGTAGCTGCTGATAAAGAAACAGATACTTACTACAACATCCAAACCAGAAATCTGAAGTATTTTCTACATTATATGTAGAATACATATAATAACAACAACAAATCTGCCAAAGCCAAATCATATGAAAATAAACTCCTGCCATCACTTGATGAGAAAAAAAACTATATATCAATAGAAGAGGAACAATGGTTTCAGCTGGTGAGAGGAAAGGAGGGAGGGAGGGAGGGAGGGAGGGAGGGAGGGAAGGAAGGAAGGAAGGAAGGAAGGAAGGAAGGAAGGAAGGGAGGGAGGGAGGGAGGGAGGGAGGGAGGGAGGGAGGAAGGAAGGAAGGAAGGAAGGAAGGAAGGAAGGAAGGAAGGAAGGAAGGAAGGAAGGAAGGAAGGAAGGAAGGAAGGAAATCTTCTGAATGGACAAGTATCCATTTGTTTGACAGAAGTCACAAGCTTACATCTGCCCTACTAGACAAGTATTGCACATAATGGTGGAACAGAAATGCCATGAATGAAATGAACATGTGCCACAGAGAGGAACAGGAAAGACAGGAGAGAAACATAAATGAATGCAGTCCTGAGTCCTGCAATAACCTGCTCACTGTCATATGACTGGGTACAGTGCCAAAAGTCTGGGGCAGGTGTGGACAGTCTGCTTTGTAAAGCAGCAATTGTTGGTTTTACTGGAAGCAGGCAATGAAAGAACAATAAATTTAGTCAAGAAGCATAAAAACTAAATAGGGGTTAAAACAAAAACAAAAAATGGTTGATTGAGAATCTGCATATGTCAAGGCTATTTTAATTCATAAATATTCAGTAGTTTCAGCTTTGCAACCAAATTAACATTCCGTGTTTTTCACAGATCATGGAAGAGAAATCACGAGAATCTTGCCAATGAGGGAAGTCACCAGAAATTTCAAAATGACTGATATTCATCTGTATTAATATATGTTTTACTCTGTCAGAGTTGGAGCCTTATGAATGTAGCTTTCTCAGGTGCAGGTTTCTCTTTCATAGAATAGTTTCCCACCATTGCATTCCTCTGTATAAAACCAGCACTCCTTATTTTTTTGCATTTTAAAATATCCCTTAAATTACATGTACAAGTATATCAGTCTCACTCATGTTTCTTGGTTATATAAATACTTGATCCATGCTTTTTCCAAAGATTTCTTTTTTAAAAAAAATAAGAATTCAAATAAATTAAATTCTCAACATGACAAATTAACGCTTCATCCACTAAAATAATCTTGAAATACAAAGCTGGTAGTATAAGAAAATGTCCAACAAGCCAAAATTCAGCTTAAAAATATGTTTGTCCACACTTTTACAGGTTGCACGTTTATTGTGTAAAAGTACATTGATGAATATAAAGATACAAATTCAGTAAATGAAGTTTACTGCCTATAAAAGTGTCAAGATATTTAAATTTATAACCGGAAAAGTGAGGGTTGTGTAAAGAGTTAGAACACACAGTTATAGCTGATTGCTTGGACAGATGTCTCCTTGCACGAGGCAATCTAAGCTGTGATTGCTTGCTTTGAGTAAAAAGGGGGAGTCTCCTTGATTCCCACCTTTTTGCCCTGTGTGTCCTGTATGCTCTCTGTTGATTTACCTGATGATGTTGCTGCTGCGTTGATTTACCTGACTATGCTCCTGGTTTGCCTCTCTTATTTACTGTAAATATATTTATTTACATAAAACCCCAAGTAAAGGTAAAGGTAAAGGTTCCCCCGCAGATGCGTGCTAGTCGTTTCCGACTCTAGGGGCCGGTGCTCATCTCCGTTTCAAAGCCGAAGAGCCAGCGCTTGTCTGAGGACGTCTCCGTGGTCATGTGGCCGGCATGACTAGACGCCAAAGGCGCACAGAACGCTGTTACCTTCCCACCGTAGTGGTCCCTATTTTTCTACTTGCATTTTTACGTGCTTTCGAACTGCTAGGTTGGCAGAAGCTGGGACGAGTAGCAGGCGCTCACTCTGCTACGCAGCACTCGGGATTCGACCCGTCAAACTGCCGACCTGATCGACAAGCTCAGCACCCTAACCCACTGAGCCACCGCGTCCCCAAGTACTTGTCAGCATTCTCTGAGTCCATTTGGACACTGGCTGCACAATTCCCTGACAAAGAGATTCCTCCTTTTTTTGTTTTGATTGCTCTTTATAATTAATCTTGCATTATTTTCTTCATTTTATCATATAGATGGTTTAAAGTAAAGCATTGTAATTTATACTTTTGGGGACCGATGCAAAAATAAAACACAGATCAGAATTCTGGAATACTCAAATACTTCATCCAAAAATGGATAAAACAGTTAATAAAAAGTTGAAAATTAGAAAAAGTTGTATATGAAGTACATTTGAATTTTTATGAATCATATAGATATTATCAATATAGATTTAGCCCAACCCAGACTTAAATTCAATAAATGCTAGCCTGACAAAACTAGAAAAGATGGATGTGTCTGTCCCTACTACTAGCCTTCTATGGGCACTGTAGTGAAGGAGGAGGCCAATGATTTGTTTGTTTGAACATGTATTTCACATACCTTCCTTAATGTGTTGAATTGGGACTAAAAAGACAAATTATACTTATGAACATTTTCTGTTTCTCAGCTCAATCTTATAGGACTGACTGCTATGGTGAAAAACGACAGTAAGGCATGTTAAATATGCCAGCATGTGTATCCTAGAAGAAAGACCAGCTGTAGATCCATTGAATAAGGAGAAATGTTGATATATTCTTTGTGTAAACTTCATGCATTCCTATATAACCTTAAGAAAATTCACCATTCATCTCAACAAATTGAGTTGGTTTCAAGATCATTTGGATAAATGAGGTTGTCTAAATCTTTCAGACATTTAAGATGAACTGCAAACTATTTTACGCATTCTGTTGTAATTCCTGGAAATCATTCAAGCAGTAAGTCAACACATAAAATAAGAAGAAAACGTAAGGTATTTATAAAAAAAACCTATGAGATGAAGATGTATTTTATAGTATGTCCCACTGGTGCATGCAAATTAAGATTGTTCCCAAAGCTTTCTAGAAAAGTTGAGGAGTGTGCACACTGCAAATATTAAAATAATGAAAATACCTGACAATTGTAGAATTTGGTTTGGCTATTTAATTAGTGCTGTGTTTAAATGCTGTTGTCCTTCAATAATTAAATGAAACACAGATGGAACACAGATAAAAGATAAAATCTCCATATGGACTTCTGTCACTGAAGAAATTAACTGAGGAGAACAACATAATGAGGCTTGAAGCAGAAACATTCTGGAAATACACCACCAAAGTACACTTACATCAATGAGGTCTGACAGGTCATGGATATAATACTTGAATACAGATGCATTGGTGGCTTCCAGAGCCAACAGATATTCATTTCTTGCCTTAATAGCCTTCAGTTTATTTTCTGTGTATTTTGCTTGGCGCTGAAAAATATACAAATGGATTTTTATTATAAAATAATTAAAATGAAGAAAGCAGTCACCTTGAAAGAAGGAAAAAATATTTTGCAAAATCAAGAAATTATTTCACTTTCTTTTTAACTCGGACTAAGAAATCTTAACACTTTCAGGCAAAACAAATGCATCATCATATAACAACGATTCAAGGAATTGTTGAGTCCTGAAGAGACAGGAAGGTGATCTAATCCATAGATGGCTAAAAAGTGGCTCACAGGAACACATAAAGTTAATATATCCAATCCGAGAAGCATGTTTGCAACCTGAAGATCCCTGCAGAATTTTATTTGGCTCTGATATGGACACACAGGACTGACATCAGCAGAAGGCACTAAAGAGCCAAGTGTAAACAAAGGTCTGATACCCAAATCCTCCAAATTATAGGGACCGATCATGTATCACTAGAATTTAATATATCGTCTGCACTAGGCAGCTGGAAACCTAGGCCCACACACATTCCTGTGCCCAGAAGAATAGGAAACAGGCCTTCCTGACCTAATCCAATCAATATGTGAATACTGTATATATGGAACATTAATAATTTAAACTTTCATCATAAAGTTAAAACTAATTCAATATTTATTGACTGATTTCATTATTTGAAAAAATTCAAAGTGGGTAACATTTAAAAATATTTTACAATAAATTAGAATAATTAGAATTAAGCTCTATGGCTCTAATTATTTATTAAAAATTGAAATCCTAAATACAATGCAGTATAATCCAGAACCAGATGGGAAGGCACAGCAGCACCTGTCTACCCAAATATTTGATGAAGAGGTCTTAAACTGTCACCAAAGGTTTACGATGGTAACTGTCAACAGCATCTAAAACAAAAGGAAATTCCACAGCTGAGACTGTGGAATCAAGACTCTCATTCACAACTCACTGCATAGCAAATAGCCAGTGGATGCAATAACCCAGTATGTCACCTCCAATAAATCTTCCTATAAGGGCAAATTACATGTAGTCCTTGAGTTATTGGGACCAGGACTGCTATTGTTAAGCGATGAGATCGTAATGTGTGAAGTCATGTGACCACATCATTTAGTGATGATGATCCAGGCAGTCCCAGTTGCTGTCATAATCTCAAGATGTGTGGGTCATTAAGCAGGCAGGAAATAACAGGAGCCACAGGTAATGAGAGCAACAGTGCCACACAGGGACGGGGAAGATCCACCCTGTGCAAGCTGCATGCAAGATGAAGAAGGGAGTGCTACAGTGTGGCACAAGAGCAGGAAGGCTGGAAAAGGAGGGCACAGAGTGCATGTGAGAATAGAGGCTCAAGGAAGGAGAATGCTGGTGGCTGAAAATGTAGGGAAGTCCAGGTGAACGCTGATGGGGGCATGCTTGCAAGAGCAGGTCTGGGAAAGGAAGATGCTGGTGTGTGTGTGTGTGTGTGTGTGAGAGAGAGAGAGAGAGAGAGAGAGAGAGAGAGAGAATGGGGAAAGGAGGACACTGGTGGGTGTGTGCATGCGAGTGCAGGGGAAAGAGATGTAGTGTGTGCAAATGAGCAAAGAGGGAGGAAGGGGGGGGGTAGGACACCACACTGCATGCAAGTAAAGAAAGGCAGGGGTGGGGGAGACTTACCCAAGCAATTTGTGACCTTCCCTGCAGGTTTCCCCATTGACTTTGCTCTTGGTAAGTCAGCAGGGAAGGTTGCAAATGGCAATCAAGTGACCATGGAACACTGGAATTGGTCACATAGTAAGTGTAAGTGGTTTTCAAGTGTTCAAATGTTATTCATGTAATTGTAGGGGTGCTACAAAGGCTGGAACTTTAAGGGCCAGTTGTAAGTCCCTTTGTTCAGTGTCACTCCATCTTTGAAAATCAATGGTCAGTCACTGAACGAATGGTCATAACTCGAGAACTATCTGTATACTATATTGAGGAACAAAAGAGGGGGAAAAACCATTGGCTGTACTTATTTTACTTGCTTCGTGCATGATCCTATCCAAAGTGTGCTTGTATTTCTGTATCTCAGTACAATGAACATTTCCAATTAAGAATATCACTTCTTAAAACAACATATCCAAGGTAGCCTTCTGCAAATATTAAGCCTTTTCCCCAACTTTTTAAATAGTCTCTCTGCCTATGCCACTATGTTACATTACCTCTTCAAGTTTTAACTTGAATTTAATTTAAGATTTAAATATCAAATTGCTAACTGTTTGATACACAGTATCTTTATGTACCATGCAAATCAGTTTCAATTCGAACACATTTACATAGTTGACTAGGGATAAGAAGAAATGGATCAGTGCCAAAACAACCTCCTTGCACTTTTGATTCCTGTACCTCCTCATTCCATCTCATGAATACTCATACCTAAATATAGTTTCTAGACCTCAGGATAATCCCTGAGCCATTAGGTCAGTATTTCTGCTATTTCCCCATTAAATAGCTCTTCTCCCTTAACGCCCTGATAGATATTCTATTGTGTATTAGATTCCCAGCAAACACTCAGCAGCTGCTCTTGGTAAAGAGAGCTTTGCAATTACCTAGCAGTTAACCCTGTTGCGCACTCACCTTCTCTTTCATTTTCTCAATCTTCTTGACTGAGCTCCGACGGACATGCTTTTCTTCAAACTTGACACTGGAGGCTGAATCAGGGGAGCGTGGAGTTTGCTTTTCCTCCTGCTTCACAGACTTACCAATCTGTTTTTCTTCTTGCTTCTCTGCCTCTTTCAGCTTGCTTTGGGCACTGATGCTGTCAGCATTGTACATATGGTAGGTCTTCATTACCTGCAAAGGAAATTCTCACTTAAAAACACCTTACTTTTTTTTAAAAAAAAATCCCACTTGGAAACACCTGAACATTAATCAACCAGTGCCTTCAAAGTAAACTTAACCTATAACTATTCTACACACCTACTATACAGGCAGTCCCTAACTTATGATGGCAACTGGGACCAGAACTTCCACTGCTAAATGACGTAAAGCGTGACCGCATTGCTTAGCAACAGAAATCCCTGCAGTCCCAATTGCCATCTTTAATCAAATCCCATCGTTGTTAGGCAAGGCAACCTCTTGCCAGTTCCCACAATCAAGTCAGTGGGGAAGCTGGCAGGACTTTGTAAGTCCCAGGTGACTTACGAGCAGGCTGGGAGGCAGGTTAAATGGCTACTGCAGGGTGGGGGAAAGGCACGAGGGGGTACACAAAGGTGTGAGGAAGGTGTGGCAAGGCTTGGGAAAAGTGGAAAGGAGGCGAGATACGACTCGTGGAGAGTGTGCAAGAGTACGAGGGAGGCATAGCAAGGGTTAAGGTGGGTCCACGAGGGTGCAATGAAGATGCAAGGGGGTGAAAAGGGGAGCAAGGAAGGTGTGGTTACGGGCAGGAAAGGTATGTAAGAGGTGAAGCAAGGGTCAGTGAAGGTACGCAAGGGAGGCCCAAGGGAGGACCGGTGAGGCTCAGGAGGGGGCACGATTAGTTGGTGCAGTATGAGCAGATGGGCTAAGGGAGGATATGTGGATGGGGAAGACTTATCCCAGTGAATTTGATCACGGGGTGCTGCAACTGGTCTTGAGTGCGAACTGCTTGCTAAGCACCAGATCATAATCATGTGACCATGGGATTTATGGGATGGCCTGAACCCTCAAGGATCAGCCATAACCAATGCTCGTTCAGCACCATCGTAACTCTGAATGGTTGCTGAAAGAATGGTCACAAGAAATACCTATAAAACTCAAAATGATCAGCAAAGGTATGGAACATTTTAAAACTCTCATGTGATTCTGATGGCTAAACCAGGGCCTCCACTACTTTATTCTAACTCTGCTTGTCAAGGTTTGCTGGGATTTTTCTTTCTTATTAACATATAATTTTTATTAAAGAAAAAGTTTTAAAAGAAAAAGAACAATACCAACTTTGGGAAAAAAAAACCTGAAGTAATAAGTGAAAAAGTGCAAAGAAATAGAGAAGGAAAGGGGAAAAAAGTTATAAAGAAGCAGATTTTGATATTGGAAACAGAAGTACATTTATATTTTACTCTCTCTTTCTAAGGTTACAGTATAATCTTCTTTTCATATTCTACCTTTTTAAATCATCAAACACATAAATCACGTTCATTTTTTAGCAAAAAGTCCATAAGGAGTTTCTAGTCAGTAATAAATATGGGTTTTGTTCTTAGTCAGACAAGTCAACCTTGCATCTTTGCTAATTGCATCATCTTCAGCAGCTGTTCCTCCATTGTGGTTATTTCAGATTCTTTCCACTTTTGTGCATGAAATAATCTAGCAGTTATTACATATAAAATAGCTTTCCATAATGCTTTTCTAACTGTTTATCCATTAGTTATAAAAAGAAAATTTCTGCTTTCAAATGAATATTAATCTTTAAAATTCTTTATTTGTTAACACTACTTGAACCCCATTTTTTGCCATAATAAAATGACCCTTCATGTTTTCCGCATTTCCAACATAAATTGAAAATACCTTTATACATCCTAAACAATTTTTCTGGAGCCTGCACCTCTTTATAAAATTCTCTTTTAAAGTATAACATAATGTAAATTTCAGTCCCTTCAGCCATGTATTTCCTACTGTTCCCTCAATACATTATGTCCAAATTTCTTAGGAACGTTTCTGATATTTGTTTGAATATCAGTAGATGTGGGTCATTATGCATAGTGCAAATCTCTATTGTAGTCCATACAACAGAGCTCCAATGATGTTAACTTCTACTGCATGAAGTGAAACACCCTATTGGCACAAGGCTATAAAAGGCCAGATGAAAATAGGAAAGAGAGATGAACAGATAAGAAAGAAGTACAAGAATAATTCTATTTTCAACTGGAATGTGACAATGTGGGGATAAGGACAAGGAGAAAAAGGTCATTAAATAGTATTCCTTTGTTTCCCCCAGGAAGTTGATATCTTTACTTTAAAAAGCAATTACTAGAAGAGAGACCACTTTTTAACTGACCGCATAGCACTCCATGCCCTATCAGTGCTAATCCTGCTCAGCAATACAAAAGGCAACATAGACAGCAGAGGCTGACTCTGCTAACAATCAGCCTTTCTTTTTGTTTCTCTACAGTCCCTCCATTGTTTCGGATCAATACTGACTTTTCCCTTTCTCACTGGCATTTGTTACAAATAAATGAGCTCTAATAGTTGAACCACATATTTTGATTCCTGTCCTTCTTTGTATTTTGGCCCTCCTGATAACCTTTTGAACTTGGCAAAGATCAAATATCAAAAGTTTAAGAATCTCTAATTTGTCTCATTAGGCTAATTAACACATCATCTAGACAGGTTTAAAACAACATACATAGATAGGTAGGTAGGTAGATAGATAGATAGATAGATAGATAGATAGATAGATAGATAGATAGATAGATAGATAGATAGATAGGAAGGAAGGAAGGAAGGAAGATAGGAAGGAAGGAAGGAAGGAAGGAAGGAAGGAAGGAAGGAAGGAAGGAAGGAAGGAAGGAAGGTGATAGGGATTTATTTACTGAAAATCAGTTTTATCCTCTCTTTCCCACAGATTCTGATCAAGGTAGCTTACATAATAAAATTTAAAAACTGACTTGAAAAAATGGTATGCACTCTTCCAATTACATCATAGACCTTCATGAAATATTAATAACTATAATAACTGCTTTGTAAATGTGTGCTCAAACAGAGAAGAGATCTATGTTCCAATTTTAAAATCCTGCTGCAAGCCAACTCTGGCCTCAAATCCTTCCAGTTTGCAAGCACCAAGCCCCTGAGTCTTCTTTCACCTCAATTTGAACTTGACCGTAATTTTTGTTAGGTGGAATATATGCTCTCATTTTGTTACTCCTTCTGGAGCAATTAAATCAACACTCCTTAGTTACAGGAAAAAGTAACAGTTAAAAATGCTAACCCACTTAGTATTAAAGGAAGCATAATTTATGTATATGATAACTCTGAATTATTATCAATGAACAGAATTAAAGGTGACATTTGGAATTGCCTTAAACAGGAAGTAGAGGTATTCTTTCCATGTACCCGTATTCCCATTACATCTACTGAAAGACATCTGGCACAAGGCATCAAAATCATGTAAGTCCCAGTTTTAATGGTTTCATATATTTAAGGATGTGTCAACATGGTCGATCCATATCTTTCTGCCAAGACTGACATCAAGGTCCAGGGTCAAAGCAATTACATAAGGATTCAGTCCGGAAGTCTAAGTATTATAAATACCACACGCTATTCCCATCAAGGGATTATATTAAGATGCTAGATGAGCATATATTTTGTTAGTCCTGCCTTGTCTTTCCCCCCATCTCTCTTTTAATTAGAACTCTCACACCTACCTATAGGAATGAGCAAAGGAGTTTGTTTTGAGTAGCCCAACTGAATAAAGAAAATAAAACTCATAATTTTTTTAAAAAAACCTCCACTCTTGATTATCCTATAATTAACACTGTTTAGAAAACAGGAACTTGATCAATTGCCTCCTTAACAGAAAAACTTGCCTCTGACCATGACACAGCCCTGCCTATTTTGCAATACTGTACCACTTCAGATTTTGTCCTTGAAAAGTTGCTCGGGTATGATGTAAAACCAGGATTCATGGAGGAACTTCACTTTGTTGGTATTTTAAGAAAATAACTGCTAAGAATTTGTACACAGATTTGGAGATACTGGACGTAAGACCTTATCAGTATGACACTCAGATAGAAGGATTATCTGAAGGAGACTCTTCAAAATGTTAAACAAGAATGCACAAAAATGATACCAACATTTTGGAATGGACTACTTCCTTCTATTTTTTTCTTCTGTTCAGTCATTGTCTGATTTTCAGAGACTGCCTGGACAAGTCCTTTTTTGGCAAGTTTTTCATAAGTGGCTTGCCACTGTCTCCTTTCTAGGGCTGACAAAAAGTGACTGGCCCAAGATCACTCAGCTGGTTTTGTGACTAAACAGTTTCCTGGTTTCAAGCCTAATGCCTTAACCACTATACCAAATTGCCTTTACTTCCCTATATATTATTTGCCTATAGAGAAGTGTCATAGGCATTTAGGGGATTCAGTCCTTTTGATCTGCTACACGGAAAAAAAGGGGATTCAGTCCTTTTGATCTGCTACACGGAAAAAAACAAGAGGAGTCCTGGATCAAATGAACTTCCAGGACCAAAGATTCTGATTATGTTCTCTCTCTCTCTCTCTCTCTCTCTCTCTCTCTCTCTCTCTCTCTCTCTCTCTCTCTCTCTCTCTCTCTCTCTCTCCCTCCCTCTCCCTCTCTCTCCCTCTCCCTCTCTCTCTCTCTCTCTCTCACACACACACACACACACACACACCACACACAAAGGGCAAAAAATTCAATGGCATATTTCAGGAACACCTGCACAATAAGACTGTTATCATATAAGGCTCTCAAGAAAAAGAGTTGCTTTTTGTTGCCTACTCAAGAATGCAAGTTTAAGCGAGGTGGCAAAGCTCACTTTTGATGATCAAAAATGGAGTCCATAAGTCACAAAGTAGACTTGGAAATGGAAAAACCATCTAGTCATAAAATTTTAAGAACGTGCATTGCTTCATTAGGAGTATATAGATTAAAAGATCTAGCGAAACAAATTTATAGCTATTTGCCAGATGCACAGAAAGTATGAAGAGACACATATCTTATCTTTGTAACAAAAGCAAACTTAGAACCACCATGTCAAGTAAATATTTACAATCAATCCAGGTGCTGCTACATTAGTACAACACAAAAATGCTACCAGAGATGCAAGCACAATAAAGCAGAAACATCTATTCTAGAACAGGGGTCCCCAAACCCCAGTTCATGGACTGGGACTGGTCCGCAGCATGCCAAAAACCAGGCCACACAGAGATGCAGGCAGCATACGAAACCGCACCACCTCCAATTTGTGGAAAAACCTCTCTCCATGGAACCGATCCCTGGTGTCCAAAAGGTTGGGGCCACTGTTCTAGAGTTAGAGATACACTGAAGAAAGAAATACAAAACATGCTAGAATTAAGTTTTATTGCACTTTCATACTGTGAATTCAGTGAATATAGCTATAGTGATTTCTCCTAAGTCAAATGGAAAAGTAAATTTTTGTGCAGACCTAAGATATTTTAACCAAGTTTGATTAGTACTTTATAATAAGAAAAAATGACCAACTAGAAGAGTTAAGTAAGGCAAAATACTTATCTACTTTAGTCTAAAGCAAGGACTATTAGCAAACGCCTTTCTTGGAAATCTTCAAAGAGAAACCAGGCTTTATTATAGTTCAAGGACTGTCCCAATTTTTTAAGAATGTTTTTCATCTGAAATGGAGCGCCAATGACCTGACTCATGGGCAAAAAATTTTACAGACTGGGGAAAAAGTATCTGAAATAAATCTGAACAACATTATCATTTCAACAGTATCTGGGAAGAATACATGCAACATTTAAATGATGTTATTTCCACTCTTGAGGTGGCAGGCATAAACATCAATGCAGTGGAATGTTATCAAAGATTTTCTGAATTAGATTATATTTTTGGTGTCAGAAAGAAGTTAGCCAGAAGAGAAGAAGATGCAGATTATTTAATAGATGCAGCCGTCAACTACCAAGAAAAACTAAGATCATTACAGGAGTTGTGGGATACCATGGGAAGGGGTCTATAACTCATTTTTAAAATCAAAACTAAAGCCCTCGCAGTCTTAATCAACAAGAGCTTGCCTAACAAAGCTTAATGGACTCCTGAGTATAAAGAAACTTCTTAAGAATTAAAAATTACTTTGTATAATCTTCCCATATATAAGACTAACAGATTTCAGTCTTCTTTCTGCTTTGAACATAGATGCCTTTGATGTATAATTGAGTGATAACACAAAACTCTGAAAGAGGAAACATGTAATTCTTTATATTTCTGAAAAACTTTTATCAATAGAAAATAAATAAATTGAAGACTGGGAATCTGAATGGGAGAAAATCCACTCAACACAAATGGCCTTCAATGGAATTGAAGGGATGACAATCCAATATGTTATATATAACATAGAGAAAAGCCAGCTGCTAACCTGACTGAGAGAAAATTGACACAGGACTTTGTAATCAATTCCTTAACTCTTAATTTAGGAAATAGGTAGACTGAGAAATAGAGCAGGACACACATAAATCAAATTCACATCATGATCCTAAAATATGCAGGCTTAGATTTGTTTTTTGCTGTCTTTAATACAGGAAAAAAAATCCTTGGCTGTTTAAAATTGCTAATCAAACAAGGTTTGAAAATTCATGGAGGAATGCAGTGCAATTAATTTGCTTGCCAGCTAAGGCTAAAAAACCAAAACTGCTTATGCAACATAGTTTAATATGCATCTTAATTAGAGGGGGGAAAAGCTATCTGTTCAATGTATCATTCCAACTCCTAAAAATCCAGAAAACAGTCTTTGTCCTTGAAAAGTTGCTCAGATCTGATTTAGGACATGCTTGTTTGGATTTCTCATTTCGCTTTTCTGGAAGATTAAAAGTGATAGCCAGAAATCCTTGCTTATCTCCTGTAAATAAGCCAGAGATTCATTAGTAGAATGAGATATACATTCTGCCTATTCCATGTTTTCTTGTTGTCATCCACAAGGATGAGCAATGTAGATCTTACTGAACCTTAATTCCCAACACAAATCAGCATAATCATGGCTAATTGATGCTGTGAGTTATAATCCAGCAACACCTAGAAAACCACAGACTTCTGACTTTATATGAACTCTATGCTAGCATATTTAATTTGCTGTAAAAATTTAAATAGATAAATAAGGATACTGCAAATGTTACTGCCTTCCAGAATGTGGTTAACAATCAGCCCTTCTTGCAGGCACAGCACAAGAATGAGAGTTGAGCCCAGCACAAGTAGTTTTGCAATAGGAATGTAACAGCAATTTGATTGTGTGAAATGAATTAATGGTCATTAAGCAAGGACTACTGTATGTTGTTGATCAGAGTTATGCTGCATAAGGTAGGTGAGAATACATAGCTAATCAATCAATAAAGAAAGAATTATCCAGAT
Organism: Vipera berus; assembly: GCF_964194415.1. NCBI lineage: Eukaryota > Metazoa > Chordata > Lepidosauria > Squamata > Viperidae > Vipera > Vipera berus. The sequence goes on from NC_138204.1 coordinate 44,008,763, forward strand.
TAATAAATCTGTGCCATACCCCCATCATTGTTTCAACTTGTTTTGGAATTAATCTTCCTATTCTCAAAAGGCAACAAGTAAGTAAAGCTTTCTATTTGGTCAAGGGTTATTATTCTTTCACAGTACAAATCTAGATTTTTTTAAAAAGATCATTTGTAATGACATGTGCGGATGACTTTATGGAAAGAGGTGAAGAGATGCTGCCTAGGAAACAATCAGGCAAGAGAGGCATAAGCCCCAGGGGCTTAGTGGTCAGAGAAAGAAACTTAGGAAGGAAGTGCCGTGAAGGATCAAGCAGTTAAAAGTGATAGTGGGAACTTTGTACTTTCAGACTTGTAAGATTGTTGTCAGTCTTCCCAGGTAAACCAGACAGGAAACACAAACTAATAGTGAATTAATTCTACTTTATTATAATTATTATAATGCTATATTAACAGAAAGTACAAATTTCCGACCATCCATTGAAAAATATAATTGATTTCTATAGGTTTCTTTCTCCCATACTTACAAACGTACTCAGCGTGGCACCTTTATATAAAGTTATCTCTGCTCTGGATACACCACTAAAATTTGGCAATCCTCAGTTTACCATTATTTTCAATAACTTGCATAGCTTTCCCCCAGATGTTCATTAGTATTACTCATTCTCACGTAAAAGTATCTCACAGTCAAAATTGACAGGTGATATGTATATATCTATGTACATTCATAAAGGGAAAAAACAAATCAATATTCTTAAAATTCCTAGCAGTCACACTCACTGGACCCTAGCAATTACATTCCTTCAATGAATTTGTTACAAACAGTATAAAATCCTTCCAACAGGAATTCTCTAGTGCAGGGGTGTCAAACTGCCAGCCATAGGCTGGATGCATCACAGCAAAACTGTGCCCACCCCATTGCCGGCAATGGAAAAAAAAGTCACGATATGTCGCGAAATGTCACGTGAGGTTGCGAGTTTGACACCACTGCTCTAGTGGCCTTATTAGGTTAACTATTCCTTTTTTTGTAAAAAGCAAGGTTGAAAGCCACAAACAAGGCACACCCTCTATTCATTTTTAGAGCATTTCTACAATGTCACCAAACCAGTTGTTATGTTCAAAATGATGAACATCTGCAGCTGGAATTCAGTTGAATAATAATAATAAAAAACACCATATAAAGGTTTTAGGCTTTGCAGCTGCCAGAAGGCAGTTCCCAACATTTGCCTATAATAAGATATAAACTTTATCCCTGTGTGATTTGCTGATTCATATAAATTAGACAAAATTGCAAAATCAGCCTGTATCTATGCCATCTTGATTACTAGTTCTACTTCATGGCAGGGTCTCATTGCGTTTGCCTCAAGAGTTTCTGTGAAACATCTTTTCATGTGGCAACTGGGTGTGGAGAAAAGTATTTGCCAATGCAATCACCCTAGCTGACCAAACAAAATCCAGAAACCTTCTGCTGTTTGGGGAAATGCCACAAAGAAAACATTCAAAGAGCCTAAATTTCAAAATAGAAGTAATTTGCTCTAAGTTGCAAAGTTTAACAAACCTGAAACAGGTTTAATAAACATTAAACGTTTCCAATTCTAGCATGAAAGAAGAGATGCCCAGAATTTTTACGAGCACATGCCTCCTTTTGTGCCAGTCAGATTCTTCCCTGAGGTTTGTGTCATCTAAATTACAGAAAAGAAATTCTTCACAAGTGAAAACAAATACAACACCTAAGAACTGCTCTCCCCAACTACCGTATTTTCCAGCGTATAAGACGACTTTTGAACCCCTGAAAATCTTCTCAAAAGTTGGGGGGTCGTCTTATACGCCCAGTCGCCTTATACGCCGGAAAATCAGTGGGTGGCGTCTGGCGGGAGCCCGGCAGGTCAGTCCTGCGCACGCGCGCACTCCCCGGCTGCTCCTTAGCAGCTGGGGAGTGCGCGTGTGTGCAGGACTGCCCTGCCGACTCCCGTCCGACGCTCTTCGCTCTTGAGGCAGCTGCTGCCTCAAGAGGGAAGAGCCGGCTCGCTCTTCCCTCTTGAGGCAGCAGCTGCCTCAAGAGCGAAGAGCGTGGAGCCGGCAGGGCAGTCCTGCGCACGTGCGCACTCCCCGGCTGCTCCTTAGCAGCTGGGGAGTGCGCGCGTGTGCAGGACTGCCCTGCCGACTCCCGTCCGACGCTCTTCGCTCTTGAGGCAGCTGCTGCCTCAAGAGCGAAGAGCGTGGAGCCCGCAGGGAAGTCCTGCGTGCGCGTGCGTTTGCAGGACTTCCCTGCCGGCTCGCTCTTCCCTAAGAGCGTTGGACGGGAGCCGGCAGGGAAGTCCTGCTCCTGTCCGACGCTGCGCTTCCGCCGGGCGGTGCTGGCCGAGACGAGCCAGCAGGCAGCCGCCGTGAGCGTGGCGCTGAGGGGCAGCAGCCCCACGCGCAGCAGCCGGCTCAGCAACAGGTCCGAGCGCAGGAGCCGCACCGCCAGGCTGCCCAGGAAAAGCAGCCACACCGAGAGGCTGCACGCCCAGTCCAGCTCCATGAGGGGCAGGGCGGGAAGCCGGTCGGGAAGAGGGACCGGGAGCCCGGGCCGAGCGCGCCTCGGCCGACGGTGAGAGGGAAGCGGCACATGAAAAGGAGGCTGCGGGCGGAGCTGCCCCGCCCTGCGCCGAATGGGAGAAGTTCAAGGCCTGGGGGGGAAAGCAGGAGGGGCGCTGGCCGTGGCGGGTGGCGGCTGCCCTCCGGCGCTGCCTGCCGCCCGGGAAACGCTGCGTCTCGGGGGCCAGAAGAAGCGCGGGAGCAGTGGGAGGGCCGGCGGGGCCAGTCGGGCCTTCGCCTCCTCTGCGACGGACAGGGAGGGCAGGGCATGTAAGTATTTTCCGGCGTATAAGACAAAAAACCTTGAAAAACTTCTTAAAAGTAGGGGGTCGTCTTATACGCCGGTTCGTCTTATACGCCGGAAAATACGGTACTGATGTCCAGAGAGGATGAAAATAAATCACCATAATTTCCATAATTTCCTAACTGTAAACTGAAAAAAAACCCCAATAAACACAATTAGAACCTTACCTTAATTATTAGCTCACTAGAGGGTGATTTTAAATAACTAGCAAGATAAGAGATAACTAGCAAGAAAATTAACCAACAATTGTTAAAAGAAAATAATATGAATGAGTCTAGATGATGAGTAAACAAATGAACTTTAGATAATGTGCCTGATATGTGGCACATGCAACCATCTTATTAGACCTGAAATTTCAGATCTCAGAGGAAGGGAAAAAAGGACAGCAATGGAAAGCAAGTGGAATGTTGTGGAATGTTTTATGTAGCAATGCATTATTTTAATTAGCAAAATAAATAAAAGAATGCTTCATGTCATTTTATATAGTTTCCCTTGCTATTTCCTTTAATGCTTCATTCAATGCTACTTATCAATTAGTAAACAACATCTTTGAAAAATAAAGACAATATGATTCAAAATGTTACTCTGAGAATTAAAAACGGCACAACACTTGTGTAACTTGTAATCCTCTTTATTTATGATGCAGTAGTCATACTCAGTAAAAATAAGCTGCCTTTTTACTGGCTTTGTACTAGTATTCTAAGGCTGGAGCATTTCTGAATATTCAGTTGACAAAAGGCTGGGTCTCAACAGACTCTCTTAACTTTCTTCCCTGGGGACCAGGGCTGGGCTGTAGATAATATGCTTGTTTTTACTTATTGTGTGACTGATAGAGGCAGGTTTAAATATGTTCCTAGCTTTGGGGCTCCCATTTATGCTGTAAAGTTTGCTAAATCAAAACCTAGTTTTCTAAATCAAAACTTACTGCTACCAGCCTTCTAAAAAGCCAAATTAAAAAAAGTTATACAAGCATCTAATGCAAATAATTATTGCATGTGTATTGCAGGACAAAAGCTTGTGCTTCATGCATTCCTACATTTGTGATGAAAGAAACCATTGTATTTTGGTCCATTTGCAGCCAAAACTGACCTCAAAGCTGATACTATCTTTCAATAAAGAGCCCAGTGATTTAACTAAACACTCACCAATGTTCACTCAATGTAGAAAGTAATCCCACACCAGCAGCAAAGGCAACAGAGATGAAACCAGAGAATTAAAATGAAACAATAGAAGAAAATAATTTCTGGTGCTTTATTGCCATTTTTGTAACACAGAGAGGAAAGTCAAACTTTTTAATTTGTCACTACTTTCTAAAAAGAGCAAAAGAAAAAAAAAGGCAAATGGATTTACCGTGTAGAGCTCATTCAGGACTTTCATCAGGTCTTCTTGGAGCTGCTGTCCAACTTCTTTACTCTGCAATGCAAAAGGAACAACAGAAAGTTAGCTGGAAAAAAGATATGCTGGCTACACGCATGTTACAACATTCACAAATTAACTGTTGAGAGTGAAGTGTTTGTTCTCCAAGCTTGTGGGTTGGTTTCTGAACGTTTCATTATCAGGCTAGTTAACATCTTCAGTGGAGTCTCCTAAATTCAGCTGAAGATGTTATCTAGCCTGGTAACGAAATGTTTGGAAACCAATACACAAGCTCGGAGAATGAAGCTTCACCCTCATCAGACACCTGAGCTACAGATATTCACCACTATTTTCAAATTGGCACAGACATTTAGCTCCTATTATGCCCAAATTAAAGAAACATTTTTAATAAAGTGAAATGGGCTGTGTCCAAAACCAGCCAAATATTGGTACTGTTTTGGCAAAGGAAAGCAATCTTTTCTACAGAAAACTAGTTCTACTGTTTCTTGAATGTTGAACCATGGTAATTGAATTTTATCAGGCAGGAAGAAAGGAGTTTGTGGGACCGAGTAACGTGCATCTAAGAGAATGCAGTGATCTTCACAGCTATGAACTAAGCTGAAACAACCTTACGTGCTCCCAAAATATCTGTGGTGCCTCTGTAATTCTAGGTATATTTTAGCACAAGGCAGCCCCTGTAAGTCATAGCTTTACAGCATAAATGGGAGCCTCCAAGGAACATATTTAAACCTGCTTCTATCAGTCACACAGTAAGAACAAGCATATTACAACACATTCCCATGTCTTCTAGACTCTAAGAATCCTCCTTCACTCTACTTCTTAGAGCTAAAAGTGCAAGCAGTTATATTACTTGATTTGGCCAGAGGAGATTGCCCAGATGGGTGACACTTATATGCTGAAACAAACAGTTCAGTGTCTATTATTTGATAAACTTTTGCTCTATAGGCATTCATTATCAAAAAAAAATCTAATTTTGAAGGAAACACATATGTATGTGGTATTTTAATACAAGGTTAATTCCAAATGCAAAGTTTTCACTATGTTTTGCAATAAAGCCAGTTTATCAATCCAGCTAAGTAAAATAAAAAGTTTTATAAGATAAATGTTCTGGTTGCTCCATGGAGATAGCCAATAGGTATTAGAATTCCACTGCTTTCTTCCAGAATGGTTTTCTATTTCACAATCTAGCTTATTCTTCTGAAATGTCCTAGTATAGTCCCACCTGTGTGAGATCAGATAGGTAATTTAGGTGCTGTCATCATTTGGGCATCCATTCAAGCATCAAATTATGAATCAGATTGCATCAACACTTCATTTTGCAATAAAGGGGGATTAACAACAACCTAATGAGATGAAATCATACTATTTAAGCCAAAATCTGTCTGGTTCTGCTGTTCTGCTCTGGGTGATACCAGAAAAAAAAAAGGTTTCAGTTAAACATGGGTGGAATTCACAATATGAAATCATTCCAGCAGTTAAAAATTTGGGCATGCTTTATATGTACTGTACGGATGCAGAGTTCTTGAACGAGAGTATCCAGTATTGGGATCTGAAATCTATACTTTAAAATGATACTTAGATTAGGGAAGGTGTTTTAGGTTAATGTAAGCATGCAGCCCTGGGATTCCAGATTCCCTACTGTTACCCAGGCTTGTTCCACCTGTTAGAGGTAACTCTACTGAGGACAAAAGGCATTCCATTCAAGGTTATGGGACTGACGAGGAACAAATTTAAATGTTTCTCCTGTTTTTGCTTTACATGAGAGAGAAAAACAGCTTGTGATAAATTACATTTTTTCTGTGGCTCGATTAATACCCATAGAGACAATTTTAATTCTAAACTCTTCTGACTGTGTCCATTAGAACCTGAAGAGGAAGTCTTGCTTTTTTACAATCCTTGCTGAATGTACATTGTGCAGTTTACAAGACCTGCTACTTTGCCTTATTTTAGACTACAGTTTCATTGCCAAGATTCAACACAAAAGAAACCCCACCCAGTGTACTTCATATTCATACACAGTCAACTCTCAGCATGCCTTCCAAGACTCAGATGTGTCATTGTCTTCACTTCACAATACTGTCATCTATTTTTATCAGCAAATAATCATAATACAGTTATGTTTGTACAAATACACAACATTCCATAGTTAGGAGAGCCTGGACTTCTGAACTACCATGTTAAATCCGAGGCATCATGACTCATGCATTTGTTTGCTTTAGTAAGAATTATTAATGTAATAAACTAATCAAATAAAATTCTTCCCAATATGGATTTTACATGGAATTTTTACATGGACTATAAAACAGATCTGCCTAAAATATACTTTAAGAACGATTTTTCAACTTAATCAGGTATTAATAAACTATTCTTTACTTGCTTTAATTGGTCATATAATCCAAGGCTTTTCACCCTTTTCATCCATTGTAGCACATTTAGGATACGGCAACATCCAAGTTCCACCAGTTGCCTAGCAAGGTGTCAAAAACTTGACGACCAAAAAAAAAAAAAAAAGGAAAAAAGTGATGAAGTGCAGGTAGTCCTCGACTTACAACAGTTCACTTAGTGACTGTTCGAAGTTACAATTGCACTGAAAAAATGCCCCCCAAGCCACAGCCGAGCAAGACACCTGCCCGGCAGCGCTCTTCCTCCTGTCCGAGGTTTTCATTGTTGAGAGCATTTCTGTTGAGGATTGACAGCGGGGATGGGGTGGGGGGTGTTTGGTTTTTATTCCCCCCTGTCTGCTGGGTGGTTGCAGCAGGTTTTGGTCACTTCACATGACCCTGGGACACTGAGACTGTCATAAATATGAATCAGTTGCCAAGCATCTGAATGTAAATCACAAGACCCTGGAGATGCTGCAATATTCCAGCTGATCGGCACTTCTTCTGGGCTCAGAAGTGCCAGGATCAGCGCCAAGCTCCAGCTGGAGCCTGGCGCTGATCCTGGCACTTCCACTGAGCCCTTACAGCTCCAGCCATCTCTCGCTCAGGCTTGTGTGGTACTGCCACCGGTTCAGCTCATTCCCCTCCCCCGCTGCCACTTTTCTAGGATGGTCGCGTACCACCTGCCAGGTGCCAATGTACCACAGGTGGTACCCGTACCACTGGTTGAAAAGCCCTGATATAATCCACACTCAGAACTGCTAAATAAAAGAACATCTTTATCCAATTTTTATAGCAGCAGCAATACATTCAGAATCAACATTACTAAAATCTATTCAGAAATTTCCTTCTACGTAAAAGGCTAAAACCATGGACCGAGGCACGATAACCTCTGAAGCCTACTCATTAAGCATGGAGATGTTTATTTATGAAATGTACAAACTGCTTTAACCCCAAGGGATTCTAAACTCTGAATAAGAGGAACAGCGCTGCAGACAGTGCAGAATAGTACAATAAAACACAATATAAAATCTAATAATAATATTTAGACGAAGTGAAGAATAGAAAAAAGAGACATGGTAAGGCAAAGTATTACATGACTAGTATCTTTAAAAAGTAGCAGGCAAATCAGATTACAAGACCCAGCAGTGGCTAAGAACAGGGAAGCTGAAGAAACAGAGGGACTAATTCTGGCTGCACAAGGCCAAGCATTAAAAACAAATGTGCACAAAGACAGCATTGAGAAGACAGCAACAGACAACTAACGCCGCCTCTTCAAATAAGCTGAAGAAACAGTGGACCACCTAGTTAGCTGCTGCAAGATCAGTTAGTTGCTGCAAGATCACACAAACTGACTACAAACGGAAGGCATGACAAAGTAATAACAGTGGTGCATTGGAAGAGCTACAAGAAATGCCACTTGCCTGCAAGCAAGAATGGTGGGACCACGAAATAAAGTAATAGAAAATGAAGAAGCTAAAGTAGGACTGGGACTTTAGAATTCAAACAGACAAGCACCTGCTACATAATACAGTACTCCAGAAAGAAAAGTCTGGACAGTGAATGTGGCACTACCTGGAGACAGCAGAAGAGAAGAGAAAGAAAATCACAAAAATGCAAAGACCTGCAAATAGAAGTAGAATGACTGTGGCAAAAGAAAGCAAAGACAGTAGCAATAATAATAGGTGGCCTGAGTGTCATCCCAAAACATCTGGAGTAGCACTTGAACACTACTGGCATTGCCAAAATCATCACAAGTCAATCACAAAAGGCAGCTTTATTTGGACCAGCATACCTGCCTGGCTAATACATCTAGCAACATTTGTCTATCCCAGCTTCTTGGGAAGGACTTGTTAGGTTGCTAATAATGTCAAATCCATCTAAACATCTGATTAACAAAGCAACAGACCATAATGCTAATTGCATCTGGAATCATTAGGGCTACAACAACCAGATCTTATAAACAGACTGGAATTATATATTGTATTTCCATTGTATTTACTGTTTCCATAATCTGTTCTTTGTGGAAGAAAAAATATGAATAAACTTTAGGTTCATATCTTCTCTTTTCATATGAATTCTAATACTCTGATTTTAGTAGCCTTTGACTTATTTGCAGCTGTCTGTTCACCTAATAGAAAATGATGCATATGATATACACATATACGCAGTACACCAATGTGTACACATGAGCGTGTGTGTGCGTGTGTGTGCGCGCGCACACACACACACACACGGCTCTGATTGGACATTTTTTTACTATTCTGAAACGTCTTCACTTTCTAAAGCACCAAATTAGTGGTATCAAAGACCAAGAGAAATCTCTTTATATTTATTGAATAGTTTATAATACTTGCACAATGATGCAATCCCACCATTGAATGAATGACACTAGGAAGACAATGAAACCAGTAAAAGAACAATTAATGCAAGCAGATGTTTCCTCCTAATAACAGTTCTGAGAAGGGATGTAACATGCATTATCCCTGTTTATTTCAGCAGCCTGCTGAATTGAGTGTGACTTACTCCTTTAGTCCTGGTTCCCTATGGAAATTTGTATTGTGCTTTACAAAGGAGCATGAAACTTTATGTTGTTTAAAGTAAAAAAGAGATCTGTGGAAATCCAAAGCTTTACCTACACCAAATCACAATCCACAATCACTGAATAAAAAAAAAATCCAGGAATAGGTTAATAACAATGAGCTCAACTGCAGACAAAAATATATATAAAAAACAAATCCTATGGTATGGATTGTTAGGAAAGGGACTGAAAATAAACATGCAAAATTTTGTAATGATCACATCAAAGCAAAACAAAATACAACCATACAATTTTAAAAAGATATTTTACAATTGGAAAGAAAGCAGATTGGATCACTACAAGTAAAGGTTTAAAAAATGTTCAATGTTTTTATTTTAAGGAATTAAGCAGATTATAAAAGCAACAGAAATTTAAGATTTATGAAATTATGCATTTTGCAAATCTGGAATAGTTAGGCCATTCTACAAAAATGACTAGATCAGAAAAAAAGAAAATACTTGACTCTACAATTCTGTTAATTTTTTTGGAATTCATTGATTGTAAAATATGGTCTTGTTTATGAAGAACTGAATATTCAGTACACTGCAATGAAAAGTTGCTACAGCTAGCATGACTGCTGAAAGATCTGTTTTCCATAAACAAGAGATTAAAGCTATTTAATCATTAGATGACAAAGAAGGAAAAGGGGATGCTCAAAGAGGATATGGAGAATGCATAATGAATTCTTTGCCTAAGTCTGCTCTGATTTGTAACAACTAAAGACAATGGAGGGGGACAACAGAACACATTATAGGATATTTTCAGAAAATACAAAGTTAACAAATCTCTGGATCCTGATGGCATCCACCTGGGAATTCTTAAGTTCTCAAATCAAAAACTGATGACCACTTAGCAAAAATATCTAACCTCTCAGGCATAGTATTAACAGACTGGAAAGGAAAATGTAGTCAAATCCAACATTTAATATATAAGGTCAGAAGCAAGTTTTTAGGAAAACTTATTACTCCACAGTAGAGCCTAATATTTGTCTCCCAGAAGAATATAAATGCTTCCTTCTAATAATCAACTCAGGAGTCTAAGTCTCTGGGAATGTATTGGGACAATTCTGTGAGCTACCTAAGAATGCTTTATCTTTTATATTTGTCAGTTACAAGTATTGTCATACAGCGTCCAAGACTCACAGAATGTTGACAATTAAATAGACAGAACCAGATTTTTAAAATAATCCCTTTGGCAATAAACAGAATGTTATGTTTCTTGATGTTTTTCTGGGCTGAACATGCATTGCAACACTCACATATAAGCTAGAGCAGGGATCCCCAACCCCGTCTGTGGACCAACACTGGGCCACATCATGCCAGCAACTGGGCCGCACAAACAAGTGAAGCCCCATCCGTGGGATGCAGGCGGCATACGAAACCACGCCCCCTCTGGTCCCTGGAAAAATCTTTCTCCATAGAACCGGTCCCTGGTGCCCAAAAGGTTGGGGGCCTCTGAGCTAGAGCCTTGATTTTCTTTTAAAAAAGGAAATAATTGGGTGGGGTGGGGGATGGATTTAAAGTATTAAAGATTTAAAGGCTGAGAGGTTTAAAGAATTTACCTGCTCAAGAGTCTTAAAATTATACTGGGATTCTTGGGAAAGATTGTATGTGGGTAGTTGTGTACCTATTACAGATATAACATCTTCCCTCTTTATACTACCCAAGACATGTATGAAAGAAATTGGTCGATGTTTTATAAATTAATAGGGAAATACAAATGACAAACCAAGACAGTGACCTAGATAGTTTTTCTTACTGAATTTACAAAAGAGGTTGTTAATGTATCACTTAAGGAATATCCAGTTAAAAATTCTAGAATAAAATAATAAAAGATAAAATCAATATTAAAATCACATCCCCTTTGTCAGTTACAGATAAGCAAAACACAGCATGGCCAACTATACTATAATATCAATCTTTAAACTGTGAGCCCCATAGTCATTAAATACTAAAATGCAAAAGAGTAGTAATGCAAAAGGGTTTGCTGCATTAATTTGTGAAAAATAGCTATGATGGATTAATCACGTGTTTCAACTTGACTTGATTTGACTCTGAAAAAGGTACTTATGACCCAGATTCCTCTCAGGTTATATGACAAATATTTTGTTCAGTTATGCCTTGTTCAGATGCTTCAAAATGCCTTAATTCTTTAACTTTGCCTTTCTATTTTTTTCCCAACCCAACAGAATGTCACATAGGAATTACATAACATAAGAATTACATAAAGGGGTTCAGGACTGTCAATCTATTTGTCTATCAGCAAGATCATTTTCTAAAAACAAGATGTTTGCATAGTTGGAGAAGCCAACAAAAGATAATTTTGAGTTCAAAATTGGGTTGGATTTGGCTGGGGTTGTAGAAGGGGGGGGAATCCTCCAATGCATTCCTACAGTCTGGGAGACACTTGAATAGTGGTTGAGAATGCCTATGGCTGCTGTATTCCTAAGGCCCAGTCCTCATGATACAAATGATACAAAGCAGAGCTACTACAAATCTAAAAGCCATTCTCTTTATGTTCTCCATACCTTGCTTCTCTCCCCACTCCCCCCCACAGCCGGCGTTCTTTCTGTTTCTTAAATACTTCAAAGTCCTTCACTGTGCCAGCCTTTTTTGTCTGCAGACTGGAGTAGGCTTCCTTATTTGATATTACTATGGATTGAAAACTATGATTACACACCACTCCTAGTTAGGGAAAATGAACAGTGCAGGTATATTTCTTTTAATTGTTGATCATGCCTAGGAGGTCAGACTGAATCATATCTACTCAGGGAAAATGTGGACACAATGCATAATCCATGGGGAGCAGGGCAAAATTTCCTTACAGCACAATTTAGCTCAGGTTAATAATACTGAGGAACAGTGGAGGAAGAAAACATAATATAACTCTAAATATTTTTTCCTAATTGATCATCTATTTATAAAAGAGGCAGGAGAAAAACCTCTATGAAATTGGCTACTTTTGTTTCAAAAGAATAATCTTAACAAAAATAGTAATCCTGCTGTTTATTAATCTGTATTTAACAAAAGTTACTCTCAGTCACACAAAGAAATGTGTGTCAGTTCTTTTATGTGCAGTCATGAGGTTTATTTTATTTTAATTTATTTTGCTGTCATATAAGACTGATAACTCGTCCAACCAATATAAAATTCTCTTATTACTGAACACTGGGCTATCATTTAGTAAATGGCTGGAGAATGAATATGCCTAAAGAAACTAATACTAGAAACAGTATGGACTGGGAGGTCATTCACTAGGTCATGCTTTCCTCTTTCAATGAGCCTATTAATTATGATTTTGCTCTAAGTGTTCATTCCAACAAGATATGCAGCTTTGGGGGAAAATATGTAATCTGATGTGATCTGTTGCCTGTGTCCAGATAAGTTATAAACTTTTCACAGTTTATGATTAGCTGAATTGACTCTCTAAACTCTTCACCAAATATAAAAATAAGCAGGAGAATCAGAATGTTGAAATGATTTAAATTTTTACATTCAATTTTAATATATGCCCTCAGGTCCCACATAACCATCCATAGGTGGCCAGATTAATTGCTAAGTAAATAAATCAAAGCTGGAAATTGACAAAGGAAACCTTTTATGAAAGAGAAAAAAACTACTGTATAGTGCCCCAGTAAATAAGAAATTCTGCAACTATATTCAAAAAAAACAAGGAAATTAGAACTGTTTTAACCATTGCTACTATGAAAGATGCCCAAAATATGTCATAGATGTAATTTCCTTAATAGGAATTATTTTAAAAAACCAAATGACATTCAAAGCATCCCAGAGCTTTAATTTTTAACCAAAATATTCCGTGTTGGTGCTCAGCTTCATGACTATATGGTCATTTACTGTCCAAGCTGTTCATTTTTTAGAATGTGGCTGATTTTACACTCTTTTATTCCACATTGACAGCTTATGCACTCATGCAAAAATGCTCAAGTGGAACTTTTTAAATAACTGTGGAAAAGATGCTTTTGAAATGCTGAAGTATGCTGGTTCAGGGAAAAGAGGAAAGATATGCACAAAAGGAAATCAGGCTAGCTGTTAACCTGGGCTACACTGAAATTAATGCATATACAGCATTAAACAGGAAATGTCATGGTTACAAAGTCAATTTTGTAATCTATAGATCTGAATTATGGAATTAGGAGTCAGTGCATATGGTGGCAAAAACACTAGCTAAAATGGTCAGAAGGGAGATTTCACTGAATATGAAGAGATAGTAAAAACAGACAATATCCAAAGTTTTCCAAACAGTCACACACATACAGTTCTATAAGTAAAAGTGGTGTTCTTGGATTCACAGGAAGCAGTCAAATAAAGATACCTTTTGCCAATAGTGCAAACATAAAAGAGAGACTTACACTGAGTAAATAATGGAAAGACAAAGAAGAGTGCCACACTAAAAAAATAAAACCCTTTTAAAAAACAAAATGAATCTACCTTTTTTAGTGGTAGACTATAATTCATATACATAGCATTTACAAAAAGTCTGAAGGATAAGCTGACATTCTTGACCTAAGATCAAAATCTTGCTTAATTGAATAACTTTTTTCAGAACAAAACAAGAATGTTAAAAGAAGCCACGAGTATGTGTGTGTGCGTGCACACACACACACACATAAGTCTTGTACACATACTCACACTCAGTCTTCTCCCACTGTCTTAAAGCTTTGGTCTGTACATGATTCATGGACAGAACTGTAGGTCATTACCACAACTGACTGGAACGTTAACTCTCAGAAGCTAGTCAAGGCTCTCTTTGTTCACCCAACCCTGCCTGCATTTAATTTAATCATTATTTTGGGGGAGGTAGGGAATCCTGGGCAATGGTTGCTTGACTGTTCCACATTCCACTGAAAATTACAGCAGCAGCTTCAAAATATTTAGAAGAATGAAGAAGGCAAGTTAGATTATATTGTCCAGATTTTACAGCCTAAATAAAACATACTTTTAAAGCATCATAATGTATGGTAGAAAAACAAATTTAGCTTCAGTAGCCTTTACCCTATTTCAAAAATCAAAAGGATTTTTCCACACTATTTGGTCATTATGAGGGCAATTAAGTGTCCCATTAGCTGAAGCTCTGATTACTTTCACTTGTTTGATTTTTAAAAAAGATCAATAGTCCCAAATTATCAACTGCAGTTATAAACTGTGCATTACACAGACAATTAGAATTAGATTTTAGGATTCAAGGCAAGACTTGTGAAAGTTTAAATAACAGAATAAAAATCAAATGGATGATGAAACAAAACCAAAATAATATCTACTGATCAGTATGCATTTTCCTCCATTGTTAAAAAAATCTCCACCTCTTTTTAACATTTTCTATTAGAATCTATTTAGAGTATTAAGACTTAAGGACTTAAGAGAGCATGCCCAAGATGGCGGACGTGCAGGGCTGAGCTCCGTTAGGAGCTTCGGCAATTTTAGCAATGTGGCGACCCTGGGGAGCTTCACAGTGATATTTGGGTCCTGTGAAGGTTTCGGGTGAGGAGGAGGAGGACGAGGGAGCTGAGCTTTGGTATCTGCCTTAAGAACGCCTACATGGTTTGCCTGGCTCTGGGAGCCTGGACTCACCGAGGGCTCCGAGGACTCCGAGGACTCTCTGAGGACTTTCTGAGGATTGCCAGCTGAGCCCGGAGGAGCCTGGCGGAGCCCGGGGGAGTTTCGGGAGTTTCTGGACGGCTTGGTGGACGTGGAGGAGCTGAACAGAGCCCCGTGTTGTGTGGCGCCGATCAGCTGTTTATCGGTGCCGCAGGGACCCGGCGAACTCCGATGGAGGCTGTTGGAGGCGGAGGAGCTGGGCGGAGCCCCGAGGGAGACTGCGGAGGCTGCTGAGGCGCCTGGAAAGACCTTGATTTTTTGCTGAAGCTCCGCTCAGTGTGGCTCCGACCGGCTGACCGTTTGTGCATCGGAGGTCCCGAGACCCCTTCCACGGAGCCTGGTGGTGTTCCTGAGATCTGTGACGCCCGGATTAATTGTTTACAGCTCGGTGATGCTCCGGAACGCCTTCCTGCTGCTTGGGAAGCTGCGTGTTGTTAGAATGACTATGAATCGCGGCTTGGAGCGGCGGGGGCGCGAAAATGCTGGAGTGGTGGAGACGTCGTTTAGCTGGTTTCCGAGATGGCTGACAGTGAAGGGAGCGGGCCTCTCTGATATGGTGACCTGGCCTGGTGGTGGAACGCGGACGCTGTTGCCTCGGACATTTGTGAGGCAAAACTTAATTTCTGCGCCGCCAGAAAATCATTGGACCATGTTGTGGTTTCCCTCCTTGACTGACTATCATCCAGTCTTTTTTGCAACATGGAAGTGACTTATGTAACCAGAATCCCTCCTACCATTTTGTGACCATGCCGGCTTATTAATCCTGATATATTTCATAGATTCTTTGCTCTAACTCCCTCCCCTTCTCCCCCCTCCCCTATAATAGAAGGCCCGGGTTGTAACCACTGTGGGAGAGTGGTTAAGTTTTTACATCTGCTGCCTCCCAGAGGTGAGAGCTCTGGGGGGTATTGCTCCCCCGGTTTGTATGTACCAGGTTGCCCCCCGGCTTTGACCGCCGTGAGAGGGCGGGATTCGATCTATCCCGGGATTTCCCAGCTCCAGTGGCAGTGGAGCTGGGCTGGCTCTCTGGACACTTGCCTTCGATTTATTTATTTTGAGATCCTCCCATGTTGAGTTGATCTGGTCTGCCTTGCTGTTTTTTTTGTCGGACTTGTTAAGATCATGCGTCTGACTTATTCGAGCACGACCTTATACGCTCTCAGGGGGCCCCCCCCCATCCTGGGAGCGACCCGCCTTACTTTTTACACCTCCTCTTGATGAAGGGCCCGAGTGTTGGGACCCTGAGAGATGGCTGGGCATGGGTAGGGGCCTCCGATATAAGCCAAATAGGAGGCCCCTGGTTAGTTTTTTGGTTAAATTTTTTAGGAGGTTAGGGAGGGGGGTGGGAACTTCTTTTGGTTGTTCGGATATGGGGGGCAGTCCAGCAACCACTGTTCAGGCCAGGGCCGGGATTGATCACGGAGGGGAGGAGCGGAGGTCGGTCGCCCCCGGGGCTCCAGGGCAAGTCGTGGGAATGCCTATTCCCACGACGTTAGGGAATGGCAGCAGGTGCAGGAACAGAGGGCCGTATCGACTCCAGGGAAGGCCTCTCCGCTACTTGCAAGCGGTGAGGCGTTCCGACCCTCTTGTTCTACCCCGAGGCCCCGGGAGTGAGGATGTGCAGCCTCCTGAGCTCCGGCTGGTGTACCTGAATGCCAGGTCTGTCGTTAATAAAGCTCCTCTCGTCCGTGACTTGGTCGAGGGTGAGCAGGCGGACCTGGCTTGCATCACGGAGACTTGGTTGGGCCCAGAGGGCGGTATTCCTCTGGCTGATCTCTGCCCACCAGGTTTCCGGGTGCTACACCGGCCTCGGGGTAGGGGTGGGGGAGTGGCTGTTGTTATGAGGGAGACCTTAGCTCCGCGGGAGGCCACCGTTCCGCAGATAGTCGGTTGTGAGTCTCTCTTTTTGAGATGCGGCCCTGGTGCGCAGTTGGGCTTGCTGCTGGTGTACCTTTCGCCTAGTCACGCAGCAGCAGCCCTGCCTGAGCTTCTCGATGTCCTCTCTGGGTTGGTGGTTGAGTTCCCGAAACTTATAGTTTTGGGGGACTTCAATCTACCATCTCTGGGAGGATCATCTGAGTTGGCTCGGGAGTTCATGGCTTCCATGACGGCCATGGACCTGACGCAAGTAATTTCAGGGCCGACTCATGAGGGAGGCCACACCCTTGACCTAGTTTTCTTATCTGGGCGGTGGTTAGATGATCTTGGTGGGGGCTCCCCAATTATTATGCCCCTGTCATGGACCGATCATCATCTCCTGCGGCTGGTCTTCCGTTTTGCCACCCCCCGCCGTGGGTGTGTGGAACCAGTTAGATGGTACCGCCCCAGACGCTTAATGGATTCCGCGAGATTCCAGGCAGCGCTGGGGTCCCCACCTGCCTCCCCCACTCACAGCTCGGCAGATGCCTTAGTGGAAGCTTGGGAAAGGGCAGCCACTGAGGCTCTTGACCGAGTTGTACCCTTGCGGCCCCTGACCCGATGCAGATCCCGTCGAGCTCCATGGTTCTCCGCGGAGCTCCGGGAGATGAAGCGCCGGAGACGGGGCCTAGAGAGCGGTTGGAGGTCCAGCCGATCCGAATCCGACCGATTGCGACTAAGAACCCATATTAGGTCTTATCTCGCTGCGATAAGGGTGGCGAGGTCTAATCACTTCGCTACCCTTATCGCGTCCGCAGATAATCGCCCGGCCGCTCTGTTTAGGGTGACTCGCTCCCTCCTTAATCAGGAGGTGAGGGAGGAACCCTTGCAGGGTCGTGCCGAGGAGTTTAACAATTATCTGTCGGACAAAATCACTCGGATTCGGACCGGTCTGGACTCCGACTGGGCAGAGTCTGGCGATCAGGACGCGGGTGGTCTTGTCGATATCACTTGGGAGGAGTTTGATTCTGTGACTCCGGAGGAAGTGGACAGGATTATGGGGAGACTGAGCTCCACCACATGTTTATTGGACCCGTGCCCTTCCTGGCTGATTTATGCAGCCCGGGAGAGGACACGCAGCTGGTTCCAGGCAGTTATATCAGCTTCTTTGAGTGAGGGTAGCTTCCCTGCCGTCTTGAAAGAGGCGGTGGTGAGGCCCCTCCTCAAGAAGCCTGCCTTGGACCCAGCTGTATTGAACAACTTTCGTCCGGTCTCCAACCTTCGCTTTCTTGCGAAGGTTGTTGAGAGTGTGGTGGCGCATCAGCTCCCTTTGGTCCTGGATGAAGCGGATTATCTAGACCCGTACCAATCGGGTTTCAGGCCCGGGCACAGCACGGAGACGGCATTGGTCGCGCTGGTGAATGATCTCTGGAGGGCTCGGGACAGGGGTCATTCCTCTGTTCTAGTCCTATTGGACCTCTCAGCGGCTTTCGATACCATCGACCATGGTATCCTGCTGCGGCGTCTCAGGGGATTGGGAGTGGGAGGCACGGTTTTACAGTGGTTCTCCTCCTATCTCCAGGGACGCTCGCAGTCGGTGTTGACAGGAGGGCAGAGGTCGACCGCGAGGTCTCTCGTTTGTGGAGTTCCTCAGGGGTCGGTCCTCTCGCCTCTCCTGTTCAACATCTATATGAAACCGCTGGGTGAGATCATTCGTGGCTTTGGAGTTGGGTATCATCAGTACGCTGATGATACCCAGCTTTTTCTTTCTACCCCAAACCACCCCAGTGATGCCCTCAACGTGATGTCCCGTTGCCTGGAGGCGGTTCGGGTCTGGATGGGGAGGAACAGACTTCAACTCAACCCCGACAAGACCGAGTGGCTTTGCATACCTTCATCCCGGGTCTATTCGGATATTCCATCTCTTTCTATGGGGGGTGAATTATTACCCCCCGTAGATAGGGCTCGCAACTTGGGAGTCCTCCTAGATTCGCGGCTTACCTTGGAAGATCACATGGTGGCCGTGACTAGGGGGGCTTTCGCCCAGGTTCGCCTGGTGCGCCAGTTGCGGCCCTATCTAAGCCGGGATGATTTATGCACGGTCACTCACGCGCTCGTGACCTCTCGTCTAGACTACTGCAACGCCCTCTACATGGGGCTTCCCTTGAGGACCACCCGGAGGCTCCAACTGGTACAGAATGCAGCCGCGAGAGTTGTGTTGGGAGTTTCCCGATACTCCCACGTGACACCTCTGCTCCGTGAGCTGCATTGGTTGCCAGTTGTCTTCCGGGTGAGATTCAAGGTGCTAGTAATGGTGTTCAAAGCCCTCCATGGCATGGGGCCGGAGTACCTCAGGGAACATCTGCTGCCGGCATCAAGCTCCCTGCGCCCTGTGCGTTCCCACAGAGAGGGCCTCCTCAGGGTGCCACCGATCAGAGAATGTCGATTGGTGGCCCCCAGGGGGAGATCCTTCTCTGTGGGCGCTCCGGAGTTATGGAACCAGTTACCGGTTGAGCTCCGGACGGCGCCCGATCTGCGCTCCTTTCGCCGCGATCTGAAAACATACTTGTTCGAGCAAGCCGGCCTGGCCTGAGGGGGGATTGGTGGGGTTTTTTATCATTCTTATTGGGGTTTTTACTATGTATTTATTGTATTTTAATCGGGCATGTATTTAATTATCTTTTAATTTTTGTAAATTTCTGTGTTTTATTCTTGCCCTGTACACCGCCCTGAGTCCTTCGGGAGAAGGGCGGTATAGAAATGATAATAAATTAAATTAAATTAAATTAAATTAAATTATTTTCTTAGCCCCCTTTGCATGAAATGCTTCACATATATCCTGTACCTTTATAATATATCACAACATCGAGGCATCATAGGATCGAGAACCATTTAGATTACTTTGGCAAGTAATTTATCTCCATTTTCCAGGCAACAATGAAGTATATTTCCCTACATTGCATGATTCTACCTCTTTCTTCTCTCTTACTTACTCTGTCTCCACCTTCCCCTGCCAATATCTTTATGTTTATATCTATTCCCAGGTACTCCTGTGTATATATAGAAGCAAAACTACTGTTCTACAGTGAGTGTCCAGTTAGGTCAAAAATTGCCAGACAACCAAGTACCTTTATTTGTGAAGCCTGCTTATGAGTAACAACCACGCACAGGTCAATTTAATTCTTTATATTTTTCTTTGAGAAATATAATGAAGGGCCATTTCTTAATGATGTTCATTGAAGATGATGGTAAACCACTGAGAGTCAATGACAGCCACTGGTATCATAAATAGATATTGTTTCCACAGTTTCATTAGTTTTAATTTAAATGTGTTATTGACTCTGACAATTTAATTTACCTCTATAAAAGATTAATTCAGTATAAAATAATCATAGCTTTGCTGTTTATTTCTTTGACTCATAAAGTTGGCTCCAAATATTGCCTTAAATGCTGTGAAACATACAATGTTTCATCATCCATATGAATGAAATGAACCATGAAGACTGTTTCAAGAGGTGGCATACTTTACCAGCTGCCTGGAATACTAGCAGAACACCAGATATTATGTCCTGTAATTTATCTTGCACAATTCCAATTCTCCTTACAAGATACCCTTGCACTCTACCTTCACTGATGCCCTTTTTCAAACTGCTAAGCAGAATGTATGTTGACCGACTTGTCACTTAGAGTGCTGCTGCCAATCCTTTAGCTGATCTGAAACTAAACAGGCAAAAGCAAATTGCTCCAAAAAGGTCAATACAGATTCTCAGTAAGTCCATAAGTTTCCCCCCCTCTAAATAAATTATACAACATACTTCTGCTGTTCATAACTTTGCAGCAGCTATTCTCAGCAGCTATTTTTCCCCTCATCTATGTCGTCTTTCACAGCATTCCACAAAGCATTCTTGGATCTCCACACCATTCTGTGGCACTCCATAAAATAATTACTTTCTCATTCCAAACATTTTCCGCAACTACTTTTCATTTATTCTGTTAATGGGATTGATCTATATTTCTCTTGCTGCAGTAATTCTTTTTATATTTCACTTGCTTTCAACATACATTTTAATGCTTTCATTCATAATAAAATTTACACCTTCATTTTTCTACATGTATTTGTTAATGGTATCTAAGATCAGACCACTTTCATTCAGCTCTATTTCAGACTTCTCCTTTCTCTTAGTTTCACAGACAGATAACAAACACATTCTAATTTGAGGGGTCTTTGGTACTGTCTGAGCTTGCTTGTTTTCTTGCAGATGTTTCATTACCCAAACTAGGTAACAATATCAGTGTTAGTCTGATGATTTAATGTCTGCAAGAAAACAGCCAAGCTTCTCCTTGGCATCCTATTTTTCTTACTTTCAACTTTATTTTGTAAAAATGTTGCCTTATAGCGAGTGACTTTTGTTTAATTAAACAACCTTTGGTTGACTGATTGTTAGGAAAAGCCTCTTACACTTCCTGATTTACAGTTTTATATAACAATTCATGATCAAATCTGCTATACTCTAGTAATCAAGCAAGAAAGGACTGAAGTAAATGAACAGAGGCATTTTTAAAAATGAACAAATTTTAAAGCAGAGATTAGGCTAAAAAATACAAAAATATTTATGAACAGGTTTTTAAATGTCTCAGTCTATACATGCATATATTATAATATCAATGACGATATTATATTTTTCAATCTTTTACTGTTACTGTTACATGACATCAAGAAGATTTTAAAGGAAAGGAAAGAGAATTAGCTTATTAGAGTTGAGATATTTTTGGTTGCAAAGCTAAATGGCCCATACAGGCAACCTTCTTGCTACCAAGAGAGAATCATAATATGTCAGTTTATTTGAGAAGGAAACTCGACACTTGGTTTCTCTTTCTCAGAGAGCCATCTTGAAATCTGGAAAGAGACTAAAGATAACTGTAGGATTCAGATAGAAATTTTTGGACGAAATAGCATTTTAATATAACCCAGGCTCAACTTATTTACAGCATAAAACCAACACCGAACTGGATTTAAAAACAGATTGACAAGTGCAGATTAGAAGACACTGAATTTTGTAACTTATTTATTTATTTACTGAACTGAATTAACCAGTCTCAGTGAATAATCTTGCCAAACTATTTTGGGCCAGCTGAAACGTCCAGCTTGCTTGAAAGGATAGCTGCACAAACAATGTGCTGCACTGATCCAATCTCTAAGTTACTGGAGCGTGGACTATTTCTGCCCAGGTACTGCTGCAATTGGTATAACAACTCAAACTAATGAAAATGGCTTTATGCCACTAAAGCCACTTGCTGTTTCAGTGACCGTAAAACATCAGAAAGACCCTAAAACTACAAAAGTGACCCTTTAGTTTGAGTGCAAATTGCATCAGAACAGAATGAAAATTGTTCCATGATGGAACTTCATTTCCAGTATTGGAAGACTAACTGTCCTCCATTTTCTCTGTGTATATGTGTGTTTGTATATGCAGTCTCTCTGTCTCTCTCTCTCTCTCTCTCTGTCTCTCTCTGTCTCTCTCTGTCTCTCTCTCTGTCTCTCTCTCTGTCTCTCTCTCTCTCTCTCTCTCTCTCTCTCTCTCTCTCTCTCTCTCTCTCTCTCTCTCTGTGTGTGTGTGTGTGTGTGTGTGTGTTAGGAAAGAAATCGAACACCAGGATAAAAATATAAGCAAAACTGTTTAATATACAAATCTACTTAGCTTTTCTCGGCTAACTGCCAACGTCGTCAGAGTGAAAACAACAGTTCTGGGAATTTGCTTATGTAGCCGGTTGCTTTTGCGCCCTGCTCATTGAGCGGGTCACCAGTCTACCCGCCCCAATCGACCGTAACATTTCTAATCGTCCCGCATCCATCTGCTTGTTTGTGGAATCGCGAGTTGTTTTCTCGCTTGTAGTCACTCTCCTGGCACGTGTACGAACACCCAAGGGCTGGCTCCCTGGCTGCTCTTGTTCCATGCCTCCCCTTTTTTGCTGGGTCTGAGAGCCTGTCCCTAGATCTTGTTCAGGACGCGCTGGGGATTCTTCCTGAAGACCACAGTTGTTTCACATGTAGCCACGCCATTCCGATCCTGCAAGGGACAAACTCATTGCGCCCGTTGTGAGTCGTAGCACTGTTCCTCCCACCCCGAGTGCCTGATAAGCAGGCAATAGGTCTATGTGACGATTGATCAAATTTTCATCAGACAACAAGGCCTCCTTGAGCAATCGGCCGCCGTTGGTGGCATCTCGGGCTATGGCCTCAGCGTTTGCAAGATCAAACATATGGTCATGGCTGGCCATATGTGCCCATACTTGTGAGAGTTGCTCTTGTCTTCTGATCGCCAGCTCATGCTCGTGGATCCTAGTTTTCAGCCTTTTGGTTGTTTCCCCAACGTAACTGCATTCGCAATTCTTACACTTAATTTTGCATATTATTGAAGATCTTTCCTCATTGGGGAGTGGCTCTTTAGGATGCATTATCATGGTACGCAGCGTTTGATCTGGTTTGTGGGCAACATTGATGTTGAAAGGAGCTAGCAACCGTGCCGTTGCCTCGGACATACCATTAATATATGGGAGCGTCGTTCGTGTTGTAAGCGTTGTGGACATGCTAATGTGTGGGCTACCACGGGGTTCGTATGGTCTGTTGTACTTCCTAACGAACTCCATTGGATAGCCATTGTGTCTGCAGATACAGTAAAGATGGTTCTTCTCAACTCTGGCCCTATCCATATTGCTGTGAGAGCTGAATCGCTTAAACAATGTCCTGATGCAGCTGATCTTTTTTTTATTGAAAAGTTTTACAATACATTTTTAAATACAAAAAAGCCCCCCCTCCTCCCCAACCCCTCCCTCCCCTCCCCCTCCCCGACTTCCCAGAGCTGAATACAGGGTATAAAAATACAAACAAACATAATCTAAAATATGCTAACAACAATAAAACATTAAGTTCTATCGCACTTTAACTCTCCATCGTCAAATTATTAATAAAATAACTATTAACTAATTATACATCATATAGATCCACTACTTATTCAAATGCTAAATGAAACTTTTTAGTCCCATATTTATTCTGAATATATTCAATCCATCTCCTCCATTCCACAATGTATCTCTGTTGCGATTGGTCTTTCAAATACGCTGAAATCTTTGCCATTTCCTGATGCAGCTGATCTTATGTGCCACGGGATGGTTGCTCCTATAATGTAGGATCCTATCAGTGTGAGTTGGCTTGCAGTGGACGGTCGTATGGAGGGTGCTGTTAGGTTGGCGGCTGACTAGTACATCCAAGAAGGCAAAAGTACCCTTGGTCTCCTCCTCCGCTGTAAAACGAATGTCAGGATAGACCGAGTTCAGCTCGTCCATAAAACTGCCACTATCTTGTTTCTTAATGACTACAAATGTGTCGTCCACGTATCTAGCCCAGAACTTGGGGCGGTGCTTGGTCATCACCACAGCCTCTAACTGATGTAGGACCGCCTCCGCAATGATTCCCAAAATAGGGGATCCCATTGGTGTACATTTTCTTTGTTCATAAATAGCGTCCTGGAAGGTGAAATACATTATGAGGCACAAAGTCGTAAGTTGTATGAGATCTTCAATATGGAGTGAGTCCTGGTGCTGTCCTTGCTCTTGTTATAAGCGGCTCCTTATGACCGCAACCCGCCAGATTTTGTGGGACAGAGGTGAAGAGTGAGGTGACATCAAAGGATACCATTATCTCATCATCCTCTATCCTTAGGGGTTTTATCCTTTCCAGGAACTCCTCTGCTGACTTCACTGTAGTCTTATTGTTTTTGACCAAATATCCAATATGACCGCTCAACCATTTGGCCAATCCCGAGGTTGGTGTACCTCTAAATGACACAATAGGACGCAGAGGAATCCACCCTCCTTGTGGATTTTCGGAAGTCCATAAAATCTGGCCATGGCTGAATATCCAGGGTGTATTGTCCTCAATGTGTCATCACTGATCTTCCCCTGCCATTTGAGATTGTGTGCCACACATGGGAAGACTTTATAATTTTACCTTGTATTTTTATATAGCACGAGTAAATTCCATAACAATTATCAAGCAACAATGTAATAGTTCACTAGCATCAATGAACTAGTGAACATAAAAAGGACCCCATATCAT
The DNA here is from genome assembly GCF_964194415.1 of Vipera berus. Lineage (NCBI taxonomy): Eukaryota > Metazoa > Chordata > Lepidosauria > Squamata > Viperidae > Vipera > Vipera berus. Next base: position 44,033,555 of record NC_138204.1, read on the forward strand.
ATATTCACATTATCTGTCAAGAGGCATGCTGGGGTTTATGAAATGGAAGTCCAACTGTTTGAATAAAACTGCACTCTCCACTTCCCTTTCTTGAGCCCAGGCAGCTTTCATTCTCACCAGCCTTAAAATTAGACTGAAACTTATCTAGACCAGGGTTTTTCAATCAGTGGTACAGGTACCACCTGTGGTACATTGGCACCTGGCAGGTGGTACGCAACCATCCTAGAAAGGTGGAGGGGAATGGCAGTACCACACAAGCCTGAGTGAGAGATGGCTGGAGCTGCAGGGCTGTCAGGGCTCAGTGGAAGTGCCAGGATCAGCGCTTCTTTGGGGCTCAGTGGAAGTGTCAGGATCAGCGCCAGGCTCCAGCTGGAGTTCGGTGCTGATCATGGCACTTCTGAGTCCAGAAGAAGCACCGATCAGCTGGAATGTTGCAGCATCTCCAGGGTCTTGTGATTTACATTCAGATGCTTGGCAACTGATTCATATTTATGACGGTCACAGTGTCCCAGGGTCATGTGAAGTGACCAAAACCTGCTGCAACCATCCAGCAGACGGGGGAATAAAAACCAAACACCACCCCACCCCACCACTGCTGCCAATCCTCAACAGAAATGCTCACAACAATGAAAACCTCGGACAGGAGGAAGAGCACCGCTGGGCAGTCAGGCAGGAGACTTGCTCGGCTGTGGCTTGGGGGCACTTTTTTCAGTGCCATTGTAACTTCGAAAAGTCACTAAGTGAACTATTGTAGATCGAGGACTACCTGTACTTCATCACTTTTTCCCTTTTTTTTTGGTCATCAAGTTTTTGACACCTTGCTATGTGACTGGTGGTACTCGGATGTTGCCATATCCTAAAAGTGGTACAATGGGTGAAAAGGTTGAAAAGCCCTGATCTAGACAATTTATTTCATCTAAGAATGTAACTGGATGTAACTATAACTGAATTCTGAACCCAAATATTACACGGCTGTGCATCTAATCATGCTGACAGTAAATAAAATAAGAGATGATTCTGTGATTTTTGTCTTTAGCAAGTACTATTCTCCAAAGTGCCTGAAGGCAGGACAAGAAGCAATAGATGGAAACTAACCAAGGAGAGAAGCAACCTAGAACTAAGGAGAAACTTCCAGACAGAACAATTAATCAGTGGAACAACTGCCTCCAGAAGCTGTGAATGCTCCAACACTGGAAGTTTTTAAGAAGAGACTAGACAGTCATTTGTCTGAAATAGTATAGGGTTTCCTGCCTGAGCAGTGGGGTTGGACTAGATGAACTCCAAGGTCCCTTCCAACTTCTTCTTCTTCTTCTTCTTCTTCTTCTTCTTCTTCTTCTTCTTCTTCTTCTTCTTCTTCTTCTTCTTCTTCTTCTTCTTATTATTATTATTATTATTATTATTATTATTATTATTATTATTATTATTATTTATTAGTTGATAGGCTTGAGACAAGGACAATATTTTGAATTAGAACTTTGGACCTGTATATAATTTCCTGATAATAAAGGAGTTCAGTCTTAGAAAGAATGCCAGTCTCAGAGATTCATGCAACAGAATTGCAGCAAACTTTTATAACACAATTGGAACTCAGCCACTAGCTGAGCATATGGAGGAAACAGTGTTATGGGAAGTGAGATTCTGGTGACCCAGAAGACTCCAGTGGAGAAACAGAAGTAAAGCCAGACACACTGAGAAGATTATCCCAGCTTCCTTCTAGATATAGTATTGCTGAGATGGTAGTTACATGTTAATGTACCTTTTTAGTTGTTTTTCAACAAAAATAAAATGTACATGGCCCAGAAGTAGGAAATTTAAACTGACGTCACTTTTCAGTTTTGTCTGTTATGATGCATGTTATAGTTGGTCAATTAATAAAAAAAAATCTACAGAAGATGTATCTCATCAATAACAGGAAAGAATAGAAAAAAAGATAATTGTTGACAGTTTAAACACAAACTGCTGTCCTTCAGCAAGGCCTTAAAAACCTGATTCTTCCAGAAGAATTTTTGTATCTCCTAGATCAGGGGTAGGCAACCTCGGCTCTTTTATGACTCATGGACTTCAACTCCCAGAATTCCTGAGTCAGCTAGCTGACTCAGGAATTCTGGGAGTTGAAGTCCATGAGTCATAAAAGAGCCGAGGTTGCCTACCCCTGTCCTAGATGATTGTCTATTATTTTGTGTTTCTCATATTCCACCTTGAGTTGTTGTATGACAATTAAATGGCTTTAAAAATCGAGTAAGTTGATTAAAAAGACCAAAAGCACAGCAATTTTTTCTTTAAAAGTCAATGTGTAAAAAAACAACAAAAAACAAAAACAGAAGAAGTGGTTCAACATCCAATTTTGGATCCATGTAGAGTTACTTCAGGCCCACATTAAAAAAAGACAACAGGAGAGTTGGAATGAGAAGTGAAGAATTTTCTTTCCCAAACTAGGCTTCATTTAAATGCCTTACCTTCAAATTTTACAGAGTTTAAAAAAGAGCACTTCATTTACAAAAGAAAAAAGAAACATTACCAATGCTTGAAAAGGTGCTCACATCTCTCTCAGCGAGATGCATTAAGATCTGTGGGATCCAGAAGGAATACAGGGCAAGTAATTACCCTTTTAAGTCCTTTACACCTCTAAATATTTAACCATTCTTACAATAATGGCCTCTTCATCTCATTTCAATCTCACTATACTTCAGTCATAACTTCTGTCATTATTCTTATAATTTCATCTGTTGTACAGCAGAAGTGTGTGTGTCTGTGTGCACGTCCGTGTGTGCATGCACATACACCCAATATGCACACATAAACAACTGAAAGAAGCAACATCCCTGTTCAAAGTTTACACATAAAGAATGCCAACCCTACATTTATTAGAATTTGAACACTGATACAGAACAGAATTATCAGAACACATTCTGATGGCAGAATTTATAATTTATATTCAATTAATATAATATACAGTTAGTCCTCAACTTACTAGTAGTAGTTTAGTGTCTGTTTGAAAATATGACGGACCTCTCATGGCTACATGGACCCAGATTTGAAGTCCTCATGGCTGCCCCCACCCCATGGTCATGGGATTACATTATGAGCACTTGGTAACTGGCCCACATTTACAGACATTTGCAGCATCCTAAGGTCACATGACTGAGATTTATAACTTTTTTTCCTCTGGAAACTGGTATTTACTTCCAGGTTCCACCCAAGAATACCCATTGTGGAAAATGGGTATTGTGGAAAATGGATTCACTTAACTGTTGTGCTTAACTATTGTAACATTTGCTTAATGACAGCCACAAAAAATCAGAAAATAGGGGATAGTGTTGTTGGGACCCACTTAACAATCCACATGACTTACTACTATAATTCTAAGTTCAATTAGGGTCATTTGTTCAAGGACTATCTCTATTTGGAAACATCTCTTGGCTGGAAAAAATTGAATAATGGAATGTCACCCCTATAAAACCTTATATTTTGTTCTTTATTCATTGCTTTTCTCCCTTATAATATTCCAAGACCAGTCCCACATTCAACAGCAAACACTAGTGTTCCAACTCATTAAATAAACTTGCTATGATGAAAAAAATCTTAACCAGCAAACAGCATTTTGAGTAAATTAAAAGCACTGACAGTACATTCTACATACCACCCAATTTTTAGCTTTGGCAGTCAACCTGACTTCCTTTATCATTAGAGATACTTTTGAAGTGGTTGGCAGCCTTCCATCCATAGCTCAAATAAATAAGTCCCTTCTTCTTATCATAGTCTTGAAAAGAATCTCTTCATCATGTTATACATATATAAATCCTTAATCGGATTATATTAAACCATCTTGCAAGCTGTTTCTAATAGCAAACAAATTTAACAACAGAGGCTGAAAACTGTCTTCTGAAAAGCTTCACAAGACCTAAATATATAAATTGCTTCTGGAAGTTTGGAAGTTAATCATGTAAAACAGGGTGTAAAACAGGGGTGTCAAACTGCCGGTCCACGGGCTGGACACGTCATCCGGAAGCCATGCCCACCCCATTGCCGGCAATGGCAAAACCGTCCTGATATGTTGCGCAATGTCACGTGACGTTGTGGGTTTGACATGTCTGATGTAAAAGGAAACTGATGACAAAGGATGACAGGCAGAATCCATGAACTATCTTTATGACATCTTCATTTTAAAGCAAGAAAGATCTTTCAGTAAACTACAAGAGAATTTGTTGTGGCCTGCTAAAGGCTAAATTATCCATTTATTTTGCATTTGTTCTACAGAAAATTTAAACTATTCTTTGATGCATTGTTGAAAGAATCAAGAGGCGGCCACTTTTCCTCATGGAATCCATGACTATGTCAGGGTTCATTAACTGTCAATAACTGTGACAGGATGCATCTTTCCTTCTCTGCGATAAGCGTTAAGGCACAACTGTGTCTCACACATACCTTATCACACTCACAGGCCCATGTAGCCGGAAGGCCGGATTATAGTGGCAGGCATGTCTTAGAACTATCCTTGAAAGGGAGTTGCTTCATCTAGCACACTAGCAGTTCATCTCTTCAGCTTCTCAGTTTATCATGACCATGCTTCACATTTAGTATTAGCAATTCTCTAAACATGTTGGTGTGATCTGAATCAAAATGAACTTTTGGAACTTGTAAACCAGGCGTAATTGTAAACTTCTTTTCTCAGGCTTTACTAGGCTCCTGTAATAAGCCACTTATTCATGCTTATTTGTTTATTAACAATGATTTGCATATATGTACATTAAGTATCTTTCATTTATTAATGTTTGTGCTTATTAGATGCAAGCTCTACATTATATATGCATTTACCCTCCAGATGCAAACTCTCATAAATTATCTCATAAACGAAGCATAGCACAGAGGCAATAAAGTTTTGCTTCTACATGCTTACATTGTCTGTTTATTTTTATTGTCCCTACTTTTTAAATGTAAGCAGCTCAGAGTCACATAAAGTTGGATGACCTCTAAATTGTAGTAAATAAATAAATAAATAAGAAAAGAACTACAAGGAAACTCAAAGGAAACAGTATTGTCTTTCTAGCTCTGACAAGTTATTTAACAATGTTATAAACATCCTTATAATGCTCTTAGGCAACATAGCTTTAAAGCTTATTCAGGATAAAACATGGATGAGAAGATGAATAGCCAATGAACGTATAAATATTCATAGCTCTACACAAATGTTTTCTAGTAGTATGAGCATTTTTTCATTCAGCGCAGATAGACTAGGTTATTGCAAACACGCATGCAAAAGTGACTTTAATTTGTGTAACATGAGATTTCGTATATCTTCCCCTAAGGACAGCATTAATAGAAAAGGACTATCCTTCACAAACAAATAAATTTCAGTTACCTCACATACCATATAACATATCTGCATCTAAATGAGATACAAAAATCCATGCACTTGGAAACTATCCAAATAAGACAGTATTGGTGGAGCAGTGGGCTAATGCCTCCTTAAGTAATACCAGCTGCCTGCAATTATTGCAGGTTCGCATCCCACCAGGCTCAAGGTTGACTCAGCCTTCCATCCTTCCAAGGTAGGTAAAATGAGGACCCAGATTGTTGGGGGCAATAGGCTGACTTTGTAATAATGCCACTTGGGGGGGGGGGGCGCGAAAGCCCTAATAAGCAGGCATATACATAGAATGAAGGCTATTGCTAAGCACATTGATTTGTGCTTTAGATTGTAAGCCGCCCTGAGTCTTCGGAGAAGGGCGGGATATAAATGAGATTAAAATTAAAAATTAAAAAAAATTATTATAAAACTACATAAAATCATGAACAACCATCATAAATTTACACTATAAAACAATGAACCAAAAAGCCTACAATTATTTTATTTATTTTTATTTTATTTTAATTCCATTTATATCCCGCCCTTCTCCGAAGACTCAGGGCGGCTTACAAGCTTAGCAGTAGCCTTCATTCTATGTATATGCCTGCTTATTAGGGCTTTCACACACACCCCAAGCAGCATTATTACAAAGTCAGCTTATTGCCCCCAACAATCTGGGTCCTCATTTTACCTACCTCGGAAGGATGGAAGGCTGAGTCAACCTTGAGCCTGGTGGGATGCGAACCTGCACTAATTACAGGCAGCTGGTGTTACTTAAGGAGGCATTAGCCCACTGCTCCACCAAGGCTCTTGGTGGATACATAAATACATAAAAGATACATGGCATCAGCCATTAAAATCCAACAGCAAATTAAGTACTATTTGAGAAGGCTAAGGAATAAAAATATTTCTGAAAGGTTTCTTGTAGAGCTTGACAAAGAAAAGATTCTCCAAACTAACAATCAACAGCATATTTCATTCAGCAGAGCAGGATTTCATGCATACAAAATCTAAAGAGACCCTTGAGTCAAGCTCAGTTTCTGGTGCTTGTATTCATGCTGTTTTCTTGGCAGTGTTGTCTTACATTGTCCAAAACACACAGTGGGGACCAATCTGATCTCTGTGGGAAAAATGTTCCACAGGAAGGGAGCCACCACAGAGAAGTTTCTTCCTCTTGTTGTTGTTGTTGTTGTTGTTGTTAGTTGCGAAGTCGTGTCCGACCCATCGCGACCCTATGGACAATGTTCCTCCAGGCCTTCCTGTCCTCTACCATCTTCTGGAGTCCATTTAAGCTCACGCCTACTGCTTCAGTGACTCCATCCAGCCACCTCATTCTCTGTCGTCCCCTTCTTCTATTGCCCTCAATCTTTCCCAGCATTAGGCTCTTCTCCAGTGAGTCCTTCCTTCTCATTAGGTGGCCAAAGTATTTGAGTTTTAGCTTCTGGCCTTCTAAAGAGCAGTCAGGGTTGATCTCCTCTAGGACTGACCGGTTTGATCGCCTTGCAGTCCAAGGGACTCGCAGGAGTCTTCTCCAGCACCATAGTTCAAAGGCTTTAATTCTTTGGCGCTCAGCCTTTCTTATGGTCCAGCTTTCACTGCCATACATTGCAACTGGGAAGACCATAGCCTTGACTATACGCAAGGCTCTTGGTCCTGCTAAATGGGCCTCCTTAAAGAGACGGGATCTTTAGCACACTACCTCCCTGGTCTGGTAGGTCAGGTAGATGTAACTGGAGAAAAGATAGTCCTTCAAATAATCTGGCCCCCAAGGTTTCCCTTCCCTACCTTTATCATCATGAGAACTACGTAGGATCATGTACCTGAGATGCTTACTCAAATTATGTTTTTGCCGCAGCCTCATTTGTCTTTTACCCGATAATTTCTTTGGTTAAAGTTCTTTCTCTTGTTCCTCAAGACTATTCCCACTGCCCATTACATACATAGCCTTACAACTGAGCTGAATGAACCTTCCCCTCCTAATTTTCAAAGAACCGATGTCTCATTATTCATGGTTTGTTTATTCTTGGTTTTATATTAGAACAGAACCTCCAAGGGCTGCTAGCATATATTCTTGTACGTCTGCATTCCTCAAATTAAAGTACAGATGGTTACAATTTTGGAAAAAAGTTATTATTTGATCGGCAAGTGCTAATTTAGCCTTACACAAGTAACCAACGTTAATTTGCAGGCCAAACTCCAGGAGAAATTTCAATAATTTTCACTGCAACAACAGATTTCTTATTTTATAAAATTACAATGGTAATATGTTTTGAATGGAAATTATTAGCAAAGAACCAAATAAAGTGATGAAACTAGAATATTCTTAATTGTTGGATCACTTGTAGCTAATCATCTATGATGTAGGTTGACACAATTACTTCAAAGGGTTTTCCCCTGATTTGACAATTATTTTTACACAGCTAATGTTTGTTATTACTATTATAAGCCCAAATTAATCCACTGTAGGATGAAGATTCCTTCACTAAAGCTTATGGATCATAACCTACTATGCTGTTCCAGTGAGGTTAATAGATAGACGCTTTTCAACTTTCCAGCCAAGGGCTGAGAGAAATTGACTAGGTCAAAGTCACCCAGCCAGGTTTCCTACATAACACTTGGGTCTCTAGTGCAGGGGTGTCAAACTCAATTTCATTGAGGGCCACATCAGCATTGCGGTTGCCCTCAGGGGGCCGGGGTGGGTGTGGCCTGGGTGGGTGTGGCCTACTGGGTGGACGTGGCCAGCTCTACATCGTTTGCATCAAGGGTGCCAATGGGGGCCTGGGCAGGAGTGGGACAGATCTGAGGGTCTCTGGCAGGAGGAGGGTCTCTGGGCCAGGGCCAAGACAGTGGGGGCCGTTCCCTCACTGTTTCCAGGATGGCTTCACGGGCCACATGAAACCACTTCGCGGGCCGCATCCGGCCCCCGGGCCTTGTGTTTGACATGTCTGCTCTAGTGTCACTTCTTTTTATAATTTGTTCTGTGGTTAAACAGGTTAGCTACTTGCTTGTTAACAAATCTGCCACTTATGAGCTTTGATACTCGGCCTTTATCAGTTGCCTTGTGCTAGTTCACACTTTTCAGATTGATCGTAACACTAAAGGAAGTTTCCAGCAAAGAAGACAATCAGGAGAGGTTATGGGTACAGTCACATAGCATTTCCATTTCACATATCATATGTCACTTGAGGAAAGATTCCCCAGGAGAGAATGATACAAAGAGCGATAGACTAGCGACACACAACAAGCCGAAAGTGAGTTTATATATGAAACTGTCTTGGCATTTGACCAAGTTGGCAGGGTTGTTACTTAGATACTAAACTTATGCTTTTTGTTTCCTGACAAGTAACAGCTCCTGCCTAGGCATATTTGAGCAGGGAGGGGGAAGAGAGAAAGAAAATGTATTATTAGTTAGAAGATAAATAATGAAATAGTTATACCTATATTTAAATTTTCATTGTAGCTACTCTAAAATTTAATGAAGATAGCAAACTTATTTTAAATCCCCATGATAAGTTACTGTACTTTTATGTTTTTATAGCAATTTCATTGTTACTTCAATTAACAAATTAAGGTACTGTGATCCTTCTGGGTTTTACTGAACTCTGACATTGGCCAAATTGGCCCAGAAAAACTGACAATTTTAGTAAAGGTTTTTAAAAAAAAACACTCAACCACCAGTTACTGCACATTTGCTTATAAGCAAGCCCCATTGATCTTATTCTCAAGAACAAACATATTAGTTTTCAGCCTCCTTTGAATCTTCCCAATGTCTAGTACAGGGCTTTTCAACCTTTTCACCCATTGTACCACTTTTAGGACATGGCAACATCCGAGTACCACCAGTCACATAGCAAGGTGTCAAAAATTTGATGACCAAAAAAAGGGGGGGGGGAAAGTGATGAAGTACAGGTAGTCCTCGATTTACAATAGTTTGCTTAGTGACTTTTCGAAGTTACAATGGCACTGAAAAAAGTGCCCCCAAGCCGCAGCTGAGCAAGACTCCTGCCTGACTGCCCGGCAGCGCTCTTCCTCTTGTCTGAGGTTTTCATTGTTGTGAGCATTTCTGTTGAGGATTGGCGGCGGTGGTGGGGTGTTTGGTTTTTATTTCCCCGTCTGCTGGGTGGTTGCAGCAGGTTTTGGTCACTTCACATGACCCTGGGACACTGTGACCATCATAAATATGAATCAGTTGCCAAGCATCTGAATGTAAATCACAAGACCCTGGAGATGCTGCAACATTCCAGCTGATCGGTGCTTCTTCTGGACTCAGAAGTGCCATGATCAGCACCGAACTCCAGCTGGAGCCTGGCGCTGATCCTGACGCTTCCACTGAGCTCTGACAGCCCCAAAGAAGCGCTGATCCTGGCGCTTCTGCTGAGCCCTGACAGCCCTGCAGCTCCAGCCATCTCTCACTCAGGCTTGTGTGGTACTGCCATTCCCCTCCCCCGCTACCTTTCTAGGATGGTTGTGTACCACCTGCCAGGTGCCAATGTACCAAAGGTGGTACCTGTACCACTGGTTGAAAAGCCCTAGTCTAGTAGAACGAAATTTCAAAATAGCACCTTATTTTCCTAAATACAGGTAGTTCTCGACTTAGGACCACAATTGAGCCCAACATTTCTGTTGCTAAGTGAATCACTGGTTAAGTGACTTTTGCCCCATTTTACAACATTTCTTTCCCCAGTTTTTAAGTGAATCACTGCAGTTAGATTCTTTGAAAACACACTCTGTGTCAGATGCCATTGCTGTCCCTACATTTGTTAGCGCTAGTGCTGATTATAGCAAAAATGAATTGTTTTGCTTATAAATAAACAAGGTCATAAAATGCTACTTTAGATTTGGCCCCAACATGAAAAGTGAGTATGTTCAATTCTTCATTGTTTATGTATTTTTATTAAGTAAAAAAAATGAAATCAGAGCATAAAAGAATAAATAGGGAATGAAAGGTCTCATTAAAAGAAAACAAGCAATGCAACTTGCTAAATCAGCAACAACAAACTCAAAATTGTCACTGTGCCTTGGAACAATTATGACTAGCTCAGACTACTAATAATTAGCTCAAAACAGTGAAAATTGTTTCTCTAATGTTTCTCTGGAAAAAATATGTTTTCACCAGCCATTGAATATAGCAAGCACAGAGAGAGCCAATGGACCTTCCTTAGGAAGTTATTCCACAACCTTGATGCCAGGATAGAAAAGACCTCTGCAGACATCCCTCTGGTTAGATAAGATAGAGAAAAAGAAGGGAAGACTCCATGTTAAAAGATAGTAACTTTTAAAATTTCTAACCCTGCCACATTATGAGTTTAACATTCTTCAAATCAACACTATAAACTGAGCCAGAAGCAAATTGGCAGCTAAATGAAAAATAACATGACATCAGAGTGACATGTTCCAACCTGCATGCTCCGATCAGCAGCCAGGCAGCTGCCTTTTGAACCAAGTTATGCATTAAACACAACTAGACAAGAAACAATAGTGGCCAGATGCCCATCTACATTTGCTTCAGCCATGTCTGGAGCCATAAAGAAGTGCACGCCACAATAAAATCATTACCTTTTTGAAAAGTCGTCCAGAGTCTTCACTGACTTGAACAAACCGAGGGATTATATTGTTCAGATAGATGTCACTCAAAGTAGTGTGGTCCCTGCTCTCTCTCTTCACCTGATTTAATAGGAGGTTCCAGCAATTGACCGGAGAAAGAACATTTTGATCCTTCCTACAGGAGAAACAAAACCATAATATGACTTTTCACCCACTGTATTATTTTACACAGTGAAGTTTTCAAATACAAACATTGTTGCAGTTATCAGGGAAGGGAAGGAAAATGTTGGTAAACTATCATTCTGTAATCAAGACATGAATAGACAATCTACAAGAACTGTAAAAAAAACCAACCCTGTAGTCCCCTTGGTATTCATTATTTTTTACGCAAAACATATCAAATTAGCTCCTTCCCAGCTTATGTGAAGTCATAACAAAAAAACTGCTAATCACCAAGCTTTCGAAAATAAAAAAAATAAAACTGTAATGTAAGAAAGAATATGATTAAATGCTGCCACGTCCTATAGGATAATGACCTTTACACAGAAGTATCATCAGAGTTTTGTTTGGGTTTGTCACTATGTAAAATCAAAAGGTTTCTCACTCAGTGAAGAAACATTGAATGACACGAAAGGAGGAAGTTAAAGCCTGCAAGCTGATGACCTTGTGAACTGTAGTTTTCCAGAAAGTGAACACTCAGGGAACAGAAAATAGCATTGTACTCTTCTCGGAACATAGCCATGCCCCATTCCCATCACAGTAACCATGAGAATTATCTCATGACAGGATATTACACAAATATTCACCCAATCATCATTTATCTCAACAAAAAAGAAACAATATTACAAGAAACTTTTAAAGAGAGGAAGCTTCCAGCATAACCATCTCTGACCAGCATAAACAACTGTCCTGTGAGCTTTTAGGGCATATGTTAATGGATGATGATGATGATGATGATTACTAGGCCATGAGGGTAAAGCAGAAGTCCCCAACCTTTCTGGGTTGGCAACCCAGTGGGAAAGAGAGGGACAGGCACCTTTATGCATGCATATGCACACACGCTAATGTGGATGCGTGCATGTGTACACGAACAGGGCTGCAAGCACATGTGCTCCGCAAATGGGGCTGCTAGCATCGGTGCACGGCTCAGCTAGTGCCAGTGCGATGTGCGCAGCTTGAGTCTCACAGCTCAACTAGCACTGGCATGAGTCTCACAGCTCGGCTAACATCGGCGCGAGACTTGTGGCTCGCAGCTTGGCTAGCACTCGGCTAGTGCTGGCACAAGGCTCAGCTGGTGCCGACACGAGGCTCATAGCTTGCTGCTCCACTAGCACCAGTGCAAGGGTTGAGCGTGCGCGCGCACTTGCCAGCCACTCAAGAGGCCACGGCCTGGGAGTGGGCTGCGGCCCATAGGTTGGGGACCTCTGGGGTAAAGTATTTATATGGCACATTTTTCAGATGTAATAGCCTCACTCAACCTGATGTGATGGACTGTAATTCTGATAATTCCAGGTTTACATAATTTTTAGCTAACAGTTGTAAGAGATGGAGAAGGTGGGAGGAAAGTTCGGCAAAAATAAATGAATAAATAAATCTAAAGTTTTAAATGTCTTTAATTGTCTTTAAATGTCTTGTATATGCCCCAAAATATTTAATTTGAAGTTAATCAATTTAAATCCAATTTTTGTCCTTCAAAGATCAAGAAAGATCTTTACTATCCTCCAAGACTGCATAATACTGCTATAAAGAGTAGTAAAAGTTTTCACGTCTTCAGAAATCTCTCTCTTTCTCTCTCTCTCACTCACACTTTCTGAAACACCAGTTATTCTACTTTCATGACTAATATTCAATTCCTTACTTAATTATATTTTATATCACATTTCAGTTGACACATTTTTCCACTGCAGTGCAAATTGAATCCCATCCTCCTAAACAAGTAAAGCACATTCACACACACATTTCCACCAGGCTTCTCCTTCAGGGTAAGCAATGCAATCCCAATAAATAAATGCCACTGTACAGTGAATAAATAACAGAGGTTTCCTACCACAATACTCCTGGAAATATCAGAAATATAAATGAAATTTGATTTCCACAGTAAGCAAGACTGGATCTGCAGTAAGATGCAGGTTAATTTAATTTAAACAAAACAGCAAAATACAAGAATCCCATTTTCAAAGCAGGTGATTTGACAGTTTATTGATGAAAAATGCCACGGGAAGTTTGCAATCTGGATTGCTTCAGGAATTCATATATAAAGGAAGTGAGACAGTTTGACTGATTCAAAGCAACCATTAGTTCTAATTGCCAAAAAGAAGTAGTGTGCTCAAGGAGAAATACTTTTATTCTGTGGTCTTGTGTTTGTATGCTGCTACTGCACAGAAAAGTTTGAGACAAAGATCAAAAGGCAGCACCACGGAATGTAACAATGAGCTGGCCGCGGAACAAACACTCTCTCTTGCATACAAATATAAAAATAGTAAAAGGTCTGCAGAGCTGTATTTATGCTCTTCCATAAAAGACAGCATATGCTAAGCCTAACCTGTGGCTCCCTAGATGCGTAATACCATATCTCAAGTCAGTGCAATCAGGAGAAGGAATGATGGGGGATGTAGTTCCATTGCATATGCTGAGTTTCAATTTTGATTAGTGGATCCTACAGGCTTTGCAATTCTTAAGACATCATGCTACAAAATTTCAAATGACATTGCATTGATACAAAATGATACAATATTGCTTCTTGGGGCAAATGATTGATTGGTTCCTCCACAGCAAAAGGCAGGATCTATTTTAGTTGCTGTAATAGCACAGGCTTAGGCAGCCTAGGGCAATACAATAGTCAAATACTAAGGGGCAACGTGGGGACCTTACAAATTGCCTACAGGCTATGGATTTTAAACACCAGCTTTTCTGTTATAAAGACTAGGTGCAGCCTTTTGTTTATGAATAGCAGGCAATATCTGCTTGTTTGTTTGTGACCAAGTAATTCTTTTCAGCAATCCAAATATAATCAAATTGGCCACACGGGAAAAAAAAATCTAACCACACCATAAAGTCAAAAACTCTGAATGGAAAAATAGAATGAAATGCATTCTATTATTAGAATTGTAGGATTACAGAACTGTATACCCCTGAACATTAAAGAGAATGCATGTTCTGCTCTTTGCCTCCTCCTCCTCCTTCTGAAAGGGCTAGAATTTGACAAGTATGCACATTTTTCTAGCTATTCAACCAAAGTGATAAATTGAATAAGGTAATGATTTTAGCTCCAGGGGACTGAGATTGAGGATGGCTTATTTGTACTTTTGGACTATTATTGCATACATTTCTTATTAGAATTACCTAACATTTAGCATTCTCCAATCCCCCCAAACAAGTCTTACTGTGCTAACTCACTGTGGCAGCAGTTACAATAACTCATATTGGGTAGCAGTGAAGTAGGAAGATGCTGGAGGCAGATAATCACTTCAGTGCATTGGCATCAATTCATACTGTGTAGGAAAAAGCAGTAGTAAATCATTCCTATGTATTACAACCAAGAAAATCACCTAGACAATATGAAATGGTTGACGATATATTATTGGACAATGGCTCCTCAGATCGGATGGCCCTCAACATTCCAGGATTACAGTCTTCAAGATATTCAGTTGTTGATATTGCCATACAGAAAAAGAAAATCCAAAACTGCAAAAACAGAATTTACAGTGGGAACCCGAAACTTGAGAAGATAAATTCAGGAAAACTCAACACCATGGGAGATGAAGTAAAATGAGCACAGATTTAACTTCCTAGGCAGTAGCAAAGCAAGATGGACTGAAATTGGACACCTTCAGTCAGAAGATTGTACTGTTTACTACTCAGGACATAAAAACCAAAAGGGAATGGCACTGTTTTTATACATGGGAAAAGTATAGCAAGAAGAGTACCGGTATTTGGCTACAATGAAATCAATGACCAAATAATATCAATTAGACTTTATGGACCTGACCCTGTAATATGATGATCGTCCATGTTTATGCTCCAATCACTGATGCAGAAGAAGATCAAGCTGATGAGCTTAATGCTCAAGTTGAATTTGAAATAACGAAGCATTCAAGCAAGATGTGCTGCTTATGACTAGAGTCTGGAATGCCAAAGTTGAATACATTAGGGATGAAACTGAGGTTGAATTGTATAGAATTGAAACAAAGTAGGAGACCAAGTTAGTAAGTTTTGCCCTCCAATTATTTCTTCACAGCATACACTGTCCTCAAACAACTAACACAACACCTGTATAAATAGACATCACTAGATGGTGTATACAGAAATCAAATTGATTATATTATTAAAAGGAGGTGGAATACCTCAACTGCAGCATCAAAGTCTAGGTATAGAACACAAGCTGTTCAAGTGCAAGTTCCAAGTCAAGATAAAGAAGAAAGCCATCAGTTTCCATAATATGATCTTGAACATATATCCACCACTTTCAAGGGGAATATGAGGAGTCACTTTGAAGTCCTGAACATCATCAGTAAAGAACCAGAGGAGCAGGGAAGGAACAAGTCATTAAGATGAATGTGACATACAGGCCAGGAAGTCACAGTGTGAACAGAATGGGGCAAAACAGGTTGACTGCAGGTTGGCAAAGGAGTCTTTATAGGCTGTAGAACTTCCACTTATGTACTCAAACCTACAATAAATGTTGAATATATATTAAGAGAAGCTGAATGTGGCTTTAAAACTGGAGAAAGAAACATTGATAACTTGCAGTATACTGATGACATTACTCTAACAGTTGAAAATGAAAGGATCTGAAAACTCTAATAATAGAGGTCAAGAAGCACGGTTAAAAAAAGGGAGTACATTTAAAGATAAAGATAACAACAGGTTTAACAGCCTAGCTTTACAACGGAAGATATTACAGAGGTAGATGGCTTCTGCCTTTTAGGATCAACAGTATAGATCAGAAGTCCCCAGCCTTTCAAGCTTGGCAGCCTGGAGTGGGTGGGGCGGAAGGCAGGGGATGGTTCTGTGCGAGGGTCAGGACTACGCACAAGTGGACCTGTGCTCATGCACCACTTGCACAGCCCAATTCCGAATGAGCCACAGCCCAGCATTGGGCCACGGCCCCGGGGTAGGGAATAGATGACAGTATAGATGACAGTACTATAGTACATGTGTGGTGTTTTTTAATTAAAAAGAACAGAGGGCATCTTTCCCATGTATAAAATCCCAGTGTAGTTCGCTGACAGTTTTAATTTCAGCACAGGTGCATTTTAGACTAAATACTGTACTTGCCTTTTGAATGGAATGTGCAGGGCTAATTGAGGACCTCTCTATAGCAAAGGAAGGGACGCGGTGGCTCAGTGGGTTAGGACGCTGAGCTTGTTGATCAGAAGGTCGGCAGTTTGGTGGGTCGAATCCCGAGTGCCGCGTAACAGAGTGAGTGCCTGTTACTCGTCCCAGCTTCTGCCAACCTAGCAGTTCGAAAGCACGTAAAAATGCAAGTAGAAAAATAGGGACCACTACGGTGGGAAGGTAACAGCATTCCGTGCGCCTTTGGCGTCTAGTCATGCCGGCCACATGACCACGGAGACATCCTTGGACAAGTGCTGGCTCTTTGGCTTTGAAACGGAGATGAGCACTGGCCCCTAGAGTTGGAAACGACTAGCATGCATGTGCGGGGGAACCTTTACCTTTACCTTACCTATAGCAAAGGAAGCCTATATGTCTAAAGTCTTAGAAATAACTAAAAAGTTAGGTGTCATCTATTTTGTATGAACCTGTAAACCAGACACCTGGCTTTGAAAACCTAATTCCAAAGCTGTGAGAGCAGCGTCATTGCCAGGAGGCTGAGGAAGATGAAGAACCATTCACACCCACACACAAACACAAGCTTTATATAGCAAGACTCTTTGTTATTCTTTGTGAATAAAAAGTATTTGGAGTCAGAAATTCCTCCATGGAAACTAATTAGTCCTGGGTGAATTTAGGTGGAGTTCTCAACTGTTTCTGAATGTAAACAATGAATTTTGGAAGAAATGTCCAAAGGCGAGAGAATATAAGATTTCAGGCAAGTGTTACAAACCTGCCTGGCCATACCAGAAAGGTTCCAACAACTTTATCCTGTGCATATTCCCTACTCTCACGCTCATCATATGCAGACCCTAGAGCATATGCCCAAAGTTTATTTAGTTCTTAGCTCAAAGTAAAATCTTCATCCCTAACTAAAACTATTCTAAAATGCATAATACATTTTAGTTGTGTAAGATTCAGCCACATATGTTTCTTGGATGAACTAAACTAGGCAGTAAGAATTTTATATACAAGGTATAAAGTAAGAAGTTGTTTAAGAGATAAATAGACAGACAGACAGACATTCCACTCTGAATATCAGAACTGAGAATGAGCATACTTAAAATTACTGCTCAAGGGCAGCTAAACGCTCTAGTAAGGATATCTAAATTATTGAACACTGAACTTTTTAGGGAAGATGGTCCAGACGGTCTTGGATAAAACAGTTTATCTGGACTCTTTCCAGTGGGGCTTCAGGCCCTGATACAGGACAGCAATGGTACTGGTTGTATTTTTGGATGATCTCTGGTAGGAGTGGGAGTTAATACACACATCTTGGCTCTCCTTGACCTCTCCGCAGTCTTCAGTACATCAATCATGGTATTCTTTTGTGTGGGGTTCTGGGAGTCACCTCTTTCTTCTGTGATCAGTCCCAATCAATATTGATAGGAAGCGAGAGATCCAGTCCATGTCCCCCACTTTGCAGGGTGCTGCAGGGCTCAGGGCTCTCTCTGCTCCTTTTCAACATCTACATGAAACCACTGAATGAGATCCTATATAGCCATGGAAGGAGCGACCATTAGTATGCAAATGATATGCAATTGTATATAACTAAGCAATGCTATTGATGTTCTTTTGTTGTGCCTGGTGGCTGTAGGGTTCAGGATGGGGAACAGGCTTCAACTGAACCTTGGTAAGATAGAGAGGCTATAGGTGGTGGGCTCTTACCATTGTTGGTTATGGATAAAGTTGTACTACCCCAGATGGACTCGGTGTATAATCTGGGCATCCGCCTAGATTCATCATTCTTGCTTGAGGAGCAGGTGGCAATTGTGGCTAGGAAGATCTTTGCTTCTTTCATGTTATACGCTAGTTGTGTCCCTTCCTAGTCAGGAAGCCCTTCTCTCCGTCACTGGTAAACTCTCATATGGATTAATGCAACATGCTCTTCAGAGGCAGCAGCTGGTGCAGAATGCCATGGGATAAGCAGAGAGCATTCCAAAAAAGCTCTGCTCCGACCAACTTCTGGTAGTCCAACAGTGTTTAGGCAAACCATATTTTCTATAGAATGCTATTCTACAAAGTTGGGTATGTGTGCAATATTATACTTGCTTCCTCACATGGAACTTCCACAGACTGAGCTACAGAGGGAAGGTGTGTGATAATATTAGCCAATAGCAATAGAGTCAGCTCAGCATCTTCCCATACCAAACAAGATTTCCTTTAACAATAAGAAAGCAGATAAGGCCCTCCAATAGAAATGCATATGCCCTTTGTTCTGCATCCACTGACATTTCAGAAACAGATTTGAAATGGTATCATAACTTGTCGACAGTAAATTCTATTGGACTTCCCAAAGTCTTTCGTTCAAACCTTTTATCTGAAATAGTAAGGTACTGGGATTTATTTCAGAAGTAGACGGGTTTTTTCAAGATAGCTTGCACTAATCTTAAAAACTCATTTTAATTGAATTTGAACTGAAATTGGAAATCATGTGAATAACAATAAAACTGTAAATTAAATAAATAAGTTACACTAATTAAAACAGCTTCAGATAAAACAATTAAAAATACATAGACATAATAACAAAGCAACCTTAAAAGAGATGAAAGAATTTTCTCTGGAAAGGCATTCTAAAGTCAAGGGGTCACCATGGGCTATTTTCTATGGTTATTCTTTCTATAATGATCAAGAAAAATAATCAGTCGAGGGTACTGTTTTTATTTTATATTATGAACATGTTTACAGCAGATGGCATACTTACATACATACCATCACACTATTTCCTTTCATAGTAAGCAATACTATATATGCATGGCTGTTCATGCTACAATGGATCTCTAGGAAACTAAGAATAACATACTAGGATGCTATTCCTATGGCAGCTTAGCAAAAGAAAAAAAAATAAGTTTCTCAAGCAATTTGACCCAAATCTTACATAGTCTAGTTTACCCAATTACTTTCAAACTTTGTTTCAAATTGTCATTTAGCAGAACTTGGTATTTCAAATCACTGGTGATCGACAGATGGCAGGTGACACAAACAGCTGAGATTGAAAGCATGGCTCTCTGAAGTATAACAGCCTTATCTTGAGATGAGAAAAAAACAATGCCAGCATATTTTAAAAGATCATGTCTGACTGCTGCAAATATGTCAAAATTAGAAATAGTTGCTACTGCCACAACTAAGAGGATTCTGAACTTAAATTCCCAACCTACAGGAACTAATTCTCTGTAGAACCAGCACATGCTACAAACTGGCTTCTTTATATCCTCTCTAAAGAAATTTAAAATTCCACTGAAAATCAAAGAGTTTATGAATTTTGCAGAAACTCCTGATTGATATGTCAGTCAGTTCTTTCCAAGAAAGAAATATGCCTTGCTCGCCATACCACAATACGCTAAGGAGAATGCTAAGGAGTGTATGTTCCATTGTGGCACTTAATATGTGAAATGATTTTCATACCAAGTTTAGATGATTTTTCTGCTGACAAAAATTTATTTCTCTGGGCATTTCCCTTTCAACATAACTACAGTCATTTTCAATTGCTTCAAGAATCATACATGGAACACAGATTACAACAAAATAGATTTACATAGAGTAACCTGGTAGATTCTTAATTAAAAGGCATATAACATTTTTAAATGCATAAAATGTTCAATTACAAGAGACACCTAAATAATTTTTAAATGGAAAATTCTGCATGGTTTTTTGTTGTTGTTTGTTTTGCTAATAGCAAAGTGGGGGGGGGGAGAAAAAGTAATAAAATTCTCATTATACCTCTTCTTGACATGAAGCTGATGAAGAAGAAGCTTTTCTTTTCTGGCCGTAGGAAAGATCCTGACATTTGCTTTGAGCCAACTCAAAATCCCATGCTATCATCTAATAGCAGCCAGTCAATCTGCCACAGCAGAAGGCGAGATGGAAGTCAGGGCCCACTATCAAGTTGGTTGAGAGACTGTCTTCAGTTGGCTTTTTTCCCCTCCTTTAACCATCACCCAAACAGAAGTTACAGCAGAGGGTGAGCTGGTGAAAAAAAGCTACAGAAATGGCACTGCTCAAAGACCAGCTGAATTGCTTCCCATTCCCAGAGATAACAATAAGAACTGCTTTCTCTTCCTCCTTGAATACATTTTTAGTTTTGTATTATGGAGGGCAAGGAGGGTTTCTCTTATGTAAGCTGGTCTGATACTTTTCAAATGAACACACTGAGGTTAAAAGAAAATTAAAATAAAGAAATCGTGAATAAATAAATTTGCTACTTCTTGTACTACTGAGTGCACAGAATTAAAAAAAACATTCATATTCCTTTCTAAATGCTAATAAACTTTAATAAATCATATGCTTTTATCTCTATAGCAGGCCTATAATTCCAAAGCATCTTAGCCTATAGCATGGGTGTCAAACTTGCTGTGTCACGTGACCTGTCGCAACGTATCGCGACTTTTTTCGCACTGCCGGAGCTGGGGTGGGCGCGGCCTCCGCATGATGCAACCAGCCCACGAGCCGGCAGTTTGACACTTGTGGCCTATAGCCTCTAGTAAGCCAATAATATTCACCTGACTGAATCAGTTGAGTGTTGAGATTTTTTTAAGCAAAACTATACTGAACAGTCAGATATTTAGCCTCACAGAACAAATAAATAATTAAAATAATCTAAGAACAATGGACCTATATGACAATTTCAGTTCAACTACCTAACTTATTTAACAGTACAGTCCTATAATGATGCAAACAAAGGTTACAAATATGCACTTATCTGCTTCCTTCAGAAAGGTTATACTTTTTTTTAAAAAAAAGACCAAAGTTCTCAACTTAAAATACATGTAAAAGTATTAAAAATTACTGAGCGGTTAGTACAACTAAAAGTTTCAAATAAAAAGTTTACAACAGTTTCTAAAATTAAAGGGGAAGAAAACGAAGACAAAGTGATGCTGGAAGTAATTTTGCATTTCGGAAGACAAAGCCTCTAAGACACGAGTATCAAACTCGCCACGTCACATGACATGTCATGACTTTTTTTGCATTGTCAGAGCTAGGGTGGCCGCAGCCTCTGTAAGATGCAACTGGCCCGTGGGCCGGCAGTTTGACACCCCCACTCTAAGATGACATAAGTTGCAATTAACTAAGAAAGGGCTTCTTGGTCAAGGTGCTGGAAAATTGTTCTACTTTATCTCTCTCTCTCTCTCTCTCTCTCTCTCTCTCTCTCTCTCTCTCTCTCTCTCTGTGTGTGTGTGTGTGTGTGTGTTGTTGTTGTTGTTGTTGTTTTTTAACTCAAGGGAGGTCTACATTGTTCTGGAAGATATCAGGATTTTCACAATTAATTGTCTCTTTCCCTGGGTACTCTGCTATGTTATTGTTTTCTGCTAATTTGCAGGTTTTGCTTTCACCTAATTGAAAACAGATGTTGATCAACTTCTTAGCACATAGTCTCTGTTGTTGCTTTTAATATGGAATTGTTATCCGTATGAAAGATCTTTTAGAATAACCAAAAATGCTTAAGCAAATGAACTAAAACACAGTTCAATTTTCCTAGTGTAATTGGGAAAAGAGAGAGAAGGAATGTGGCCTCTTATAATAACGAGTTTTCATATATGCAATATTGGCCAAATATGGGTTTCTAAAATATATATTTTCTCATTCTAATGTGAATATGGGGAAACAGTTACAAACAGTAGATACAGATAACCTTGTTTCAGCTTTCTGACTTTTTTACTGCCTCTCCTTCTGGAAATAAGCTAAGATAGAGGGAGGAAATGATATCCTGCCTAAATTATTTAATTAGAAAAGTTACAATCTACTTACTTCTATCTTGGTCACCTCAGATATATCACTGAATATATCCTTCAACTGTTTTTCCTCTACACCCCTGCTCATTTTCTTCAGGAGCATGTTCCAAATCCGTGTTTACTGGGGCAATAGTTTGAAACAATGAGGGGTAAAGAAGGTGTTTTTACAAAAGAATTTTAAGAAAAAAATGCATTTTCCTGCCCATTGTTTTTCACATTAATCATATTACCCTTGCTAAGGAAAAGTGGAAGGAATGGTTAAATCCCTAAGATACTTCCTGAACCTCTCAAATGCCTAAATATGGCTTCACAATTAGCATTATCTTGTTGGGTTTTATGCTTCTTAAATAAAATGTCTTGGAATCCATATCTTGGATTCTTCAAACTGGATGAAAGCTTTACACAGAGAAATCCAAACATGAAATAAGGAGGAACTTACTGATGGTGAAAGTGAGTGACCAATGGAACCATGTGGAATTGTGGGTTCTCCATTACTGGAGATTTTCAAGCAAGGCTGAAAATCAGTGAATTAGGCTAGAAGACCTCCAAGGTCCTTTCCAATTCTGTGATTCTCTGACACTGGAGAGGTAGCATTCAATGGGGAAGAAGACAAGGAAATGGAATGGGACAACTTGCTGTGGTCAACTTGCCACAGCCGATGTGCCACAGCCAATTCATCATAGCCAACTAGGCACGGGACAACTCGCCCCTGGAAAATTCAACAATTCAATTTAATTATTTAAAATAATTTTTAAAAAAATATTTTAATTTTTGTCATTCACATTTCTTTCTTCATTTTGCATTCTTTCTTTAATGATTCTATTCCATCATTTCTTCGATACTTTATTATTTACTTATTTATTTATTTTATTAAATTTATATACCGCCCTATTCCCATAGGACTCAGGGCGGTTTACAGGGAGAGTTAAAAACAGAGATACAAAAATTAAAATCAGATTAAAATTAATTAAATCAAGTCCCCAATATTTAAACTAAACCCAATAAAATTAAAACCCCTCAGCCTGGGCCAGACAGCTCGAAGAGCCAAGTTTTCAGGTCCCAGCGAAATGAGCGAAGGTCGGGGGCAGTCCTAAGTTCCATGGGGAGTTGGTTCCAAAGTGCCGGCGCACCCACAGAGAACGCCCTTCCCCTGGGAGTAACCCGCCGGCATTCCCTAACCGGTGGTACCCTGAGAAGGCCCTCCCTGTGGGAGCGCACTGGATGAAGGGAGCTTGATGCCGGCAGCAGGTGTCCCCTCAGATAACCCAGACCCAAGCCATTTAGGGCTTTATAGGTCATCACCAGCACCTTGAATCTCACCCGAACGGCAACCAGAAGCCAATGCAGCTCGTGGAGTAGAGGTGTTACATGGGAGTATCGGGAAACCCCCATCACAACTTGCGCGGCCGCATTCTGCACCAGTTGAAGCCTCCGAGTGGTCCTCAAGGGCAGCCCCATGTAGAGAGCGTTGCAGTAGTCTAAACGGGAGGTCACGAGCGCATGAGTGACTGTGCGTAGGGCATCTCGGTCCAGATAGGGTCGCAACTGGCGCACCAGGCGAACCTGGGCAAAAGCCCCCCTGGTCACAGCTCCTATATGATCTTCAAAATTGAGCTGTGAATCCAGGAGGACGCCCAGGTTGCGAGCCCTATCAACGGGGGGGGGTAACACCTCACCCCCCCCATCGTTAAAGATGGAATAGTCTGGTTGATCCGAGATGCCGGTATGCACAGCCACTCAGTCTTGGCAGGATTGAGACGAAGCCTGTTTCTCCCCATCCAGACCCGGACCGCTTCCAGGCAACGGGACATCACGGCGAGGGCATCAATGGGTTGGTTCAGGGTGGAGAAAATAAGTTGGGTATTATCAGCATACTGATGATACCCCACTGAAACCATGAATGATCTCGCCCAGCAGCTTCATATAGATGTTGAACAGGAGGGGAGAGAGAACCGACCCCTGA
Source organism: Vipera berus (assembly GCF_964194415.1). Lineage (NCBI taxonomy): Eukaryota > Metazoa > Chordata > Lepidosauria > Squamata > Viperidae > Vipera > Vipera berus. Next base: position 44,057,472 of record NC_138204.1, read on the forward strand.
GGAACTCCACAAACGAGAGGCCTCGGGGCAGACCTCTGCCCTCCCGTCAACACCGACTGCGAGCGGCCCAGGAGATAGGAGAACCACTGCAAAACAGTGCCTCCCACTCCCAACCCCCTGAGACGCCGCAGTAGGATACCATGGTCGTTGGTATTGGTGTTACTCTTGTTCTGTGGTGAATTGCTGACTTGCCCATGGCAAGTTGTCCCACAGCAAACTGGCCACAATGAGTGGCCTGTGGCAAGTTGTCTTAGACACCAAAGAAAAGCACTTGGTAAGAAGTTTATATCTGGTAGGGCAAATTTCTAGACCTTCTCACTTTCTAGGAGGAAAAAGAAGTCTAAGCATTTTGAGAAACTGGCCTTGGTAGTGATGGTGAGTATAGGAAGTTTTGAAGGTAAAAGAATCACAGTTGTGTTCAATTTCTGAAAATGTGGATTTGCCACATCTGACTCCAGAGATGCTGTATATCCATCCTTAGGGCTAGCGATCACATGTGGATTTTTAAAAAGTGTACTCTGACAAATGGGTGAGAGAGTAGCTTAACAGACAAATATCCACTTAACAGACATAAATTTGTAATTTTACTGGCTGCCATCACTCCCTAACATTTTCTCTATCCACCCACCCGCCCAGGTTTTGGGAGCAGTTCGGTATACTCTTCAGCAATCACTTTTGTTTCTTTTTTTTTCACTGAAGGGACAACTAATGGAGCTTATATGTTGAAAATAAAGATGCTGGGACCTAGTGCTTTGTTTGTAGAATGAAAGCTCATTATTTTATTTAAAAGAATCTAAAAATCTTTGTGGTACAGCACTAAAAGCCTAAACAATTGCTCAAAACATAATGAGGGTTTCTGAACACAAAGGGAGGATGGAAAACAATAGGGATGAGAATAAATATTAGTAAACGGCAAAACCATTTGCAAATTAAAAGGCTATACATTCCAAATTCAAGCTGCTGAGAATTGCAACTCCATAATTCTTTTGCTATCACTGACATTTGAAGTTAGCTTATATAAGATAGGAGTAGCCAATTAATCCCCACAAAACACATCAATCATATAAGGTAGTACATATTTCTTTTGCCGTTATCTGTCTGTTTTTGTTTCCTGGTTACAATCAGTTTTGCAACAAGTCCCCAATGCTACTTTCTTACTTTTAGGGACCTCCAATCTCCCTGTTCAACATATGTCTGAATTAAAAGTTGTTGCTAGAACGACAATTTCCTTTGTCTCTGTTTCCTGTTATTTGCCAAAATTTGGCAGCAAAGTTAAGTAATAATGAGAGCATCTGGGAGAACATATTTTTCCATCACCCACCTCCTGTTCACTCTGCTTTTCCCACCTCAAGATTTACCATAGAATCGAAAGCTTTACACACACACACACACACACACACACACACACACACACACACACACACACACACAAATAAAAATCCTGCAATAAAATAAGATAGAGAAAGCCTGCACACAGCAGACCTTCTGGAATTCTTTCCAGCACTTTATCAGAACTGGGTATAGGAAGCATCAGTATCACTTTTTGTGTAATGAAATAACATGTTGTGTCTTTGTATGGCTGTTTCTCTTCTCTTGTCATGCTGCCTAGTGTGTGTTTGTGTGTATAAGTGTACAGGAAAACACACGGTAGTCTGCATATGTTCTACTATTGATCACAGGACTAAAATGAAGGAGAGTCTGTCTGAATGAAACAGTTGGCAATACAGTATGTCTCTCCCATAGGAATACACTGGGGAAAAGGTTTGTTTGGAATATTTTCTCTGAAGCCCCAGACTGATTTCAAACATGGTCTTTCTTTTTCCAGTATTTCTTTCTTGATTAAATCTTCTTCCATTATAGACATGGCTAGTTTATACTATGTAAAAGCAAAAAGTTGAAGTTTGATGTTAGCTTATTCTACTGCACCAAAGGGAGTCGGAAGTCAACGGCTTTCCCCCCCCCCATTTTTCTACACTTTTCCCTTCCCTTTTCCTTCCCCTATTTTTCCTAACATTTTCTTTTGTATTTTTGTATTTTATATTATAAAATACTAAAAAGGAAGAGGTAGATTAAATCTTGTTCCATTCTGCCCAGTTTAATTTATTTAATACAATTTGAAGGCCACCCGATTCTCCATAATTATGGGTGGCTTACACTTTGAAAAATTATGAACAATTAAAAAGAAGCCACTCATAAGTATTCAGAAGGCCAATTCTGTGACAAACAGTTAATCCGCTGATAGACAACATCGATGAACAGGCAGGCAGGTGGAACGACAAAAGGAATCCTACATCCCTCTGCACAATTTCTTTCTAACATGCCATGAGGTTGGAAAGATTGAAAACATCCCTTCTATTTCCTGTTTATTTTTCACGAACACTCTAGCTTTATTCTCTGCTACCAGAGTTGCAGCATTCTCTGATCTGCAGAAGGGTCCTTTCTCTATGCACTGTCTATGAAAGCAGGCAGAACTTGCTGCCAAGAGGAAGATGAGGCGACTTCTTAAAAAAAACAACAGGAAAAGACTATTAGGGAGTGATGGAATGACTGTAATAACAACAGAAATTAGCGAGAGTCTGCAAAAAAAAAAAAAAAAAAGCATGTGAACAATACTATCTGCATTTGTTTCCCTAGCCCTTTTGCTTGCTCTTGCCCTCTTTTGAAAATTTAGTCCATGAACTGATGGCCCACTCACAGTATATATAATTACTTAAGAGTCTGTGGAGTCTTTGATGCTCTCAAAGCTTGGTTGTTTGTTTGCTGATGTTTCATTATCCAACCAGGTAACATCACTTATGCCATTACCTAGTTCACGGGTCGGCAACCCGCGGCTCTGGAGCCGCATGCGGCTCTTTGAGCCATCTCCTGCGGCTCCCAGTCGCCCGGTGTGCGCGCACCTCTTTGAACGGGCAGTGGTGCGCGCGCACCTCTTCAAATGGAGAGTGACACCGCCCGTTTGCACAGCTGCTGCGTTCGTCCATGTTTGACGAACGCGGCAGGTCTCCGAAAGGGACGGCGGCAGCTTGGGAGAGGTGCGCGCACACCTCTCCCAAGCCGCCGCCATCCCGTTTGCACAGCTGCCGCGTTCGTCCATGTTTGACGAACGCGGCAGGTCTCCGAAAGGGACGGCACGCACCTCTCCAAAGGGGAGACCCGTCGCCATGCAGGTGCCTCCCATTTTGCGCATGCGCAAAATGTTTTTTGCGCATGCACGTGAGTGGACGCACGCGCACACACTTTTTGCGGTTCCCACTTTTTTGTTTGTGTGATGGAACCAGTTCTGACTGGCTCTTTTCCTTTTTCCGGTTGCCGACCCCTGACCTAGTTGGATAATGAAACATCTGCAAGCCATTAACCATGCTCAGAGAATACCAAGGACTCCAAAGTTCAACCTTGAGCTATGTATACTGTCTTCTATGGGACCTTAAGACTTTGTTTTAAAAACCAGTAATCTCACTCTTTTCAGTGATATACCTTGCAGCATCAATCAAAATCTTGCTAGGTCGCTTAGGTCATTTCCATGTCAACGCTGCTAACATCGAATGTTATTGCTTGACAAGAGATGAAGAAGTAGCTATTTCAATGTTAAACTTGTGTATTGCTTTAAGAGTTGTGTATTGTTTTAGTTTAAAATTGGGGGAAGAGTAGGAATGCACTTTCAAGGCCATTTGTCTCTCTAAAGAAGATAAGATTTTGGCAGTTCTTCTAACGGAAGAGAAACTGATTCTTTAAATTAATTGGAGAATATGATTAATGACAAAATTAGAAAGGTGGAGAATTGTGTTTTAATATATTGTGCAAGGGGCGGAGATTTCAGATTCCAGCTTCCTTCGAGCAAGCATTTGCCGGTGTATTAGGCTAATAAAGGACTTTTAAGGTAAACAATGCCTCAGAGTCACTTGAAAAGCCCATAGGTTGGAAACTTGACATCCCATACTGATATTCAGTTGAACATTTCAGAAAGAAAGCAGAAATTTAAGTTATGGTTGTAATGAGAGGGATTTATATTAATGAAATTTAATGGCATCATGAAATGGAAGCTCATTCTTTGTTAGGGGGAAAAATGAATTCCTAATTACAGAAACACCTTTTGCTTTCTTTGTTTTCTGTCCTATATAACAAAGTCAGATCTGGCCAATACTTGGATAGGACAACTCCAGGGAACAGCAGTGCTGCAGTCCAGACAGGGAAGAAGAAAAGAGAAAACATTCCAGAAGAAGGTAAAGACAAATCACTGTTGTATTACAGCCAAGGAAACTACATGGACATATAATCAATCAATAACTTGAAGGTGAATTTACTTTTCCGTATTCTGTAGCAAACTTGGTATTAATATATTTGACAGACTGGTAACAGATCCTGGGGGAAAAGTCTTTCTAAAGGTATTTCAAAAGCAGAAAAGTTTAGAATTACACATGAGAGTTTGACTCACCTTGCCAATTATCTGTTTCTGTTATTTTAAGGTGTAATCGGCCATCATATTAAAAAAGCTGAAGGTCAGAAATATTTTAAGGTGAACATATATTTTCTAGGATTTTGATAAGAATCCTACATTCCATAAAAGCAACTCTATAGTAATAAAGCTAGTTTTTGTTTCCTATAAAACCCAGCAATTCTGTTCCAATTTTTTTTCCTTATGTACAATAAAAAACTGCAGCCCTGTAAAAGTCCATATTTGGTATTTTAACATACTGTAGATATGGTCAAAGGAAAAGAAGACTCACCCCTTTGCACAAGTTATCTCATCATCCTAAAAGTCTGGAAAGTAAACATAAACACCAAGCCTTAACAGGACAGCAAGGATAATTTAAATATCCTTTTTTTCAAACAATAATTAAATTTACATTGGGTCCTGCATTTTGATTCCATGATCACATACCATATTATAAACAGCATTAAAGAATACAAATCATTTACTGTACATTAGGTTTGATGAAAGAAAAAATAAAAAGGTAAAGACTGGCATATACGACTTAAATTGTAATTGAGAGACAATTTCCTTTTTAAGACATCCATTTTCAAACATCCAATGATGCTTAAATGTTTGTGAGCTTTTTTCAATTTTCAGTATTTCTGCATAAATATGACCTAAAACATGATTTATTCTTTACACAAGTCCTAAAAACTAGATAGGGAACCCAATTAAATTAATGAGTGAAAAATAGTAGTTCACCTTTAGTTGTCACAAATGGAATCGGTACCTCAATCATTAAGTGTGTGAAGAACAAATCACATTTTAGGTCACATTTATGCAGAAATGGGGCGTTGTCTTACCTGAATGCCTTTTCTCAGCATGATGATGGAGAATCCACGAATCAACTCTGTCTTCCCACCCAATTAGACTATGTCAGTCAAACTTGCCACGCCTCTCCTGGGCCAGGACACCTCTCAGTCACAACAAAGGCAAAGCAAATGATGACAGTCCGACGTGTTGGCTCCCATACCCCTGACACAGGACCTGACGGACACTAAGGGGTGGGTGTGGATTCTCCATCATCATGCTAAGAAAAGACGTTCAGGTAAGACAACGCCCCTTCTCCAGCATGATAGATGGAGAATCCACGAATGGGACATACCAAAGCTGCCCTGTCCCTATGGGAGGGAATCAGTCTGGGCCTGTGTCCCACCCTGTGGCACTACCTGTTGTAGCACTCTCCGGCCAAATGAGGCGTCTGCGGAGGCAAACCTATCCAGTTTATAATGCCTCACGAAAGGGGAAGGCGAGGACCATGTCGCCGACCTACAATCTAAATAATAAATAAATAATAAAATGTCCTCAATGAACGCCTGTGTCACCCAAGCCGCAGAAGTTGCAGCACTAAGAGTGGAGTGAGCAGTGATACGCCTGGGAACTGACAGGGAATGAGATTGGTACGCCCTGCAATACAAGCCCTGATCCACCTGCCTATAGTGGAGTCAGAAACTTTCCGCCCCATAGTAGAGGGTTGAAAGGAAACAAAGAGGGCTTCTGATTTGCGAAAAGACGCTGTCCGCTTAATATAGTGGCGCAAAGCCCTGCGGACGTCCACAGTGTGCCATTGCCGTTCCAAGGCAAGAGATGGATGAGGACAAAAATCTGGCAAAATGACTTCCTGCGCTCTATGAAACAAGGTATTGACCTTAGGAATAAAGGAGGGATCCAAACGAAGGACCACCCTGTCAGCATGAAAAACGCATTAAGTCCTCTCTGACAGAGAGAGCTGCCAATTCAGAAATGTGTCTAGCCGACATGACGGCTATCAAGAAGGCCACCTTAATTGTCAAGAACCGCATAGTACAGGTCCTGATGGGTTTAAATGGAGGAGAGGTAAGGGCCTGCAAGACCCGTGACAAATCCCAAGAGGGATACTAGTGAACCACTGGAGGTTTGGTGTTGGTCGCTCCTTTGAGAAATGAGCGTACCATAGGATGTTGAGCCAATGCCTCTGAATTGCCCCAAGTAAATATGGTGGAGAGAGCTGCTACTTGTCAGTGGATGGTATTGGGCGCCAAGCCCTTGTTAAGCCCCTCCAATAAATAGTCCAAGATCCTCGGGATAGTAATAGCTGAAAGATCTAACTGGCTCTTATCACACCAACTACAGAAACTCTTCCAAGTGGAGTCATAGATCCTGTTTGTTGTAGGCCATCTGGAGGCCTGAATCATTGTAATTACCTCCGATGAATAAGACCCATGTGTCAGGAGCCGCCGTTCAAGTGCCAGGTGGTCAACTGGAACCACTGGGGTTCTAGATGATGCAGAGCTCCCTGGATGAGTGAAATGCAATCTGAAGGAATCCTCCATGGGGGAGAGATTGACAGACTCACGAGGTCAGCAAACCATGGCCGTCTTGGCCAGTGTGGTACAACAAGTATCACCTCTGTCCGCTCTTGCAGTAACTTGCGGATGACTGCCAGGATCAGAGGGAGAGGCAGAAAGGTATACAGCAAGCCCCTGGGCCAAGGGCTGTGGAGGGCATCCATCCCCACTGCCCCCAGAGAGGGGAACCCGGAGGAAAACCTTGGGAGCTGGGAATTCATCGGAGAAGCGAACAGATCCAGTACTGGCCGACCTAACCTCTCTGATATCTCCTCGAAGAGACCGGGATGCAGGCGCCATTCGGAATGATCCACTGTCGACCTGTTGAGAAAGTCCGCCTGCTGATTTGCCTCTCCCGAGATGTGCTTGGCCCTGAGTAATGAGAGGTTGGTCTCTGCCCAAGAGCCCAACAGTTGGGCCTTGGCCATAAAGGACCTGGAACCCTAACCCCCTTGCCGGTTCACATGGGCTTTTGCCACTACATTGTCTGTGAGGACCAGGACATATTGTCTTGCCACCTTGTTGAGGAAGTGGCATAGGACCAGATGTATGGCTCTGAGCTCCAACCAATTTATGTTGTGCTTCAGGCCCTAAGCCAACTGAGACCCTAGATGCGTCCCCCAGCCAAACAGGCTGGCGTCCATAGTCAGGGTGATCCGAATGGGTTCCTGGAACAAAGAGCCCCTGGCTACCGTGGCGAGGTCCACCACTGGAGGGAATTTAGGGTCCAAGATGGAACCCTTACCCTTTGGTTGGAGGAGCTGGTGCCCAGTCTCTGAAACGGGAGCAAAAACCATTGCAGGTCCCTGGAATGTAGTCTGGCCCATGGGACTATTCCCATGCAGGAAACCAACTTCCCTAACAGTTGGGAAAGAATGGCCAGGGTGACTACACGCTCCCTCTGGACCTGAAGGACCAGGGCTCTGATTCTGTCCTGAGATAAATAGACCCTGCACAGTTTGGTGTCTATGACCATGCCCAAATGAAGAAGGCGGGTTGAGGGAACTGTCTGGCTCTTTTGAAAGTTCACCGAGAACCCGTGGTCCTGGAGAGTCTTGAGAGACAAAGCCAGGTCCGATTGAGCCGCCTGGACCAATAGGGACTGGATGAGAATGTCGTCCAGATAGCACTGGATGTGTACGGGGACGGACCTCAAATGTGCGGTCAGCACCGCCAAGATCTTGGTAAACGCTCTTGGGGTCTACTAAAGGCCGAACGGTAAGACTCTGTACTGATAATGGTGAGTCTTGTAGCAAAACATGAGGAACCTCCGGTGGGCAGGAAGGATGGGAATGTGAAGGTATGCTTTCGTGAGGTCGATGGACGTCAGGAAGTCTCCCCTCCTGATGCTGACCAAGATGGACTGTAGTGTTTGCATCTTGAACTTCTTCTTCTTCTTCTTCTTCTTCTTCTTCTTCTTCTTCTTCTTCTTCTTCATAATAATAATAATAATAATTATTATTATTATTATTATTATTATTATTATTATTATTATTATTATTATTATTATTATTATTATTATTATTATTATTATTATTAATTTTATTTGTATACCGCCCTTCTCCCGAAGGACTCAGGGCGGTGAACAGGGCAATACATGTTAAAAAACAAGAATACAAATATTAAAAGAGATTAAACAAGATGCCCAAAAACTACAGCAATAAGTTAAAATACATTAAACAACAGTAAAACCCAAACCCATCACCCATCAGGCCAGGCCGGCTTGTTCGAACTTCTTGTATGCGAGATGAGTGTTCAGCCCCTTTAAATCGAGTATTGCCCCCCATCCTCCAGACGTCTTCAGAATGATGAAGAGGATGGAATAGAACCCCCTTCCTAGATGCCCATCCAGGACTGGTTCTATGGCCCTTATTTCTAAGAGGTGCTGAATAGCCTCTGACATGAGAGCCTTCCTGACCACATTTTTTGATAGCGGACAAGGAATGAAGCGCTCTGGGGGGACGGACATGAATTCTAGGGACAGACCACTCCTGATAGTGTTGAGGACCCAAGCATCTGTGGTGGTGGTCTCCCATTTTTGAACAAACAACGTCAGTCTGCCACCAATTGGGGAGACCGCCCTGAAGTCATTTAGACTTTCTGAAGGGACAGCCCCCGTGCATCGAAATGGCTGCTTTGCTTGGAATTGTGACCTGGGTCTGTCTCTGGTTCCCGGTTGTTTGAATTGATGGTAAGGCCTGGGAGGGAAGGAACGGGGGGGAGCTGAGCAAACTCCGATCCTGACCCTGACCGGAAAAATTGTCTGCAGACGTACGGGGTAGGCTGTCTATCTGCCCGTCTAAGAAGATGAGACATCACCTTACGCTTGTCCTTGTTTTCCAACAAATAAGGTGTCAAAGCCTCCCCCAAAAGCTGACCACCATGGTAAGGGGCAGCCGCCAAGCGCCACTTAGATTTAACATCCTCTCGCCAGTGTTTGAGCCACAGGAGTCTGCGAGCAGTAATATTGGAGGCTATGGCCCTAGAAGAGAACCTGGCAGCATGTAGAGATGCGTCCGCCATGTACTCCGAAGCAGCCACTAACTTGGCTAAGTCCTGGTGCATTCGGACCTCCTCCAGGGGTACTCTGGCCTGAAGTTGACGGAGCCAGAGAAGGGAGGTTCTGGCAAAGAAAGAGGTGCATGTGGCCACCCTCACTGACCATGCTGAGGCCTGGTGGGTCCTGCGGAAGGAAAGTTCAGATTTCCTGACCTCCACCTTCAAGGTCTCAGCCATATCACTGGACACCGTGGAGAAGAGTGGAGTCAGAGGTTCATCCACAGAAGGAACCTCTAGCACTTCCAACAAGGCCGGGTCAACATTAAAGAGATTCTTCTCTGTCCCCCCTGGAGAGGGAAAGGTGCCAGGTGGTTCCCATTGCTTCTGTACCATGTTGAGAAAGAGAGGGGGACAGGGGATGTGATGCTCAGTGACCACATGCTCTGAAAATACCGGCCTTGTGTCTTGGCTGGTGGATGGACCAGGATGGGGAACCTGGTCAGGACCAATCTTAGCAGTAGCGCTGGCCTTATGAAGCAGAGATTTAAAGAGCACCGGATTGAATAGACCAACAAAGGGAGGAGGGTTCGGAGTAAGATCCTCATCCTCTGAGAGCAGCATGTCCATCAGGTCGTACTCCTCAGAAAAAGATACTCCGCTGTGAGGAGACCAGGCGGGAGAAATAGGGCCAGAATATTCTGGTGCTTCCAACTGGGGGAGATAAGGTGGTGTCACTGAGGCCACCGATTCAAGTGCATATCTTTGTTGACGTTGTAAGGCCAATCCCTGGGCGACCGCCTGGGAGATCAGAGATCAGAGCCTGAAACTGCTCTGGCGACCACACTCCTTGCGCCTCTGCACAAGCCCGGCTGCTATGGACGTAAAGGTGGCCTCGGGCCTGGACTGTGTTGCTCTTGGGACTGGAGGCGTCAGTCAGATACCTGGTCCCTGGGTAAAGGAAACCATCTGCTCCTGCTCAGCCCTGGGAAGATAAGGTTGGTCATCATCATCCCCCTCCGGAGACCAGACCCTCTGGGCAGATGAGGGAGAAGGAGCAAGCTGCGCCCCAAATATAGATTCCTCTGCCAGGGGAGAAGAGACCTATTCAGCACCCATCATGTCCTGTTTCTGGGCCTTGGCAAACTGCCTTTCTAAGGCCTGGTGCCTCCTGCTGGCCTCTTTCTCTGCCGCCTTGGAGGACCTTTTGCCAGAGATGGCCTTGGCTTTGGCCTTGAGCTTTCCAGCAGTTTTGAGGACTTATGCTTTGATTGCGCAGGAGTGTTGGAGCACCGTGTGAAGCCTGAGGTGCGGTGTTGTCTATCATCACAATTGGGAGATATCTCTGTGCAATGCTAAGAGGGATCTCAAACAGAGCAGAGTACTGATCTGAGGCTGTGTGCCACTCCCAGGGATCGATAAGTACTCTATGGCAATGGTGGCTGCAGGACCAACTTAATGGACAACTGGCACACCTGCAAAGCTCCTGATGGACGTAAGACCAGTTGAAGCACCTTTGGAGCACAGGCCAAGTCTACTGTGGTGGCAGATCACCTCGGTGATAACAGCCAGCTCACATGTAGAAACCTAGTGGCGACAGATCACCTCGGTGATAACAGCCAGCTCACTAGTCCTAGTTGGTGGTGGCGAGGCGAAGAATGGCATGGCCAGCACACATCTTCTGTTGGAATGGACAATGAGACAGCTAGGTTGAGGCCTACAGCTACAGTTGAAGCCTCCTGTACTTGACCATCCACTTTGAAAGGTTTCAGGCAAGGCAAACAATGATTGTGCTACAGTCAGAAGGGATTTGAACTCAGAACCCTCTGCAATGATTGGGAGAGGAGGAGCCTGAAAAAGGACCCCTGCGAACTGACCAGAGGCTCAGGGACCAACTTCCCTGAGCTGGAAGGCAAGGTAAGCACTTTTGAAGTCTGTGGGGTTTTGGGGGGGGGCTGAAATCTCCCCCGCCATTCTCAGAAGCTAGCAAAGAAGGCTGCACAAGCCTTTTCAAAGGAAAAGCAATGTGATCGTGGCACCCAAAATGGCGGCCGCTACTGCTGGTAGTAAAAAAAGAGAAGCAACCTGTCCTTCCCCCTTAATTCAGGAGAGAAGGCAGGCAGTTCTGAGAGTCTTCGCATGCCTCTGATGCTATCAGCATGCTTAAAAAGGCTTTCTGACAAAGAGCCTCCTTTTGGCCAGCTGCTGGTAAGCTGGAATTCAAAATGGTGGCCACAACTAGTGTGCCGTGAAAGAACCGCCTGGGGCTTCTGAGAGAAAGATAAGATCCTGAAAAGAACTACAGCGAAAGCTATCTAATTGAGAAACCTTCCCCATGGACTTGCAACAGTGAAACAGTTGTCTGGAAGGCTGAAGCTCAATCAGAGCTACAACTCAATCATAGCTACAGCTGGAAGGAGAAAAGCAAACTCCGTATCCTGAGAAGAATGCTATCTAATTGAAGATCCACAAAGGGGGAAAATATATATATATATATACATACGACCTGCTTAATTACTCAGAAGAGATGACTCAGCAAGATTCTGGGAGCCAAAATTACCACGTCTATTCTGGGCACAGACTAAGTCGTGACTGGGAGGTGTCCTGGCCCAGGAGAGGCATGGCAAGTTTGACTGACTTAAGTCTAATTGGGCAGGAAGACAGAGTTAACCCATTCGTGGATTCTCCATCTATCATGCTGGAGAAATTCAAAATGCAAAAGGATTAAAAATGTTTAAGCAGATAGCTTTAAAAGTGTATAAATAACTCCAAAAATAGCCATCACTGAGAGTACAACGTGAATTACATCCTAGATATGCTTGTTTTTATCCTTAAGAGAATAATATATTATGTCTATAGAATATTTTAAGAGAATCTAATATCCTTCAAACATTTGGAATACAAATTTCTTGGGAACAGATGACTATCTTCATACTGTTGTTTCAATATAAGCCTCGGGCAAATTTAAATATCTATGTGTGTGTACAACCAAGTCAGCTGAATCTCAAATACTTTGGCCACCAAATGAGAAGAGAGGACTCATTGGAAAAGAACCTGATGTTGGGGGAAGATTGAAGGCAAAAGGAGAAAGTGACAGAAGAGGTTGAAATGGTTAGTGTCATCAATGCAATGAGCATGAATTTCGACAAACTGCAGGAGATAGTGGAGGATGGGGGGGACTGGCATAGTATGGTCCATAGGGTTGCGAAGAATTGGATACAACTCAGTGACTGAACAACAACAACGACAAATACAACAATGACACAATTAAGTCTCCACTTGTTTAGAGCCAAGGGAATAACCTTGAGGGACTGCATTAAGAGCACTATCAAAATAAGGTGCCTGAATCCAGAGCAAAAAATGTACTGCAACATGAGTAGTCCCTAGTTCTCATGAACATAAATGAAAGGAGAGAGAAGCATATTCAGACTTACAAAATTCTGTACTATAGCTTTACAATAAAAGCATAACTGACTTACACGGCACTAGTTTCTTGGTCTGATCTAACTTGAAATCTACCCAAAACTGAGCCTCTACAGTGATCTAGAGCAACATTTCCTCTCAGTTTCAAAAGAGTCACAATAACTGACTCAGCCACACCATCTTCCTACAGAGAGAAGCTTATTTCCAGTTCCTCCTTTACAGCAGACAACCATCATCCATATATTTGCATATTATAGTTGAAAAGGACAGAAGTTGTGTGTTTAAAATTCTTCTTGGGTGTCAAAGCCAAACTATTTCAAACTGACAATAACTAGAAATAGTCATGATTAACAACAAAATGCAGTTGTAAAGTTTAAAAAACATTGTTTAATCGTGTCTTCTATAGAAGGATGCGAGTTATGTCTACAATCTGGATCAGAACTTTCTGCATTTTCAGGTCAAACCTTATTTTATTGCACCAGTTACAGAAAGCTGTTCACATAGAAACACTAGATTTCACAGGATCTTCTAATCTTTCCATTATGCAAGCCATCAAGACCTGAGCACAAATGCTGACCCCTGCACTTTAGCTAACACTGGAATTGAGGGAAAATGGAACTCTCTGATATTTGCATTGTAAATGAAATATAAACCAACAATAACCTGACTATGACATTCATAAAGCAATGTGATTTGCATGCTGATAACTGGCATCTTCCCAGTTTTATGGCTTCCCCCTCGCTCCCCAGATCCCATTTCCTCCAAGAAGAAATGATTTACTTGAATTGCTGGTCTTTGGTGCTCCTTGTTTTTGCCAGAAATCGTTCAGCCAGCTTCTCCAAGTTCCTGGAGTAATCCATTTCAATTTCAGCTTTCTTGCGAAAAAAATCCTGCAAATCCTGGAGTAGTTGGACTCTTAGTTCACATTGCTGGTCAAGACATTTCAGTTGTTCAATAAGCTGGGCTCGAATCTCTGCAAAATAGGGGAGGGAGGGACTTATTCATGAAAATAGCATTAACACAGAAAATGCTATGAACGACCTGAATATATTTGCTGCCTGTAATTGTTAAAACTAAATCTCTCTAAAGTCAAATAGCAACCAGAATAACCATTCTGAGCTTCCTAAAGAAAAAAACAACTAAATATATATAGTGGTGTGAGAGACATAAATTCTAAGTTGTTAAAGGTAAAGGTTCCCCCGCACATGCGTGCTAGTCGTTTCCAACTCTAGGGGCCGGTGCTCATCTCCGTTTCAAAGCCGAAGAGCCAGCGCTTGTCCGAGGACATCTCCGTGGTCATGTGGCCGGCATGACTAGACACCAAAGGCGCACGGAACGCTGTTACCTTCCCACCGTAGTGGTCCCTATTTTTCTACTTGCATTTTTACGTGCTTTCGAACTGCTAGGTTGGCAGAAGCTGGGACGAGTAACAGGCGCTCACTCTGTTACGCGGCACTCGGGATTCGACCCGCCAAACTGCCGACCTTCCGATCGACAAGTTGTTACATAGGTTTAAACTCAATCAGTTTCTGAAGCACATAGAATGATCAAGATTTCTAACATTGTAAGGTTCTGAAGATAAACTGGAATAACCTCATAGTCACTACTCTCAACTCTTTGGAGAAAGGGCAAAATATAAGTTAAAAAAAGGATATTAAAAACAATTTTTAAAATGAAAGTTAAAGTTCCTCTTGATCTTCATATCCCAATGGAGCTTAATTAAATATTAACTAAAAATCCCCTTTCCTCACTTGCTCAGCTGATTTTTTTTAAAAAAATCCACCAATTACTATTGTGCATTAGACACAGTAGCCAATGAATAACAAAACAACCTGATTCCAATGCAATCTACTTATAAGGATGATTTTCACTGGTAAAGATTCTATTAATAAGATATGTCAAGGATACATTAGCAGTCATTTTCCAAATATGCACTGAATCTCAATCTAGATAAAGGCCACAGGGTTGGATAATGCTCCAATTCTCCACTCTTAGCTCAAATTTCCTCTAGAGACACTATTAAATTCCTTTGCAGACTACTCCTACGGCAAAACCAAAGCACTGATCATGCCATACATTTCCCAGAAGATACCAATTTGGGACTATTCACGCTGAGTCTCCAACTGCGACATTGCAATTAAGCACAGCACATCAAATTGTGAATGGTTTGCCTTTGAAAAGTCCAACAAATTTGCATGCCCAGTTGGGAAAGGTCACAAGAAAGACAGTTTCATTTTTCATGGAAAGAATGCCTTTGAGCAAAATTTGCAAGCAGATTATTTTTAACTGCATGCAGGGTGTTTTGAGTGCAGATGATGCTGGTGGTTAACACACCATTTTTTAAAAATCTAGCCTTAAAATATTTCAAAAAGATCACCCAATGTTTGCAGTATAATTTCAGAATTTACCCTGACACATTCCCAGTATATGGAAAAACTAATTTTGCTAACTATGTGGTACTGAATCTCAAAATTCACAGCATTTTTCTTGGACTCTACAATGAAATTCTACATATTATTGCTTTTTGCTAAGGAATGCTAAGTTTTTCCATGCCATGAATATCTCCATATTATTCTCCAATCCCTCTTCTTCAAATTATCAAATGATATCATTTCTTTTTCACATCCCTGAGCTCAGAAATGCTAATCAAAGATGCCTGATATTGCTGGATGTTTGCTGCAATCTTTCTGAGCTTGTTCAAAATTGAATTTATATTAAATACAAGTAGTCCTTGACTTACGACCACAATTGGGAGTAGAATTTCCATTGCTAAGCAAGGCAGTGGTTAAATGAGTCACACCCAATTTTACAACGTTTTTGTCACAGTTGTTAAGCGGATCACTGCATTAGATAAGTGAATCAAACAAATTTGGCTTCTCCCATTGGCTTTGCTTGTCAGAAGCTGGCTGGGAAGATAGCAAATAGTGATCATATGACCCCGGGACTCTGCAACCTTATAAATACATGCCAGTTGCCAAGTGCCTGAATTTCGTTCATATGGCCATGGGGAAGCTACATCCGTAGTAAGTGCAAGGACCGATTATAAGTAATCTTTTTCAGTGCCATTGTAACTTTGAACAGTTGCTAAAAGAATGGTTGTAAATTGAGTTCTATCTGTAGTACAAGTAACACAACATTTAACATTCAGTATATTTCTGCCTTTTTTATAGATACAGATCATCTATGTAAAAAACTTGATGGAAATTGTTCCATTCAGGAAAAGATGTGTTTTCCAAATATTTTACTTTATAAACTGTCTCTCTTTTTTTCCTTTCTTGTACTCAAGAAACACACAAATTATAAATTTTATCCAGATGAGACATAATTACTGACAAAGAGCCTACAGCAGCATTTCTTAACTTGTTGCTTTTCACATAAAACACCTGGTCAGGAATTGCATCAGGCCTCTTAGTAAAGAAATCCACATTGCACACCAATTTTCTGAGTCCTGGATTGTAATTTCGCTTGGAAGGACAGTTTGAAAAGATAAACTGTCTTTCTTTGGGACAAGGATCAAGTGTTAAAGCCAATCCAGGAAGAAAATGCACTTCATCCATCAATTCTTTTAAAAACTGATCAGAACAAATGAATTTAGCTGCTCAAAATTTCTCATATTATAGATACAGCTTCATAGTTATCCATTATCAAAATCACATGAGAAAAAGTTGTAACTCCATCAAATCTTAATGTGTCAATACAATAATCCAACGTAAACAGATTCAAAATTCACATTTGACCGAATTGTAACATGCTCTTTATTTATCCTTTTATCTTGTGGGCTTGTTGTTTATAAGAAAATCAAAATCCAACGTATAACACATCTGAAGTTAAAGCATGAACTACTAATGTCAGATCAATGATATACCCCAACCAATGAGCTATTTTAAGTATTCCAATTTATTTTAGATCCAGCCATCTATTTTCTCCTAAGTATGTTTAGACATGAGTTTCAAAAGAGAGCCAGTTTCATCTAATGGTTAAGGCACCAGGCTAAGCACATTTGCTGCCTTGAGTTATTTATAGGAAAAAAAAATGCAGGAAATAAATCAATAACTATATCACAAGGTATACATGACACATGCAGAGATCCCATACATAGCTTCTCATACACAGTTTGTCCTTCCTTTGCTTTTCACTGATTTTCTCATAAAATTAGTAATTCATCAAGCACAATAATTTCAATAGTTAAATAACAAGTATGTATCTGCTGCACATTTGTATTTGGGCACTACTAGAGAAGTGATAAGGGACGCGGTGGCTCAGTGGGTTAGGACGCTGAGCTTGTCGATCAGATGGTCGGCAGTTTGGCGGGTCGAATCCCGAGTGCCGCGAAGCAGAGTGAGCGCCTGTTACTCATCCCAGCTTCTGCCAACCTAGCAGTTCAAAAGCATGTAAAAATGCAAGTAGAAAAATAGGGACCGCTACGGTGGGAAGGTAACAGCGTTCCGTGCGCCTTTGGCGTCTAGTCATGCCGGCCACATGACCACGGAGACGTCCTCGGACAAGCGCTGGCTCTTCGGCTTTGAAACAGAGATGAGCACCGGCCCCTAGAGTCGGAAACGACTAGCACGCATGTGCGGGGGAACCTTTACCTTTACCTTACCTTTTAGAGAAGTGATTAAGAGATCTGATTCTTGGGCAACCAGATCCAATGGAAATGCTGAAGTGTTAGATTTTACTACTTATAGTATGAATAAATGAGATCTTTTATCTTTTGAAGCCCAAGCAGAATATAAACAGCTAATTACACTATTTAATTAAGTTTGTTTAGAAGTTTTTTCTGCTAATTAATATGCTATCCAAAACATTCCAATTGTTAGCTCTAGAAAGAATTCACTGTAATATTCAGCACTAACCTCTATCTTCAGTGGACTATGTTTCAGATAATAATAAACATCGTAATAATGATATTATATATATTATTAATCATAATAATAAAGAACATCCAATAATAATTTCAATGACTTTCAAATTAAATATTCAATCATAATTTGCCAAGGCAAGAGAAATCATTTTGAAAAAGTTTACAATACATTTAATACAATATATTTCAGAAGAATCTACTATATTACAAAGCAGCATGTATTAAGAAGAATGTTATTTCAAGAGCCCACGCCTTACTCACTCCACAATGTGTCCTCTGAATTATTAACAAGTCTTGATTATGTAAACTAACATGTGTAGCTAATCTGACATGCATATACAAGAGCAAAGTTCTAAATGAAGCAGATAAGCTCTTTTGCTTCTTCAGATATCTATTATGTCAAGACACGTACTTTACAATAATCAACACTGTATTACTGTTTGCATAAATCCACCCGATCCGAATCTGACCGATTGCAGTTAAGAACCTTTATAAGGTCTTATCTTGCGGCGATGAGGACGGCGAAGGCTAATTACTTCGCTGCCCTTATTGCGTCCGCAGATAATCGCCCGGCCGCCCTGTTTAGGGTGACTCGCTCCCTTCTTAACCAGGAGGTGAGGGAGGATCCCTTGCAGGGGTGGGCCGAGGAGTTTAGTCATCATCTGACGGACAAAATCGCTCAGATCCGGGCCGGTTTGGACTCTGACTGGGCAGAGTCTGACGTGGAGGAATCGGACGGTCTTGAGCATGTTATCTGGACTGAGTTCGATCCTGTTTCCCCTGATGATGTGGACAGGATGAGGAGGAGGCTGAGCTCCACCACCTGTTTGTTGGACCCGTGCCCCTCCTGGCTGGTTTATGCGGCTCGGGAAGAGACACGAGGCTGGTTCCAGGCAGTAATAACTGCTTCCTTGAAGGAGGGTGTCTTCCCCACCTCCCTGAAGGAGGCGGTGGTGAGACCCCTCCTCAAGAAGCCTGCCCTGGACCCAGCTGTTTTAAATAACTATCGTCCGGTCTGCAACCTCCGCTTTCTGGCGAAGGTTGTTGAGAGTGTGGTGGCTCATCAGCTTCCTCTGTTCCTGGATGAAACTGATTATCTGGACCCGTACCAATCGGGTTTCAGGCCTGGGCACAGCACGGAGACGGCATTGGTCATGCTGGTGAATGATCTCTGGCGGGCTCGGGACAGGGGTTGTTCCTCTGTCCTAGTCCTATTAGATCTCTCAGCAGCTTTCGATACCATCGACCATGGTATCCTACTGCGGCGTCTCAGGGGGTTGGGAGTGGGAGGCACTGTTTTGCGGTGGTTCTCCTATCTCCTGGGCCGCTCGCAGTCGGTGTTGACGGGAGGGCAGAGGTCCGCCCCGAGGCCTCTCGTTTGTGGAGTTCCTCAGGGGTCGGTTCTCTCGCCCCTCCTGTTCAACATCTATATGAAGCCGCTGGGCGAGATCATTCGTGGTTTCGGGGTGGGGTATCATCAGTACGCTGATGATACCCAACTTTTTTTTCTCCACCCCAAACCAACCCAGTGATGCACTCGACGTGATGTCCCGTTGCCTGGAAGCAGCCCGGGTCTGGATGGGGAGAAACAGGCTTCGTCTCAATCCTACCAAGACTGAGTGGCTGTGCATACCGGCATCTCGGGTCAACCAGACTATTCCATCTCTAACGATGGGGGGTGAGGTGTTACCCCCCATTGATAGGGCTCGCAACTTGGGCGTCCTCCTGGATTCGCGGCTCAATTTTGAAGATCATATAGGAGCCGTGACCAGGGGGGCTTTTGCCCAGGTTCGCCTGGTGCGCCAGTTGCGACCCTACCTGGACCGAGATGCCCTACGCAGTCACTCATGCGCTCATGACCTCCCGTTTAGACTACTGCAACGCTCTCTACATGGGGCTGCCCTTGAGGACCACCCGGAGGCTTCAGCTGGTGCAAAATGCGGCCGCGTGAGTCGTGATGGGGGTCTCCCGATACTCCCATGTAACACCTCTACTCCGTGAGCTGCATTGGCTTCCGGTTGCCCTTCGGGTGAGATTCAAGGTGCTAGTGATGACCTATAAAGCCCTAAATGGCGAGGGTCCGGGATATTTGAGGGAACACCTGCTGCCAGCATCAAGCTCCCTTCATCCAGTGCGCTCCCACAGGGAGGGTCTTCTCAGGGTGCCGCCGGTTAAAGATTGCCGGCGGGTAACACCCAGGGGTAGGGCCTTCTCAGTGGGCGCGCCTGCCCTTTGGAACCAGCTGCCTGCGGAGCTTAGGACTGCCCCCGACCTCCGTTCATTCCGCCGGGACCTGAAGACCTGGCTCTTCGAGCTCTCTGGCCCAGGCTGAGAATTTTTTAATTTTTAATTTTAACTGGGTTTTTATTTTTTCTCAGGGTTTCATTTAATCTTTTTTAATTTGTTTTAACTTTTGTATTGATTTTCTTTTAAATACCCTGTAAACCGCCCTGAGTCCTTCGGGAAAGGGCGGTATATAAATCTAAATAAATAAATAAATAAATAAATAAATAAATAAATAAATAAATAAATAAATAAATAAATAAATAAATAAATAAATAAATAAATAAATAAATGGGAAAGTAACGGCTGACAGTTCGTGGCAGTGGCATATAAGAGTTCATTGAAAATCTATATATCCTACTACAGAAATATGAAGTATAGAACACTGGGTCTTGTTCATAACTTTCTCTTTTTCAGCAATGTTTTGTTCTGGTTCCACATAAAGAATATCAAGAGTGTCGGTATTTCCTGAAACTCAGGTAACTTCTAGGGATATATAATGTCTTTTTGTAATTCTTTCACTTATGTAAACAAGAGGGATATCCAGTCTACTGTTAGAACAAACTGCAGCTAGTGGATCACAATACAGTTTGCAGAAAAAAATGCCCTTGCAAGTTCAATATGAAGACTCAAAAAACTTGGAACTTGAACTATTAGAGGCAATTTAAATTAAATTGGAATGGACTGTATCTCTATTTTTTAAGAATTCTGAATCCATTTATGAAGATGATATTTTAACACCTACCATAAATTACAGAGAACAAATAAGGAAAAGACCTAATTTCAAGCATGAAGTTTAATAATATAAATAACAACTTAGCCTAGAACACACATAATAAGCCTTTCCTGGTGATACTGAAAAACTTTCCTATCTATTTACATTTAGGGAGATTATGGACAAGTTGCAAAAGGGCAGGGCTGGGGTTATTCTCCATGAATATATATTGATAGTTTGCAATGGAGAACCTCTTCTACTCATTTGGTTTCTCCATGCAGTAGAAGACGTAGAGAACTAAGGGTTTTGCAAACAAACCTCTTGTGCACTGAATCAAGAACTTCCATAGTTCAAATCAGTCATAGGGAACTTCCTGCCTATGACCTAATGCAAGTCATCTCTTGCATTTAATAAATAAAATATAGCAGGAGTGTATTTTTTTCTTTTTCTTTTTTTGTAAACATAAACAATCGTTTGAATACTGAGGGAAAATTAAGTTTAAATAAAAATTTTGAAAATAGGACACATACTGACCTAACAAGATGATTTTTACAAATACAATTGAAACATAAATTAATTAGAAAATATGTTATATATGGATGTTATTGTTATTTGTATAAACACAAAAATGTTTTTATCCAACCTTGTATGTATAGAAAATATTATTATATTTATCTAATGTTGGCAAGGGAGAATAACATTGGAAGAAGGGAAGATCAAGGAATTATAGAAATTATTATTGATTTTTTTTCAAATATATCAACCCAGACAACACAGTTTACTAAGCACTAAAGATTGTTATTGCAAAAAAATCAATAAAATATATTTTTTTAAAAACTTCCATAGTTCAGATTAGTCATAGGGTACTTCCTGCCTATGACCTAATGCAAGTCATCTATTGCATTTAATAAATAAAATATAGCAGGAGTGTATTTTTTCTTTTTCTTTTTTTAATAAACAAAGAATTATAGGTGAAAGGGAAAAAAACAGCAAATAAGTCTTCTTCCCTCATTCCACCAGTAAAAAAGAGCTATGCTGGATCAAAAGTCTCTCAATGTCAAAAGGGGCCTTTTCATCTGAAGAATGACAGCTCTAGATCTAAAGGAGAGGGGAGGGAGACAGCATAGCTTGTATCTGATATTTTTAAAAAAAGAAGCAAAAAGAAAAGGACTCAAGGTGCCAACTATGAGGAGAGAACTCAGAGGCAGTCTAACACAGAGTGGTAGGGTTAAGAAGCAAGCAGGAACAACATAGCCTGAATCGCACAATCAAGTACCTGGCATTGTGTACAGAAACATCTGTACAGAATATGGGCTAACTAGACCTTCCTAACTCTAGATGGGAGAGCTCACAGAAGGTTGTGGCTAAGGTCCTGTGGGATTTTCAGATCCAGACAGACAGGCAGGAAGTGGCCCATCAACCAGACATTATGGCAAGAGACAAAGACCAGTGACAACTGTGGTGATAGACATAGCGGTGCCAAGTGACAACAGTATCAGGAAGGAGTATGAAAAACTGTTGAAGTACAAGGATGTGGAAAGTAAAGGCCGAAGTGATCCCAGTAATGGTAGGAGCACTCAGGGCTGTGACTCCTAAGCTGAGAAGAATGGCTCCAACAGATCCCAGAACATCACAGCTCTCTATCCAGAAGAGTGGGCAGTGCTAGGAACACAGTGCAGAACCCTCAAACTCCCAGGTTTCTGATAGAGAAGCCAGGATTGAGGAAGACACAGACCACCCATAAAGGGAGGGAGGGAAGGAGGGAGGGAGAGAGAGAGAGAGAATGAATACATATACATATATGTGTGTGTGTGTGTGTGCGCGCACACACACACACACACAGATACCAATCTCCAGAGGAAGGTATTAATATGTAATAACAACTTTTTTTTTTATTGATTAGCCCTTGGGCCATATCAAAGTACAAAGTTCCAGCAACAAACCATCACCAAAACTAGATAAAAGCAATCCGAAATGGAATTTGATAAAATACAATTTAAAATGGAATTAAAACACAATTTAAGTTAAAATAGTAATAAAATGCAAATTTAAGATATAGATAAAATATGGAAACATTATATTTCGGAGTCGCCCTTACAATCTACCCCAATCAGTCCCACATATGCAGATC
Organism: Vipera berus; assembly: GCF_964194415.1. NCBI lineage: Eukaryota > Metazoa > Chordata > Lepidosauria > Squamata > Viperidae > Vipera > Vipera berus. The sequence continues at coordinate 44,080,182 of NC_138204.1, forward strand.
TTAACTGGATCATTTTGTTCAAATACTGTGCTACGTTGGATGTTATTTTCAAGTTCTGGCCGGACATAAGCTAAGTTATTTTGATATGGGGATCCCAATGGGTCATTCGTTTGGTATATAGACCAAGATACCTGTCTCTCACCCTCTTATACAAACAACAGTCAAATAGGATGTGAGCCAGGTCCTCTACCTCTGCCGCTCCGCAAATGCAGAGACGCTCATTGTACGGTATAGCATGAAATCTCCCATATCTGACCATTGTGTCCAGCTGTTCAAATCTTGCTCTCGTAAATATCTCCCTAAGATGTTTTGGGAGTTGTGACTTCAAATAACTGTCCACTTGAAAAGTACATTTGTATTTACTCAGCCATTTCAAGTTACCCACCTTACTAAGGATAGCTATATCAGTTTGTGCTTCTATATCCTTAATTCTTTGGGCAACTCTTTTTTTAGATTGTTCTCCTGTTACGCAAGAAACAGGAAGGCCACAGCTTCTTACAAAATTTGTTAGTTTGGTGATCCAGGAGATTTGTGATTGTAGTTTTATTTGCTCTAGTAGGCATAATTTGGGGAGTCTATCAGTCTCCATTTCATTAACTTTGCACCAGTAGTTATAAGCTCTAATTTTAGATAATGCCTGAATTGTATGAATTCCCAATTCAGCTCTAACTGCTGCAGCAGATGTTCTTGGATCTACACCCAAAATGCATCTCAGATGCTGGGACTGTGTTCGTTCTAAAGCTGTGGTTGAATAAAGACCCCAAATTTCTGCTCCATACAAGAGCATTGTCGTAACCTTAGCCTTATAAACTTTGAGTAGTGGAGCTAGGGACCCTGGGTAACTATGATTCTTTAGTTTGAGCAATAAATTCAAACGGGCTTTTGCTCTAAATGTACTTCGTTGATGATGGCAGGCCCAAGATCCAGTCTTGGAAAAAGTTACTCCCAAATATACAAAGGTATTAACCTGTTCAATTGGTTCACCGTCTAATTGCCACTTATGTCTCTGATGGTTTCTTCCAAACACCATTATTTTCGATTTGGATTTACTAATAATTAGGGAGTTATCCTGGCAATAAGAGCTGAATCTTCTTAATAGCCTACGTAATCCTACTTGTGAGTATGATAATAAAATCATATCATCAGCATAAAGCAAGCTGTTACAGTAAGTATTTAGGATCATCGGCATGTGTACCATGGTATCCTTCATTAACCCTGGCAAATCATTGATGTATAAATTAAATAATAATGGGGCCAGGATACACCCTTGCCTTATCCCTTTATTTGTGTGAATCCTATTAGTCAGGGCCCCATTAACCCCATACCGCACCCTCAAACAGGTACTTGTGTAAAGGGCTTTAATCAAAGCCAGAAGTCTGGGTTCTATTTTAAGAGATATCAATTTACTCCATAGTACGTCTCTATTTACCATATCAAATGCTGCTGTAAGGTCTATAAAAGCAGCAAACAGGGGTCTCCTCTTATAGGCATATTTGGCAATTAGATGGTTCAAAACAAAGCAGTTATCAATAGTAGATCTGTTCTGTCTAAAACCTGCTTGTTCTTCTGTGAGGATGTTGTTTTCCTCTACCCAGATTTCAATTCTGTTCAAAAGGTACCTAGCATATATTTTTGCTACAATGTCAATCAGGCTGATGGGCCTATAATTACTAGGATCCTTTTTATTCCCTTTTTTATATATAGGGACAACCATTGCCATCTTCCACCCATCTGGTATATGGCAGGTGTTATTTATGTGTGTAAAAAGACCTGCTAATACAGGGCCCCACCAGTTGGGAAATTTCTTAAATAATTCTGCTGGTAAAAAATCCTCGCCTGGGGCTTTATTGCTCTTTAAGCTTTTAATGATGGACTGTATCTCCTTTTCTGAAACTGGTGGCCAAGGGGGGAGGGTTCTAGGATTTACCAAATCACTGTTTAAAAATAATTTCTTTACCGGTTCAGTGGGGGCAAACAAGCACTGATAATAATTCTCCCAGTCCGCAGCAGAGATTGGTATGTCAAATGCAAATCTCCGTTCCTTCAGAATACCTGCTACTGAGTGCCAAAATAATACTGAATTATGACTTCTGGCAGCCAACTCAAGTTCTGACCAGATTGAAATGGCAAAACGTTTTTTCTTTAATGTTATAGTTTTTTTATATTCCCTTCTTGTGTGCAGCATCTTAGCTTGTATATGGGCAGTAGGATTCCTCTGGGCAAGCCTCATGGCTGCCTTCAATTTCTTTTTCTGTCGCTGGCAATCAGGATCAAACCAGCGAGGTCTACCCACTTGGGCTCTTTTTGTAGTAGGTTTAGCTGTTAGGTGTTTCTTCAGTATGTTACACAGATTGGAGAATGCATTGAAGGCTGACATCCAGTCAGTAGTAGATGACTGTATTGTTCTAGCCCACTTAGTAGCATTCTCTGTTTTAAGGCATTCTAATATTGCCTTAGTATCAACTTTGGCCCAAATTAACCTTTTATTTTGGGTCACCTCTACCTTTTTGGTGAGCCATCTGTCAGCCATGTTATATGGTCTTAAATCTGAGCGGCCTCGCAATGTCACACTTACAGGCTGATGGTCGCTATTGTCGCTAAGGTGTACTGTGACCTCTGAGAAGAGGTCAGCCTTATCTCTAGACACACAAAAGAGATCCAGTACACTACTTGAATTGGCTGAATGGTATGTATAAGGGTATGTATAATCCTTGTCCTTACCTCCCAAAATTTGGAGATTACCCTTAAAAATTAAGGAGACTAGGAGCAGGCCAGCGGCATTACTTTTACAGTCTCTTGAGAGCCACTGATTAATATGTAAAACTAGTACCTCCATCTTATTTTCAAAACATTTCAGCAAATTCTCACAAGACTCAATACTATGTGAGTATATGAATTTTTTTAAACAGAAGAAACAGAACTAACTCTGCTTTATATAAATTAATAAAATAATCATGTTACTTGTTTTTGCTTAGTTTGATATGCAAACCAGACACTTGTGACTTTTGTCCTGCTTCATTTGTTCAAACCATAGCTTACTGCTGACTATAGATGGATTCAAATATCAGGTTTAACCTAATCAAAAACAAACCAACCACATAATATTATTTTTCAAGATTGCATCTTAAAATATCCTTAGGTTAGTAAAATCCTGCCTTATAAAAGCAATGCATGCAATTTGAGAAAAAAATGAGATCATTTGTAATTCTGATATTTAAATGAGTAATATTAATATATTAATTTTTTGAGTTAGACTTTTTCACTTGATTCTTGTTTCAAACAGATTTTTTAATTCCATTACTTTATAATTTACAGTTTCAGTGGTTTCAAAGAAGCTAACAAGGATGGGTGCAAAGAACGTCTGTGTCCTTAACATAAGCTCAGCATGTAGTGAATTTAAAATCTTCAATCCCTGCTGAGCCTATTTCACGTAGGTAGAACTGGAAGCTGCCTTATACAATTGAAAATTCTGTAGCATTTTAGTAATCCATTGTCTATGAACATACATGTTCCATTTAACAAATATTAAGACAGTCAGCTATACTGAACTTTTTACTCCTCTCTTGGAATTCAACCTCTCGCTCCATGATAACAATTAGTTGCACTTACCCATGTTTCCCCCCCAAATAAGACCCGTTTTTCATACTTCTTCCAGATACTGTTGTTACTTGGCACCGCTACGACTATCACCACAGTTGTCTCTGGTCTTTGTCTCCTGCCATAATGTCTGGTTGATGTGCCACTTCCTGCCTGTCTGTCTGCATCTGAAAATCCCACAGGACCTTAGCACTTTTATTTTCTACAACCTTCTGTGAGCTCTCCCATCTAGAGGCACTAGGTTTTATTTTCAGGGGATGTCTTATTTTTCCCACCATGGCCTCCACCCTACTTCTGCGGCCACTTTGGCCCACTCGCAGGACGGTGCCACTGCCATGAGGGTTGGCAGGTGACGGGGGGAAATGGGCTCCATGCGTCCTGCTTACTGTGCCATAGGCTCCCATAGCCAGGTCTCTCACGCCGCCCCATTTATTCGTGTAGCCACTTTTGGCTGCTTGCAGCAGGACGTTGTGTGTCACGCGCATCAATGCTGCTGCCATGAGGCATGGCAGATCCCAGCCCATCTGCTCTGCATGCCACCTGCTTTCCAGCTCTGTCACACTTCTCTGCCACCACGGAGCTGGAGAGCTTGTGCACTACCGCCCAAATGCCCTTGATTCCCCCAAACATTTCTTTGCTAATCTAATTTCCAGCTCTGTCACGTTTCTCTGTCAGTTTCTCCATCACATTTCTCTGCCACCACATGCAGTGAAGTAAAACAAGTTTGTGGAACTAAAAAAAAAAGTTCAGATCTTCAGATCTTCCAACTGGAAAGCAGGTGGCAAGGCAACCCCCCCCCCCAGTGCTGAAATGGGCCCTTCTCTCCCTAGCAGCTGCCCAGACCCGCTGGAGAGAAGGCCGGCATCTATTGAAATGCAGCAGCATTCCGGCTCTGGCAGGGAAGAGGTAGCTGGCATGGGCACTGCAGGCAGGATGTCCAATTGCTTCACCACCCTCCCTGACCCGCTGGGGCTCTGCCTGCCACTTTGGTGGCTGTGTTGGCTCAGCTGCAAAGGGGGCCAGGGGGCCAAAAATATCTGCAATCTGGCTCAGAAGGGGAGTGAAGGGGAAGAGGCAGGTGGGTTGGCGGAGTCTTAAATAGGGCTTATTTTGGGGTAGGGCTTATATTAGGCCCACCCCCCAAAAAAATCAAGGTAGGGCTTATTTTCAGGGTAAGTTTTATTTTTGGGGAAACACGGTAGTTCTGTCTTAAAAAATGGTCACTACTGTATTTTTACCCAGCTATGTGGATGCTAACAAAAATTCAAGAAGAAATGAAATACACTTGCCTGTCTTTTACTGGAAAATACAATTTTTTAAGTCCTTGTGCTTTTCTTCTCTTATTTTTCATATCTTTTATCTCATCTTTTATATTTCATATCTTTAATCTGTTTTACTATGTTCAAATAACTGGACATCTGGTTTAATCATTCTCAAAAAGGCACAGAGTGTTTTAGAATTTTACATATAGATCATCTATTTTGCATGGAGATATAGTTCTACTGTTTCCCCACTGCTGCATTCATTAAATACCAGTTGGAGAGAAGTTTAAAAACATGCTTTATGAATAAAAAGCTCATTAAATTTAGATTCATGTATTTATCAGGAGCACAAAGGTGCCTGTGCTGGCTCTAAGAAAGAATCCATAGAAGAAAAATATCCATGATAGATTTTTCTTAGAATAGTCAGAAAGAGCCATTTTGGTCACTGAGTTCAGCTCCATGCTCAATGTAGGGATCCTAATCAAAACATTAACAGTCTCTGCAGCATAGAGAGACTCCTCACCTCTCTGGATTATGGTACCCCCAGGCAAGAAGAATTTTTTCCTACATTCAAACAGAACCTGCCTTAAATCCATTATCCCATCAACTGTACTCTAAAAAGTAGATCATGGTCTTCTTCTATATGATTCCTTTCAGATATTTGAAGCACCCCAATGTGTGTTTTCTCAAGATTAAACATACACAGCTCCTTTAATCTCCTCAATGATCACTGCATTTCTCTGAACAAAAGTTTAGCATCCAGGATTACGTATTGTACTTCAGGTGTGGTTTTAGCAAGGACAGAATGAAGTTATAACTTCCCTTAATTTGGAAATTCTATTTCTGTTGATGCAGAATAAAACTGGATTTGTCTTCTTCGTAGCCACATCCTTCTGTTAGTTCGTATTCAATTTACAATCAACTGCTATTTAAAACCAGTTACCAAACTAAGTTTATGCACATGTACTTTGGAAATTTGCTTTTGCTTTCTAAATGAAGAACTCTGTTGACCACTGTGCTACTTTTGGTTGATTTTTCCAAACTAGTAAAACAGCTTTGAATTCTTGGTATTAACTATACACCCAATTTTGTAAAGCCTGAAAATAAAACAACAACAAAATAATTAAATTTAAAAATTTAAAAACTCTCTTCATCCAAATCACTAATAAAAAGCATTAAAAATACAGGACCTAGAATTGATTTTGGTGGCATCCCACTTGATACCTCTGAAGGTTCCCCAGACTTGCTAATCAACATGTAATGGAATACTTTGTCTTTGATGAAGCTGAATTTCAGCAAATGATTTGCTGAAGTAGAGGCACAGCAGGCAACATAAAAATGCCGAATGAATGAATGAATGAATGAATGAATGAATGAATGAATGAATGAATGAATGAATGTCTAAAGCTCTTCCCAAACTGATCAACAAATGAGAAAGATTACTCTCACAAGATTTGTTGACATTAATCCATGCTAATTTCTGGCCAGTTCCCTGCATCCAGTTTTGGTCACCACAATATAAAAAAGATGTTGAGACTATGGAAAGAGTGCAGAGAAGAGCAACAAGAATAATTAGGGGGCTGGAGGTTAAAATATATGAAGAATGGTTGCTGGAATTGGGGATATCTGGACTAATGAAAAGAAGAATTAGGGGCAACATGATAGCAGTGTTCTAATATTTGAGAGTCTGCCATAAAGAAAAGGGGGGTCAATGTATTTTGCAAAGCACCAGAAAGCACAAGACAAGAAGCAACGGATGGAAACTAATCAAGGAGAGAAGCAACCTAAAACAATAAACTAATGGAACAGCTTGCCTTCAGAAGCTGTGGGTGCTTCATCACTGGAAGCTTTTAAAAAGAGACTGGACAGCCAATTGTCGAAATACTATATACTGCTTGAACCCTAACCCTTTGTTTTTGTTGGAGAAAACTGGTCTCAATTGGAGTTGAATTGTCTGTAAGTTCTTTATTACCCATTATCAAAGAAATCAAACTTTAATTGTTGAAAAGCAACAGTGGAAAATTTACTTCTGAAAGGAAAAGGACAATAGGAACTATGACACAGAGGATACAAATCTGTCACTCCCCTGGTTTCATGAATCTATAAATTCCTTACCTGTCTGCTTTAGCCATAACATTGCTAAAGAAATACACTAGGTGAATCTAGGGTTTTAGTGTCCCAGCAGCATTCTAAGCCCTTTCAACTGAGTAATTAAAAGTAAAAAAATACATTTTTCCCCAGCTCAAACTATAATTTAAGCTAGAATAGTAACACATTTTAGTATGTGCATTTACTATATGAATACACCAATCATTCTTCAATGTAGTAATTTCAAAACTCAAAAATCATACCAATGCAGTATACAGTTTATGAGAAACATGGCTTCTCTTGTTGCACCTAAAATATATGCAACCTGCCATAATTAACACAAAATAAAATTCTTTCAAAAGTCTTAAGAATGCTGATTTGCCAAAAGGATTCTGGGTGAGATTTTACTTCATATGTCAGGGATGAGGTCTGGAACTTGTTTTCTTTTTTTAAAAAAATCAATTTTTGGAGCCACCAAGCCATTGCATAATGGTAGCTAGGATTTTAAGGATTAATACTGGTAAGAAAGCAGAACTTTTCTTATGGGAATTTATGGATAATGAATTTAAAAAGACTCATAGTAAATTGACACTGATAATAGCAACAAGATTATTGTGTACACCAGAGATCCCCAGCTTTTGGGCACCAGGGACCGGTTCCGTGGAGAGGTTTTTCCGTGGACCAGAGAGTGCGTGGTTTTGTGTGCTGCCTGGATCTCGCAGATGGGGCTTTGCTTGTTTGTGCGGACCAATTGCTGACATGCCACGGAGCGGGGGTTGGGGACCCTTGGTGTACACAACAGTAAAAAATAATGGAATGAATTGTAAAAATGTCAGAATTTGCAGAAATTGTGAAGCTAACAAGTTTGGTCAGAGAACAAACAACAAACACTTGTTTGAAAGACTGGAAGCCTTATAAAAACATTTCTCTGAAAAGAAGAAAAAAATAAAGATGAATTCTGGATTTGAACTAAGAAAGATGAGGACTAAATGAAGAGGTGACAGGACTTGTTAATATATTTAAGAAGAAGGAGGGACAATAAGAATGTAATTATCTGTTGAAAAGAAGACTGGAAGTTATCTATATGTTTCTTAACTTTGGTTTTCTTTTTTTCTTGCACTTCTGTTTTTTTCCTTTCGTTTATTATTATATACAAATTTTCAATAATTTTGTTATTATTATATACAAATTTTCAATAATGATAGCTGGGATCTAAAAAGTTGCCTGTGCAATTGTTTATTCAATAAAAAAATACGTGTTTCTACTATTTTTCTTAAAAATCCTTTTTAATACCTGTGCTGCATCAAGAAAATAAACAATAAAACATGATATATATTTACTAGATGTAGCACAGGCATTAAGAAGCAAATAAGTCTTAGCTTACTATAGCACAGTGCATCTAAACAATTGTAAAGCAAAATGCTTGGGAAGAAAGAATTCCTTGACACCAATTTATCTTACCACAAGAGAGGAATTACAAGATGTTTTTATTTTAATCCCAACATTTATAACTGAGATAAAAATAATTTACTCCATGTCTTGGCCCTTCTCACAATGAAGAAGAGCAACAGCAAACATTGTTCTTCCTTCCAGCCACCACAATGGCTCATAACACATAATTTGTGGTATGGGTGAGCTGTGGCTGAGCTGCTAACGTTTCTCTCTCAAGTGTCTCAGCAGCAGGTCAAAATGTTCCAGAATGAATAGCAAGCCATATTTATAGTTAGCTGAAGTAGCAATTTTAGATACTAGCTTTCATTGGCAATTAGCATCTAAAGTAAAACAGAAACTTATGTCTCATAAAACTATAAATAACTTACACTCAGGATTTCACAATCTGGACAGTTTAAGATTTATGCTTTAGTCTAAAAATGAATTTAAACTCATCATTTAAGAACACATCCAAACAAAAATCTGAGGCAAATAAAATTTTAAAAAATAAACTATCATATTTGGGAAGATCAGTTGGATTTCCAAATGTCTATGGACACTCTCAACAATCCAGGTCACGGTTGTGCCAAAGGTGCTTCTTCTGAAAGGAAACTGGGCTTTCATGGGTTTTTTTTTCTCTGAAAAGGTTTCACTTAGCTTCTTGGATGCAAGGTGAAATGATTTCAAAAGAAAAAACAGAGGAAGTCCAGTTGCCTTTTGGAAAAAGCACTGTTGGCACGTTAGGTTTCCAAGTTAATCAGATTTAGGTGTTCTAGGACAGGGCTTTTCAACCAGTGGTACGGGTACCACCTGTGGTACATTGGCACCTGGCAGGTGGTACGTGACCATCCTAGAAAAGTAGCAGGGGAAGGGAATGGCAGTACCACACAAGCCTGAGCAAGAGATGGCTGGAGCTGCAGGGCTGTCAGGGCTCAGCGGAAGTGCCAGGATCAGCGCTTCTTTGGGGCTGTCAGGGCTCAGTGGAAGCGTCAGGATCTTCGCCAGGCTCCAGCTGGAGTTCGGTGCTGATCATGGCACTTCTGAGTCCAGAAGAAGCACCGATCAGCTGGAATGTTGCAGCATCTCCAGGGTCTTGTGATTTACATTCAGATGCTTGGCAACTGATTCTGTTTATGATAGTCACAGTGTCCCAGGGTCATGTGAAGTGACCAAAACCTGCTGCAACCACCCAGCAGAGGGGGGGGGAAATAAAAACCAAACACCCCCCCACCCCACCACTGCTGCCAATCCTCAACAGAAACGCTCACAACAATGAAAACCTCGGACAAGAGGAAGAGCGTCGCCAGGCGGGTAGGCAGGAGTCTTGCTCGGCTGCGGCTTGGGGGCACTTTTTCCAGTGCCAGTGTAACTTTGAAAAGTCACTAAGCGAACTGTTGTAAGCCGAGGACTACCTGCACTTCATCACTTTTTTCCTTTTTTTTTGGTCATCAAGTTTTTGACACCTTGCTAGGTGACTGGTGGTACTTGGATGTTGCCATATCCTAAAAGTGGTACAATGGGTGAAAAGGTTGAAAACCCCTATTCTAGGAATCAATGTAGTTTTCCTAGTAACATTATGGACAGGTTTGCCACAGCCTTCTTTTGGATATTTTCCCATCCCCTCAGTTCATCATTCTACGTTAGTTCTCATCCAATTTTAGTCACACAAGGGAATCCTTAAGTTTTCAAAATCAGCCAAGGTCAGATAAGAGCTGCCATTCAGAGTAGGTTACGCTGAAATGGAAAGCTCTTCATTGCTACTAGTAACCAATCCACATTGGTGAACGTGAACAAAACTGAAATTGGCAAATGGGAGAAATATTTCTGAGAAATGATGAAGGTACTTGAAGCCCAAGATTTATAGAAGTATTAAGAAAACTATCATAAAAATCAGAAAAAAGCAATGTTCCATAAACTCAAAGAGCTCAATTAGGGTCGACATGTTAATTCATCACAGAACATTAAGTGCTAGAGAAAATAATGGAAAACTGGGGAGAGAACAGTATGTAGTAGAAGAACCCTTTTGCTATTCTGCTCTCTGAAATAAGAGCTCATTGAAACAATAAAATTATTCTGATGAAATGTATTCAATCAGTTTTTCCTTTTTCCCATCTTGATAATAGGTTACTGCCAGAGCTAACACTGAAAAAAACTTTCTGAAAAGAAGTATCATTAGATTTATATATACAGTAACAAAAACATTCACAACCCAACTTTGGGGAAAGTCAGTCAATTGCTTGTATTTGTATTAAGTTACGTACAATGGATTCATCCTCACCAAGTAAAAAAATTGTTGTTGTTAGTTGCGAAGTCGTGTCCGACCCATCGCGACCCTATGGACAATGTTCCTCCAGGCCTTCCTGTCCTCTACCATCTTCTGGAGTCCATCTAAGCTCACGCCTACCGCTTCGGTGACTCCATCCAGCCACCTCATTCTCTGTCGTCCCCTTCTTCTATTGCCCTCAATCTTTCCCAGCATTAGGCTCTTCTCCAGTGAGTCCTTCCTTCTCATTAGGTGGCCAAAGTATTTGAGTTTTAGCTTCAGGATCTGGCCTTCTAAAGAGCAGTCAGGGTTGATCTCCTCTAGGACTGACCGGTTTGATCGCCTTGCAGTCCAAGGGACTCGCAGGAGTCTTCTCCAGCACCATAGTTCAAAGGCTTCAATGCTTTGGCGCTCAGCCTTTCTTGTGGTCCAGCTTTCACTGCCATACATTGCAAAAGTAAAAAAATACCTTTCATATTTAATAGAACTTAAATTTCTAATAAATTGTACCAGCCAGGGACATTGCATATGGACATTGCAAATCTGCAATCTACAAAAATATCCCCTTCATATTTTCCTCCTCACATTATTTTATTCATTTAAAACATTTATATGGTTGCCAATTTTTCAACCAATTCTGGGTGGCTCGCAATCAAAAACTAAAAGTCACATAAAATCATTTTTAAAAACTGTAAAACAGCCACTTAAAACTTAAAGCATTAAAGCAACAAAGTCCTGGCACCAATCCATGTTAATGTGCCATCATCTAATCCAGGGATCCCCAATCTGTGGGCTGTGGGCCGCTGGCCACCAGGCCACGGTACAAGCTAGCCAGTGAGTGCACGTGTGCATGCACACACACACACTTGCACCGCAGCTGCGAAAATAGGCCGATGCCATGCCACAGGGTGCGAAAATGGGATGCCACCGCACCTCGATGTGTGAAAACGGGCCAATGCCAAGCCTCAGGGCAAGAAAACAGGATGATGCTGTGCCTCATGACATGAAAATGAGACTCCTCTCTGGGGCGTGAAAACGAGATGCTGTGCCACCGCGCTGCATGAAAACGGGCCAACGCTGCACCTGAGGGCACAAAAATTGGGTGCCGCTGTACCTTGGTGTGCAAAAATGGGCCAATGCCTCGCCTTGGGGCGCAGAAACAGGACCCTGTGCACAAAAACAGGGCAGGGCTAGTGAGTATCATACAAGTACTAGCCCTGCCCCGTTTGCATCACGCGCATGCTTATGGCACCCTGTGCGTATAATGCTTCTCCTTCCCTTTCCCTCCAGTCCGCCAACCATGAAAGGTTGGTAACCTCTGGTCTAATCCACTCCTAACACCTGAGGGAGAAAGGGCAGGTCTTTAGATCCTTACAAAAGGCTAAAAGGATGGAATCCTGGCAAACCTCAGGCCAGACAAAGTGTTCAATAGGGCAGGGATTATTATGGAAAAGGCATGTTTATTTTTGGGTGAGGGAACCAGTAGCATGCCTACCCTGTTTACTAAGATGTTCTTAGTAAAAGGCAATCATACAGCCTGGCCCATATAGGGCTTTCATATTGATGGCCAGAAACTTCATATTGAATATATGAAGTAACAGTAGTAAGTGGCTCCAATATAGGAAACATTGTGAATCATTTTTATTAGTTTGATAGGATGTACCTAGAAGTCCCATGTAAAATTTCTAAAGTAGATATAAGGCTCATCTATAGATAGGCTAAAATCTAAATTACACTTAATGCAATCTTTCAAATGTGCATTTGAATACCAACATATTAGTATCAAAACTTTCAGATTCACTCAAATAGGAAAGCACATGTTACATATCCCCAAATTATTCTGTTCTTGTTTAAAACTCTAGAAAACAACATAAAACCACATTTAACCACAGTTAGTGTAGGACAGTGTCTCCCCATAGCTTTTCAAGATAGAACAATACATATACACGCATATTCAGACAGAATTCCCACCCCATGCTGATTTTCTGATTGTTTTTGATTTGGGTTCACAACAACTTCCAGAGCCACATTATATTTGAAATACATGAGGCTCCAGTAAAATAAGAATTTGAATATAGTTTTGCTATTTTTGCATTAGCATTTGACTTGATTGTACATTCTGAACATTAATTTTAACACCCACTAACATCACACTGTGAATGGCCTGGACTACTCGTTCTCAATTTCTTGGTTAATTAATGAAACATGTTAAAAGAAAATAATTCATCTTCAATCTATGCATTTCCAGGAAACATGAAGAGATTCTTTTAAAAGTCTTCAGCACATAGATCATCTTTATAACTCTATAACCACTACTTCAGTCTACAAATAAAACTATTTTTGATTTTCTCTTACTGTAAAAAGTGAGTGCTATTTATAAATAAAAACAGAACACACCGAGACACACACTCAAAAAAAGAATTGGAGCTACACAGTGCATTTTTTCCCCATTACCAGACCACTTCAGGTGTTCAGAATCAAGGATACCTCCTGCAGAAGAAAATTCTACGACAAGATTGCATCCTACTCTTACCATCCTTGCTGACACAATTCTTAACAGAAGAATGAAGTGTCAGAGAGAATGAACTTTCACCCCTCCACTTCAATATACGGTTAAGGACACAATGCTGAAAAAGGCTGCATTCAAGCCAGCAGAGCTCTATCTTTTTTAAAATTCTCTTTGATAAAAGGCTTCAGTGTTCAAGAATGTCAATCTGGTATCTTTCAGACAGATTTTAGTCCCTTAAAAGAAATATAAATAAAAGGTTACAGAGGGATTGATGTCAGGTGTAAGAAGCTGAAAGACATTCTCATAGAGACAGCTCCCACTATGTTTCATTGATGAACCCACAAAGGAATGAATATCTGATCTTGTCTTTAGTTGTCTTGACACACTGTGCTCAGATAACAACCAGAACCTGATTAAGATTATATTCAGGTTTCTTTGGAGAGAAGGGGAAGGAAAAAGAAGGTAGTGTACCATACAGTCTATGCCAAAATATTTGCAGACACAAAGATACTTGTGTTTCCCCATTTACATATTCAAATATACATGATGCAACATTGATATGGGACACATTTATCTGTACATATAAAAATATAAATATAGAATACTGGCCATATCCTGCTGCATAGTATGTCAAAATTTGTGAATATGAAAACAACAGATGTCTAAATATCACTACTTTAACGGTCATAAATCTGCAAACTCTGGCTAGCTGATGAAGACTTGAGTCCCTCCCTCAGTATCTGACCTTAAGGAATGTTTCCAAGATGAATGTCGCTGCAATGTAAGTCTCGGTCCTTTCTTTTTCCCAAATTCTGGGAATGCACTTCCTTATTTTACGTAGAGTCTGACACCACAAGTTGTCTTAGTGGCTTAATAATATAAACGCAACATTAAAACACGTAAAGGAAGATAAAATAGTAATTCAGGTAAATTTAAAATGTGAGATTCAAATAATTCTTTGCTTAAAATGCTGGGTTGAATAAAAAGGGGTTTACCACACATTAAATAGTAAATAATAATAATAATAATAATAATAATAATAATAATAATAATAATAATAATAATAATAATAATAATAATAATAATAATAATAATAATTTAATTTTTATACCGCCCTTCTCCCGAAGGACTCAGGGCGGTGTACAGGGCAATACAATAAAATACAATATATAAAAATTAAAAGAAATATTAAATACAGTAGCCCAATTAAATAAATTAATACAAAATGTTAAAATATCCCTAAACCCATCAGACCAGGCCAATAAAGACAATAACAGGCTAGCCATCTCATTAAAAAAAATTCTTTGGAATTCCACTTCTAAAAGCAAGTTACCTGCTCTCCTTCTTTTGATGGGATTATTCAAGAGTTAAAATCAACCCTTTTAATTTGATGTAGAAATGAACCGGGAGCTGACAAAGCACAGATGGGAAGTGGTCAAAACACTATATACCAACCCATTTGTAATCTTTCCATACTAATCTAAGTCAATTGCAATTTTTAAACAACAGAAAAGGCAGCCACATTTCCAATGAACTGCCAAGGTTAAATCACTAGAACATGAACAATTATGACTAGGCTATCAACTAAGCTACTAAAAGGAAGGATAGAAGTCATTCAAATATAGAATAACACCAGATCAGTAAAACAAGATCCAGGATGAGAACTGGATCTTATGGGACAGAGGGATTTAAGCTAAAATCCAGTGCTATAAAGAGTATACACAACCTCAGATTCAGCCTCTTCAAAAACTGTACTTTTTAGTGTGTTACCTTAAATTCATCAAGAATAATCATATGGATTGCATTTTTAAGTTAATGCAGTTTTCCATTAAATCAGATTTTATTTCTGGATGCATTCACTTCTTTGTCTTGGCTTAACCTACTTTTTGAAGTGCCTCCTCCCAGCATGCCATCCAAAGTATAGTTCTGGGATGGAAAAAAACCCAGGCTACCCTGTGTTAGGGAGAGTACAAATCCATCTAGTTACTAAGATGGATAGTCTTCATTATGGCTTAGTCCAAGCTGGGAATAAACAATATGGTGACTGCTTTAGAAAGAAGGTTGCAGTTTATTGAAGAGGAGAGCCAGACAGAAAGATGGCTATGGAAGAAAGAGAGTGAGCAGATGTAGGGAGTGGGTTTTTATACCCTCTGGAACCTTTTGTTTGGAGTTGTTTCCTGTTCTTGTTTGAGGCTTTGTATTTCCTGTGTCATGTATTTTGACCTGAGTCTGAGTGTGCCCCTTTGGCATCTGTGAGTTAATGCTATTATGTTGTCTTCTTAATCTTCTAGCTTCAACTTTCCTGAATGGTTTATAGAGCTGGTTTCTGCTTGGGGGAGGGAGACTTGGGGCTGTTAAGAAAAACTGGGCATGCTTTTCTGCCTCTTTAAGATCCTTTGAGGAAATATATTTTTCTGCCGTTTTAATATTTCCTTCTCTGGGGGGCTGACTTCCCACAATAGAATTTCAGTGTATTTGTTCCCACCATATCTATGAAACTGATTCAGAATAGCTGCAAACTCTATGTAAGCATTCGGCCTGTTCATCTGAGATCTAAAAATGTAAGGATGCAAATCTCTCTTCCAAAATCTTCCCATGCTCAGGATATCCTTTTAGCGTTCAGCCTTTTGCCTGTTTCATTTTTAAGTGTCCAAATAAAATATATTCCAAAGAGTGACATATTCACCTATGTCAAATAAAAAAAGACAAAATTGGGATACCAGTGTCCATATCCCCACAATCAAAAGGGCAGAAATTTGTTCTTAAACTTGCAGTGAACAATGTAAGGATTCAAGACATTCATAGTGATAAACTTCTAGTATTCTCCAAGATACGAGTTTAGCAGAAGGTAAGAGCCCATCCTACTTTCATGCTGATGGAGACACTTGGAAGCTGTGATACCATGCTACCTCCAAACCTCAGCAAGGAACTTAAAGCTGAGCCTCTGTTAATCATTGACAACTTAGTTATTAAAATAATCTAGATGAATTTGGAGTCCAATGTTCATGTTATGTGTGTTGTCTCTGGCTTGCCTATTCTTTAAAAGTGTGAGAATAAAATATTCATTCTATTAGGACCACTGCCACAACCTAGAGATATCAATGCATATATGCCCCATTTCTTCCTACTGAATTGTCTAGGCTTGAAAAAAATATTCTTAAGGCAGTTCCAAACAAGTGAACTGTCAGATTTTTTTTTACTCCTTTTCATCATACTTTGCCTGCTGCAATACATGTAATCATATAGAAAATATTTAGTGTCTTAAAAGAGACACAGCCTGCAACCATTTCTGTCACTGCCATAGCTGCTAACATATTACGGTAATTCAGCATTTGGAAAAAGCTATGTAAGAGTTTGATATATGATTTTTGGGGATATCTGTCAATATTTTATTTAAATATTGTTTTATTGGAGGTAGCATTTTTTCTCTAAGAGAAAAGCATAGAGATTGCATCAAAAGTCACCTATAAGCAAATGCAAAAAATCAGGATATTTACCCCTAGTTATGATTCACTTGTTTTTGCCCATGGCTAACCAATCATCTCTTAAAAATTTAAACAAACAAAAGCGAAGGCAGGAAGTACCTTTCTCTCCTTTCAATACAAAATCAATCATGCTTGAAGGCCAGGACACTACCAGAAACTCTATTAATTTATACCAGATTTATTGTGCTTAAAATCATTCAAAAGTCTTCAGAATAAATTTCATTCTTCTCTCATTTTCAAGTCATTCCATAGAGAAATCATTCTCATGTATCCAAGGAAAATGTAACCCCTTATTTCAAGAATCTTCAGCCAAATCAGGGCCCTAAGTCTCCTGAGAAATGATAAACATGTTGCATTAATGGATATTGAACTATTCTGCATTCTAGCCAGAAATTCAATACCTTCAATTCCTACAAAAAGTGCTTTCATAATGCTAAAAACTGTTCTAGTGTTAGAGAAGGAAAGATATGGAAGGGTGGAAAAGAAAAAAAAATCTATTATTTTACAATGAGGCGATTCACTCTATAAAGCAAATAAAATCTGAAAATCACTTCACAACCCAGTAAATAACTAAAAGAACTTTTCCTAGCATTTCTTTTTACATTCCAAAAAGTAAAATGTATTCCTTATGAATTGTTCATTTTCAGCTTTTTCTTATGCTTCCCATTTTACTTCCAAACTGTAAATATGGCTGAGAAACAAACATCTTAACTCTTTAGTCTTAGTCTGTCAAATTCTATGTGCTGAATAAATGCTTTTTACAAATCTTTCCTATCACATCCTTCACTTCTATTGAGATCTAACTTTGAAAGTGTGTGATACTGCTGGGGGAGAACTCATCCTACAGTAGAAAAAGTACAAAGGGAAGCTTCTGGGGAATGCAATCTAACAGAAACAATTGTTTTCATAAGGTAATTTATAAAATATTAAAAATGGAGTAAATGTTAATCCAATTTGCAAAATCATTTTCCTGAAATCAATTGTTAAATCTCATATTTCTAAAACTCTAAGAAAAGAGACCAACAAGCTAAGCAGTCTCCCACTTATATGCTGCTTGAATAAGTGAATGCTTTTTCTGGCTTAACAATTGCAATGATTTACTTAACAAATGTGGCAAGAAAAGTGATATAGTGGGGGCAAAACTCATTTAATAAATTTCTCACCCCTTCTCCTTTTATATCCTCTCTTCTCTTTCCTCTCCATCTTTTATATCCTCTCTTCTCTCCCCCCTCCTTTTTTAATATCCTCTCCTCTTCCCCCCCCCCTTTTTCTTCGCTGCACCTCCAGCTGATTTCTCTCCTCAAGGCTGCGCTTCTCCCTCTTTCACTTCTCCCTCTTTCACCATCCCCTTCTTCCCCCCATTGTCTTTTTTTCTCTCCCTCTTCTGTCAAAACCTGCTCCTTTTATAACCTCTCCTCTCTCCCTCCTCCTCCTAGTCTCTTCTGGGTGTACCAGAAGCGCCAATCCTGGAGCCTCTTGTCTCGCCCCTGCAGCCTGCAGAAGCGCGCACCGATCCTAGGGCTTCTGCCGAGCCCTGCAGAAGCGCCGATCAGCATATAGCTGTGCACACCAATCCTGGGGCTTCTGTCAAACCCTGCAGCTCCAGCTGACTTTCCCTCAGGCTTCTGTGGTGCTGTCGCTGCTTCAGCTCATTTCCCTCCCCAGCTACACTTGTCTAGGACGGTCATGTACTACCTGCCAGGTGCCAAAGTACCATCAGTGGTACGTGTACCACCGGTTGAAAAGCCCTGTTCTAGTGATCTCAGCTGGGCAAAGAAGAAAGAAAGAAACATAACAGTAAAACAGAAATAATGACACTGCCTGCACAAATGAAAATATTGGACAATTCACTTTTCTGGCTCTCCTTTGAGCATTCCTTAGTAAATGGGAGAAAAAATCTTGCTATTAAGCCATTAGATATAAACACTGCTATTACATTTGGTTTGTGATTCCATAGCATCCTGAGAGCCTTTCTTTTTAAATAAGTAATTATTAAATAAACATAAAGCATTTTTAAAATGTACATGCAGCAAGATAAAATGCTAATAGTTTAAAAGTATCTGAAAAGCATGGCATCAAAGGCTGCAATCAATTAGATCAAATAGGTGTATTGATTGCCATACAAAGGAAAGAGAACAAAAAGGCAATGTGCCAAATCTATCACAACTTATGTCAGCAATTAAAAGAGCTTACATTCGCATAAGAACTTTTCCCTCATTTTGGACATTGTTTATTCAGCCTGAACACAACACTCCTAATCATATTCCCAATAGATAACTGGAACCATAATAGGGTTCTTTTCAGTGAAGTAGTTATGGTTGTCTATGGAAAGATAACCGCACACTACCAAAACTCTGTTCTTGTTGCCATGGCAACTTACACTTTTTTCCCTTGAGTCTGTTCAGGTTTCCTACAGCCACAGAATCTACTTTGATTTAATAAAATTGTGCACTTCTTGGTGCTCTCTGAGCTGGTTGTTTGCTTGTAGACATTTCATTAGCCGACTAGGTAACATCATTAGTGATAGTGAGTGTAGATTTGCTCCCTGCTTACGTATAGTAGCTTGCCCTGCCAGTGTAGGTGGGGTATGGTTTTCTTCTTGGTGGTTCCTTGATTAGGGTATTGTTTGCTGCTTGACTGATTGTCTAGCATTAATCCCTGATTATCTGGGTGTAATTGCTGGAGAAGGGTGTGTTCTGGTTTATCCACGTGTTGTGAAATTAAGAAGTTTTATCATATCTTCTGATTACTAGTTGGTGTTCATGGATGCATTCCGTTTTGTTTTTTGCTTGTTCTACGTAACGGTAGTAGCTGTTACAGTCCTTATGCTATATGTTGTAGATGAGTCCTTTTTTTTCTTCTTGGACTACTGGGTCTTTTGGTTTACTTAAGATGTTCTGGAGGGCTTTAGTTGGTTTGCGTTCTATGGTGATGGCGTGTGCTTGTAATGTAGTCTGTTGGTTATTTCTGAAATGTTTTTGATGTATGGTAGTGTTATCCTTTTCATAGCTTGTGTTGGTTGTGCTGTAGTGGACTGAGTGATAAGACCTGCTTGATAAAGTTTCATAGGTATCCATTTTGTTGGAAGATGTTGTACAGGAAGTCTGACTCCTTTTTGTGAAGTTTGGGTTACTGCAGTATGTTTAAACTTGTCTGACTGTGTTCTTACATAGTTTCCATATAGGAAGTTGGGTTGTCCTTTAAGATGCTGTTCGTTTCATGTGTCTTTAATTGTTCTTTTTTATTATGATAAAGGTATGCTCTATATACCCCACCATACATCCACCAATACTGCCTGGCTTAGCCATGGTATATAAAGAGGAGGAAACCCACATTGACTAGCACTGATATTACCTATGGTAGTCAAGTAGTGAAATATATGCTAGCAAACAGCAAAGTTCAAGGAGCATCAAGGACTCCACAGTTCAACCCCGAGGTATATGTATTTTCTTCTATTTAATAACTACTCAAGGTATGCTGAACCTATATCCTTTCTTAGATCTCATCCTAACCAGACCAAATTTTACTCTGCCCATTCCCTTTACAAAAATATTCTACATCACTTCAGAATTTTTTTTTTAATCCTATTAAAATCGCTTAACACTTTTTAGTAAATTACAGAAAGATTACCAGGCTTGGTTATACTATTATCTATAAAATATAAAATGCAAGTAGAAAAATAGGGGCCACTACAGTGGGAAGGTAACAGCGTTCCGTGCGCCTTTGGCGTCTAGTCATGCCGGCCACATGACCACGGAGATGTCCTCGGACAAACGCTGGCTCTTTGGCTTTGAAACAGAGATGAGCACTGGCCCCTAGAGTTGGAAATGACTAGCACGCATGTGCGGGGGAACCTTTACCTTTACCTTTTATAAAATATGCAGCATTTCTTGAAAACTGGTATGCTGAACCTATATCCTTTCTTAGATCTCATCCTAACCAGACCAAATTTTACTCTGCCCATTCCCTTTACAAAAATATTCTACATCACTTCAGAATTTTTTTTTAATCCTATTAAAATCGCTTAACACTTTTTAGTAAATTACAGAAAGATTACCAGGCTTGGTTATACTATTATCTATAAAATATAAAATGCAAGTAGAAAAATAGGGGCCACTACAGTGGGAAGGTAACAGCGTTCCGTGCGCCTTTGGCGTCTAGTCATGCCGGCCACATGACCACGGAGATGTCCTCGGACAAACGCTGGCTCTTTGGCTTTGAAACAGAGATGAGCACTGGCCCCTAGAGTTGGAAATGACTAGCACGCATGTGCGGGGGAACCTTTACCTTTACCTTTTATAAAATATGCAGCATTTCTTGAAAACTGTAATTATTTATTATTTGGTTATTTTTGAGCATATCTGTCCGGTATGGCTGAAATGCAACCAAAGATCAGTTTTATTCCAACAATTTTAACATATTATTCAATGCAAGGCAGAGTCTCTGAGTCCACTATGCCGGCCAATTTAATGTTGGCTACAATTAAGAGGCATGTGTAGTATACCAATTAAATCAGAATACCAATTAAAATAAGTTTTAAAGTATTCAACATTTAAAATAGTAAATACAGCGGGAGGAATCAGTAGCTTTAGATCTCAGAAACAATGCTAATGAGAACAGGAAGTCCTTATCCAGGCTTGCAGGTAAAATGAAGTTTTGTGTGTGTGTGTGTGTGTGTGTGTGTGTGTAATATAATTCACTGCAGGAGTAAAGGAATAGAGACTCTACAGGCATTAGAGAAATCAAAATACTTAACAAAAGTAATGTCAATACTGGAAAAACTGTCCCAGTATTATTGCAAAGAATACTATAAGGACATTGGTACAACAGTTAGATGATCTACAAACTACATCTCTACATCTGCTAGAGGTGGCCTAACCCTTTGATTTTGCCAAAGAAGCAATTGGCTGTTCCCCATTTTCTGGAAGTTGGGGAGGGGAGGAAGTCCAAAAATGTTTTTCTGTGATGACTTTCCTTTGGAGGTTCAATGAGTTCCAAAATTATCTATTGACAACAAGTTGTTAAAAGATTTTCTGGAGACCTTTTGGGGTATTTATACTCTGTATTGTTATATTTTGTTATTGTAAGCCACCAACTGTTTTTCATGATTGTGGCAGGATATAAATTATAGATGATAGACAGTTGGATGGATGGACTTGGAGAGACTATTCCAATTACTCAGGAAGAATGTCAAATTTTCACAAAGATTTTAGCAAGGAAGGCTGGCCACTGATGGTACCAGTACTGATGGTGCCAGTTTTTGGAATCTAGAAAGTGAAAAGCATGAAGCAAAAAAAGATTGTCAAACTAAAAATTCAATGTACTAAGTAATGTATCAGTTAATTACATGATATACTATTTGGGTCAGGAGATATAGGAAGCAACAGAGTGGCAATGATACTCAGAAAAGGACACTTCTAAACATGTCTTTGTTTATAATCCAATGCTAGATGCATATCTATCAGAATTAGTAAATATCAGTGTTACAAAAACTACAAGAATTATTAAAATATAACAGCTCACATATAGTGTTACTAAAGGGTGACTAGAATACAAAGCTGGAGAAATGAAGGAATCACAGAAAGCTTTGGATTGGACAAATGCAATTATATAAGTTATATTAAGTTATATGGAGTTTTGTCAAGAAAATTATTTGCCAATTGTTAATATCTGCGCCAAGCAACATAAACAAACTTTATAAAGGAACATCACCAAGTGGACAATACTGAATCAAACTGAATATAAAACAGGAAACAGAAAATGGAGAAGTGCCATTTGGTCAATCAGGAAACTTCCTGGTACATATAGTGGAACAGACCATGAATTATTAATGTCAAATATGCAAGTTAAACAAGAAAAATAGTTGTGCCAGCAAGATCTGACCTAGAGGGCATACAGTTAGAATACATATTCAATAAAAGGAACAAGATATTTAACAAGGAATACATTGGTTTTACTAACTAAAGCAAGGTCTTTAATTCTGTTGATCATACCAGAATGTAATAAATTATATTAAAGCTACTGGGTGTGCCAGAATAGTTTATTATTCTTCTGAGGAACTTTTTCTAATGAACAAAAAGCTACTCTAAATGTGTTGAGTTTAGAATAACATAGTTCTACAGAATAGGCAGCGAGACCAGGATATATATTCTTTCACTGTTCAACTTATACATAAATCTATTATAAGAATGAAAGAACTAGAAAACAGCTGGAATCAAAATTGGGAGCTGAAACACTAACAACATGAAATACACAGATGATAAAACTTTGTTAGGCAAAGTAAAAAAAAGACTTCAATGATCTTGTTATGAAAGTAAGAAACAAAAGGTAAATTCTGCTTGTCTTACATGTAGTCTTTGATTTAAGACCACAATTGACCCCCAAAATTCTGTTGCTAAGCAAGACATTTATTAAAGTGAGTTTTGCTCTATTTTACAACACTTCTTGCCACAGTTGTTAAGTGAATCATTGCAGTTGTTAAGTCAGTAACATGAATCTGACTTAGCCATTGACTTTGCTTGTCAGAAGGTCGCAAAAGATAATCACAAGCAAAAAGTGATCATAAGACCCCGGGGTACTGCAACCATCATAAATATGAGTCAGTCGCCAAGCGTCTAAATTTTGATCACATGGTCATGGGAACACAGCAATGGTCATAAGTATAAAAAATGGTCATAAACAGTGGTGGGATTCAAATATGTGAACAACTGGTTTTCTGTGTGGATGCCGCTTCTGGAAGTCCATTCTGGGCCTGGACAACAAAAAATTAGCTACCGGTTCTGCCGAACTGATGCAAACTGGCTGAATCCCACCACTGGTCTTGTATGATAAAGTGGGCACAAAATATTCAGGAACCAATTTCGCTGGATACTTGGGAGGTAATTTGGGTTAGAAATGTTAAATTTACTCAGGCTCAAAATTTAAGAGAAAATTTTTATAAAATGTTTTATAGATGGCATCTGGATCCCAAAAAGTTGTCTAACATGTATCCTAACTTACAGTCTAAATGTTGGAGATGTGGTAGTTTAGAAGCCACCTATTTTCATATGTGGTGGACTTGCAGAAATATAAAAGCTTTTTGGGTTAAAATTTGGTGCAACATTCAAAAGATTTTTAAGAGAAAGATAAAGTTTTCTCCGCAATTGCTTCTATTGGGTATGGTTCTAGATTGTGATGTTAAAGAAACCAATTTGATGTTGAATTTGATAACAGCAGCACGGTTACTGGTGGGACAATATTGGAAGAAGGATAGTTTGCCTACAATAGAAGAATGGGTGTTTAAAGTTTCAAATCTTGCAGAAATGTCTAAGATTTCTGCTTATTTGAAGGATCATTCACAAGAAAGATATATTTCAGTTTGGAGGAGATGGATAGATTATATTCAGAATAAATATGGGACTAAAAAGTTCCATCTAGCTTATGAGTAGATTTTAGAGGGATATTGTTATTAATTTTAGTGTTAGTACTTTGTATGTATTTATGTTAAAGGGGAGTTAAAGCACATTATGAATTTGGTTAATTTTATATTATGGATAATCTTTAGCTAGAATATGATTATTATAACTATACCCTGTATTTAGCTCTGGGAAGTGGGGGGGAAGGGGGGTGGTTTGGGGTGGGTGGGATTTCGGGATGTATTGTAAAATTTTGTTTTTGTAAAACTCTTTAATAAAAAAAATCCCACCACTGGTCATAAATCACTGTTTTTAGGACTGTTATAACTTTGAATGGTCACTAAACAAACTGTTGTAAGTTAAGGACTAACAGTATTTCGTTGCAGCTAGTTGCACTATCTTTCCTTTCTTTCAACCGGAATGATTTTCATGTAATTTAAGAACATAACTCCATTTCCTGCAGCCTGGTATAGGCCTTTACTTCTTCAGTATGACATTCTTTCAGGTACTTTGAAAATGCTAACAGTTACCTTTTCTCAAGACTAATGTAACAAAGAAAAATTAAAGGAACTGGGTAAGATTGAGTTTCCAGACTGCCCATTGTTTTCTTCATATTTATTTTAATGAATGCTAATCTTTACAGAGTATATGACAAAATATGCCAACCTAAATTTTGCTGCTTTCAGTACTTTCTCATTAGAACTATTAAAGAATTCTATAATGTGGAAATTCCTGCTTAGCATTAGTTAACTGGATGAAACACAACAGGAAGAGTGGGCGGACACACCTCTTGTCCATAGCTTATGGACAAACCCATCATTGAAATAATTATAACTTACTCAAGCTATAAAGTTATTAGGTGTTATTAGATGTTGGAGCAAATTATTTGCCTTCCTGCTGCAATGTTGTGCTTAAGGCAAAACCAATACCAGATCATCAAAGTTGTTGCAATAGTGATATACCACACTTTATGTTTAAGAATAGGAGAAGACATCAGTGCTATCCCTAATAGCTAACACAATCCAGGTGTGCCTAATTAGTAGCATTTTGATACCACTTTCTGCTAAAAAGCTATTAAATTGTTTAAATTGTTAAAAGCTATTTATCATTTTAATTTAAAAATAATTTGAGTAAAAATATGCCATAGCTATTTATAAAAACATGATCTTATTTAATAAAATTAATTCATGTATATATAAAATAAATAGTAAAATAAATTTAGTTATGCAGTACAAAAAAGAGTACACCACACAATCTGGAAATTGTACATGAGAAAATATTTTCCTTTCTGTGAGGAAATCAGATTGGTGCCTGCCTATACAGTCGTGGGTGTGTGCTCTGTTGCAGATCAAATGAACAAAACAGACTCAGAATTAGATAGCAAATCCCTTAAACAGCCAAGTTCTAAGCCAGGGATATGGACAAATTGAGCCAACATGACTCCCAAATGCTTTGGGCACAGCCCCAGAATCCTTCAAAATGGTTCAAGTCAGCTTAGTAACTACACAGTTTCTTATAAACAATCTGATAATTTTTTGTACTCTAAGACAGTCTCAGCAGATAGTAGCAGCTAGCCAACCTTGACTGATTGTGAAAACAAGAAACAGGGTCAGACACAATTACTTCTTGAATGGGAAACCAAACCTACTTCTAAAGTGAAGAGCTAGACTAAGAAGTTGAAAAACATCCCGAAAAAAAAATCAGCATCAGGCCGCGACATGCCAGAAACTAGTCCACACTAACAAGCAAAGACCCATCCATGAGATGACGGCAGCACACAAAACCACACACCCTCTGGTCCACGGAAAAACCTCTCTCCACAGAACCGGTCCCTGGTGCCCAAAAGGTTGAGGACCTCTGATCTAGGGAGTTGTAATCTTTTCTGCTTAACCAATTTTGGCAATGTATATTTTAAGGAGGGAAACACTTTTTTTCCTGCTCTGACAATCAGTTGTCCCTATTTGCTCCTTATACCTCCATTATCATCCCCTCTCAAAGGGTATTTCTTTAATATGTCCTCTTTTAAGTATATATTCATTTTTCTTAATGCATTGAATGTGTATAATTTTTTTACCATAGGTTCTAGTTTACATGAATGTCATACAGTAGTTCTGCTGATTTGCTTTTTCTCAGCTGAGTTCCTAAAAGAGCCAGCCAAAGTTCTGAACATTGATCAGTGTGCCATCAGGCATCTTTCCAGGAAACAGTTATGTGGTTTTCTTTTGAAGCAGTACAGCTGTATAGCATGGTTGTGTTATGCTTCAGATCCAATTCTGGAAAAAATATTTCTGAATGCACAAAACTATAAATACTCTACCTATCTGCAACCCTTTAAAGCAGTTACATCTTTTCTTGGGATCATGCAGAATCTACAAAGGACTATCCCGGTACTTATTTGGAATCAAATCTGAGGAACTGAGAGGTCCCATTATATACTAGCATTACATAGCAAATTGCACTGCATTTAAATTTGTAGGAAATATTTAATTATTTTTATTGGCAGATTATGCTCTTTATTTTGGTATATTATGCTCTTATTCGTTTCCCAGTAAATTAAAATATAGATTTTAATAGAAATTCAAATTTCATCCTTGACAAGTTTACTATATACATAAAACATTTCCTCAGCCCTGGCAATGAATTCACAGTGATTGTTCCCAGTGAATAAAGTTCCTCTGTTTAATCAAGAGTTTTTAAATATATAATTATTTCACTAGTTTTAATCAAGAGAAGAGCCATATCTTACTTTAATACATGAACTTACTATTACTGAAAGCTATTTCATATCTAAAATTATTTTAAAATATGATCCCCATAATGAAAACAGATTTTCTATCAATCTTATGAAAGGCCAGAGTTGTCTGCAGCTTCCCATTACTAATTTTGCATTGATTATTCTCAGAAAAGTTCATAGAATAGTTGTTCCTACGGTAATGTACACTTCACTAATTAGACACAGACACCATTCACTTGTTTCAATGTAGGCAAATCAAAACATAACTGAATTAACTTGTGGAAGACTCAAGCACTGACAAGAATTTAATGGAAAAGAACAAAAACAAAAAAGTGACAATCAATCAATCAATCCTCTTAAAGGAATACTTTGAATTCTAAACCAAAAGCTCTTTATCTTCATCAGACACATTAGGTTTTCTAAAAGCTTTTGAATTCCATTTCATATTTCCAATAGGTTTTTAATTCCTTTTTCTTTTATTACTGTCTTGAGGAAATTAAAGGTGGAAGTGATTCTAAGAAAGAGAAATAAAATGTATGCCACAAGCTCTCATACTGTAATCTCCACAGGTATGAGTCAGGAACCATTTAAGACATGGGTCCCTAACCTGTGGGCCATGGGACAGCCTGGCCAGTGTGCACACGTATGCACGTGCACACACCCCCATTTGTGTTAGCACCATGGCCACAGGGTGCAAAAACAGGTCGCCGCACTGTTCTGTGCAAAAACAGGCTGGTGCCGTGCCTCGGGGCACAAAAATGTACATGCAACCATTTTTCAGCAGCATTAGGGAGGCATGATGCCAGGAGGTACTTTCAACATGGACAATCCCATTATAAAGTTATATGTTGACACAGGCAGTCCTCGACTTATGACAACAATTGAGCCCAAAATTTCCATTGCTAAGCAAAATAGTTTTAAAATGAGTTTTACCCCATTTTATGACCCTTTTTTGCCAAAGTTGTTAAGTGAATCATTGCAGTTAAGTGAATCATGAGGTTATTAAGCAAATCCAGCTTCTGCCATTGACTTTGCCTATCAGAAGCCAGCTGCAATAGTGCAACTGTCATAAATAAATGCCAGTTGCCAAGCACCTAAATTCTGATCATGTGACCGAGATGCTGCAATGATCTTAAGTGTGAAAAACACTCATAAGTCATTTTTCAATGCTGTTGTAACTTACTTGGTATTTACCATGAACTGCTTTGGAAACCATGGAAACATAAAAACAAACAAAATGGCAAAAACTGGAATTTTAGCATTCCCAAAGAGAGATACCTGCTTGCAGTTCTCCAAGAATTTTCTCTGTAAAATATTTCTTCACCTAGAAGACAGCATATCCTTTTACTTTATGCAGCAACATAAAGCCAAAGTATCCACAATCATCTGACTACCACAAATAATTCTTGCCTATCAAGCTCATAAAAATATATGGTTCCCTGATGGGTAAAGATAATCTCCAGATAAAAATACCAGGCTTTTTTGTGGGATGCAAGGGAGGAATTAATTCCAAAAACAAGTTGGTGGTTCTTTACTTTCATGAGATCATATATCACAACTGACTGTCAGCCAAAGAGCAAGAATTGCTCTTTGTATCTCACAAAAGACAACATGAGATGTTCAATCAAGTCCCTCCCTGTATTCTCATTAAAAAAATACTTTTCAATAGCAAATCCTGGTTTCTCCTTTTCTCATCTTTCAAGAACATTTTTAAAAAGATTCTTCACAAGACATTATTGGCATAAAATTTTGATCACAATTTTTAAGAGCTTCACATATAATGTTTTTGTTTTCCTGTCTTAACTATACAATTACATCCCAGGACCACAATGTAAAGTATGCATCCTTACAATTGACTATGTAATATTTTTAAAGCAATCAGTTTGAATAATCAAAGAATCAGAAATATAAAAGGGGGTTGCTATGAAGGGTAAAAAATAAATCAAGTTTGCCCTTATTGAACAGGAAGAAGAAAATGAATCAGAATTAGGCCTAAACATGCTCATAATTTTTCTCCATTTAGTACAAGAGAAAGCATGATTCTGCTTTCTTCTCTTCTCCATTCAGTACAAGCATGCATGATTCTGCTTACAACTAATTTTAAAAATGGTATATTACAACATGACTCAGATTATTACCATCTGGAAGAAACATTGGGGCCCAAGAGGTTTATTTTAAAGGCTTTAAAGAGACTATTTTCTAGACAGTCTCAAATTAAAAAGAGAGGTGGGGAGGAGTGATCCACATAGCTTCTGTGAGGTGGTCAGAAAAATCTTTAAAGCAGACAAAATATAGGAATTGTGTATCCCTAAGGATGAACCGTTAACCAATTTTTAGAAATTTCAGCATTTTCAGACATGAAGTCTTTAGAAAATAATGGCTATGGAGTTACCTAAAGCCCTATGGTACATCTCTCAGACAGAATGCCTATTAAGCCAAAAAAAAGGGAATGTAATTTATATGGAAGAATGTAACCACAGAGAGAGAGAAAAAGGTACAGGGGATGGAGAGAGAAAGGCATTCAGCCGGATGTAGCTTCAAGTCTATTTGTAATAAAAATACAAAATGACCAGGGACTTACATTTTCCAAATAGACCTTCTTACCTTACTGTATTTTAGAGAGAGAGAAATTTTAGGCCGCCAAAAAGTAGTAACTTTTCTTTTACTGTAAAGTCCTTATACATAGTAAGTTGTATTTTTCTTTGTTTTGATCTGACTGCAATTCCAGAGAATATATGAAGAAGTTTATCTTGTCCAATGTGATAGAAGAAATTGAAACTGATAAGGATTTCATACAATCAATATTTACTATAAATATTCTCCTCTAGTTTTATTTTACTTTTATCCTAGCAGTGGGGTCCTAAGCAGTGGGATTTACTCTGTACTACAGTACTGCTGGTTCAGAAGTGAGGTCTTTTGCTTCAGGCTCAAAATCAGAAATCATTCCATCTTCAAAAGCGAGACATAATTTGTACCCAACTCATTTATATTATCTGAAGCATTCCAGCTGGTTGACTAATGAAAAAGTTATTAAAATAATTAGGCAATGTTCTTCATAGCCGCCTCATCACCATTGCATAAGTGATGACCTCATTTGATTTGTCTCTGTTACCCAGTTCTCTCTTTCCTAGAATTTCAGACATTTTTTTAAACAAATGCTGAATTTCACAAATTTTTCACACTGCCCTTTATCCCACAATTCTCCTGTTCTCTTTCATTGTTCCAAAATTTCATGATGGCTTGTCTAGCCAAGAAAAAAAATGCAGAGAAATGAGCTAGCAGGCCAACCATTCTTTGCCAGTTATTCTAAATGTTTCAATTTCTATACGATAAGCAAAAAACCAAATTCTTCTGAATTCAGGAAAAATATTCCAACCTGCCCTGATTCTAAGAGAGAGAAAAAGATGATTAAAATAAATGACCCTATAAGATTATAGTCACTCTGCACAAAGGTGTGGTATTGTTCCAAGTTAAAAATATTTAGATTGCATTTGTAAGTTTTACTTTGGAATGTTAATAATAAAAAAGTACTAATCTTCTGAGACATCTGCTCCATTAACACTTCTATGCCCCTCAAATGTCCTGTTCATGAAGTATTTGGTCTGCATTCATTGATCCAAAGTTAATGTTTAGTCTAATCAATAACTAAGAACATAGAGTACAGACTGTTAGATTTTCTCACATCTAGCCGTTTTTTTAATTTGTCTTACATAAAAGATTCAATGCAAGAAAAATCTACAGGTATCCTTGATTTATAATCACAATTGGGATTGGAATCTTGGTTGTTGAGCAAAGTGGTTGTTAAGCAAGATGCCATGATTGTTTCACTCAATGACCACAATCCCAGATCTCCCAGTTGCAGTCATTAAGTGACCATATGGGTTGTTAATTGGGTGGAGCAAATCAGCTGCCTGCCAAAGTAGGGCAGGCAGCTCCCCTCCATGTGCCGAAGGGAACACATGCAAAAACTTCTTCAGGATCCAAGCTTCACTTCCAAAGACTCTATACATGGAAGGGAATCTCTGCAGTGGGCTGAAGAAACAAAGGTTGGATCCCAAAATTCCAAACTTAATTTCTGCAGTACTTCAGAGAAATTCCTTTCCCCTGGATCTGTGAAACAGAACTTTAGGAATGGAGCTGAAATCTTCAGGATCTTTGCTGTTTCACCACATCTGGAGGTGGGAGAGGGAAACTAATTTGGAATGCTGTAGAAACAGAGCTCAGATCTTTGGGAGCTGACCTCCATTTCTGCAGCCCTTCCAAGAAGTTCCCCTTCCTTTGGCAGGAAGCTCTTTCACTTTCAAAGGTGGGATCTCACCTTCATGCTCAGTTGAAATTCCCTCCAAGTAGGGCAGCCCTTTTGCTCTCTCTTGCAACTTTCTTGCCAATTTCCTCGTGAATTTTCTAGAGAAGTTAGCAGGGAAGATTGAAAATGGCAATCACAAGACTATGGGGTGCTTGGTAATTGGTCATAAGTGCAAAAAGATTGCCAAGCACCTAGATCACAATCAAGGGGACTGCAACATTTTACATTGAGTAAAAGTGCTTTACAGACCATAAAACACTCTTTCCAAGGCCACTGTACTTTCAAATAGTTGCTAAACTAGTCATAAGTTGAGGACTATCTGTTCACACTGCCATGTTTCATGAAACAAGAGCGAGCATTGGCTATGCTGCTGTGGCTATGGTGCTGTCAAAACAACATAAAAATCAACTTGTTTCCATCAGTAGATACTTCAAACAAGAATCATGTAATTATTAGCCAAGCTCAACAAGTTCATTAGTAAGCGTATTCATCAGATGGAAATGAAATAGCAAAGCTGATAATGTGGATTCTCAATGGCCAGAAAGTTTCTAAAACCAAAGGAATAAAGTCATATACATGTAATAAGAGCCCAGTCAAGAAAAACTGGCTTGCAAGTACAACAGGAATAATAATAGCAGCATGGTCAATTTATGGAGAAGTTAATGAATGGTTACAGTTTTAACAAAATGAATGGAGTAATTTTAACACAATTCAGGAAACACAGAAATATCTCCTTTTTTACTTTAAGTCAGTACTGCCTCCAGGTTTTTTTTTAATCAACCAATTCCTTGGTGGGGTTAAGCACCACTTCTAGCATAACATTATACTTAGCCCACATTTAGAGATATTTTAAACTTTCAAAATTGAATTCTCAGCACAATAGGGTTGGAAGACAGAAAAGAGAATGGATGCAGTATAATTTGTTTTTACCCTATTCTCCAATTAACAAACTAATGTTGAATTTCAATTCCAAAAATTTATCTTGACATATATAATCCACCTGTCAAATGATTTCTAAATGCAAATAATTTAACTATTCAGATATATACTTTCCTTCATTCTATTCAAATTTTCTTGTTTACATAAATCATAGTTTGCTCATTTAAATATAAAGGCAACTTAGTTTGTATGAGAAAATTAATGAGTAAAACAACTGGAGCATATAAAACCTGGAGGAGTTTCTGATGTGAATAGTCAAATTGATCACCGTATGTAAATCCAGATATGTCTACAATTACAGGATTGGAATTTTGAGTTGTGTTACTGAAATTTTCCAGAGCCACATTCTGCTGAAACATAGACAGGAAGAAAAACTTGTTTACCAGACCAAGCTGAAGTCACCAGACCAATAGGTATCACTGGCTAGATAATTAAGTCAATTAGAGTAGCTAAATTCCTATAACAGAAAATGAAAGGAAAAAAATAACTTCTATAACATGATTCTGAGAACCAATTTGGTGTAGTGGTTAAAACTTCAGGCTAGAAAACAGGAGTTGTGAATTCTAGTCCCACTTTAGGGCCCAAAAGCAAGCTGGGTGATCTTGGGCCAGTCACTTTATCTTGGCCCTAGGAAAAAAGCAATAGCAAACCTCTTCTGAAAAAACTTGCCAAGAAAACTGCAGGGACTTGTCCAGACAGTCTCCATGAATTGGATACAACTGAATAGAAAAGAAAAAAAGATGATTCCAGGAGACTATTATCAGCTGCTCAGAGTTGCCTGAAGTGTGAGATGGATGGCAAATAAATTTAATAAAAATAAGCAAAATAAATTATGTTATTATGCCTGGTAGCAAATGGTATTAGGAAAATATTTGGCATATGATCTCCAATGAAAAATGTAAAAAAAATAATTCAAAATGGTTTCTTATTGATCCTTCCATTTAATAATCAATTGTATCTATTTCAAACCTTATTTAGAAATTCAATTTCAGGACTAAGTGTCAGAAACTAAACAATTTTTGAAACTAAAAACCAGGAATTTATGTTAAGCCTCAAAGAGTGTAAAAAGAAAGTAAAAAGTTCATAGAGGAATAGTTTTGTTCCAGAATAATGTTGTAATCACAGTTTTAGCGCAACCAATAACCAATATATTACTCTATTTGCACTTTTTATATCCTGCATCTGTATAATAGCAGAATTTCAATGGAACTTGTTTACTTGCTTGTTTACTTACTGTACTTCTGTTTCTGTGATTTTAAACAGTCTGGTCCAGTTATCTGCCTTTACAGTCCACTGCTCTAAAGGAGGCGAAGAATAATTTTAGCTATAGGAAGCACTTGACCCCAATATATGATGAATCAGTCTGGCTATTGTAATAGGAGATCAAGAGGATTTAAGTTTTCCCTTGACTTCCACATTGCATTCCTATTTTAAATCTAGGCATCTGTGGATTAATATGTAGCAGATATCAAATCAACCTCCTCATCACCTGTTATTAGTGAAACCATGACTGTTGAAGAGATCTGGATCTTAATACCTGAAAACAGATTTTAATAAATGTACTGCCTAATTGTGGACTTTGAAACAAGAAAAAATGTGTTATACAATTCATTGTATTGATAGAGAAGTGTGCTGTAATATACAGTAACTATGAATATATTTTTATTTTTAAAAGGCAAGTGTTCAAGGCTGCTTTATAACAATTATTCTGTTGCTCTGCCTTTTCACAACTTTCTTTATAATCCAAGGTTATAATAAAATAAACTAGATCTAAATAACAGGTAGCAGACTAGGGCCCTGAGTTAAACATATCTTCTCCCTAATGGTTTCAGAGTGCAATGCAGTCAGTAGCTACACATTTGATGCTCATTACTGTGATCTAATAATAGAACTGCAGAACCAACAAAATTAAGCTATATCTGCAGTACTGCTTTCTCACTATGCATATTGCTATCTGAGGACTATTTTAACCTGTATGACCGGCAAGGTAATCTTTCAGTTTCACTACAGAAGGCTAGCCAAATTGCTAACTTTGAGAATGATTCCAACAAATTTGCAACAGATACAAACAAAAGTAATGCTACCTTTTGGAAACCAGCCAGACTTTGTAGACAATGCTTCATTTGCATATAAAGATCACCAAATGCATAATCTTAAATCAGAAATAATAACCAAAAGTCCCAGAATTTTAAGTGGTCTCCAAACCTCTTCCAATTGCTGAAAATCAACAGTATTACTTCCAAGCGGAGCGGAGCGGAACGGAACAGAACAGAACAGAACAGTTCTTTATTGGCCAAGTGTGATTGGACAGAAGAAATTTGTCTCTGGTGCATCAGCTCTCAGTATACACACCAACAACAAAGTGATGTAATTATAAAATACCAATAGGAGATGATAATAGAAAAGATGGGGAGGATATTGAAGCAGAAAACATATAAACATTACTATAGTCCTTTAAAGAGACTTAGTGCAGTTTTTTTTTAAAAAAATCTCCCTTGCCCACCTCAGGCCTGAAAAATTCAGAAACAAACCAAATTTCCTGGGCTTGATACTTTTATATCATTGTTCTGCCAACTAAGGCACTTTCAAAAAAATGATGTCATAGCACCAAAAAATTCCCCTATTTTAGATTTAGTAAACCTCATCCAAATTCGTGGACAACTACATTACAGTTAGTCCTCGACTTACAACCATTCATTAGTGACCATTCAAAGTTACAAAGGCAGTGAAAAAAGTGACTTATGACTGTTTTTCACACTTACAACTATTGCCGCATCTTCATGGTCACGTGATCAAAATTAGGATACTTGCAACGGTTCATATTTATGACAGTTGCAGTGTCACAGGATCATGTGATCCCTTTTTGCGACCTTTGACAAGCAAAGTCAATGAGGAGCCAGATTCACTTAATAACCGTGTTACTAACTTAACAACTGCAGTGATTCAATTAACAACTGGGGTAAGAAAGGTCATAAAACGGGGCAAAATTCAATTAACAAATTTTGCACTTAGCAACAGAAATGTTGGGGTCAATTATGGTCGTAATTGTATATCTTATGAAATTAATGGTCTTGGATAACATCATCATCATCAACTTAACTTTCACAGTTCTAAACACAGCAGGTTCCAAGTACAACAAAACTTGCATCCAAATCAGTTTTGCACTAGTGAGATATAACAAAACATAAGATGATGCAATTTTTAAAATACCCATTGAGCAGTTTCTATAATTTCATCCTAATTCACAACTTCTGAACTCTGTAACAAATAGAAGAGCCACAAATTAGACATGGTAAATAATTTTAAAAATCCTATCAACAGATCCAAAAATTGGAGTTGTGATACAGCTTGGAAAATACACAGAAACACAAGAATACCTGGCTACCACCATATATAGCATATATTTAATTTTTCAATATATTTTTGACCTCACCAAAATGGAAAAAAAACAGTAAATTCCCACAGTTAGGCATTTAAAAATAAAGGAAATGTAGATATCTTGAAAAAAACCACTTAGATTTATATGCTATTATGGTCCTCTATTATCACAGCATAAATAGTTAGGAAGGATTAGGTTACCCAGCCCACAATCAACTTTTCTTTTTTATTTAAAGCATTTACTCTCCTTTTCTGCCAAGAAGGCACTCAAGAGCGGCTTACATAAGATCAATAACAGGAGACAATCTCTGCACACAGGCTTAAAAACATAACACAAAGGGGGGAAAGGGGTTAAAACAGCAACAATATTTAAAACTACACTGTAATTCAAAATGACCGGCCATGATGGGAATGCATAATACTAGAGAAAAATGATCCTGTTTTGCAGGTCTTACATTAATTCCTCCAACAAGAAAGGCAGAGGAGATAATTGCATACCGAGGCTAAGTTCCTAACTGATATGAAGAAATGCTCCATTCACATGTAGAAGGTTTAAGTCCATTCCTTCAGAGTGCATTTCCCACTTTCTCTTATCCAAAGCTCATCCCATCCCAACATTAGGGGGTCTTTGGAACCTTCATCACAAATGTCCTGCAGAAGGAAATTTTGCACCTCCCCAGAAAAAGAAATGACCTGCAGAATCACCTCTAGATGTAAGATAACGCTGGATATGTTTACCTAACTAATCAAAGTCTAGTGATTTTGCTGTCCTAATAATGTAATTTATTTATTTATTTATTTGTTTTTATAAACCGCCCTTCTCCCGAGGGACTCTGGGCGGTGTACAGAATAAGGTAGGCATACAGAATGAACAATAGTGAAAAAACAATAGTAAAATACAAACTGGGACCCCAATTAGAGCTATCAGGCCAGGCCGGACTGCTGGAACAGGTAAGTTTTTAATTCGCGCCGGAAGGTGCGGAGGTCGGGGGCCATCCGGATTTCGGTTGGTAAGCTGTTCCAGAGGGCTGGCGCACCCACTGAGAATGCCCTCCCCCTGGGGGCCACCAGCCGACATTCCTTGAGCGGTGGCACCCTGAGGAGTCCCTCTCTGTGGGAGCGCACAGGACGGTGGGGTGCTGACATTGGCAGAAGGTGCTCCCGTAGGTAGTCCGGACCCATGCCATGTAGGGCTTTGTATGTCATTGTTAGCACCTTGAACTTCACACGGAAGGCAACTGGAAGCCAGTGCAGCGCACGGAGGAGAGGTGTGATATGGGAGTATCGGGAGGCTCCCAAGAGTGTCCGTGCCGCTGCACTTTGCACCAGTTGAAGCTTCCGAGTGGATCTCAAGGGCAGCCCCATGTAGAGAGCGTTACAATAGTCTAGGCGAGAGGTCACAAGAGCATGGGTGACTGTACGTAAGGCATCCAGGTCCAGATAAGGCCGTAATTGGCGAACTAGTCGAACCCGGGAGAAGGCCCCCTTGGTCACAGCTCCTATGTGATCTTCCAGGGAGAGCTGCGAGTCAAGGAGGACACCCAGGTTGCGGGCCCTATCAACAGGGGGTAGTAACTTGTCCCCGATGTTAAGGGATGGGATGTTCTGAGTATCCTGGCTTGCCGGTACGTACAGCCATTCAGTCTTGTCCGGGTTCAGTTGAAGCCTGTTCCTCCCCATCCATTCCCGGACCGCTTTCAGGCAGCGGGACATCACGTCGAGGGCATCACTGATGTTGTTTGGAGTTGAGATGAAAAGCTGGGTGTCATCAGCATACTGATGGTACCCTACTCCAAAGCTGCGAATGATCTCGCCCAGCGGTTTCATGTAGATGTTGAACAGGAGAGGCGAGAGGACCGACCCCTGAGGGACTCCGCAAGCGAGAGGCCTCGGGGTCGACCTCTGTCCCCCTGCCAACACCGACTGCGAGGGACCCTGGAGAAAGGAGGAGAACCAACGCAGAACCGTGCCTCCCACTCCCAGTCCCCTGAGGCGTCGCAGCAAGATACCATGGTCGATGGTATCGAAAGCCGCCGAGAGGTCTAATAAGACTAGGACAGAGGAATGGCCCCTGTCCCGGGCTCTCCAGAGATCATTTATCAGAGCGACCAATGCCGTCTCCGTGCTGTAGCCCGGCCTGAAGCCCGATTGGTACGGGTCTAGATAAACCGCTTCATCCAGGATCTGAGGGAGTTGGTGCGCCACCACGCTCTCAACAACCTTCGCAAGGAAGCGAAGATTGGAGACTGGACGAAAATTATTCAATGAGGATGGGTCCAAGGTGGGCTTCTTGAGGAGGGGTCTCACCACCGCCTCCTTCAAGGCGGTGGGGAAGTGACCCTCACTCAGAGAAGCGGAGATGACCGCCAGGAACCAGCCTCGTGTCCCCTCTCGAGCTGCATATGCCAGCCAGGAAGGGCACGGGTCCAGTAAGCATGTGGAGGAGCTCAACCTCCTCATAATCCTGTCCACTTCCTTAGGAGTCACAGGATCAAATTCCTCCCAGATGACGTCGACAAGACTGTCCATGCCTTGTTCTTCCAGCTCAGCCCAGTTGGAGTCCAGGCCGGTTCGGATCCGAGCAATTTTATCCAGCAGATATTGACCGAATTCCTCGGCTCGACCCTGCAAGGGTTCCTCCCTCACCTCTTGGTTCAGTAGGGAGCGAGTCACCCTGAACAAGGCAGCCGGGCGATTATCTGCTGACGCGATGAGGGTGGAAAAGTAGTTGGATTTTGCCACCCTTATCGCAGCGAGATAAGACCTGGTGAGGATTCTTAATCGCAATCGGTCGGATTCGGATCGACTGGATCTCCAACGGCTCTCTAGGCCCCGTCTCCGACGCTTCATCTCCCGGAGCTCCGCGGTGAACCATGGGGCTCGCTGGGATCTGCGCCGGGTCAGAGGCCGCAAGGGTACAACTCGGTCCAGAGCCTCCGTGGCTGCCTTTTCCCAGGCTTCCACTAAGGCATCCGCCGAGCTGTGAGCAGGGAGTGCATGTGCGTCCCCAAGCGCTGCCTGGAACCTATCAGGGTCCATTAGGCGCCTAGGGCGGTACCATCTGGTTGGCACCGTGCACCCACGGCGGGGGGTGGCAAAGGGGAAGTCTAGCCGCACGAGGTGATGGTCGGTCCATGACAGGGGCATAACAGTCGTGGCACCCCCACCGATATCATCGCGCCACCGTCCAGACAAGAACACCAAGTCTGGGGTGTGGCCTCTCTCATGAGACGGTCCAGAAATTATTTGCAACAGGTCCATGGCCGCCATGGAAGCCATGAACTCCCGAGCCAGATCGGACGATCCTCCCAGGGACGGTAGGTTAAAGTCGCCCAAGACCATGAGTCTTGGGAATTCAACCACCAACCCTGAGAGGACATCGAGTAGCTCGGGCAGGGCTGCCGCTGCACGATTAGGAGGTAGGTATGCCAGCAGCAGGCCCAACTGCGCCCCCGGGCCGTATCTCAGTAGGAGAGACTCACACCCGACCATCTGAGGGACGGTGATCTCTCGCGGGCTAAGGGATTCCCTGATGATAACTGCCACTCCCCCGCCCCTCCCATGGGTCCGAGGCTGGTGCAGCACCTGGAAACCTGGCGGGCAGAGGTCAACCAGAGGGACACCACCCTCTTGGCCCAGCCAGGTTTCCGTGATGCAAGCCAGGTCCGCGTGCTCGCTCTCCACTAGGTCACGAACAAGGTGTGCCTTGTTAGCTACGGACCTGGCATTCAGGTAGACCAGCCTTAGCATAGGAGGCTGCACACCTTCGCTCCCGGGTCCTCCGGGGAAGTACAGAGGGTCGGAGCGTCTCACCGCTTGTACAGAGCGGAGATGACACTCCCGGTGACGATACGGCCCTCTGTTTGTGCACCTTCTGCCGTTCCCCACCATCCTGGGAATAGGATGTTCGTCAGTACGCCATTGGTTATTGTCGGCGACTGGTCCTCGTTTCTCACCATCGCGAATGGTCGTAGGCCTGGCCTGCGTTATGGTACCCGGAAGGCCTGCCTTCCCCGAGCAGCCATACTCTTTTCCCGCCCCCCTCCCTAACCCGACAAAAAACTTAACAAGAAACTTAACCAGGGGCCTCTTGTTGGTCTTGTGATGGAGGCCCCTGACCCTGCCTGGCCATCTCTCAGAGGCCCAATGGTCGGGCCCGTCATCGAGGTTTGATGTATTGAAGGCAGGACGAACCCAGGAGAGGGGGGAACTCCTGAGGGCGAGTAGATCTATGCAAGAATATTGAAGACGCATAGGGAGCATTGGGGAGCATTGGGAAGGCGGTCCCCTGGGTGGAGCATTAGAAGGAGGGTCTAGTTGGGTAGGTGGGTATCTGGACCGTCACCCAGCCACTGCCACTTGGTTGGGTGAACCCCAGAGCAGGCCACTCCCCATCCTCTCACGATGGGTTGTGATTCTGCTTCTGGGGGTGGTCCAGGACCCACTCTGGGTGAAGCATACCCCATAGAGCTCTCACCTCTATGGGGCTGCAGGTGTAGGACAGGCCACTCTGCCACCGTGGCTTGCACCCAGGCCCATCATGTCCTGTGGGGCGAGGGAGGGCAGGGGGGTTCGGAGCTGGTGGAGGCCAGATGTTGACGGCCTCGGTGGTCTAGTCGCCGTCATCTCCAACGGTCAGCTGCATCCTGGCGTCTTTAGGGGTGTTGATCGGTACGGAGATACCGTCGGCACCTAGGGTGCGGGCCGGGAACGCCACGCCGCATCTAGTGGTGCTGCCGTCGAGGGGTTTTCGGTGAGTTGGTTGACCGGGGCCTGGAGAAGTTTAGCGCCGCTGTCAAAGGCCCCTCGGTGGTGGTTGATCAGGTCCGCATAGCCGGTCTGCGGCATCTCCTTGATCCCAGGGAGATGCCGCCGTTGTTCAGGAGCAGGCCAGGAGGTCGAAGCAGGGCAACGACTCCGGTCCTGCTCAGGGCGGTTGCTGTGGCTGTCTCTTCCACCGCCTAGCTGATCCATTTGATCCGCGGGGTCTTTCCTGATCATCCCTGGCGCCGCTGTTGCCCAGGGAGGCATAATAGGGAGCCGAGGGTGGAGGCACCGGCCCCACTCCGGATGGCTGCAGCAGTTGCAGCGGCTCGGGGGCGGGTTAGAGGCGCCCCATCACCACTGCCCCCGCCGGTGTTCGGGCCCGTGGGGAGATGACAGGCTAGGGCCCCGCGGGGTACTCGCCGTCGCCGCTGCCGACGATGCCGCCGCCTCCGCTACCCAGCTGGTCCGCAGCGCCTCCATTGGTCGCTTGGGGACTCCGCCGGAGTCGAACAGGTGGGGGGGTTGGGGCAGGGCAGAGATGTTGCCGCCGTCGCCCGGGAGCCGGTCAGGGGGCTGGGGCAGAGCAGAGCCTCCGGCCCCCCCTGGATGGCTGCGATGGTTGTCGTGGTCCAGGGGCGGGCTTGGAGAGGGCCTGCCGCCACCGACACCGTCGCTGCCGGTTCCCTGAATAGGCGACCAGACTGGGAGAGAAGAGTCGTCGCCGCCGCCGCTGTCATCCTCGCCGCCGGCGCCTCCGCCGCACAGCTGATCCGCGGAGACACCGCTGCCGCCCGGGAGCCGATCAGGGGGTCGGGGCAGAGCAGAGCCTCCGGCCCCTCCTGGATGCGTGCCCAGGGCCAGGGGGCGGGCCTGGGGAAGCCCTGCCGCCACTGCCATCGTGGCTGCCGGCTCCCAGACTAGGCGACCGAACTGGAGCTGGGGAGTCGTCGCCATCGCCGCTGTAGTCGCCGCTGTAGTCCTCGCCGCCGGCGCCTCCGCCGCACAGCTGATCCGCGGAGACGCCGCTGCCGCCCGGGAGCCGATCAGGAGCCGATCAGGGGGCCGGGGCAGAGCAGAGCCTCCGGCCCCTCCTGGATGCCTGCCAAGGGCTATGCTGTCAGAGTTCACTCTTAAAGTAGGAGAGTACTTGCATGCTACATGAAATCCCCCTCACAAATATAATTGTAATATGAATGAAAGCAAATATACCTGGCCCAGAATAATGTTGGAGGTTCCAATCCGGGTCAGTTATTGGGACCAGATGTTTAGTCTTCTGAGCTTTTGGACTCGCACTGGAGCCCATTGTCAGGGAACTTCTCTATACCATAATGTGTGCTTTGGACTATTCTATGCATACTATTTATAAATATACGCACAGAAAATCCCAAAGCACACATTCTGGGACAGAGAGGTTCACTGACAATGAGCTCCAGCATGAGTCCAAAAGTTTGGAATACTAAACCTCTGGTCCCGCTGACTGATCCAGATTGGATCCTGCATAATTTTGTTAGGCAGTTTTCTGGCATATTGGACTGACTGCCATAGGCTGGTAGAAGGGCTTAACAGGGCAGTATATGGACACAATATTCATAACCTTCATAGTAGTAAAGTTGGAAGGGACCTTGGAGGTCATCTAGTCCAACCCCCTGCTCAGGCAGGAAACCCTATACCATTTCAGACAAACGGCTGTCCAGTCTCTTCTTAAAAATTTCCAGTGTTGGAGCATTCACAGCTTCTGGAGGCAGGTTGTTCCACTGGTTAATTGTTCTAACTGTCAGCAAGTTTCTCCTTAGTGCTAGATTGCTTCTCTCCTTGATTAGTTTCCATCTGTTGCTTTTTGTCCTGCCTTCGGGTGCTTTGGAGAATAGCTTGACTCCCTCTTCTTTGTGGCAGCCCCTAAGATATTGGAACACTGCTATCATGTCACCCCTAGTCCTTCTCTTCATTAAACTGGACATACCCAATTCCAGCAGCCGTTCCTTATATGTTTTAGCCTCCAGACCTCTAATCATCTTTGTTCCTCTTCTCTGTACTCTTTCCAGAGTCTCAACATCTTTTTTACATCGTGGTGACCAAAACTGGATGCAGTATTCCAAGTGTGGCCTTACCAAGGCATTGTAAAGTGGTATTAATACTTCACGTGATCTTGATTCTATCCCTCTGTTAATGCATTCTAGCACTGCATTGGCTTTTTTGGCAGCGACAACACACTGCTGGCTCATATTTAAGTGATTGTCTACTAGACTCTGAGATCCCTCTCACAGTTACTACTATTGAGCAAGGTAACCCCTATACCACAAGTCTGCAACCCGCGGCTCCGGAGCCACATGCGGCTCTTTCAGCCATCTCCTGCGGCTCCCAGTCCTCTGCCATGTGCAGTCCAAAAAAAAAGTGGGACTAAAAAAGTTCAACCAATCAATTCAAATATGCAGGGTAGGTGCATATCTTGCCTTGGCTCCACTCTTCAGTCAAACCCTGTTCTCCGCATGCGTGCATGTACGCACATGCACACATACTTTTTGCGGCTCCCAGTTTTTCCTTTTGTGAGGGAACCGGTTCCGAGTGGCTCTTTCACTGTTTCAGGTTGCTGACCCCTGCCCTATACTATACCTGTACATTTGGTTTTTCTTGCCTAAATGTAGAACCTTACTTTTTTCACCATTGAATTTCATTTTGTTAGATAGCACCGAGTGTTTAAGTCTGTGCAGTTCCTCCTGTATCTTAAGTCTGTCTTCTGGAGTGTTGGCTATTCCTGCCAGCTTGGTGTCGTCTGCAAATTTGATGAGTTCCCCATCTATCCCCTCATCCAAATCATTGATGAAGATGTTGAAGAGCACTGGGCCCAGAACAGAGCCCTGGGGCACCCCACTACACACTTCCCTCCATGTAGATGCGGTTCCATTGAGGACCACACACTGAGTACGGCCAGTCAGCCAGCTACGAATCCATCTGGTGGTGATGCTGTCTAACCCACATTTTCTATCTTATCAAGTAGTACTTTGTGATCTACTTTATGAAATGCCTTACTGAAGTCCAAGTAAATTATACCCACAGCATTCCTCTGATCCACTAATTTTGTCACTTGGCCAAAGAATGCAATAAGATTTGTCTGGCATGATCTGTTTCTGACAAACCCATGTTAGCTTTTAGTAATGATTTTGTTTGCCTCTAGGTGCTTGCTGATTCGTTGTTTGATTATCTTTTCCAGAATCTTTTCAAGAGGAAGCCCACTACAACATTCCACTACAACATTCTTTCCTTGCAAATAACCATTCTCGAAAAGCAACTTGGTTGGCTGAGGTAGTCATATTTCTTTGGACAGGATTGAAGAGGAATGTATATATCTGAATGCCATGCATGACTAATAGCAAAAAGGATTTGGGTAGAGCGGTCTATGTGCAATTTAAGAGTCAAATTCATCTATATTAACAATAGAAAGATTCCATCTGAACCCAAGGCAAACTTAAGTACAGGTTTGCGCACTAAAACAAATAATAATTTCAAATTTCAATCACTTATTGTGAAGGATGCACAGGCTTTTGCAGAAATCTCTAGGTTAATAAATAACCAGTGGTAAGTAGAGTAATACCTACAGTGGAAGCAAATGAAATGCCTGCCTTTGATTTCTGGATTTTCCAGAAATAAGACTGGACAGGAGATGATCTTCAGGATGCTTATGAGAATGAGAAGCCAATGGGGAAGAGAAAGGAAAGACAATTACAGCATACAACACCTCTCCACTTTTAGGACAAAACTAGGAGTTGCATTTAATATTTTGTAGATACACAGTGGCTTTAGTGAGAGAGAAGACTACAAAAGTTCTTTTCCATGGGTTAGCTGTGTTAAGCTTGTGCTTGCAAATTTAAAATCTGTATTTGTCAGGAAGGGCACAAAATCAAATTTCCTCCATTTTGAGCATCTTCCCAAGATAAATATATTCAAGGGAAGGGAGGAAAAATACAAGCAAATTAAAACTCAATCTTATTAAAGAAACTCATTCTTCTATTTGTTCTGGCATCAATATCTTTGCCTATATCCACATTTAAACCAAACCATCAAGCCTCATTTAACAAGCATACTCAAACAAATGAAGAGCACTTAAATAAAGAGGACACAATAGAAATCCTCAAGTGCTTTGATTCTGATATTTCTTGTTCAGTTAGAATTCCATAAAACCTTTTCCCTCACTTTGAATGAAAAGATGCATTAAGTCTCACACTTCTGTGAGAAGCCCAAGGTAAACATCCTAGTCCAGGTTTTGAAAGGTGGTGGGCAGGCCACTAAATAACACCCACAACTGATACCACACTATGGTGATGGCCTATAGTGCTTTTAAAATGAAAGGCGCTTTCTATTTTTAGTTTGGTACATCACACAGAATACGAAGCCAGAATTCTAGGATAACATTAGCATTCATGAATAAATATGTTGAGGTACTTGGTCTACAGCAAGGGTGTCAAACTGAATTTCATTGAGGGCCGCATCAGCATTGCGGTTGCCCTCAAGGGGCCGGGTGGGTATGGCCAGGGTGGGCGTGGCCTATTGGGTGGGCGTGGCTGGAGTGTGTGTGGCCTACTGGGTGGGCATGGCCAGCTCTATATTGTTCGCATCAAGGGTGCCTATGGGGGCCTGGGCAGGAGTGGGACAGATCTGAGGGTCTCTGGCAGAAGGAGATGGGACAGGGGCAAGTGCCAAGGCATGGTTCACTGGAG
Source organism: Vipera berus (assembly GCF_964194415.1). NCBI lineage: Eukaryota > Metazoa > Chordata > Lepidosauria > Squamata > Viperidae > Vipera > Vipera berus. The sequence continues at coordinate 44,125,047 of NC_138204.1, forward strand.
GAGCCTCACTGTTCCTCTCAGGCCATGCGGGGAGGGGGGGCTGGACAGTGGCACAGAGGTCAAATGCCCAACCCAGCCCTCAAGCACCCGGGGCACTAACCCCAGCCCCACTAACCCCAGCCCCACTTCAGCTGCACTTACCTCCTCCTCAAGGCGGCTGCTGCTGTGCTTCCTCTCCTTAGCCAGGTTGCTCATGATGGGTACGAGGGCAAAGTCAAGAGGGAGGCCCACTCCCCTCACCATGTGAGGACACCTGGCTTTGTATCCAAAGCTCCCTTAGCAATAGGATGGAACACTCCCCAGGATAGGCCAAGAGGAAGGGGCAAGGGGATGGTGAAAGGGCAGCAGGGAAGGACTAAGGCAGGACTTCCTTCCTTCCTTCCTTCCTTCCTTCCTTCCTTCCTTCCTTCCTTCCTTCCTTCCTTCCTTCGAGTGTTGGGAAAATATTTGAGATGAGGGAGGGAGAAAAACAGGCAAGAAACGCAGCTGGGGAAGTGCCATCCTTCCTGAGGAATGAAGAAATGCGCCATCTCCTGGAAGTGGCCAGCACATGGTCCTCGCCTACTTCACATATCCAACTTGGTGGGGTCTGGGGGAGGAGATGCCATGAGCAGCATGAGTTGATATTACCTGCGCAATGCTGCCCAGCCCCCAGCCTGCCCGGTTTTGGCAGGCAGTGGGGAGCTCTCCTCACAGTGCCAAGAGGCTGAGCCAGGTGGCATGAATCTGAAGAAAAGTGCAACGCTGACCAGCCCCTAGCCTGCCCGAAGCAGGCAGGGCCATGTGCTGGCCACTTCCAGGCAATTGTGCATTTCTTCATTCCTCACAAAGGGTGATACCTCCCTAGTGCGCTCCCAGGAGGTGGGACCGATGCAGCAGGGGCTGGTCCCTCACTGTTTCCTGATGGCCTTGTGGAGCTAAGACTAAATGCGTTTCAGCATAGATGGCCACCATGAAATTGTATATTGGCTCCTGGCCGGCCTGGGCAAGTGCCAAGGTAGCGGGGGCTGTTCCCTCACTCTTTCCAGGATGGCTTCGTGGGCCAAATGAAACCACTTCGTGGGCTGGATCCGGCCCCCGGGCCTTGTGTTTGACATGTCTAGTCTATAGTATTTGTTTCTGCTCCTGCCCCCACCCCCACCCCGCCATACCTCTTTAAGAAGGAACAACAAAGCCAACTAAGAACAAAAACTTAAGGGTTAAGTCTACTCTGGGACTCTTGTCTTTAAATCTGAACCAGGAATCTGGAATAGAAGATTTAGGATTTAGGATTTTTACTCTTTATGGGCTTATTTATATCTAAGCACAGTTCAAGACCCAGTTGTTGATTTCCAGGTGAAATTGTGCTAGATAAAAATCACAAGTACAACCCTATCCTTTTCTATCAATGTAAGTTCACGAAAGTGTTTGTTCAATCGTCCCTCAAATAAAACTCAGTTTGAATGCAATAATTTTCTTCCTCTGCCCTTTTTCAATCTCTGTTATTTCATCCGTGGTGGCGCAGTGGTTAGAATGCAGTACTGCAGGCTAATTCAATTCTCATCCGCTAAAAGTTGACTCAGCCTTCCAAGGTTAGTAAAATGAGGACCCAGATTGTTTGGGGGCAATATGCTGACTCTGTAAACTGCTTAGACAGGGCTGTAGTGTAAAGCACTGTGAAGTGGTATATAAATCTATTTATTTATTTATTTATTAATGGGATTTATATCCCGCCCTATCTCCCGAGGGACTCAGGGCAGCTAACAACATCAAAACTTAAAGGTCTCTGTACAGTAAATTAAAAAATAAAATTTGAAATAAATTAAAATAAATTAAAGAATAAAGTTAGAATTGTAAATATAATTAAAATCCCTGTCAGTCTAGGTCAGCCAGGTGGAAAAGGAGTGTTTTGAGGCCGTGGCGAAAGGACTGGAGATCTTGGGCCATCCGAAGCTCAGGGGGGAGCTGGTTCCACAGGGCTGGCGCTCCCACAGAGAAGGCTCTTCCCCTGGGGGTCGCAAGCCGACATTGTCTAGCCGACGGTACCCTGAGGAGGCCTTCTCTATGTGAGCGTACTGGGCGATGGGAATTCGTTCCCGGCAGCAGATGGTCCTGCAAGTATCCTGGGCCTAAGCCATGTAGGGCTTTAAATAATAAGCTTTAAATAATAAGCTTCACTCTATTACTTCACACTATCACTTCACTCTTTACCCATCTATTTTTGCTGTTTATAACACCCCCTTCCTATGATCTCTGCTCCTCCAACTTTACTATCAAGTTAAAATCTATCTCTTGGTCTATGCATTCTTTCTTGTTGCACTGTTTACATGGAATTCCCCCTGTAAGAAAATACATTCTTAAAAGTACTTTTACTGGTGTACTTGTGTCCTGAAATCAAGTTCAATATAAAGGAGTCTCTGTCTTAAATCCACTCAAATCTGACTTTTTTACATGTTTCATCTTAAATTTTATTATAAGTGACAACTAAACTTTATATAACAAACTTTTTAAAACAAAACAAAATGTAAAGCTTACTAAAACATGTTTAGAATATGCATACAGTGCAAAAATGATTTAGTAAAGCAGAAGTATTTAATAAAGCACTTTACACTGGAAAGATATGCAAAAATGAACTTTCTTCTATCTCCAATTCTGTAGTATTTCATGAAACGTAACAGTCATTCAGTGAACAATGGCCACTCAAATTAATATGCTGCAAGTTTTGTGGTCTTTTCAGATTTATTTACCAGTTTGTGGTCAATTCTAAGTCACAATTTTGGTATCTTACATTTTCAATCAGTCATTTATTTTTTTGCAAACACTGAAATTCATTTAACCTTTTACCTTCTTAAAATAAACATTTAATAGGAACTTCTTTACAACTTTATTCCTACAGGTATGAAAGTACTGTCTATGCAGGAAATATTTTTTTAAAAATGTTTACATAGATCTGACATGAAGAATGAAAAGGTTTATTAATGAAACCTCCACATTTGTGGACCTAGGTACAAGAGATCAACATAGAATTTTTAAAATGCATTTGGCTCTATCTAATTTACTCTGAGAAGGATGACTACCAGACAATTTTATAAAAGGAAGTCAATTTCAAATCCAAAGTCAACAAATAGACCACAATTCTAAATCTTGCCATCAGCATGATCCCACAACTAATGGTAAGCTTCTGAAAGACTCTAGTATTTTCTTTACTGAATTTCAATGAACCTGCAGTGTTCAGACAAGCTTGTACATGGGCCTTCATTTATTCCCGTGGAAAAGCTGTTTGGGCTTTTTTAACAAACAAAAACATTTGGTTTTGAATGGGATTAATTCTCCATATTAGAAAACAAGATTAAAACCCTGTAGTTTAATACAATGTTGAACTGTCTTCATCTTCTACATATCAGCTAACTCAGGTCTAATAATAGATTAATTTTTGAAAGTTCAATTTGGGGATAAAATTTGCTGACAAATCTTATTCTTTCTTCAGAGTTTACTGAAATGGGAAAAAGAAAACAATAGAATAATATTCTTAGTACAATGAAAGGAAACCTTTTTTGCAGAACTTCCTCAATACGAGACAAAAAGTTCTTTAAGTGATTAATGAAAATACATACTTGAGATAACTAACAAATATATAGGGACTGTAGATTACAATTTATTTTAGAAACAAAAACAAATTTACCATAATATATGTTAAAGCACCGTAAACCACGGCCTTCATAGCTGCACACCATGGTCCATCACTTAAAACATGGTTCCTGACACCTTGTTCTTTACTCTTTGACTACAATTTCTCCCTGAAAATGAAAGATCTTTCATTTAAGAATTTTAAGAATTGTTTGTTTTACTATACTGGATTATAATGATTATTCAGGCTACCTGGCAGATAAAATTGCTCAGATCCACTCTGACTTGGAATCTGACTAGGTGCCTAGACACATGGCTTGTGTAATGTGAGCTGTCCTGAGGAAGTGGACTATGTGCTCTGTGCAATCACCTTGGCTACCTGTTTATTGGATCTGGGCCCTTCTTGGGTTATAAAAGTGGCCAGGGATACGATTTGCAGTTGGGTCCATGTTGTGGTATTGGCCTCCATGACAGAGGGGTAGAACCCCTACTCTGAAAGAGGCAATATGCCTCCTCCTCAAAAGTCCGTGCTTGGATCCAAGAGTTCTCAATAACTATCATCCAGTTTAGGCAAGGTTGTTGAGAAAGTGGCCAGCCTGCAAATGATGAGAACCCTGAAGGAAGCAGATTACCAGTTTAAGTCAGTTTTCAGATTAGGACTGAGTCTTGGTCACCTTGTAGATGACTGTGGAAGACCAGGAGAGAGGTGATGCATCTATACTAACATCTACATGAAACCACTGAGTGAGGTTATCCCTTAATCCAGGGGTCAGCAACCTGAAACAGTGAAAGAGCCACTCGGAACCAGTTCCCTCACAAAAGGAAAAACTGGGAGCCACAAAAAATGTGTGCGCATGCGTGTACATGCGCGCATGCGCAGAACAGGGTTTGACTGAAGAGTGGAGCCAAGGTGAGATATGCACCTACCCTGCATATTTGAATTGATTGACTGAACTTTTTTAGTCCCACTTTTTTTTGGGGGGGACTGCGCATGTCAGAGGACTGGGAGCCGCAGGAGACGGCTGAAAGAGCCGCATGCGGCTCTGGAGCCGCGGGTTGCAGACCTGTGCCCTAATCCCTCCATATGGTAATACTATTATCTTTTCATCATGAACCAGCCAAGTGAGACTGTCAAGGTTCTGTTCCAGTGACAGGGGGCTCTGCAGGTTTGGATGGGAAGAAACTGCCTCTGACTCAGTCTCAGTCTGCTTGAGGAGGGTGTGGCAGCTGTTGTCAGGAAGGCCTTTGGATCTGATGTCCCAGTTTCATCCTTTCCTAAATCGGGAGTCCCTTCAGACAGTCACTTGTGTCTCTCAGCTTTCACTACACCATGTGGAGCTTGGACTGGTCTAGAACAGGGCTTTTCAACCAGTACTTTTCAACCAGTGGTACGGGTACCACCTGTGGTACATTGGCACCTGGCAGGTGGTACGCGACCATCCTACAAAAGTGGTAGTGGGGGAAGGGAATGAGCTGAACCAGTGGCAGCACCGCACAAGCCTGAGTGAGAGACAGCTGGAGCTGCAGGGCTGTCAAGACTCAGCGGAAGCACCAGGATCAGCACTTCTTTGGGGCTGTCCGGGCTCAGTGGAAGTGCCAGGATCAGTGCCAAGCTCCAGCTGGAGCTCGATGCTGATCCTGGCGCTTCTGCTGAGCCCAGAAGAAGCGCCGATCAGCTGGAATGTTGCAGCATCTCCAGGGTCTTGTGATTTACATTCAGATGCTTGGCAACTGATTCATATTTATGGGTCATGTGAAGTGACCAAACCCTGCTGCAACAGCCAGCAGACGGGGGAAATAAAAACCAAACACCCCCCCCCACCCCACCTCCACTGCCAATCCTCAACAGAATTGCTCACAATAATGAAAACCTCGGCCTGGAGGAAGAGCGCCGCCGGGCGGGCAGGCAGGCGTCCTGCTCGGCTGTGGCTTGGGGGGCACTTTTTTCAGTGCCATTGTAACTTTGAACAGTCACTAAGTGAACTGTTGTAAGTCGAGGACTACATGTACTTCACTTTTTTCCTTTTTTTTGGTCATCAAGTTTTTTGCACCTTGCTAGGCGACTGGTGGTACTCGGATGCTGCCATATCCTAAAAGTGGTACAATGAGTGAAAAAGTTGAAAAGCCCTGGTCTAGAATGTAGCGGCAAGGGCAGTGATGGGCATGCCTTGATATGCCCATGTAACATCCTTGCTTCATCAATCATACTAGTTGCCAGTTGGCTTATGGATATGATTCAAGATGGCCATTATTTATAAAATCCTATTAGGCATAGGAGCTGCCTATCTCCTACAATATCTGCCTAATTAACTCGACAGGGGTTGGCACGCTCTGGGTTTCCTTCGATTAAACACTGGACCCAGGAGTGCACCTTTGGGTAGCAGCTCCTACTTTTTGGAATGAGGTTCCTCCTAAGATCCAAATGGTCCACTTTGGTAGTATTTCAGACATCCGTAAAGACCTGGCTCTTTGTCTAGGTCAGGGGTCGGCAACCTCGGCTCTTTTATGACTCGCGGACTTCAACTCCCAGAATTCCTGAGCCAGCATAGCTGGCTCAGGAATTCTGGGAGTTGAAGTCCGCGAGTCATAAAAGAGCCGAGGTTGCCGACCCCTGGTCTAGGTCTTTGGTATAAGATTGATTGAAACCCCCTCCTGACTAATGTAGGTTTCCTTAGGTTGTTGCCCAGTTGGTGCCATTCTTTGTTCCTTGTTTTTATTATGGTATTATTCTACATTTCTATATTGTATCATTCTGTTCTCTGTGTTTTTAATTTGTGAATGAAATTCATTGTTCTCAAGACTAATTAATTACTTAACTCTGATTCATTGGGTTTATATTAATTCAACCTTTAGAAATGCCTTTTTAAGAACACTCAGTATCTGTATTAGATTCCCAAGGCAACTATCATTGTCTGTACCTGACCTCTGACATCTCTTTTTATTATTCTCCTCCCCCACCCTAAGTGTGTATTAGAGCTGTGCAGTGGAATTCAAAGATGCTCAAACAAAGCATCTCTCTTTGAATTATTACAGCATTCAGTATTTTGCAAGGTTTGCATCCCTGCTTTGAAAACTGTTTCTACCTATCTCTGCAAGCATATGGACCCAAAAGAAAATGCTGTGAAGATAGCCACAAGCAACTTTTGAAACAGCTATGCAGGCTTGCAAAAAATGTAGATAATTTAACTGTTCAAATTGTGCTCCTGCCTATGCATATTCCAATTTCCAAACACTTGGCACAGCTAATATACATACAGATTGTCTTCGTAAAATTGTCTCACAAGTTGCATTATGGTCATGTGTTGAAGATTACCTATATATCCCTCTCTAAAATAATGCTCCGTTCTAGGGCTACGCAACATTTTGGATTTGATTTCCTAAAAGCTCTTTGGAGCATGCAGGAGTACAAATATTGCCTCTGACTGAAACAACTAAAGTACCCATGGGAGAGTAAATCTGAATCATTGCACAAAAATCTAACAAAATAGACTTCAATCCACAAACATATATTGGTCTTTTAAGGTTCAAAAGACATTAATTTTGGTTGCAATAGATTTGATGAACTACCCTGCAGGAAATTGGTATTGTGTCCAATCCCCCTCCTGGCATTTTCTGAAGATTAGAATCTCAATTCTGATAAATAAAATCTACTACTGCTGTTACAGAGCATGCCAAATCATAAAAAAAGAACGGTATCCTTGGAGATTATTTATAATACCAAGTTAAACCTGAATTAAAGCATTCTGACAGATAGCTATACCATCTGTGCTTGAAGCATCTACCCCAAAGAACCTACAGCCTCCACAGTTGGTTTTCTTGATGAATTATTTTTGCCATTAGAATGTTTTCTGTAACATTACATGAAATGGAATCCCTGTTTCTGAATTTAAGACTGTACTTTATCCTATATTGGGAGGCAGTGGTGAAGACAAAGATAATAGAGAAAAGGGAAGAAAAAGGAAGGGACGGGGAAGGGAGAGGGGAGAAGAGGGGAAAGAAGGAACAGCTTTGCTTACTGCCATATCTCCTTAGCTCATTTTGCACTCCATATCGAGGGTGTAGATTTTGACCATCACCACTGCACTTGGAACCCCTCTCCCCCAGATGTGCAGACAGTCTCTAGGATTTGCAACCCAGTTTGAGAACACTGAATTATGCAAAATGAAGGATCTTCATTCATCCCATTAAAAACATGATTTTAAATTTGATCATTATTACCAATAAAGATGTTTTATTTTATAAAGTTTAGAAAGCCAACAAGATGCTGAATAGATTTAATGACCTAAATTATAAATAAACAAATGTATAATGTTTTATTTGATACATGTATTAAAATTTAATTATTAAAAGTATTATACTGATTTATTACCTAATTCAACCCCAATGAAACTAGTTTTATTTAGACTGTAAAGGAGTCACAGAAATATAGCATGGCACCACAAAGTTTGGGAATCCAGCACTAAGGAAATCTTTAATTAATATATAGGAGAATACTGGACTAGCAAAATATCTTATTAAGAGATCCAGTTAGTCAGGGAACATCAAATTCATCATAAGCATCTCTCAGTTAAAGATCTCGGTTATACCCCATCAAAAATCACCTAGTGTTTTTCAAATGGTTTGAACTGCAGCTGTCATAATTCTGGAATTTCTGCAGCTTAGAGCTCAGGAAAGCTGTACAACCATTTTTATTTATTTATTAAATTTATCTAGCTTCCCATCTTATCTGGGAGACACAAAACAATAAAACAAAAAATATAAAAACAGCAAATTCAAATATAAATAGTCCTCAACTTACAATAGTTCATTTACTGACCGTTCAAAGTTACAATGGCACTGAAACAAAATGATAATAATAAATAATAATAATAAACCTTTATTGTCAAAGTACAACATGTGTACATTGAGATTAGCTGAGCCTCCCCCCCCTGCTCTCTCCCCCCAACACACAGTGACAACAAACCCTCCATCCCACCACACTATGTGAACCAACTACACCACACACCGGCCTCCCAAGTCAATTCTGCATAAGATTATGTCCCATTTAAAAGCCTAACAGCCCACGGATAAAAGCTATTTTTCAGCCTGTTGGTACGGCTGGCTATACTCCTATATCTCCTACCGGATGGTAGGAGAGTAAAGAGATACCGTCCAGGGTGTGAGTCATCCCTAAGAATCTTCCTCACTCTTCCAAGGCAACGAGCCCTGGCGATGTCATCCAGTGGTGTCAGGGAACAGCCCACAATGTCTTGTGCTGTGCTCACTACCCTCTGTAATACTTTCCTGTCCGCGGCTGTCAGACCAGCATACCAAACCACAATACCATACGAGAGGACGCTCTCTATGGTAGACCGGTAAAAGAGGGTCATTAGCTGTTGTTCTACCCTGTTCTTCCGCAAGACCCTAAGAAAGTGAAGCTTCTGTTGGGCCTTTCTAGCCACCTGGGTTGTGTTAACTTTCCAGGTCAGATCTTCACAGAGGTAGACTCCCAGAAATTTAAAGGAGGAAACTCTCTCTACACAGTTCTCTCCAATGTAAAGTGGGGCAGGTTCCTCCTTTTTTCTCCGGAAGCCTAACACCATCTCTTTCGTCTTGCCGATGTTTAGGTGCAAGTTGTTGTTACTACACCATATGGATAGTACCTCCGCCCTATATGCTGTCTCATCCCCACCTGTAATAAGACCCACCACAGTTGTATCATCTGCGAACTTGATTATCGCAGTGGATGGGTCAGATGATACACAATCATAAGTGTATAAAGAGTACAGGTAGGGGCTAAGCACACAGCCCTGTGGCGTGCCGGTGCAAAGCTTCAGGGGGGTGGACAAAGCAGAGCCGACCCTCACTGTTTGTAACCGATCCCTAAGAAAGTCTTGAATCCAATTGCAAATGGCGGGGGAGAATTTCAAGTCAGTCAGCTTCTCGATGAGAATGCTCGGCAAAATGGTGTTGAAAGCCAAGCTTTGTGTATAATTTCATGACTCTAGGCATCAATAGCCCTTCAGATGCCTCCCTCAGCACCTGCAGGCTCTTTCCAATGTCTGATTGAGGAATTGCTTTGGCTTATTTCAATAAAAAATAATTAAAAAGGAAAATGGCATATCACAAAGCCACAGTCCAAGATAATTATAGTGTGTTTCTAGAAATTAAGAATGATAGTTAGCTACAGTCATACTTTGGAAGTATGCCCATCTCTTTTTTTCTACCTAGAAAAAAGACAATTGTTTGCTGCTGTTAGGGACGTGGTAGCTCAGTGGGTTAGGACGCTGAGCTTGTCGATCAGAAGTTCGGCAGTTTGGCAGGTCAAATCCCAAGTGCCACGTAACAGAGTGAGCGCCTGTTACTCGTCCCAGCTTCTGCCAACCTAGCAGTTTGAAAGCACGTAAAAATGCAAGTAGAAAAATAGGGACCACTATAGTGGGAAGGTAACAGCGTTCCGTGCGCCTTTGGCGTCTAGTCATTCCGGCCACATGACCACAGAGACGTCCTCGGACAAGCGCTGGCTCTTCGGCTTTGAAACAGAGATGAGCACTGGCCCCTAGAGTTGGAAACGACTAGCACGCTTGTGCAGGGGAACCTTTACCTTTACCTTTACCTTGCTGCTGTTAGAAGAAAATTTTGGTTTGGTCCAGGTTGGGTCAAAGAGCACAGGACAACTATTTGAAGCAGAGTTGGAATTTATTTGACAGAGAAATGGACAGCTTAGTAATCAAAGAAAGGAAAGATAAGAAATATTTACAGAAAAGTTTGATCTTTGCTTTAGAAAGCACATGAATGTAGTTCACTTGCAGAGGGGGGGGGGAACTGTTGAGCTGAATCCAGTAGGAAGAAAATGCAGATTTCTCACCTTGCAGGGTTGATAATCATCCCCTTTGTGTGCCCACATATTGACTCTGGGTATGGAGAATCTTATTGTGTATGTAAAGATTTTCATATCTTGAGTGAATTTCTTATAGTTTTGATTGAGTTGCTGGTGCTGGCCAATTTCCTAGTGAGAACACACGTACTCAGTTTTCAGTTCCAAGTATCAATATGGGCAGAAAAGCGATAAAACAAAATACCGCTTAAGCTTAACTGACAGGTCAGAGAAGGTCAGAGTTGGCAAGTAGTCCGGGCAAAAATGTTGGCAACAATGGTGGTGTGGGAAGTCAGCTCCACAGAGAAGGAAATATTAAAAGGGCAGAAAAATATATTTCCTAAAAGATATTGAAGAACCAGGAAAGCATGCCCAGATTTCTTAATAATCCCAGGTCTCCTCTCCCCAAGCAGAAAAACCAGTTCTATTGATATGCAAATGTGAACCATCAGGAAGGTTGGAGCTAGAACATTAAGAAGACAAAAGACACCTAAAATCTACATACCCCAGCCCCAAGGAAGCAGGACATGACCTTTGGACATAATAGGATCAGCCTATCACCATCAGAATGCCAGAAGAGCACACTCAGACTCAGGTCCAAAGTTCATGACACAGGAAATAGCTTCAAACAGGAACAGGAAGCAACTCTAAACAAAAGGATCCAGAGGGTATAAAAACCTACTCCTTACATGTGGTCAGCCCTTCTTTTCTGATAGAACCATTTTTCTGTCTGGCTTTCCTCTCTAATAAACTACAACCTTCCCAAAGCAGTTGCCGTGTTTATTCCCAGCTTGGATGAACCATAATGAAGACTTTTCTTCCAACAGTGGCAATGAGGGTTTTGCCTTCTCACATTATAGGGAATATAATATACCATCAGGTAACAGAAGAGCAGTTTCATAAACTATAGCTACCCCAGCAACTGTCTCCAGATTTGCTTAATCCATGAAAATTTTGGAAATTGAATTCTCAGCACCCTGGAAGGCACTTTGTTGAAGGTTACACTGGATCTTTCTCATCTGCAAGGATCATTTAGATTAGATCCTTCCTGCCATATCAATAAATAATTGTGAATATCAATAAATAATTGTGAATTGCAGATTATATCTAATTTACCCTATTTAGTCCATGACTTGCAAAATTTCTTAGTATATCCAGTGAAGTATTATGATGCATATGCATAAAGAGAACTTCAAAATGTGCTCCCTTTAGTTGGCTGGTGAGACATTCTATGCACTCTTTGTATATAACTATGCAAGGATAACTGACAGCAGTTTTGCATATATAATCAAGAAGGCCATTAAATGTATTAATCGCTTTGTCAATACTACTCTCCCTTTCATGAAATGTCTACTACTCATATCTCCTTCTTTACAACAGGTTAGACACTACATACTGGGAAATCTATAGTAAAAGCCCATTCCTGCTCAATATAACTCCAACATACATAATAGTATCTTAGACAAAGATTAAAAAAACCCTCTAAACAATATTAAATTCACAGATTTATTTTTATCCAGCAAAAAGAAGTTCAGCAAAGGCATGAAGTCCACAGTGCAGAAAAACGGTATGAAAACAAGCTCTTGTGCCCTTTATAAATCAGCTCCATGGGGAAATGCAAGTGCACATTTTTATTCACAGCAGAGTTGTTTCCATACAAACATAATTCCTATATCCTGTGGCCTTTATAACACATTAATTGTCCTTCCCTTCATTCAAAGAACGTTGCCCCACCTACTCCAGATGTACAGTATGCCTGTTTAAAAAATCTTTTGTCCATATTACAGCTTCTTCTTGCAATCCTCTGAAACCAGCCTTACTGAGGCATAAGATAGATAATAGCAGCTTGATTGCACAAAAGCCTGCTCCCTTAAAAAAATAAGAAAGAAAAGACAAATTATCAGGAAGACTGATTGGGGAAATCACCCCCTTTTTATCAGCTTAAAAGTAATGATTATGGGGCAATGAACAATTTGCTTTAAATGAAAGGGAAGTATCTGCATTTCAAAACCATTTGAAGTTCAAAAGGAACAAGGATTTACTGAATGCCTGGGAGGGGGAAGGAAGGGAAGAATGATTCTGCTAAAAACACAAGATGTCTAAGTTACAGGAATAAACACCCATAGCAACATACCACTTTTAAATCTGGTGAACACATTAACTGAAGGGGGAAGGAAGAGACACATAATATAAATGAACACTATTTCCGATTCTGCAATAAATACTGTAAGGTGCCAGTCTATTTCTACTCAATTAAACCATTATGCTTAATATTTTTAACTATAAACTTTGAATAATTATAATAAATAACAAGGTAGCTAAACAAGAAAGATAGAGATTTCCTCTAGCTGTCTTGTTTAGCTATCTTAACTTGTTACTGAATCATCAAACAGGAATGTAGAATTAAAATCTTTGCCCTATAAAAACAGCGTTTTCTACTCCCCCAAATCTTGTGTTAAGAAACAATATGATACATTTTTCAACCAAGTTGTATTGTTCCCGGTTCAATTATGCCTGCCATACGCTGCCATATGACTAGTTTATACATAAAATTAGTTTACAAAAACTCATATCTATATAGTACATTCTTTAACTTGATATTCTCCAGATGTGTTGGAATTGCAATCCCCAAGAGGCAAGACTTGGGAATTTGCAAACTCTTATCCCAACATAACTGGAAGGTCCCAAATTGAGGAAGACTATTATATACTGTAGTTCTGTTATATAGTGATCTTCTGATCTAGTTATCCAAAGTGTATGGTTCTACAATGGGGCAACTTTACACTTCCAGGTAAAGATTATAAAATGAAAATCACTTTTACATGCAGCTCAGACAAACTTAATATGCTACTTCATAATACTCGAAGCTGACACACCACCTCAGTCTTAACATACCCTAATCCAGTGGTGGCGAACCTTTTTGAGACCGAGTGCCCAAACTGCGACCCGAAACCCACTTATGCATCACTGGGTGCCAGGGGTGTGGCCACCGGGTGGGCGATGCTCCAGCGACCCGATCTGGGCGTCGGAGGCCTGCAAAATCGGCCATGTGGGGGGGAGCAAAATCGCTCTGCAGCCCAAGATCTGGGCAGCAGAAGCATTTTGCAGGCCTCCGATGCCTGGATCGGGCCGCTGAAGCATCATAAAATGATCAGCTGGGGGGGGGCATGAAATCGCTCCGGAGGCCTACCTGGACTTGTGCTGCAGCTGCCTCCACCATCCAGCCGGGATCTGCCTAGCTCTTGCAGCTGCTCCCTGACTCTCAATGCAGAGAGAGAGAGAGAGCAAGAGCGCAGGAACACGTGGAGAGGGGGCAGGGCAGTTTGGTCCCGCCTCCCTCTTGGGTGATGGCGCGCGTGCCCACAGGGACGGCTCCATGTGCCACCTGTGGCACGCATGCCATAGGTTCGCCACCCCTGCCCTAATCAATATTTGCAGAATGCAGAATAACAAAGTTGAAGGTCTTCTGATCCTCTGCTCAAACAGGAGACCCTATACCATTATGGACAAATGGCTCTCCAAACTTTTCTTAAAGACCTCCAGTGATATAGCACCCACAACTTTTGGAGGCAAACCATTTTGGGAGGTGGAAGTGAGAAAGAAATGTGGTCAAGAAACCACCAGTGTTTAAACAATTTAACTGTGCCTCACTTGGCTCACACAGAAAATTATACAGGATTGATTCCCATCACCAAGAACAGTAATAATCACTCTATTTTTAGAAGATGGGAATCAACTAGATTTTCCAGGCCCTCCCACTTTCATTTTTTACATATAACTATCCTGTAGGCAACAACACTGACTAATGTACATGATGATGGCTATGGTTTCCCAGAAACTATTGAAAAGACAATATCACTTTCCAGCATAAAAACCACCCAAAGATTTATGGAGCCTTATGTTGTGCAGTTAAAGACTTTCATTTAACAGTTTTACTGCTACAAACCTGCCTCTGATCTAGGCCTCCATAGCTGTCTTCACTCCTTCCACTGCTTCAGTTTGGGACAGTAAAAGGAAGAAATAGTACATAACACAGGGCAACTAAGCAACATAAATAAACATTAGTAAATAAGTTCTATTATATAAAGCAGCTATTTAGCAAATGAGAAATTTACTCGTCATCAGAGTATAGGATTACTAGGTTATTTAATATAACAATCTATTAATGTATTATGAAACTATCTGTAAAGGCTGTACCCAAATATAAAGCAAATTGATTTCTACATTAGAGGTGAGAAACAGATGGCTCAAACAAATGCTGTTTGACTAACCGTCTCAGAATTCCTCAGCAGTAACATATTGGCTGGAGTTCCTTGGAGCTGTAATTCAGAAACATCCAACAAGTGTCAGGCTGTCCAGCTTTATCTGAATCAGTATCACTTCCCAAGCAATTCCCATTATTACATGCTGGTTATTATGCTGGTTATATGCTGGTTATAATCATACTGAGCTAAGATGTAAGCTACAATTTACAAACCACAATGATTAGGTTCACACAATATACATAGTCCTTAACTTACGATAGTTTGCTTAGTGAGTGTTCGAAGTTACAATGGCACTGAAAAAAATGACTTATGACTCTTTTTCATACTTACAACCGCTGCAGTATCCCCATGGTCATGTGGCCAAAATTCAGATGCTCAGCAACTGATTCATATTTATGACAGTTACAGTGTCCCAGGGTCATGTGATCACCTTTTACCACCTTCTGACAAGCAAAGTCAATGGGGAAGCCAGTAACTGTGTTACTAACTTAACAACTGCAGTGATTCACTTAACAACTGTGGCATTTTGGGCTCAATTGTGGCTGTAAGTCGAGGACAACCTGTACTAAGCCAAAGCTATGTAAATCACAATATGTCTTAATAATGATGAATGAATCCAATAAGCAGCTAATATAGCATGGAATGCTTATGGTATCTTTGCTCACACATAGCCCAAAGGAATGAACTATCAAGAGGCTGGAATATATATGTATTTCCCCTTTACAGACTATCTCAGATTGTTAGAATAACAGCAAAAGAAAATATTTTTTCCTCCCAGGGAAGTGGGTGTTCTTTCAATCACAATTGGTTTGCTTAGGCTTCCTCTAAAGAATAGTAAGAAACTGACATACTCTTTGGAAGGTAGAACACACAACAAAGAACCATACAAGAGCATTTCCAAGGCCTTTGTAAACATCCATTTTCACTAGGACAAAGTCCTACCACAACATAAAATTAACTTACTTATCAAGATACACATGGGACATTTGAAATAACTCATTAAAATTATTTTAGAAGCTTAACATTCAATTCATAAATGCTATTTTACTGACAGAAAGGGACCTACATTAACATATGCTTTGATACCTATATTGGCAATCATCAAACACTGTAGCAGATTGCTGAGAGAACAGAAAAAGACAAAGAAATAATTTGCTAGTGAAGCTTGTAAACTATAGAATACAGAACAAAATTGAAACAAGGCATGTTGTACCTGTATTTCTGGAACAGATAGAGGCTGAATAGTATGATCAAATAACTAATGCTATCATCAAGTGTTTCTAAAGCTCTATATGTAAGGAAGAGAGCATCCTTTTTTAGACCATTGTTTTCACATGGTATGACCACAATAGGGCCATCTGGGAAGGGGCGTCAATTCAAGCCCACCTATTCACCCATATTCAGATGCTGTTTACTTGGTTTTGGCAAAGCACAATGAGCAAAGCCATCTTTTTATGGCCAAGGGATATGTGAGAACATGGCCACTATCACTTGCTCAATAAACTATCGTTAAAGGAATCTGACTTAGCATCCTGATGAAATGATAGGATATCTATGGTTCATAAATTGAGAAGGGAAGATCAGACACAGAAACAGTTACCTAATAAGAAGAGATGCTAACATTTTTATTTCCAATGCAAAAAAAGTGTTACCTTTAAAAGTTTTGTATGTTACCAATTATGACTCTAAGCAGTATTTCCCATTACTACAGAAGTACAAAAGCGGTCAAGTCCATGGATAAGATCCTCAGTTTCAGAGTTCTGTGCTTTCTACATTAACCAACTAATCAATGTAAAAACAAACAAATAAGAAAAAGTCTATGGAAGCCTGGATTCTGGTTTCCCTCATAATCCAAATGGTCCTGCAAAACAGGCACTGAGCTCAGGAAATGAAGTCACAGCAGATTTAATAAGTCAATGAAATCTGAAATCACCGCCCCTGAAAGCATCACCTCAATCTTCCACAAATCGATTATCCCAAGGAAAACACTATTTTCATGCTGGATCTGTTGGCTAAGCTTCAGCTTGTCTTAGTAATGGGCTAACTTCAAGATGGACACTTCGTTGTGTAGGAAGAAAAGTCTTCATCATGGTTCCATCCAAACCGGGGATAAACAACATGGCGACTGCTTTGGGAAGAGGGCTACAGTTTATTGCTACAGTTTATTGCAGAGGAAAGCCAGACAGCAAGATGGATCCAGGAAAAAAGGCCGAACACATGTGGGTAGTGGGTTTTTATACCCCTGGACTCTATTGTTTGGAGTTATTTCCGGTTCCTGTTTGAGGCTATTTCCTGTGTGACGTATCCTGACCTGAGTCTAGGTGTGTCCTATGATTATTGATGGTTGTGGGTATGACCCATCCCCTGCTTCCCTGGGACTGGAGTATGTAGATGTTAGGCCTTTGTCTTACTAAGCTTCTAGCTTAGACTTTCTTGATGGCTCACATTTGCATGTCTATAGAACTGGTTTTCTGCTTGGGGGGGGGGGAAGGAGACCTGAGACCATTAAGAAAACTGGGCATGCTTTCCTGGTTCTTCAATTTCTTTTTAGGAAATATATTTTTCTGCCCTTTTAATATTTCCTTCTCTGGGGAGCTGACTTCCCTCAGTTGTAAAGATGTTCCTCAATAAACTGTGAGGCACTTGAAGGCCATTTTCATGAGCTTTATGACTGACTTACAAAAGCATGTCCTTCCCACAAAAAACAGTGTCCATATATGCATATATTTTCACAATCAATTACAGAAGTAGATCTCATAAGTTTTTTTTCTCTTTCATTATGTTGCTTATCACCTAAGTTTCTATAAAGCAGAGAGATGAATCCCTCTAATACACAAGCATCAAACTCGATCGCATCACGTGACGTATCGTGACTTTTTTGCCTTTGCGGAGCGGGGGTGGGCATGGCCTGTACATAACCATCCGGCCCATGATCCGCCAGTTTGACACCCCTGCTCTAATATGTTCCTGAAGATATCCACATATTTTTCTCTTCTGGCAGACATCTGCTTAAGAAATAACATTTTGTAAGCCATTTTACCAAGATGAAACTGATCCCACTCAAGTATTCTTATCTAGACATACCATATAGAAGCATACAGGCAGTAGAACATTATGATATCAGAGTTTTCAGAAGTCTTTTAAACCCAGTATCATTTTACACTGAGCCTCAAGATCCTTTGCATTAAAAAAACTAATTGTTTAGAATGATAAAGAACAATATAACGGTAGCTACATGGTAAGGAATGAAAGGAATGGCTAGGTAAAAGGATATTTTTCAGCTGCTCTAACACCTTTCTGATGCTTCACAAGTTCAGACCTCAGTAAGCTATTAAAAGCCAATTGCACTTTCTAGTATCGTAGATGTCTAATTCCTGCAGGTTACACCTAAGATTGTTTTAGGAGTTAGGTGACTGTGAAGTGAATGGTTTGCAGCTATTAACATGAGTAAGCATGGAAGAATAGATCAAAAGGGCAGAGTGGGATGCAGAATAACACAAGGCACTTGGGACAGAACAAGTAATTTTATTTAATCAAGCTTTTTGGAATGAGATTTAATTTTAAAAGATTTCAGATGTAAAATCATTTGTAGGCATGAAGTTGCCAAAAACGTATCTTATAGAATGACTGAAGATTATAGAAGAGTCAGATGATCTTACAGTAGAAAAATCCCATTAATTTAAAGGAAACCACTTACAAACTCACTTCTTCTGAAAAAGTGCACACAAGGATATTACTAAACACAACAATCATTAATCAACTGAAACTTATCACTTGAACTAAATAAATAGCAAATAAAACTAAATGTGCCCTTAATCACAGCAGGTTCTTATTAAAAAACAAATCAGAAAATAAGCATGTTTTTTTCCCCTGAACATGAAATCAAATATCAGCTTTTAGTTCAGTTTGGATATTTTAAAACTGAACATCTGGGAGCCTTCAGTCAATATTTAATATAACTTTATAAAAACAATTGTTATATTTTATATCCATCCAAGAAATTATTTTTACCTGAAGCATTAATGCTTTTAAATTTGATTGAAAGCTAGCAATTATCGTTACGAAAATTAGATCTGACAAAACAGTCAGCTCTATTCAGATATAACTTGAGGAAGAAAGCAACACAAACTCAGTGGGAATCTCATTTTCAAAGGGATACAGTTCTTGATAAGTTGAGAGATAAATTCTGTAGTTCTCATTCCCCAAGGTTCTCATGCTCGTGATATGTAGAATAATATAAATTGCCTCTTGCTCTCATAATTAAACAACCACACAGCATTAAACAACCGTGCTGTTTTGGTCTGTACTGTACCAATGTATATATGCATGCCTGGGCTATTCAATGCATTCAAAAGAGATGTTTTGGAAAGAGTATATTAGTATGAATGAAGATTGTTCTTCAAATGAATAAAGCAGTTGTATTATAAAGAGCTGCAAGGTTGCTACAAAAGCTGTCCCAGCTCTTTCTCCATATGCATGCATGTACAACTGCTTAATTTTGCTTGCTTTCTTCCCAATGAAACTAAGGAGCCATGCATGCACATTCATGCAGAGACAGCAATAGAAAGTTTCAAAGCAGTCATATGGGCATTATAATACTTGCAGCTGCTGTAGTAATGCAAAGAGGAATGTTTCATACATGCCAATGGGCCCAAAACAGATCTTTAGCATATTTTAAACAGACATAGCATGCACATGTTTGTTTGCATGCATCCCATATGCAAATTACATCCATTTTCCCAACTGCCCTACTAAATCCCAAAATACATAAGCTATGTTTCATCAGAGAGCTGAGACTAATTCATCATATTATCAGCTACCTACAGTTTCCTCAAACCCATACTTTGGAAATCTCTTTTAGCTGGAATGCAAAATATGCAGACAACCAGGACAGTAAATTAGTTATTTATGGTCAAAGACCCAAATATTAAATATAGTACAGATATTCTTCATTTGATCAGCTACTTAGTGACTGTTCAAAGTTAAGACTGACCCCCCCCCTCCCCAGATGCCTATAACCCAAATTCAAAGTTTAGATAGCCAGTCCGCCACCCGTGATCGCATTATTCCATTTTGGGCCCCCAGCACCTGGCCCGCATTTACAGCTGTTTGCAGCAGCTACAACTTACTAAGAGAAAAAAAATAAAAAGGATTTAGTGCTTTGTCTCTAAAGTAGCTCTTCAAGTCCCAGCATAATCAAGAAATAAATGCAAAACGCAGACTGGATCTAACTTTGTTTAGCATTCTGCTCTGATATAGCTGTTTGCAAACCATGGTAGCATTACAGCTTATAGAAAAAGGAAGAAAAATAAAAGCTGTTACTATATTCTCAATCACTACATCAAGGAAGGCAATCAGGAACACACCGGATATGCTTGATTTCAAATTCCACAATAACGAGGCCCATCAAAGTAAAAGTTAATAAAATACAGGCAGTCCTCAGCTTACAACAACTGAGCCCAAAATTTCTGCAGTTAAGTGAGAAATTTGTTAATGAATTTTGCCCTATTTTGCCACAGTTGTTAAGTGAATCACTGCAGTTAATTAAGTTAGTAATCCGTTTAAGTGAATCTGCCTTCCCCATTAATTTTGCTTGTCAGCAGGTCGCAAAACATGATCACATGACCTTGGGACATAGCAATGGTCATAAATATGAACCAGATGCCAACTATCTGAATTTTGATGCTACAATGGTTGTAAGTATGAAAAATGGTAATATCACTTTTTCCAGTGTCGTTATAACTTTGAATGGTCATTAAATGAGCTGTTGTAAGTCGTGAATTACCTGTATATGTCGAGCAGGAAGTTGTCTCTGCCCCAGCCTACACTCATAATACCAGTCTCCCCAACAAAGTTTCAATTTGTAAGCAGACTGGAATTGATAAAAAGGTTTATTAGGCACACTTTCTTCCCACCTCCTGTGTGTATTAATTTGGTCTGCCTTGTCTCATACAAATGACATGCTATACCAGGGGTAGGCAACCTTGGCTCTTTTATGACTCATGGACTTCAACTCCCAGAATTCCTGAGTCAGCTGACTCAGAAATTCTGGGAGTTGAAATCCATGAGACATAAAAGAGCCGAGGTTGCCTACCCCTGTACTATACCATTCCAAACAGAAAATGCTTTCTTCTCCTAGCTTTATCAGAAACCGTTATTTAATGAAAAAAATAAATCTAAATAATCCCTGCATAATAAAATTTCAGTTAGTGATGTGGGTGCGTTTTTAAAAAAAACTAAGTATAACATTCCACCAGAATGGGAAGCAAAAAAAAAAAGCTCCAGTATTAATATCTTGGTCCATCATCTTTAAATCCAATGTATCTAGATTTGAGCTTTGAATGAGCGGAGCCAGCTTAAGCCAATCCAAGCAGCATCTTCCATAGCCAGTCATTGAAAGAAAGCAGTTTGGCATAAATTAGCTTAGTGTTATATAAGAAACAGAGCACTCCTTTCAGTCAAAGTGCAGAACTTGTGTTACTGGAAACTCCATATGGAAATCTCTACTTATGAAGGTTATCTGAGTTTTCATAACATTTCACAGTAGACGTCTGAACTGATGGTCGAATCACGCTCCGTGAACTTTACTAGCAGTACTTCTTTGGCATCTTCACATTTGCTGGGATTTTCTATGACATCACTTCCGGTGTGGTGTTGGTTCATGATAATGCTTGCCTGCACACCACTAGACGCACCCAAAAACGTTTGAAGCAGTTCCGTTGGTATATTTTTGATCACCCCACCATAGCCTAGATTTGGCACCAAGCGACTACTACTAAGGAATTTCAAACTTTGTCAGACGTTATGACAAGTGCCTTAATTTGAATGGCAATTATGTCAAAAAGTAATGTAATGTAGTTTTCTAATGTGTATGCGACTGTCTGTCATTGATAACCAAACAGAGGCTTATTTCCGAATTGCCCTTGTAATAGAGGTGGAAGGGACCTTGGAGGTCTTCTAGTTAAACCCTCTACTCAAGCAGGAAACCCTATACCATTTCAGACAAATTACTGTCCAGTCTCTTCTTAAAAATTTCCATTGTTGGAGTATTCACAACTTCTGAAAGCAGGTTATTCCACTGATTAATTTTTCTAACTGTCAGGAAATTTCTCCTTAGTTCTAGGTTGCTTCTCTTTTTGATTAGTTTCCATCCATTGCTTTTTGTCCTGCCTTCAGGTGCTTTGGAGAATAGCCTGACTCCCTCTTGTTTAGTTAGTAACATGGTTGTTAAGTGAATTTGGCTTCCCCATTGACTTTGCTTGTCAGAAGGTTGCAAAAGGGGACCGCATGATTTTCGGACATTGTAATTGTCATAAATATGAATCCGTTACCAAGCATCTGAATTTTTATCATATGGCCATGAGGTTGCTACAATGGTTGTAAGTGTGAAAACAGTCATAGGTCATTTTTTCAGTGCTGTTGTAACTTCAACCAGCTACTAAGTGAACTGTTGTGAAGTCGAGGATACCTGCATATTCTTATTTCTGAAAACGTATACTTATAAAATAATAAACAGAAACTGGATGGAGGGGATAAAGCTGTTTTGTCTGTGCCACCAATCAGAAGAATTAAAAATCAAGGATCTATCAACAATTAAATGATTAAGTTGGTAGTTAAGCTTTCAAAGAGGAAGGGCACCTCATCTTCCCAGCTAAGTAACTACAAGTAGAAATCTCTCACTTGGGGAAAGGCCTTCCCAAAAGCTTAAGCTACGGCAACTCTCCATTAAGCACTGCCAAGAAAGGGACCAATAAAAATAGAATCCTTTTTGTCCCCTAGTGCCCACACAGAATATCTAGCTGATATTCAGTAAGAGTAACAGAGTTGGAAGCACCTTGGAGATCTAGTCCAATCCCCTGTTCTCGCAGGAGACCTATACTATTTCTGATAAGAGACTTACGAAGAGACTGGACAGTCATTTAAGTTTGATGCCTGCTGCCGGCATCAAACGCCCTTCGCCCAGTGCGCTCCCACAGGGAGGGTCTGCTCAGGGTGCCGCCGGTGAGAGATTGCCGGCGGGTGACACCCAGGGATAGGGCCTTCTCAGTGGGAGCGCCTGCCCTCTGGAACCAGCTGCCGGTGGAGCTGAGGACTGCCCCCGACCTCCGATCATTCCGCCGGGGCCTGAAGACCTGGCTCTTTGAGCTCTCGGGCCCAGGCTGAGGAGAAATTTTTAATTGGGGTTTTAAGTATACAGGGTCAATTTAATATTTTTTAATTTGGTTTTTTTAACTTTTGTATGGTGGATTTTTTAATTTCCTGTAAACCGCCCTGAGTCCTCAGGGAATAGGGCGGTATATAAATGTAACTAAATAAATAAATAAACTAAATAAAGTCTCTTCTTATTTCCTAACAGTTAGAACAATTAATCAGTAGAACAACTTGCCTCCAGAAGTTGTGAATGCTCCCAAAATTGGAAGTTTTAAAGAAGAAATTGGACAATGATTTGTCTGAAATGCTATAGGGTTTCCTGCCTAAGCAGGAGATTGGACTAGAAGGGTACAAGGTCCCTTCTAACTCTATTCTATTCCTATTCCTATTTCTATTCACCTTCAGTGATGGGGAACCCACAACCTCTGAAGGCATTTTGTTGCACTTGTTAATTGTTCTCACTATTTGTTAAAAACAGATCATGCCAAACCAATCTTATCTCATTCTTCGATAAAGTGACTAAACTAGCAGACCAGCGAAACGCAATGGACATAGTATACTTAGATTTCAGTAAGGCATTTGACACAACCTACTCCTTGGTAAGCTAGAAAAAGGTGGAATAGACAACATCACCACCAGATACATCTGTAGCTGGCTGACAAACTGTACTCAACGACTAGTCCTCAATGGCACTACATCCACATGGAGATAAGTAAGCAGTGGGGTACCACAAGGTTCCGTCTTCAATATCTTCACAAATTACTTAGATGAGGGAATGGAAGGGGAACTCATCAAATTTGCAGATGACACCAAACTGACAGGAGTAGCCAACACCCCAGAAGACAAACTCAGGATCCAAAAAGATCTTGACAAACTTGAACAATGGGCCCTATCCAACAAAATTAGTTTCAATGTGGAGAAAAGAAAAGTCTTACATTTAGGCAGGAAAAACCAAAGATACAAATACAGATTGGGCAAGACCTGGCTTAAAAACAGTAACTGTGAGAAGGACCCTGGAGTCCTAGTGGACGATCACTTGACTATGAGCCAGCAGTGTGCAGCATCAACCAAAAAAGCTAATACAATCCTGGGTTGTATAAACAGAGGCATAGAATCAAGATCACACAAAGTATTAGTACCGCTTTATAAAGTCCTAGTAAGACCACACCTGGAATACTGCAGCCAATTTTGGTCACTATATCACAAAAAAGATGTTGAGAGTTTGGAAAAAAATCAGAGAAGAGCAACTATGATGATCAAAGGCCTGGAGACTAAAACATATGAAGAACAGCTGCAGGACTTGGGTTTGGCTAGCTAGTCTAAAGAAAAGAAGAAATAGGGGAGACATGATAGCAGTGTTCCAGTATCTGAGGGGCTGCCACAAGGCAGAGGGGGTCAGGTTGTTCACCAAAGCACCAGAGGGAAGGATGAAAAATAATGGTTGAAAGCTGATCAAAGAGAGAAGCAACCTGGAATTAAGGAGAAATATTCTGACAGTGAGGACAATCAACCAGTGGAACAGCTTACCCCCAATAAACGTGTGTGCTCCATCATTGGAGATTTTTAAGAAAAAACTAGATATTCACTTGTCTGAGATGGTATAGGTTCTCTTGCTTGAGCAGGAGGCTGGACTAGAAGACCTCTAAGGTCCCTTCCAACTCTATTCTATTCTATTCTAGTTCCAAATTTACACTGTTTGGAAACACAAATTAGAAAATTAGGATTACTGATATTTAGCAGTTCTCTTAACTTCAACCAGGAAGTAATAATACAAAGGAAATCATATTTTCAAAAATTAGTTTCTTTTACCCATTGATTTATTTTACTGGTATTGACTTAATAAACTCATTCCATGCAAAGAGTGAGATGGAATCAGAGCCATAAGTGGGTGAAACAATCTTTTGCTTTTTGGCATACAGCATCTGCAGGAAAAGATCAGATCACTGTACCAGAATTAATCTCTTGCCAAGTCTTTTGAAATCAGGTAATAGCAATAGCACTTAGACTTATACACCCCTTCTTTTCTTCTTTATAGCCCTCTCAAAGTGGTTTACAGAGTCAGACATTGCCCCCAATAATCTGGGTTCTCATTTTACCGACCTCGGAAGGATGAAAGACTGAGTCAACCTTGAGCCGGTCACAATCGAACTCCTGGCAATGAGCTGTGAGTTAGCATACTGTATTCTAACCACTGTATCATCACAGTTCTTACGATACAATTTTGATAGAAACATATAGATCAAAGACCACAAGGTACCCACTTTGATGCAAGCATAGAAGATAAGAGAATGGACAACCAAAAATAGCATAAGGATCAGTTTAATTCAAGAGCCAAAATCAGCAAGAGCCAAGGTTTCTAGAAGAGCAACCCTACATAGTTCCACACATCAGCACTTAATGCAATTTGACATTCTTAAATTCTTTGCAACCTTGATATGCAGGTTAAATACCCATATCCATTTCTGGGTTATGGGATCAGATAGTAATGGTAGAAATCACTTTGTTGAAGGAAAGAACTAAGAAGATCTACCATTATTCTTCAGGTAAAAAGGTAAAGAAAGGTAAAGGTTCCCCCACACATGCATGCTAGTCATTTCCGACTCTAGGGGCCGGTGCTCATCTCCGTTTCAAAGCCGAAGAGCCAGCGCTTGTCCGAGGACGTCTCCGTGGTCATGTGGCCGGCATGACTAGACGCCAAAGGCGCATGGAACGCTGTTACCTTCCCACTGTAGTGGTCCCTATTTTTCCACTTGCATTTTTACGTGCTTTCGAACTGCTAGGTTGGCAGAAGCCGGGACGAGTAACAGGCGCTCACTGTTACACGGCACTCAGGATTCGACCCACCAAACTGCCAACCTTCTGATCGACAAGCTCAGCGTCCTAACCCACTGAGCCACCGTGTCCCTTATTCTTCAGGTAAAAGAACCTATATCCCAAAGCACCAATAAAGAATATAGTAGAATAAAAGATACCAGTGAAACAAGTAGGAACAGAAAAGCAACTTCTCCTTGCTCTGCATAGGATACTTCTTTTGAAGTTGCTACTCTGATGCAAAGAAGCTTTACAGTAATGAAAAGGGAGAAGAAAAATGTATAAATAATAAATATGCTACAGGAACTAATTAAGACTGTGCTACCATTTCGCTTTCATATATCCTATGAACAGGACAGGGGCAGAATTAAGTATTCAAAATATCTGCACCTGTCATTCAAGAATGTGAAACTTGGCAACACTCCCAGAATCAAACAAAGTTGAAAACAAACTTTCTAGGATTCTCTAGTTATTATCTCCTTGAGGTCAATTAAAAGTCACAACACTATTTTATTTAAAAACTCAATAACTAATCAAAGCCATTTACATTAATACTTTTTTTAAAAAAACTCTTTAATCTAGCAACCTTTCAACTGAAATTATAAATCCAAGAAACCGCTGTTACATTTATCCATAAGAATTGTGGAAATCATAGTTTCAATATATCTGGAAACTCCCCCAAACTTTAATCAAATGTTTCTTTTACTTCCAAATAGAATCAGAGTCTCATAGGCTTGTAGAAAGAGGATAGATAACCATATTACCATTCAGCAGAGGTTTTACTGTACCTAATCTTGAGTTTTGCATCCTGTATGATCATAGACAATCATGAATTCCATGCAGTGAATGAATGGAGCAATAACAACAAATAACAGTTCCTCCAACACCACCTATTTTGTTTCCCACACAAGTTGCAAACCTGGAAAATCTCTTGTCTCTGTGCACATAGCTGGAATCTGCAGCATGACCACAAAGAACAGCAACTAATATGGAAGTAGATATAGTCAAGCTGGATAAAATACACACTAGTATCTTTTGGGGAATTACCTACAAGAGTGCAAAAGTTTTTAAAACATCCAAATATATTCTATTTTATTATTCTGGCTTCAAGTATAAACTTTGCATTGTTCTTTGTGAAGAAGTTGGATATTTTTGCAACAAAGCATAGAGTTCTGTTTCTGACTGCTGAATCAATCATGCCTCCATTTAGAATGGTGGCTATAACATTTGAGCAGTCACTGCGAACATAACAAATGCCTTTTGCATTGTTTCAAAAGCTGGAGGAGGGAACCCTCCCTTCTGTATCCTGGAACAAAGGAAATCCAAGTTACTTATGCATTTATTTTGAAACTGCATTTGAGGGCCACCTAAACACCTAGTCCAAACAGCAATTCCCTGATGAGACCATGCTTTACTGAATTAATACCTCCTGATGGCCATTGGAATTCCACTTCTCACTGCTAGCTCACCAATCAAAGGATGATATTAACATTGGAAAAAAGAGGAGGAGACAGCAAAAATGTTTTGACTGCCTCCAACCTGGGAATCCCAAAACAGTTTTTAAAATGCCCCTTATGACCTAATCTTCATAACTTCCTTTCCAAAAAAGGAAAGGAAAATCCTCTCCTGTGTAATGCAGAAAATCAGAATATAAGAAAGTGATATAATTCTGAGTATGTCAAATATCAATATTTATTTAAAAGACAACAGACCTAGACATAGAATACATTTAGTTTACAATTAGAGCCAAGTTAATTTCCCAGAAACTCAAAGCCACTCAGTTGCATCCTCTTACATACATCCAAAGTGTCTCATTCAAAGTTCCTGAATAAGCAGCATTTTGTAAGGCTGTATGGATGCAGGTTTCGTACTCCACATGTATGAAGTAATGCTGAAAACTTGCAGACACAAAAGGATTAGGGAACCATCTCTTTAATGTGTCACATAAGACATATGGTGATGTGAAGCCAAGCCCACTTGTTTAATGCCACCTAGATATTGTTGCATGAAGCTTGTCCATCAAGTTGTTGCAGCAAATGCAACACAACCTTTAATAGCCATCTTGCCAAAAAGAGCAGAGAATTACTGAAACAGTTTATCATTATCCCTATGCAGTTTAAATTGAAGGGCATTGCAGCCAGCTGCCAAGGGTGTGTGCATACACAGCAGGCATTTATGAAGAGTGAAAGCCTTTTGGTGCATACAGCTGTAAAAAGCTCCTACAAGCTGAATCCATAATATTGCCAAACCACAAAGCTTCTTAAGCTATTATAGACATTTCTCAGAGGACAAGTACCATTTATCATCAAAATAAAATTGTATGCCACATTTATTAAAAAACATGTTTTGTGTTGCATTGGTGTGTTTTTGTATGTGCACATGTGAAGACAAAATAAAGGCTTCATAAAATAAAAGATATTTGAAAATATAGTAGTTACTAAGAACCCAGCCCACAAAGCAGCAATCACTGTCAGCCTTTCTAACATACTACTGACAAACCTCTGCAAATTCCTGATGATCCACAAATGCTTTGCCTTTCCACACCCAAATATGTAGTATGAATGCATGCACTAGCAAATTAAGGCTGAAACACAAATACACAGAGATGTACATCAGATTTATTTAATTCTTACCTTTGACTTGAGTGTCATATTCAGCTATGATCTCCTTATCCTTTTTTAATTTAGCTGGCGACGTCATGTTTCCTCCCCCAAAAAAGGTTATCCTCTGAACAGATCCTCCAGAATATCACAAATAAATATAATTTGTGTTCCTCCCAAAGGAGGGGGAGCAAAACAATCAGTTGGGCAGGCTTGTCTTTCCTCCACAGCAGTCAGTCCATGGAGAGAGGGCGTGAGATGGTGCGTTTGCAAGCAGCAGAGACATGCAGATGTGAAGGGCTTAGCGGACAGAGAAGGCAGCAGTTTGAATTTCCTGCACCAAAATCCTGAGCAGCAGTGGTGGTAGCAGCAGCATCAGACTAGAGAGAATCTGCAGCCCCCAAAGGCTTTTCCCGATTGCTAACATTAATAACGCAGCCAGGGAGTGGAAGTCCTTCTGCGCAACAACATGTTGTGTGTGAGTCTGATTCTCGGTTGCTGCTTTTCTTTCTTTTTTTAAAGGACAGAGTCAGAGATGATGAAATTAAATTCCCAATGGTAGAAGTGGAAAAAGCTCCGAACCACTTTCTTCTATTACACTGCCTGTAAATTCAAATATGTATTTCGTTGGCAAATGCTTACATAAATATGCTACCAATGTGATTTCAAGATAAAAATGTAGTTCTAATCAAATGGTAATTGTAATGTGTCACATTAAAGAAAAATGCAAAATAAGTATATCGAGAGGGCAGATTGTGAAAGGTTATAATCATCAGGACACATGAAACCCATGAAAATGAAGAAATGGAGAGACAAAGAAAAATCAACCACTAAAGAAAGCAATTAAGTAAATAAGAGAGAAAACAACCATAGACATAGAAATATGGAAAGCTAAAAAGGGAAGCCAGGGCCAAATCTTCATATTATTTGAGCCATAACAGCTCATAAATTCATCCAAAGCCATTGTATAAGCATGGCTAATCCCCTTTGGTACAGTAAAACTGCAGCCATAGTCCAGCCAATAGATCAGAATTAAGTATTTTTATTATTGTTAATTTTGCAGATTTGTCCTCCACTGGACCATATCAGCAAAAAAAAACTGTACTTGACACAAGACATTAAAGCCTATTTGGACTTAGGAAATGCAGCTCAAAGACAGATGTGAGTCTCTCAGCAGGGGGAACTTTTGCTTTAGGATCACAAGCTACTGTTCGCCATAAATGTTAAGAAAGGGTTACAAAGTGGGGGGGGGGGAAGATCCACTACAAAAAGACAAACAATGTGGCCAACAGAGACAGGAAATGGTAAGGCTAAAGGGACTAAGGGCAAACAAACAAAAGAGAAAGTGTGGCTAACTGCAAAAAAGTGTGACATACTTTTTTGTATACTTCTGCCACATCAACCATCTGTGAAGTAACTCTCAAAAAATATATTAACCGCTCCCCATCCCATCTACAGTGCTCTTCTCCACACAGATTCAAGCCAGAGTCTTTCCTCATTAGAACCTGGTTATTCAGAAGTCAATATACAATGAAACATGACAGAGTCTATTTATATAGACACCCCCCTTTATTTCCATCTCCACCCAAGCATATAGATTTCCACAACTGTTAGCCCACCAAGCTGAAGACATGTTTTCTAGCTGATCTAGTAAGTGACATTCTGTTTTACCAGTGATATTCTGTTTTATCAGGCCATTGTATATAGCTGGTGGGCTACATTTAGCCTAGTGGATCAACAGAATATTCAGATAAGGCTCATTTTTGTTCCTCGTTACTAAATGTATATTAGGATATAAGAAAGGAAAACACCAGACTGGGGAGGGAAAAGAAGGCAGCTTTGTTATTGGGCAAATAAAACCAGGGAGCTGTTGGCTATGCATAGCTATTCAAAAGCTGTTTATTTAATAAATGAGAAATCGTTAGAATCTTTCAGAAAAAGAGATATTGTATAGAATGCTATAATTCTACTGGTCTGGAAGCATTACTCCTACGGGCTATTTTAACCGATTATCCCAAAAGACTAACTAGAACACAGGAAGTTGCACTCGAAATAGGTTTCTTGAAGCAGTTTTAGGGGAATAGTTTTACAAGATCGGGACTCTAACCTGAAAGAGCTACTTACTGTATGTCACAGGGGAGCAGTTTGTAGGGGAATCTTCTTCTCGCAGGGGAATATGGCAATCCAGCTCCCGGTTTGTCGCAATAGGAAGTATTATGGGATAGAAGCTCGATCCTATTAAAATCTGTTGATTTCTCAAGGCGTGGGGGCAAGTCTGGAATATTACGGGCGGGGAACGCGTTCAAAAAAAAAGCACCTCCTTTCAAAAAAAGAATTATATCGAAGTGGACTTTCAGATGGCACAGGGCGACAATTATACTAATTACGATCAATTATAATCAAGTTCGGGAAGGCGGACGGGAGGGTGGACCCCTCGCAAAGGAAAATTATGGGATAGGGTGAAACTGAAGTCAGAACACGACTGCAAATTCCAACATCGTAGACGCGATTATTACCTGCACTTCTGGCACAGACCGAGCCGCCTTCCACGCCTCGCGTTCTTCGGGATACTCCCGCGATCCGTTCCCTCCGCAGTCCCACTCCTGCAACTCCGCCCATTCAATTTCGCGACACCAATCAGAATCGAAAGCTACGAAAACTGCCAACGACGCGAGCCAATGGCCACATCCTACCGTCTCTTCTCCACACCCTCGATCCCGCCAGTTTTCCGTATCGGCACCGCCCACCAAAGACCGAAGAAGACCATTCAGGATGCTCGCACGGCAGAAGTTCAGCCCAGTTGGTTCGCGTCCATAAGAGGAAGGGATATGTAAATATGAGTTCTAAGCAAGCCAATCCAAAGTAAGGGGTGTAGCTTCATTCCCCGTACGTTAGGAGAGAGGCGGGATAATGTCCTAGCTCCTCCAATGGTTAAGGTCGATCTCTTTTTGCTCGTCACTCTCCGGAGGCGGGACAAGAATTTTCCAATGAGATGCGAAATTGTCGATTCAAACTGACAGCCAAAGGGAAAGGCTGCCTACGTTTGGGGCTTTAAGCAGCTCGGGGAGCGGGAGAAGCATCCACCAATTGGGAGGTGCTGACGAGAATCCGGGAGATTCGGATCGACAGGTTCATTCAGTGAGTAACTGAGAAACCAAGAATGAGTTTGAGAGCCTTAAAAGTTGGGAATAGTTACGAGAGGCGCTTGCAGGTTATGCACACGAGGGATTCATAATAGGGGATTATGTCGAAAGAGGGATAATTAATAAAGAAAAATAATCGAGAGCTTGGAGAAAATTCCTGTCGAATCCCGATGGGTTTCTATTGAGTGTTTTATATTGCCTGCAATTAAAGCCAGCCTTTACCTCTAGAAGCTCAAACCAGCCAACGTAGCATTGCACCCTCCTCCCGTTTTATCCTCGCCACAGCCCTGTGAGGCCACCTGGAAAGAAGGTTTAGCGAGTTGGACTAATTCGGGGTGATCAATACATTTCATGGCAGAAATTGAACCTGTCTCTTGCTGGCTCATTCAGTCAGGTTGGGAAGAAAAAAAAAGGGGGGGCGGGGAAGGGCTGAGTTGCAACTCAGCATCGGTATTTGTGAATATCGCATTAAACGGAATCGGTGGTCACAGATTTCCTGAGAAAACAGGAGCAGCAAAGTCCTGCGAGTAAGGAGTGAGAAGAGAGAAGGACTGATTTCCACCCAGAAAGCAAACACCTTATCCGACCTACTGAAAAAGCCAAGGGACACGCTGGAGCCCCCACCAATACAGACTGACCTTAGTATGTCTGACGGCAGTTGGAGTTTTGCAGATCGATGTGTGTCTCTGTTGTTCTGCAAGTTCTGCCAACAAGTGCTTAGTTCACGGGGCATGAAAGCCGTGCTTCTGGCTGATACAGAGACCGATCTCTATTCCACAGACGTGCCTCCCATCAGGTAAGTTAATGCATCATAAGATTGGAGTTAACTCTCTTATCTTCCCCCTTGTCTAGTTTGAATAGCTTCTACATAGGAGAGATTGGAAGAATATTATATATTCTTCTTGAATCACAGTGACTGCTCTTAATTTAAATTGAGGTTCCATTTCTTGTTCTCTTTTACTACCCTTGCAGGGTAGTTAAGGTGAGTTGACCGGTTAAGTGCTCTTGGTGGAAACACAAATTTTCAAATTCACATTTTGATTCGTGGTCCCCTAAAGGGTGAGATGGAGGATGACACAGGCCATGAATATGTTAAAACTGGATTTCTGCTGCTTAGCCTTGTCTGTCTGTCCTGATGTTTTATAAAATCTTTATGTGTTATAAATGGAAACATTTGATTTATTAAAAAATAACCAAAAGCACTGGAGAAATGTAAGATTTTCTGTAGTAAGCATGTTCAATTTGTGATCAGTTAAATATAAACCTTGAGCCATGTAATGTTGAACCTTGTTGTGTACTTTTAACATCTTACCTTTTTATATTCCCTGCAGAATGCAATCTGCTTCCATTGCTCTCTTTAGCAAACTGCAAGTTGATAAGACCTTTTAAAAATGTTTCGCAATTTAAGTAAGAGAAACAAATAGTTTTAATGTTAGAATTGCACTATCACTGCTGCGACAGGATGTTGGAACGGTCACTTTCACTTCCCCTTATGTTTAGTATGTGATCTAGCTATTGTGGTAACAACCAAAAGAACCAAGTGGAGGGTTGCATAAACCACAGGAAGAGATAATCTCTGTTTCTGACAGCTTCAATAGTTGTGAATCAAAATATAACTGCTGAAATGTGTGGAAATGAAGAACCTCACTGGGATACAATATTTTATCTATACTATTTATTTATCGAAGACAGTATTTTTAACATGAGTAACCATTAAATTATTTGCTCTAATGGGATCAAAACCAAAACTTGCTAATGTGATCTCCCATATCTACACAATCTTGCAAAATACATGAGTATAATTGCATCCACATTGATTTCAAAAAAGATATTCGACTGCTATGAAATTATTTCCAAGATTGCTTACAATATCTATTCTGTGGAGAGAATCAGGATTCCAGATTAATAACTACATCCAACTAAATGTAGTTATTATTCAGTACTTTTCATGTTAACTAATGGCAAGAGATTTATAGAGGTGAGTGGACAGGAGCAGGGAGATCTCAGCCTTACCAATAATACATTTTCATGCAATCTGTATGCCGCATTATTGAACAGCAGGCTCCCCGCTCCTCCTGTGTACTTTCTGTTGAGCTCATACATGGCCCAAAAGTCAGTTAGCACTTCAGCAGCTTTTGGATTTCAAAAGATCAAATATGCAAACACAGCATAAACTAACTTTTAAACTTCCTAAAATGATTCAAAGACAGCTGAAAATACTCCAGAACAGCCTACATGAAAAGAACTCCTATTATAGCCATTTTATAAAGGCCAAGTCTTTGTGGAATTATACAATTGTTGTTGGTTTTTTTGTTAAATTTATGGCATAAGTTATACGTACCTGGTAAACATTAGCTGAAATCGTATCATGAGACTTTGGCACTGTTGTTGAACAATTTAACAGTGTGGCTATTGTTACCACAGGAATGTATTAAATTTAGAAACCTGGATTTCAGGCTGAGACATTAAAAAGGAAAATTTGTTACAGTGCTCCAGGAAATATTTTACTGCTTTTTGTTTCTTTTGCTCTGCGGTATTAATAGCTTAGCATCATAGCTATTGATGTTCTGATGCAACTAAGTGGTTAAATATAAAACATAGACCCAATAAGTGGGAAAACTGGGAGTTTTTAAATGGCAAATACACCCGATAAATACTACCTGCCATCTGATTGTTTTCTATCATGTCAAAAACCCAAAAGATTAAAAAATAAATTGAAAATATGCATTGGGGATTTAAAATGTTATACCCTTATTAGGATTTTTTTTCTTCCTAGCATTTTCCCAGAAATGTAGAATCCATTGCCACTGAGTTTGGAAGAAGACATTGAGGACTTTGTGTTTCTACCTATGTTAACCCTGCTTGGGTGTGTGGGTGTGTGGGTGTGTGTGTGAAGTACAACTATCAATAGTGTTATGTATGAATCCAATCAATGAATAGAGATTTAAGCAATCCCTTGCTTTTTACAATATCCTCTTGCTACAATTTCTATCTAGGCCTAGAGCAGAGCTGAAGAAAGTGTTGCCAAAGGATCATAGATGATTCAGAGAACTCCATTCCAAAGTGAGCAGGTCCTAAATACTTAAGAATTAATTCACAACTGAAAACTTCCCTTCTACCCTTACTCCAACAGATCTTGGTTCCACGTGCTTCTAAGGGTGTAGCCCTTGACATGCCACAAACCAGAGGATTGTAAAACATATGATTGCATTGGCAGTATCATCTATATCCCCTCTGCTTCATACCAAGAACTGGAAATTATTTTGGCGTTTAATATAATAGAAACAGACACAATACAGCACTGTAATAGCTAATACATCTTCAGTCAGTATATTCTACCAAAATGCACAGCCACAGGGCTTGGAATACTGTAAGCAGTGAAGCAATCCTCATTGTCTTAGAAAATGGCAATATTCTAATCTGAAATAATTATGGAAATATAGCACATTGTTTGGAACTTAATATTTTAGGAGCTTAAGCAGTAGTTTTCTAAAAGCTAGACTAATAAAGCTAATAATAAGGTCTTTTGTTAATTATGTTCTTCTAAATAAAAACTAAATAAGTAATGCAAATGTGCCACTTCTTTATCTTAATAACTATCAAATAAATATTTTCTATTTTTTCCCTTCCATTCGCAGTGCACATTACAAATCTATAAAGGTACAGTCTAAAAACTAGATCAGTGGAATTCTCAGCTCAGCTTTTCCGCAAAACAATTTGGACCCCACTGGATTGATTCAGAAGTAACATCCCCACCTGTGGTCAATGGATAGCTCTGAAAATGAGTTGATGTAAATTTATTGTAGCAGTATTGCCAGCTAATCCAGCCAATAATCTCACCTGCATTAATGAAAACCTGAGACTCTTAGTTAAAATTCTGAATGAATTAACCTAGCTGCATTGCTTGAATGTTGGCAAAGCAGCTACTTAGTTTTTTAAATCCTATATTGATAGCTAGAAATATGATGGAATGTTCTGTTATACTGTAATAACAGTAACAATATCCTTTGACCATTCAGAATTGGTGTTCTTCTAGTTAACAGCTGTATGGAAGGTAGGATTGCTTCAGAAGTTTGATTTTGAAAAATCTGACACCAATGGACCTGCTTTTCAATTCTGAGCTATAAGTACATTAACATCTTTTGAATTTTATACATCTAAATGTTGCAATGCAGTTCTCTACTCAAAAGTATCTATAAAATGTATTTTAGAATATATTAGAAAAGGCAAAATATCTTAAAACTATTATCTTAATTAGTTACATGTGTGTTTTCAAATTTTGTACATTTTTTAGACTGAAGATTCAAAACCAAGACCAAAAAAAGAGTTAAAATAAATATACCTGAAAAAGATACTAAGAAATTGACTAACATCTCTATCCATGTTGCTGTTGACCTTTGACTACAATAAAACATGTCTAAGCACAGTTGAAAACAGCTACAATGTTTACACCATGAGATTGCATTACAAAAAAAATGTTTTAGATTTAGGAATATTTCAGAATAGAATTTTTTACTTGCAAGTTAGTTGTAGGCATGTTATGTGGAAGTGAATATTCTTAAAGTTGTTGGTAGCTGTTATCTATGAAGGTTAATAGGATTATAGCCATATAGCCCCACCTAATGACAGTAGAATTTGTCTCTATGGGACTTACTCTGCATTTAGTAAATGGGATTACAGTCTTAAAGAGCACAGTGGCTGAGTTTCTGCAACACATTAAAGTCCAAACAAATCAGACTATTTATGCTTAGTGATTTGCTGAGATACAGTCATACATATTTTCTATGTAGTCACTGTCTTAGAAAGTAAAACAAAATCACTGCATTGGTTCCAATTTAAAGAGAAATGCTGATTCTTAATTTTTCATTAAAATGTCTTTCTTTCCAAACTTAGGATCATAATAGAAATGTTCATTTTCTTACAATGAGCTACAATAATATTTCCTAAGCCACGGGTGTGAAACTTGCTGCATCACGTGATGTGACATATCGCAACTTTTTTCACATTGCCGGAGCTGGGGTGAGGGCAGCCTCCGCATGACGCAACTGGCCCACAGGCTGGCAGTTTGACACCCCTGTCCTAAGCCATTATACTGATCATCCTGGTTTGAGATAATAGGCAGTGTTACACCAGTACATCTGGAGTACATCAAGCTGGGGAAGGCAATACTATAGAAACCAGAATTGTCTTAATTCTAGCATGAAAAAGCCACCTATAGATCAAAGTTCCTTTCACAACCCAGCTTAGTTTCTTCATTTTTGGAGAGTCCTGACAAGAAAAGGACTTCTTGTCAAAACTTCAGAAAGTTGAATTTATTTCCCAGCTAAGATGGTTTTACTGTACTTCCTTGACAGTGGAGAGGTTTATGATTTTGGAAAGAGATCTGTAAATGAAAAAATAAAGGGAATAGCTCTCTGTTAGAATTTCAATTAATACTATATTTCATGGTTAAGCAATGATCAAGTTTATTTTAATCATCTCCAATATCTTTCCTTTCTAATCACTACCAGTACAGTTGACTTCATTGGAAACTGCTATTACACAGAGATGTGCAAATGTAAACTGATGAATGTTGCTTGTTTGAAATGGTGAGTAATATTACAGTATTACTATTATTATATATTCTTTAATATATAAAAATATTATTAATAGCTATGTCTATTGCTTATTTCTATGCAAGATTTAAAAGCTACATGATTACTGATAATTTATCTAAGTAAATGCTAAATAATCATGGAAGTGTTGAATTAAAAATCTGTTGGATTAGTTTCAGTAATAAATGGGATGGTATATGGTGATCTAATACGTGTTTTGGGTTTCTATACCAAAATAAGATATTCAAGGTTTCCAAATTTCCATTTACAAAATTGGTTTTCATTTTTAATGGCTTTTTATATAAAAAAAAGTAATGGCAGAGATAAGGTAGATGAAATTTGTCTTAGCATGGATATAGGAAATATTGAACCTTTTGAATTTCTGTACATTTTGTATTGTTGATTGCAGTTTTAAAAAGTTAGCAGTTATGTATTAATAGTTGAAAATGAAGGTGCAAATGATTTTGATCATAAAAAATGGGGAGGAGTTATCTTTTTTTCCCCCCTGGGTTTTCACTGTTTGTAAGCTGCTCAGAATCACTGTGAGTGAGTGGGCGGCCATGTAAATCTTCCAAATAAATAAATGAAATCTGTGTGTATAAGTTAGATGTCTCTGCATCTGTTTCAAGCCCTCTCTTATTTTAACTATTTCTCTCAGAGCTCGTCAAAAATTCGTGCCTTTGCACGATAAATTGATAGCTAAAGTAAAATAGAATAATGTGTTGGTAAATGTCACCAACTGGGATGGGGTGTGCTGCATCAGATGAGCCCGCTATTGCAGCGTAGAAAGAAAGCTTTGGTTAGAAAACTGCGAGGCCAATTTCAACCAAACTCGCCTGAAGCTGCTATGAAAACACATGGGAGTGGTGGCAGTAATGGCACCAAGAAATGTAAACAAAATGAACTGGCAGGGTTTGGATTCCAGTAGTGAATCCACTGTTCAGGTCCTCCTTGGCACCATTCTGAATTATATTTTAATTATTTTGCTGTTTCACAAAACAGTACTCCAAATACAAATAAAAAACGTTGCCAAATTATAGAACTTTACTATAATATATTCATATTTTTTTCATTTAAGAAAACAGAAAGCAGATAACTATTTGTCCTTCTGTGTGTGTATGTTGCCTATTGGATGTGAATCTGACACAGAATCAGTAAGCAATAGAGTTCACAATTTCCAGATCTATTCAGTTTGGGAAGAAAAATTAAGCTTCCATTTTAAAGTTATGCTTTGTTTTCTGTTGGAATTGAAATTAATTTAACTTATTTTATTAACACAGTAGTACATTTGGAGGCTAGAGGTACAGATTATTTCTCCATTTTGCTCATTACTTTGTCCATTGCTGCATTATTTTTGGTAGATGAAAGAATTTTATTTTTATTAATTTGATATGTAAGTAGGATACATTTGCATGTCTATCATTTGTATAGTTCATTTTTTTCTACATAGTCTTTGATTTAAAATTTGCATGTCATATATTTTGTTTGCTTTCCCAGCGGTAATGTTGTAGGCTACCATGTGATTGCTCCATGCAAACCTTGTTTATTCTCTTGCAACAATGGACACTTCTGGATGTTTCACAGTAAAGCCGTTTTTGGAATTGACAGATTTGATTCATCTGGTATGAAACTTCTATTTTTGCACATGAAGTTAATTGTTATTATATAAATGAACCTTTATTGTTAAAGTACAACCATGTATACATTGAGATTGGCTGAGCCTCCCTTCGTGCCCCACCACCACAACTCACAGTGAGAACAAATCCACCATCTTGTTACACCATGTGAGGTAATTGCATAACACACTGGCCTCGCAAGTCAATCATACATAAAGTTATTTCCTGTTCAAGAGCCTGACAGCCCATGGATAGAAGCTGTTCTTCAGCCTGTTGGTACAGCTGGCTATACTCCTGTATCTCCTACTCGATGGTAGGAGAGTAAAGAGGTACCACCAGGGAGTGAGTCATCCCTGAGAATTGTTCTCTCTCAGCGAGCTCTGGCGATGTCATCCAGTGGTGTCAGGGGACAGCCCACAATGTTTTGTGCTGTGCTCACCACCCTCTGTAGTACTTTCCTATCCGCAGCTGTCAGGCCAGCATACCATACCACAATACAATATGAGAGGATGCTTTCTGTAGTAGACCGGTAAAAGAAGATCATTAGCCGTTGTTCTACCCTGTTCTTCCACAAGACCCTGAGGAAGTGGAGTCTCTGTTGGGCCTTTCTGGCCACCTGGGTTGTATTGACTTTGCAGGTAAAATCTTCACAGAGGTAGACTCCCAAGAATTTAAAGGAGGAAATTCTCTCCACACAGCCCCCCCCCGATGTAAAGTGGGGCAGGTTCCTCTCTTTTCCTCTGGAAGTCTAGCACCATCTCCTTTGTCTTGCCGATGTTCAGGTGCAAGTTGTTCTCTAAACACCATATGGATAGTTTTTGTACCTCCCCCCTGTACGCTGTTTCATCTTCACCTGTAATAAGACCCACTACGGTGGTATCCTCTGCGAACTTAATTATCACAATAGATAGGTAGATATTTCAGATCTGTTGGATCTATTTTATTTTTCATTGGAAATTCCATAGTCCATCAATCAGAACCAGTACAAAACAGCTGCTTAAGGAAGTGAACATATTCTTAGTGTTGAAATACAGTATTTTAATCATGTATTTTGCTTAGGTCATGTGTGATTATTAGCCAATAATTTTGCCAAGAAAATGCTGCATGTAAATTAAATTCTCCAATCACTTAAATCATCAGACTGGAGCGAATTGGTCAGCAAATTTCATGCAAATTTAAGGTGATATGTGTTGGATGTTACTTAATGCAAATGCCAGATGGTAGTGCAATCAAGTCATTGTAAAACCATATGCTATGGTTACATGCTATTAAGCAAATCTCTTCATGAGCAACTACACTCGGGGATGAACAGTTTATAAAGCAGTCGTGGTAGTACAGAAGTTGCATTTGCAGTCTTTCTCCACCACACCACCATATCTCTTTCCCAGATTTATCAATATCAACACTCCATCTGTCTGTATACCATACCGAGCTATACTCTGTATAATGTTCCCATCCGTCATATGTGCATTTCCTTCACTGAGAATCCAATTATCCATTTGACCGCTGATTGCTATGTTTTTATAACACATGCTTTACTTCCATCATATTCCACTTTTCACCACATTCAGCAACTCCATTCATTCAAAACATTCCCTATATTGAGTCTATACAGTATCATAAGCTTTCTCTAAATCAATGGACAGAAAGTAAATTTGTCACATTCTTTTGCTTCACAGTGATTTGCTGAAGGATTTGCACACCTCCAACTATAAAACTTGCCAAATTTTACTTATTGTCACCCTTGTGTCTGCCAGCTACCTTTCCAGAATCTTTAACAATCTAATGCCCATCCAGTTTGTGTTTATATTTCTCTTGCATAGGAATATAATGGCATTACTTTTTCTGTATTTTCTCCTGTCATTCCCACTCATCCTTCCATTCATATCACACTAATAAAATGCCTTTTCCTTTAAATTAGATTTATTCAAGATGTTGTACAGCACTTCCCCTACCCCCAACTCCAAAAATCAAGCCTGATTCTTGCATTGTTACTATTCTAGGTAACACACAACTATTATGTAACCAAATTATGACTGCTACCTTCATAGACACGCAGATCAACATCAATGTACCAGTTCATATTTTCTGACATATATTTAGTTGTTTCATTCTTAAATAAATCTACACAAATCCTATTTATCAACTCTACTCCATCAGATCAGACTACTTATCCCACCCTTCCTATCTCTTACACAAATAGACAACAAAATTATTTGCTTTACTTCCATTTAATCTGTTAATTCACTGTTAATTCTTTGTCATCTTATCCTTTTATATTCTATTTCTCTATCTTCCATACGGGCTCACAGATATTAATATCTTCTGTCCGTCATGCCTTTGGTCAGTCAGGGCTTTCATATAATGCGGTTGGTCTACATAAGTCAATAAAGAAGCATTAGTTGTATCTGCATCACATGCAGCAATTCTCGCTAACATGAGGGCACAGTGAAGTTGGTTTGGACATATATTGTCATAGGTTAATTTTATCTCAAACTTGCTTTGGTTGGTCTGTAAACTAGATCTATCTATCTTTTGCAAGTTAACCCTGCTAACTAACACACTGTTGCCCATATCCTACCAACTGAGAGGTATATCAATGTATTGATACTCTCAGGATATGTTTTCTTTGATATTGTGCTTTATTAAGTTAACTTCAGATTCTGACCACAAAAAATATAAACTGATTTACATTTTTTTAGGTACAGATTTCTTGCTTTGGGGCAACTTACCAGATTTACATGAAAGCACGGATGAAGATGTATCCAGCACCTCTGAGGAGGAATATATCAGATGAATATTATCTGCACTGCATCACGTGATGTGTTTCTTGTATTTACAAGAAGTATAATGCACTGATCCTAGGAAGATAGTACAAAAGGAAGGGAAAAAATCCTTCAAAGGCTGATACCTGTCACCCAAAACTATCTGATCTAGTAAGCATCCTGCTACATAATGTGACTAGTATATAAAGATAAGAATGCAGTTCTTGTTCACTTTCTAAAAGGACAAAATCCATATATGTGCATATTTGGCTTCTGGAATCACTTGATTTTATCTGTTTCCAAATTATAACAAACAAAAATCAAATATGTTCCACACGCCTATCAATTATTGTTACATTAGGATAGATCTAATGGCCACATAAGAAAATAAACTCTGTAGTGCTTGATAAGTGAGTGTTATCATTTTTCTGGCCAGAAGCTAGGTCAGACCTCACTTTAGTGGCTACATTTAATGTTGCCCAGAGAGCAGGCAGCGCAGATTGTCCTATTGGCAGCCTTCTAATTTCAGGCAATTGTATTAGAGAGGGCTAATAGAGAGCTCTTAAACATATTTTTTTTTGCATATATTGGATGAGTGTTGAGCACTGCTAGAAGGTTAGCTTTCAAGGAAGCTGGTAGTAATTTTTAATTGCTAGTGCACACTGGTCTTCCCAGTTGCAATGTATGGCAGTGAAAGCTGGACCATAAGAAAGGCTGAACGCCAAAGAATTGAAGCCTTTGAACTCTGGTGCTGGAGAAGACTCCTGCGAGTCCCTTGGACCGCAAGGCGATCAAACCGGTCAGTCCTAGAGGAGATCAACCCTGACTGCTCTTTAGAAGGCCAGATCCTGAAGCTAAAACTCAAATACTTTGGCCACCTAATGAGGAGGAAGGACTCACTGGAGAAGAGCCTAATGCTGGGAAAGATTGAGGGCAAGAGAAGAAGGGGACGAGAGAGAATGAGGTGGCTGGATGGAGTCACTGAAGCAGTAGGCGTGAGCTTAAATGGACTCCAGAAGATGGTAGAGGACAGGAAGGCCTGGAGGAACGTTGTCCATAGGGTCGCGATGGGTCGGACACGACTTCGC
Source organism: Vipera berus (assembly GCF_964194415.1). Taxonomy (NCBI): domain Eukaryota; kingdom Metazoa; phylum Chordata; class Lepidosauria; order Squamata; family Viperidae; genus Vipera; species Vipera berus. Next base: position 44,167,542 of record NC_138204.1, read on the forward strand.
AACTAACAACAACAAGTGCACACAAGACCAACAAAATGGAGATCTAGTATGGGAACTGGCATATTTTCCTGCTTCTAGTGGAAAGAAAAGTTGCAAAGAAACAGTAACAAACTGGAACTTCCTACTTTTCTGTATGGGGAATATAATGAAGCATGTGATCAAATAACAAAGTGATTTAAAATTAATACCAAGAGGCATCATTTCTAGCTGAGTTCAGATATTTTTATAGTTCTTTGCAAGGAGGGAAAACCAGGGAATACAATGCTGGAAAGAAAGTTATACATGCAGGGTCAGCTTCAGTAAAATATTATTCTGGCTTCTTTATTGTTGGCACAAGAGCATACCTAGTGTGAGTCTCACTTGTATTCCAAAGTCAAAAGCAGCAGCAGCTAAATAGCTACAATTAGAACAGCCTATTCTGTCCAAATTAATGAAATATCATCTGGATTTTTTTTAAAGAGAACTAATGTGCTTTTGGCAAGAAAAATACTATATAATTATGTACAAGCTGCTTTGGGACTTTCATTGGTCTTGTTACAGGTTATTTTATGAACCTAGATAGGTCCAGTTTCATTTCTAGGAACTGAGTCAATAAGTTTAAATCAACTTTTATTTACTTGAATGGGATAATCCAAATTCAAAGGGGGCAGATTATACAAGAGGAATAACTGCTTGTTTTTATTGTTATTTACGTTTGATTGCTCTTAGGAAAAAATGGAACTAAATACATTATTTGAAATCTATCCTTCTAAACCCTGAAAAAGACACATACTTCATCTTTGGCCACTCTGCAGCTACTTACCAGTTGCAATACCCTGTATTCTGTGTGCTATGTGTATCTCATGTACAGAATTCAGAAACTGGAGAGCATTAGATTTTGTTTTTTGTTTTTTAAAAAAATAATTTTAACTAATGAAGTTTCAAAGCCAAACATAAAGTCATGAGTGGAATTATTTCTTATTTGGTTCAGTCTGGTTGTGTGTTGGCCTTGGATTTCTGCTGGAAAAGAAGGTGTGAGGTGAACATCACCCATTATAGCCAGCTCCATTTTCCAGTTACTATTCTAACCTTCTGGAATTAATTCTATATTTTCCTACGGAAAACAGCTTCCGGGCTTCAATTACATCTCCTGTTTGTCTCAGGGATTGAGATACAACTCAATCATTATAGTGATACCTGTCTTTATCCCATCACCTCTCCCAGTGTCGAAAGAGGAATGAGAGAGTTTGGCCCTGTAATACCCCTACCACCAACTAGAGAAAAAAAATCATACTGTTCTCCACTCCCATCCTTCAAAGATGAGACAATATCATCAACGGTACCAAAGGCAGCTGAAAGATCTAGCAGGAGCAGATCACACTCAATCTCGGTTCCACCACAAGTAATACACAAAAGCAATCAAAGGAGTTTCAGTTCCATATCCGGACCTAAAATCCAACTTTAAAAGTCCAGATAATTTGCTTTATCCAGGGTTTTCTGCAACTGTGGACACATTAACTCCTTGTAGAACCATCTAGATATTGTCTAGAAATAAAACTCAGACAATTATTTTTTTCTTCATCAAATTCAGTAGGGATTCATTCCCAATAAAGATATTGGATAGCGCTTTTAGAATAGTTTTACAGAGGGAAAGAGAACCTATACAGTCCAATTTACATCAGGGGCACAAAAGCATTTACGTCAGTTGTCTCCTTGGTATTCAGCTTTGCCTCATTTGACCTTCTAGGAATCACCAAACTCTTTATTACGTTTCACAAGATTTGATAATCATAGAACAATATAATGTAAATTCATGTAAGGATAGCAACAGGCTATAATATGACTCTTCCTACAGAAAGGCAATTTTACTTCTATTTTCCAGCAAATCATTAAAATAGTTCTCTGTAAACGCAACATAATTTGTATTGTATTTATGAAATAGAACATAGAAGAAACCAAATAAGTAAAAGGTAGCTACAGGAATCGGTAATTATATGCCATAACAAGTTTAATATTCTTCATCTTTTTTGATAGTTTAAAGATGAAATATTTAAGCTGATTGCAAATGTATACATATTCGTGCATGTGTGTGTGCACCAAAGAGATCACAAGACCCATACTCACATGCTTATTCTGAAAAATAGGTTGAAGGCAATCCTTGAACAAAGGAACTAGGTGGATGAGTGTTACACATCCAATTATAAGAAATATGTGTGTGGTACTGTAAAAGACAGATATTGAAAGAACCACATAAAATCTGCATTCCAGTAAACTGTGAGCCTTAACTTCTCTCTATATTTGTCCATATAATGATATGTTGTATTTATCAGAAAGAAGTGTTAACTGCCAAAAAAGGTAGAGACAGAAAGAAATTATTACATTTCTCTTGTTTTTGCAAATTTAAAAGAGGACAGTTCTTTTTAAACAAATCAATATTTTCTGAGCAGGTTATTCTGAACAACGCAGACTTTTAAAGGTGGGTTTCATGGAACAATGAATATGTGGACATCAATATCGCTTTTCAGGGTAACATTTCATTCACGTGTACAGTTCCCATTTAACTCTCTTTTGTTTTTAAGGCAGAGTAAAATAGAAGGATAGAATGTGTACTTTTTTCGCTACTTTTGGCAAACTGCTCCATCAGTTTGGCAAAAGCAGCAGCCACAGTTCTTTGATTTCTTGTCTATCTGCCTTTTATCAACTATTTCCCTACCTTTAACCCTTTTGTGAAAATGTAAATTTTGACTAAAAGCTTTTAAACTTCTTACTGACTGTAGATCCCAAATCTGGTTCCTTTTGGACAGATGTAAAATAAAGCAAGTTATTTAACTCTGAGTTCATTGGAGTAACATATCATGGAAAATAACTGCATAATTCTGATTTCCTTTTGTACATCAATTTATACTGTATAGCAGGGGTGTTAAACTGCCGGCCCATGGGCCGGATGCGTAATGCTGAAATCACACCCACTCCATTGCCAGCAATGGAAAAAAAGTTGTGATACATCGCGACACATCACATAACGTTGCAAGTTTGATAGGCCTGCTTTATAGGAACATATATTCCTGCTTGTAAAGCCACAGTAACTGCAGGTGATCATATTGCAACTCTCCAGTGTAGGAGTATCTGGGCTTTTAATTGCTTAGTAAAGTACTGAAGACTCTTACAATCTCCTGAATTTGTAATCATGTAAATATTCTTGCTATGTTTCATCTAGACAAGAGATGGGTAACACATCTGAAAATCAGGCAAATATTTTCTTGCAGTTATTTCAATATGTTCTCTTGTTCATGTCAGTATCTAGCTAGGCAATGCATTGGAAAGTATAGATTTTCAGACATTTGAGCTGGGAATATGGTAAATTAAAGCCATAATCAGTCTCTCAGTTTAAAAAGTAGACAATAAAATTATTTGAAGTAAGGGTTCATCTACATTTAAAATCAGATTATTTACATAATTGTTGTGTTTCAATGTACAGTAATTGGTTGCAGTAGTAAAAATATATTTGGACAGTCTGCCTGTCTATTTTGAACTCTGCTTTGCTTTTAGGAAGGGTACTGATGGCTATTCAAGAAAGGGAAAGAAGTATTAGTCTTTAGTTAGGGATGAAAATTTGTATAGGCAAGAGGGATCTGCTCCAAATGTTCCCTTCTAAACTTACTCTGTCTCAAGGAGCCATTAGTTTCTTGAGGTCTTTTTAGCAGTCATGTTGTCTATTTGCAGATCTAGCAACCTAGATACCATACATTAAAACAAAAGATCTATTGCAAGTAACATCAAGAATAAAGATTACTGTACTTGTGGCGGAGTTCAGCTATAACTTCTGTTTTAAGTCCAAAGCCTATGAAGCTTGAAATCTACGAGGAAAGAGGCAATCTTACCATTTCCTTCACCTATAAAAGTACTCTTCATGGTTTTCAAAAATGTTATCCATGGCACCTTCTTCCCTTTTGTCACTGATCCTTCTAACTCCGGCAGAAAGAACTGAAGGGAAATTTTAACCAATTTTCATCTAGAGCCCTCATTAAGGTAAAAAAGTAAAGGTAAAGGTTCCCCCGCACATGTGTGCTAGTTGTTTCCGACTCTAGGGGCCGGTGCTCATCTCCGTTTCAAAGCCGAAGAGCCAGCGTTTGTCCGAGGATGTCTCTGTGGTCATGTGGCCGGCATGACTAGACGCCAAAGGCTCACGGAATGCTGTTACCTTCCCACCATAGTGGTCCCTATTTTTCTACTTGCATTTTTACGTGCTTTCGAACTGCTAGGTTGGCAGAAGCTGGGACGAGTAACAGGCGCTCACTCTGTTACGCAGCACTCGGGATTCGACCCGCCAAACTGCTGACCTGATTGACAAGCTCATCGTCTTAACCCACTGAGCGTCCCTGCCCTCATTAAAGCCCTCTTAATGGATGGGGATGTCATGATCCTATGGTATTCCTAATTACAGGAAAAAATAATGGCACTCATACAGCTACAATTTCTTAAGATCTTACTGAATCAGGGATAGAGGAGGCAGAGTAAGTATCTGTATGTGACTCTTGAACCTCAGTGCAGATACAGTTTACAGCAGCTCAATAGATTTATATAGAAGGACCCTAAGTGCATCAGCAGGAGGGATTCAAGAGGGGAAGTTTCCATTTTATGACTTAATTCACCCCACACACACTAATGTGGATCTCTTTTTTAAGAAATAGTACTGATCACATTTGTAGTTCTGTCTATGAAACCAAGATGCCTTGTTACTAACAAGCTTTTAACATTTGGTATATAGATGTTTTGCTAATAAAATTAATTCCAGGGTTTTTTTGTACTGGTTAAGAAGAGCAGTCAGAGATTCAGATACACCTAACGTTGATGATGTGATTGAAAAGAAAGAGTCATAACATTTAAGATTCTCGGACTCAATGTATTAGAGATCCGGAAACCCCCTGTGGCTTTATTCTAAGAACATCAAAGAAGCAAAGGGCATTTCTCATTGATTTGCTAAAGAGGTAGAAAAGAAAATCTTTCAAAAGCTAGTCAAACTCGTAAAAGCAAGACATCCCATATCAGAAAGAAGGTAGGCTTTATTATCAAGAAGCTGCCTGAAAAAGATTATGTAAGGAGAAGAGGGAAATATGCCTGGAGAATGAAAAAAATACCCCCACTGATATTGTGAACAATTCACCTTTAGATTAGCAACAGCATATTGTAGATTGGAACATACATGGTATCCTTGGGAACCAAGAAGTAGATAATAAATCAGTACTGTCAATGTTATCAGAAATCTCAGCTAACAAAAAAAAATGCAGCTATTGTTGCAACAAAATATGGCTCATTCCTGCAGCCTATAAAAGTGAATTTATTCTGGGTAAGGAAGGGGTGTCCTTTTATAATAGACATTTGCCTATGATGATATTTCAAGAAAACCAGTATTTTCATCAGAGGAAAAATACATCCCAGAGTTAAATACAAAAATTCCCAATTTTGTTTATTTGATATCATGGGCACCCATTATGATAATGGGGGGAATTAATCACATATCTCATAATATCATTGCACAAATTGTTGAAATAATCTAATAACATAATTTGCTTTATTTCCATAATGATGTCCTGACACAACGTCATTGAGGCTTAAATCTGAATATTTGTGATTATCAAGCACTAATCCCAAAGTGAGCAAGTATTCCAACACACAATGGCCTAGAATAGTCTTTTACAAGAAAAGATTAGCAATAAAGTAACCTTTTTGATGATATTGGTCATTTGAACAAGAAAAGATTGAAGTATATTATTTAAAACTCAGCAACATTAGTTCTTCATAGAAGGAATTAATTCTCAGCATAGCAACTTTCTAACGGATAGAAAATTCCTAACACAGTTAACGAGAGTAACACATAGCAAAGAAGTGTCTTGGCTTCAGATTAGCAATTTTAACTGAAAAGCTAGCTCAGGAGATGCTAGTAAATACTTCACACTAAAGCAGTAAACAAGCATAACTTAAAATAGTATCCATTGAATGGTTTATTTTATATATTGGTCAAATTTTACATAAAATATTAAAGAAAATTATCAGTTTGGGGGGCTGATATCACAGTAGTTGCAACTTCCTATCTCAATTTTCACCCATATTTTCTCAAAATTAAATATTAAAATTTTTCATTGTTTTCAGTCACTTGTGTTACAGAATGCCACATGTCAAATAAAAATAAACTGCTAATTTGAAATTTGGTATCTTTTTGATTGGCTAACATTTCACAGTTTCATAAATAATGAAATATATCAATCTTATCAAATGATACTGAATATTCACATGACTTTGCACAGATCATCCCTCGTTATAGATTCTTGCTACAATGGCTACAAAAGTAGGGAAGAACTGATACCAGAAAACCCATTAAAAATAATGGAGAATGAGAATTTATACTTTAGGGCTCTAATGAGGAAGTTAAATCCCATTAGTACAGTTTCAAAAATTGGTTGCCAATTTAGTTGAGGCAGATGAAATTTGCAGTTCAACAATATCAGAAGAGACAACGATTCTCTCCAGCACCACCAACAGTATGGCCTATATTAATCTATATTGTGACTGAAAGCTGGAGAACTCAGCTTGTGGGGGAAGAAAACACAACTTCTTATGAAGATCAAACTGTACATATCTGTTCTTCTCGGAGGGTATTTTTGGCATCATTGTTCAAGACAATAGGATGCATTTGCTTTATGGAAAAAAAGGGGGGGGAGTGGGTGGTTTTTCCAGGTCTGATGTAAATTTTTCCATAAATAATGTCTTTTATAGGAAAATATTCAAAGCACAGCAAAAATTTGCTTCTGCAGAAGAAGATTGCATTGCATAAAAGCCATTTTGGGGGAGAACTGGCAAAACACTTTTTATCTGCATATCTTTCACATCGTTAAAATAAGAATCAAGCATTTCTAGGCATAGACACTTAACTTTTCTGCATTTAATGAGGGCATTGATTATTACAGCCTTCCTCAACCTGATGCCTGAGACTGTCCCAGTATATTTAGAGGACACTAGATTAGAGAAAACAGGATTAATGCTAGGGCACAGATATACACAATATAATTATATCATATCCTGTTCAAAGTATACAAGTTGTCTTGACAGAAAGTGCCTTTTAAAGGCACAGAATAATCTCGCGCCATTTTATCAGTCAAAATCACTGAAGAAGTTTTTCATTGAAATGTATGGATCATAATCTACCGTGCTACATGCTTTTCAACTTCTTAGTCTAGGGCTGACAGAGAAACTCGGCCATCCTGAAGTTCCTGTGCCTAAGGAAGTACTGGAATCTGGGGCTCCCTGTGGAGTTCCCTATTGTATATACTTAGTCCTCAATTTACAACAGTTCATTTAGTGATTGTTCAAAGTTACAAAGGCAATGAAAAAAGTGACATGACCATTTTTCACACTTCTGTCCATTGCAGTATCCCCATGGTCACGTGATTTACATTTGGCTACTTGACAGCTGGTTCATATTTATGACGGTTGCAGTGTCCTGGGGTCATGTGATCACCTTTTACAACCTTCTGACAAGTTGTCCTGATAGAAAAACTTGACAAGACAATGGGGAAGCCAGATTTACATAACAACCATGTTACTAATTTAACAACTTCAGTGATTCACTTAACAAATGTGGCAAGAAAAGTTATAAAATGGGGCAAAACTCACTTAACAAATTTCACACATAACAACATAAATTTTGGGCTCAATTGTGGTAAGTTGAGGACTACCTGTATACAGTATAAGCTCACTAAGTTAGATAGTGATTCCTTTGTAAAATAACATGTTTCATTTTCTAGGACCATACTCCCTCTATTAATTATTGACATATTCTTCCAGTTTAGGATAAATTAGCTATTATTAGTAACCTAGATGAGTTAAAGTTATGGAGTTGTGAGAGCTGAGGTTGGGAGGCAAGAATCAAATTCTTTTTCAACATTACCAAACAACATGCCAAGTATCTCTTGATTCAAAAAGATGGGAGGAAAAGCCCACAAGTCTGAAATGTATAAAAGTCAGTTCCGACTGACAAACAAAATGAAATAAGCATAGCTGAGACGATCCAATCTCTAATGAAAAACTTTATTGAATGAATCGATTTGGCACAGATGAAATAAAAACCAGCTCTGGTTATTTTGCGCCTAAATTGCTATATTAAAAGTATAGCAAGATTCCCTCCCCTCATTAGGGCAAATTACATTATCCAATTATAAGTCAAAAAATTATTATGAGAGAATGTCTTGAAAGTCCTTGGTTCTTATGAACTGGCCTCTCAATATCAGTGGTTTGAATTCCATTCTCCCCTCCCTTCCCCCCAAGTTCGTAGGCAAGCTAAGAAGCAATAATGGCTAGCACAGCATCAGCATTCTTCGAGGCTTGACTGTACATCAGTAAGTAGTCAGCTACTGTATTTGACTGCATTCTTGTTGGCAACAAAGATTCTGATTTAGCTGAACCATTTCTGAGAGTCTTCAACCAAGTCACATCAAGAATTAGATGCACCATGAAGTCTCAGAAGATCTGTAATTTATATCCATGTTTGGGATAGAAATCACCATAACAGGAATATTTTCTCCATCATTAAAAAAAAACCAACCCAAATCCTGGCCATTAGAACTATCTTTTATACACTAGAGCCTTCCATATGCTTTGGACTGAAATGTTCCTGCCCATTGGCATCCATTGTAAGTGTAAAGATTAAAATATACCCCTTTCTTATAATCATCCAGATGCTTCTATTCAAAGTGGGTTGATTTCAAGATTCAGCAGGCATTTTAAAAATAACTTTAAAAAAGATCTTAAATAGCTTTTGATTATATTTTATAGCACAATTTCCCAGTCTGGTGCTTTCAGATGTGCTTGGGATAGCAAACACATAGTCTCGCCCAATATTACCTAAGGACTGTGAGCTGAGGTTTTTTTCTAAAACAAGTGGGGGCTGTCATATTGTTTTAAAGCCGATGTAAAAATAATGAAAACATATTTAGACACAATAAAAAGCCAAAATTAAAGTAGTTACTATTGGATCGTGTACAATAAGAGGAAAAAAGACATCATTTCTTTTGCATTAATGATTGAGAAACCAAAAGATTTTTTTCCTAAATATGTAGTCCCTTCTATAGTTTCTGTTCTATTGATCAGTCGAAACACTAGAGTCAGGAGTAGATTTTTCTGCTTCTTGCATTTTTGAAATGTTTAGAAGGATTAACTCTTCAGAGTCTGCAAAATTATAGAGATCAACTGTCAGTTTGGGGTTCAGAATCATCAATACACTGATAATACTCAGCTATACATCTTGACTCCCCCAGGTCACCACATAATGCTGTCAAAATATTGTCCTAGTATCTAAGTGGCTGTGTGAGTGTAAAGAGGGATAAAGGTAAAGGTAAAGATTCCCCCGCACATGCATGCTAATCATTTCCGACTCTAGGGGCCGGTGCTCATCTCCGTTTCAAAGCCGAAGAGCCAGCGCTTGTCCGAGGACGTCTCCGTGGTCATGTGGCCGGCATGACTAGACGCCAAAGGCGCATGGAACGCTGTTACCTTCCCACCGGAGTGGTCCCTATTTTTCTACTTGCATTTTTACGTGCTTTTGAACTGCTAGGTTGGCAGAAGCTGGGACGAGTAACAGGCACTCACTCTGCTACGTGGCACTCGGGATTCGACCCGCCAAACTGCCGACCTTCTGATCGACAAGCTCAGCATCCCAACCCACTGAGCCACCGCATCCCTTTAAAGAGGGATAGGCCCAGTCTAACAAGACTGAATGGCTGTGGATGCTTTATCTTCCTGAGTCAAGAGTAGTTCCATCCTTAGTGCTGAATGGGGTTGCACTTTCCCTTTCAGGAGTGGTGCATAATTGGGGGGTTCTTAGGCTTACAGTTCATACTCAAGCAGCAGGTGGCAGCTGTGGCCAGAAAGGTCTTTGTGGAAATTCATTGTGCCAATTGCAACCATAACTGGACTGGGAAGCCACTAAGAAAGGCACTCAAGCTTTGGTCACCTTGTGGTTAGACTACTGCAAAGCATTGTACATGGGGTTGCTATTGAAGACCATGCAAAAGCTGCAGCTGGATAAGATTGCAGTGGCACAGCTCATTATGGGCGTGCAATTCTACTGAATGCTCATGTAACACTTCTCCTTTTGAACACTGCTGATTACCAGCAAGCTTCCAGGTATAATGTAAAGTCCTGCTTATTACCTATAAAGCCATTCATAGCAAAAGGCCTGGTTATCAATAGTTTCTGCCTGTCCTACATGCTCCAGGTCCCCTTAATTAAATAGCAATGGAAGCAATTCTGTTTCTGGAACAATATTTCCCATGAGATTTGAAGGCTCCCACTTTGACCTTATTTAAATAAGCCCTTAAAACCTGGTTCTTCCCCCAAGCCCTGGACTAGAGTGGTAGCAGACCTCTTGTTGATGTTTCGACTATTTGTGTTAGTTTTCCTACATTTTTCTTTTTTACGCTATGTATATCTTTGTTGCTTACTGTTTTATTATGTAAGCTGCCCAATGCTATGACAAATTGGGGTGGCCTACAAATGTCATAAATAATTAAGGTCTGATCTAAAAACAGCATCACTGGCATTTGATTTATTGTTGCAAGTATTGCATTGTGATGTTCAATTAGAAAGTTTGCAAGTTTTTGATTCAATGGGATTTTTCCCCAGACATTGCCAACAAAGCATTCTTGAAACTTTGAGTAAAGTTTTAAACCAATTGATTTATTGTTGGGGGATGTCATCCTGATGTTATAAATCCAATTATGTTCTTTTTTAGATGTATCTGAAACTGTTCAGCTACAAACTGTTAACCATTGTGGTTTCTTATTGTTTGGTAACATCTCTTCCTGCAAAGAGCTGCTGTTGAAGACATTAGAAACACTTCTAGCCACTTGTGTCTACCCTGTGTAGAAAGCCCTCCAAAGTTTAAATGAATTCTTTGCTATAGCAAGACAGACCATTACTATGCATGCATTGGTGCTATTTTTGGTATATTTTGGACACATTAGCATTAAACATTGTTCAGTTTTGGTCTCTTCTCAGCCACTAAACAAACGTATGAGTTAACATCTTGATTATTATAAGATGCCCCACAGATAATTCCTACAATAGTTAATTTGTCAACTTGGATGATATGATGATGGCAGTAGAAGAGAATACTTGTAGCTCAGGGTTGAACCAGAATGTTCTTGGTGGTCTCTAAGTTTGATTGACACTCGGTGGATATTTCATTACCCAGTGTCAATTCCCCTGCTGATTTTAACTTAGTTGGCTAATGAAATGTCTGCAAACAAGTTCAGAGACCACCAAGAACTCCATGGTATGATGATTCTCCATCCCCACACAATTCAACAAAAGTCAAGTTTAAACTCATCATGGCACTGATAAAATGCTATAAACAGATTTCCAGCAAAAGAAATTCCAACCATTCTGAGTGTTCTATAGCCTTGAAACAATGTTAATTCCCCTAGTTCATCTTTAAATCACTTCAGTTGTCAAAGAAATCTCAATCTCATGTGGATTTTTCAGATTGTTTACCTTGTAGAGGTAAAGTAGAGCATCCATTTGCATTTACATGATTGTGTCTCTTTGAGTTAAACATAGCTGTGCCTTCTAAAGAAGAAAGCTGATGCTGAATACAAACAGCTGCTGCAAGTGGAATCTCCTTTTTGTGAACTGAAAAATGACAGTAATGACTGTCATTACTGATGAGGGTAAACACTCTCCAGTGCAAGCATTAGTAGAAGCGTTTAACTTCCCAAAGTAAATTCAGTCTTCTTGGCTAATTGTGTACATTTTTTCACTGCAGCTGGGAGTATTCATGATGCAAAGATCGGGCATCCCACCATCTCTTAGGATATGTGACAAATTGTGCCAATTCTATATTGGATCAGAAGTCAAATTCACTGATAAGAATGGATTATTATAATGTGTCATCATAGTATTTAATTATTTGCTATTCACAGTTGTGTTCAGTGCCCCAGCCTCCCTTCACGTTCAATTGGTGGAGCATGGTAGATACACAGATAGTCTCTGACTTATGACTGCAGTTGAGCCGAATCTTTATGTTGCTAAGTGAGACAATTGTGAGTTTTGCTCCATTTTACAACCTTTCTTGCCACACTTGTTAAGTGAAACTCTGCAGTTGTTAAGTTAATTCTTAAATGAATCTAGCTTCCCCATTGACTGCTTGTCAGAAGGTCGTAAAAAGTGATCACATGACCCTGGGACATTGTAACCATCATAAATGTGAGTCAATTGCCAAGCGGCTGAATTTTGATCATGTGACCATGGAGAAACTTCCACATGTGAAAAGTGGTCATAAATTATTTTTTCAGTGCCCTTGTAGCTTCAAACAGTCTCTAAATAAACTGTTGTATAGGTTATCTGTAAGTCCTGACAAGGATTGTAGCTGTATAAATTCATGACTGCTTGAACATTCTTTCCATACTTGTTGCTTTTCATATGAATAGTGTGACTATAATATCTAATACTGGATTTAAAGAACTTAAATTTGTCACATTCCACTTGATAGACAAAGTCTGCTAGTCTCTGCAACAATGTCCTGAGTCCTCACATTTTTCTTTTGTGACAATGATGCTAAATAGCATTGGGTAGCATTTAATCCCTGCTACTTAAAAAAGCAAGCCTCTTCTAATGATATTGACTCAGCCTTCCATCCTTTCCAGGTAGGTAAAATGAGGACCCAGATTGTTGGGGGCAATTAAGCTGACTTTGTAATAATGCCGCTGGGGTGTGTGTGAAAGCCCTAATAAGCAGGCATATACATAGAATGAAGGCTACTGCTAAGCTTGTAAGCCGCCCTGAGTCTTCGGAGAAGGGCAGGATATAAATGGAATTAAAATAAAATAAATAAATAAAATAAATATATTTATTTGTGTATATCTAGGTGATCCTGATAGTTCTATTATTTTTATTTATACCAGAACAAGAGGTCTAACCCATGGGGTCCAATCAACTTTTGAAAGAACTGCTTCAGTTTCCATTCAATCCAGTTCCGTTTTAACTTTTTTGTGTATGACAAATATAACTGATCATGCTTTGTGAAACTTGGTTGTAGCCTTCTCCAATTATATTATTTTGACTTTGATGTCATCACAATGTCATCTCTCAACATAGGAAGAGTATCACAAAGTTACTCTTGGTAGTTTTCAAGATAGTAAGTTAAGTATGGAGGTTATTGATGGGACTCTAATACAATGGCAACTTCCTGACACCAGAATCCTAGTCCACTTGTTTACACAACAAGTAGGTCCAATGTTCTGTGATGGTTCATATGTTTTCAGAAATCATTCCAATTAGAAGTCAAATTCACACTGTGATATAATTGTTATATATTGCAGATATAATGTCTAATTGTATTGATAATAATTTGGTTTTCATCTTTGGTATGACCTGTATTCCTTGTTTCAATTCACCTTCTGTGCTATAGATTTTCAAGTTAGCAATCCCTGATTCATTTTCATTGTCACCTTCTTCAACTAATGCAGGTCCCACACTGTTTTTTGTTTTTTACAGTAAGAGCTTATCTTTAGCAAACAGTTTGCTTTTTCCTGAAAACAGGCTCTCTGAATATTACTAATTTTATTGCATTTTTGCAGGCTTTGAGCTGGTGTGTGTGAATCTCTGCCACAACATTTTGACTTATAGTTCTAATACAGGTAGTCCTCAACCTATGGCCACAATTGATCCCAAAAGTTTTCTTGCTAAGCGAGACATTTGTTAAGTGAGTTTTGTAATTTTGAACAGCAATTAAATGAACTGTTGTAAGTCAAGGACTACCTGTGCCTGTAGTATTAGTATGAGAAGGCAAAATCACAAAACTTACAAACGTGAAACGGAAATTTTTGCCTCCAAACACTACATCAAAACTTCAACCTCTTGACCAAGGCATAATCAAAACATTCAAAATGCACTACCCAGCCCAGCTTCTGCAGTGGGTCATTGCTATAACGCAAGCCTATGGTCCATTTGCAGAAGCAAAACCCTGAACCTAACCCTGACCCAGAAGCAATTTTCCAGTCAGTATTGACCGAGGTACAACCCAGCAGAAAAGTGCTGGAAGCAACAGATGAAGCAGAAGAATTAAGTGAGGAGGACACAGAAATTGCAGACAGTGATTTGCTGTGGAAAAATGCCCAGGTTTGCTGAGTGATATAGCCAGCGTTGAGAGTGCTTTCTCCACTTACCTTCATAAAAAGAATAAGAGACAGACTAAAACTGATTCATTTTTCAGTAAGAATGATCACGCTTTGATTTTGTATGATGCAGTGTTGTAGGAATGATTTTCCTGTGTTTTCACTATGTGTGTTTCTGTATGACATCCTCTAATAAAAGCTGTACAATAAAATGAGACATATGTACGTATCAGTACAGTTGTTCCATATGTTGACCACTTTCATTTAGTCCTTTGGATGGTCAACGTTCAGAGGTTTTATTGTAGGTTGATATGCTCACTCTCTTTGTTTATGCTTATAAAACTTACAATTGCTCTGCAATCAATAATGGGTTTGATCTCAAACATTTCTGCATTGTTTTTATTGCCTCCTATAATGCTTACTAAAACAGGCAGCTTCTTTTCAGCAACTACTGTACTTTTTGGCTTTAAAAAATTTTCAACTGTGAATATAAGTTCTCAAACACAGGCAACTATCTATTAAAGCTCATCACATTGTCAGGTACTTTTTCCATATGTGTTTGTTTGATTGTTTTTATGCCTTTGAGGGAGCACCTGCTGCCAGCGTCAATTTCCCATCGTCCTGTGCGCTCCCACAGGGAGGGCCTCCTCAGGGTACCGCCGGTCAAGGATTGCCAACGGGCGATCCCCAGGGGGAGGGCGTTCTCTGTGGGCACGCCTGCCCTATGGAATCAACTGCCAACAGAACTCCGGACTGCCCCCGACCTTCGTTCATTTCGCCGGGACCTAAAAACCTGGCTCTTTGAGCTATCTGGTCTGGTCTGAAGGGTTTTAATGTTTTTAAATTGTGATTTAAATTTTTTTGGGGCTAGACTTAATTTAATTTAATTTTAATTTTATATTGTATTGTTTTTAAATTTTGCCTTGTAAACCGCCCTGAGTCCTTCGGGAGTAGGGCAGTATATAAACTGAATTAATAAAATAAATAAATAAATAAATAAATAAATACTCCAGTCAAAGCCTGAGAGGCTTTTTATTATTACTGCTATAACTATTGCTATTATTTTATAATCCCACTTTTGTTGATATTGGCATGTGTTTTCTGCTGATCAAGCAATAGATACCAAACTTAAGGGCAGGTTTGCCTGCCACTGGCTTTCGTGATCCTTCTACAAGAATTAACACACACACAGGCAGGCCAAGCCAACATATCAAATCCCGGCATTCTTAATTAACCAATAACAATAAATAACACTTTCCAATGACCAACCTGTCTAAATATTATCAACCATAACAACATTTCATTTTTAAGTATGCATCACAATTTTTCAGGCACTTGAAAATGTCAAATGTGAAAGTGGTAGATTTATATTTGCATGACTTATAATACCTTCACTTGTCAGAAAGCGCCAACCAGTGGCATTGTCCAGTTAAGTGCAAAGTTTATTGCAAAAATTATTTTCCAGTCATGTTTATTATGTGTGGAATAGCTTTTCCAATCCAATCCTTGTATATTTACTCAGAAGTAAGTTTCTTATTCCTAAATAAATACACTTAAAAGAAATATAAGAATGCAATCATCAAAGACTACTGTAAAAATCCGAGTCCCAGGTACATTTTTTGCACTGCTAACATTATCAAATTGTAAGCTAACATCGGAGAAACATTGCTTCTTAAAGGGCTATAAAAAGCAATATTTCTCCAATGTTAGCTTACACTTTGATAATGTTAGCAGTTGCTAACAAAAGCTTAGTGCATAATAAAATTCTCTGTTCCGGAGATCAGTATGTCTTTTTTTACAAATGAATGCAATCATCACTTCTACAAGGTGGATGATTTGATGTCTTATTCTGTTTTTTCTAAGAAAGGTTCAAAACATTCTTTCACATTTTGTTTTCTTTTTCCTTTTGCTGCTGCATCATCATGATTTTCTTTACCAAATCAACACTGCATGATTTCTTTGTTTCTGAAATCTGGTAAAGTCATTTTCAAACACCAGCATTTCTGACAACGGTTACAGCCATTCAAAGAGATTTTCTCTTTCAAGAGAATTTTGGTCATTAACGGTGGAAATGAAAGATCCAATGGATCTGGAATAGATCATAAATATATAAAACTGGAAAAATTAAGCGGTCTCTTCATTTAATATTCTCCACTCATGCTTGTTTATTTCCTAGTTGAATCTGCCTATAATTCATGAATGATTGTTTTAACTTTATCTATATCCTATAATGTTTAATGAATAGAAATTCATAGGAATAGATATCTTTTACTGAGGTCCATTCTTTGTCGGAAGAAGCTCTCTGACTAAAAGTTTTAAAAACAATCTTCTATTGGTGGGTGGTGCAGGTTAGGCCCCATTTAAATATAAAGGACTACTATGGTTTGGAAGTTGCCCATCAAAATTAAGCCTCCTGACAGCCAACTGAATGTGCACATAGGTTGCTGATCTCAATCCTGTCCATTATTAATGGACTGTATTTTTAACTATATGTTTTGTAGTTTTGTTCACTGCACAGAGTCCATTGGAGTTGGGCAGCCAATATATTTATAATAATAATAATTAATAATAATAATAATAATAATAATAATAATAATAATAATAACAACAACGACAATAATAATAGTAGTAGTAGTAGTAGTAGTAGTAGTAGTAAAATTGCTAGACCTGAACACCTTAATTTTACAAAAAAGCACACCCTGCTTAGAACCACCTATATTGTTAGATGCTAACTGTCACAACTCGTCCTGCAACAAGCAGGGCTGGTGCCGAACACAGGAACGAGAGACTTCTGCTGCAGTCTAGAAGCACTTTATTCTTCAGAGCAATAGCCGCAACGAGAAACAAAGCCAGCGTTGGCTGCTATCTGCAACCAACGCTGCTATATACACATCCAAAAACCCCACCCAAACTCCACCCAAACAGGCCTCCGCCCTCCCATCTTCTATAACTCCCCCACCCCTCCCCTACAAGGCCTTTCGCCCGTCGCTCAGGCAGGTAAGGCCCCCCCAACGTGTCGCCACCACCGTGCCCTTTTCCCTCACCCACTCCCTGCTGCACCCACCCCCGAAGCCCCTTATCACCCAGCCACCCGGACACCGTAGGGGGGAGGGACCCATCCACACAGTCCCGCGCAGGCATGGCGTCGGAGTCAGACGCAGTCCACCGTGAGGCCGCTGCTCCCGAATCCTCCCCGGCCGCAGAGCCATTGGGCCGGCTAAGGCCTCCACCGGGCAGGCCGCAGGCCGGGGTCCGTTGCTCAAGCTTGCCGCCGGCCGAGCACAGCAGCCGCGGCGCGTTCCGAGGGAGCAGAAGCCGCGGCGCAGATCCCGGAGCCGTCCGAGCCGGGGAGCCGCGCACAGACGCGTCGCCAGGCGAGGGCTGCAGCTGTGGCGCGTCCGGAAGCGCCAGAAGAGAAGGCTCGGGACTCGGAGCCTTCCACGCTGGGGAGCCGCTTAACGATGCGCCGCCGGGCGAAGAAAGCAGCCGCGGCGCGTCCGGAGGCGGCGGGAGGGGCGTCGCGGGCCTCCGGCTTCTCCGGGCCGCGCTGGAACCAGGTGGGGTCGGTGGGAGGGAAGCCGGGTGTGCCGGGGGGGTGGAGGGGCCCCCCCTCGTGTGCCGGGCTGCCGAGGCCCGACATGCTGCCCCCTCTACCAGGGGCCCACCTGGAATGCAAGGAGAGAGAGGTGAGCAATCCGTAACATGATCAACTGTCCCCCCCGGGGTCTCCCCCGGCTTCCCCGGGTGTTTCCGGTGGAAAGCACGGAGAAGGCGTGGTGCACACACATCCTCATCCCGTACCCAGGTGGCCTCCTCCATGGGGTACCCCTTCCAGAGCACCAAGTATTGCACCCGCTCCCTTCGTTTCCGGGAGTCCAGGATCTCCTGTACCTCATAGTGACTGCCCTGTACAGGTCCTGGGCCGCCCTCCCCTGCCGCCGCAGAGGCGGTCGTAGCAGGCTTCAGCAGGCTGCTGTGGAATACGGGGTGTATCTTTCCAAGTAGGGGAGGTAGCCGGAGTCTGACGGTGACGGGATTTACTACCTGTATAACTCGGAAGGGTCCGAGATATTTGGGTCCTAGCTTTCTACATGGCACCTGCAGCCGCAGGTATTTTGTAGAGAGGTAGACGAGATCACCTACTTTGGGAGGTGCAAACGGCCGTCTTTTCCTGTCCGCCTGCTCTTTGTATGACTCTGCTGCTCGCTCTAACGCCTTCTTAGCTACCCCCCACGCCTCCTCCAACCGGTGCATCCACGCCCCAGGTGTGCAGGATGCCGGGGCCCCCTGATCGCACCCTGCAATAGGAACGAACTCGTAACCAGATACCACTTTAAAGGGGGAGAACCCAGTGCTGCTATGCACTGCGTTGTTGTAGGCTACTTCCGCGAAGGATAACAAGTCCACCCATTCGGACTGTTGGTATGACACATAACAACGCAGGTATCGCTCCACCGCCGCGTTCGCACGTTCCGCGGCTCCATTCGTGCTTGGGTGGTACGCCGAGCTCAGACCCTGTGTTGCTCCAATATAACGCACGAACTCCCGCCAGAACCGGGCCGTGAACTGTACCCCACGGTCGGAGATGATACGTCGTGGCACCCCGTGGAGACGATAGATATGTTGGACAAACAGTCATGCCAGCCGACGGGCCGAGGGCAATCCCTTACAGGGAATGAAGTGGGCTTGTTTCGAGAACAAGTCTACTACTGTCCACAAAACGTTATATCCCCTGCTTTCCGGTAGCTCAACCACGAAGTCCATTGCAATGTCCTGCCAAGGTCGTACGGGGTCTGCCACCTGTTGCAGGAGGCCTGCCGGTTTCTTGGTAGAGGGCTTAGTGGTGGCGCAAACGCGGCACTTCTGCACATAGCTTTCAATGTCCCGTCTCATGGTTGGCGGCGGGAGGGGCGTCGCGGGCCTCCGGCTTCTCCGGGCCGCGCTGGAACCAGGTGGGGTCGGTGGGAGGGAAGCCGGGTGTGCCGGGGGGGTGGAGGGGCCCCCCCTCGTGTGCCGGGCTGCCGAGGCCCGACACTAACTTAATAATGCTTAGGTCCTTGGTTGGGACTTGAATTATTAAGTTTCCACCATTCTGATATCATGAATCTAATCAGTGACAATGAATTATGCCCTTCATCCATTCTATTACTTTGTCTATTTTGTGGTATCACCAGTTATTTCTGCAAAGAACCTGAAGAAACAATGGACCACCTAGTTAACTGGTGCAAGAAGATTGCAAGGGTTGGCCAGAAACAACAACATGACAAAATAGTAACAATAGTGCACTGGAATATTCACAACATATACCACTTTCTTGCAAGCAAGAATGGGTGATACCACAAAATAGGCAAAGTAATAGAAAATGAAGAACTGAAGTGCTCTGGGCCTTTAGAATTCAAACAGACAAAAACACCTGCCACATAATACTCCAGACTTAACAATTGTGGATAAGAAAGACAAAAATGTCTGGATAATGGATGTTGCAGTACTTGGAGACAGTAGAAAAGAGAAAGATCGGGGGGGGGGGGAATCACAAAATACAAAGAACGACAAGTTGACGTAGAACAAATGTGGCCAAAATAGCAAACATAGTACCAATACTACTAGTACTACTAATCATCATCATCATCATCACCACTTTGGGGTCAATCCCAAAATATCTGGAACACAAATTGAACACCATCACCATTGACCAAAATCACCATCAATCAATTGCAAAAGGCAGCTTTACAGTTTACATCCTGCGACGACACCTTTAACACCATCAAAGAACATCTGCCTATCCCAGGTCCTTGGGAAGTATTTGAAAGGTTGATAAAAATGCTGAATCCAGTCTAAGCATCTCATTTATTACCTTAATAAACATCTAGTTTATATGCTTGTACAACTAACCATAATAATAATCCAGTCTAAACATCTGTTTGACTGTATGATCAGGAATAATAATGTAACTTCTCATAAATATCAACATAAAGATACATATGAATTGGCACGGGCACATTTCAATATGACTATACACCCAATTTTGTTGATGATGACGATGATGACTCATGAATGGCTATCCTGACAGTGAGTCAGCCTTATTTCAAAAATAAAGAATATTAAATGTTAAACCCACCCTTTAATATTTGCCCCGGACATCATTCATCTTCTTCCTTTCTTATACCCTGATTTTGAAATCAACCCCAAACCACCCCAGTGATGCCCTCACCATGATGTCCCGTTGCCTGGAGGCGGTTCGGGTCTGGATGGGGAGGAACAGACTTCAACTCAACCCCGACAAGACTGAGTGGCTTTGCATACCTGCATCCCGGGTTAATTCGGATATTCCATCTCTCTCTATGGGGGGTGAATTATTACCCCCCCCGTAGATAGGGCTCACAACTTGGGAGTCCTCCTAGATTCACGGCTCACTCTGGAAGATCACATAGTGGCTGTGACTAGGGGGGCTTTCGCCCAGGTTCGCCTGGTGCGCCAGTTGCGGCCCTATCTAGGCCGGGATGACTTATGCACGGTCACTCATGCGCTCGTGACCTCTCGTCTGGACTACTGCAACGCTCTCTACATGGGGCTGCCCTTGAGGACTACCCGGAGGCTCCAACTGGTACAGAATGCAGCCGCGAGAGTTGTGTTGGGAGTCTCCCGATACTCCCATGTTACACCTCTGCTCCGTGAGCTGCATTGGTTGCCAGTTGTCTTCCGGGTGAGATTCAAGGTACTAGTAATGGTGTTTAAGGCCCTACATGGCAGGGGTCCGGACTACCTTAGGGAACACCTGCTGCCGGCATCAACTTCCCTTCGCCCTGTGCGTTCCCACAGAGAGGGCCTCCTCAGGGTGCCACCGATCAGAGAATGTCGATTGGTGGCCCCCAGGGGGAGATCCTTCTCTGTGGGCGCCCCGGAGCTATGGAATCAGTTACCGGTTGAGCTCCGGATGGCGCCCGATCTTCGCTCCTTTCGCCGCGATCTAAAAACATTCTTATTCGAACAAGCCGGCCTGGCCTGATGGGGGATTGGTGGGGTTTTGTATTGTTGTTTTATTGGGGTTTTAATATTGTATTGACTGTTTTTAGTGGGCATATATTTAATCCTTTTTTAATTTTTGTAATTTTGTATTTTTATTCTTGCCCTGTTCACTGCCCTGAGTCCTTCGGGAGAAGGGCGGTATATAAATATTATTAAAAAAAATCATCTGCTGCTATACATGAAGACTACAGCGTAGCTAAAAAGGTAATAGGTGAGGAGGGGGATTGAATGCTATTCCAAGGTAAATATTGCTGTTTGAATATTCTATATCTGTTCATTGATTTAAGGCTGTTTTAACCAGAAAGTGAATCATATTTAAATGTATTTCTGTTCCAATATGTGCAGTGCATTAAATATTGTAAAAGGGAAATAAAAAATCAGTCCAAAAACCCCCCACCACATATTCATCTTGCTAAAGGAGGACAGTGTGGTACTCTTAAGTAAATTTTTATTCATGGCAAATCCTAAATAAGGTTTAGTATATTTTAAGAATGCACCTAATATCTAGTTCCTCCTCCCACTTCATGCAAAAGTTTTGATAAAGGGCTATAGAGAACTCTGATAAAAATTATAGAGAATCTGCACAATTTCTTTTTTTAAAAAATTGAATAAATTTAAATTACCAGCCTGCTATGGTTTTGAATATATTTTTATAGTCACTTAGAATGGCTAGGCTAAATGGTTATTGCTAAAAATGAGAAAGCAGAACATCTGGTACAATTTTTAATAATTGGAAAGTTTCAGGTGGGAATAAGGTGATTTAATGGTGTCCACATTCTACAAAGAAATTTGCTCATTAAATTAATGTTAATTCTGTAGAACGAGCTTCTTCCACCAGAGGGCAATGGTATACTTTGAAGGTTGATTTTTCAATTAATAAGAACATGCTTTTTTTTTCTTTACAAGAAATCTAAATCCAGCACAATCTATTAGCAGCCAAATTTTGATTTTTGTCAATTATTTCAAGAACTAATGATTTTCTAAGCATTATTAATAAATGCAAACCTTATATATAAAACAAAACACAGTTTTCTACAACATATTATGGGTCTGAACTACTAATGGTTGTAAAACTACAAGTAATTAGACTGAGTGGACTCATTATGATGCTATCTTGTTCCCTAGCCACTAGGAATCCTGTCCTACTGGCTCCTGGATTTTACCAAATATAACCCTCATACATTTAGTTTAACTTAGTTTAGTTTCTTTGATTTAGGTAAGCTGGTCCTCAACTTGCAACCATTCATTTAGTGACCTTTCAAAGTTACAAAGTTTGTTTAGTGACCAGAGTTACAACAGCACTGAAAAAAGGGACTTATGACCATTTTTCACACTTATGTTCGTTGCAGCATCCTCATCATGTGATCAAAATTCGGATCCTTGTTAACTGGTTCATACTTACAATGGTTGCAGTGTTCCAGGATCATGTGATCACCTTTCGTGACCTTCTAACCAGAAGTCAAATTCATTTAACAACTGTTTTACTAACTTAACAACTGCAGTGATACACTTAACAAGTGTGACCAAAAAGGTTGTAAAATGCGGCAAAATTCATTTAACAAATGTCTCACTTAGCAAGATAAATTTTGGGCTTAACTGTGGTCATAAGTCAAGGACTAACTGTACTGCCCAACTCTAGAATGACTCTGGGTAATTCACAAGAAAATAAAATATGAATTAAAATACCAAGATCAATAAAAAAACAAGTAACAATAAAGAACAAGAGGAAGAATTTGAAAAACAACATAGAAAACATATACAAATCTTTCCTTTATTTCTGCAGTTATAAAAAAAAAGCTTTTTGAGCTCAGAATTACAGTAGATTAAAAACGTAAGAACTGCCCTGCTGGATCCACCCAATTTCTTATTCTTGTCCCTCAGCAACTATTATCAAATTTCAGTTTCACACAGAACTGCAGAATATCGAGAGAACCCAGTATTGAAGATTGCCATAGTAACCCTTTTATTTCTTACCTTCAATTCCTTTTAGCATAAGGAATACTTTAAATATTAAAGTTTTTTTTTTAAAAAAAAAAAACAACTCATGCACTTCAACAATTCCTGTTATTTCAAAAATAAGCATTGGTGTCAGGAGGAAGATAGTAAATTTTTATTTAGATATTAACGGGTTTGTTGTTTTATTCAAATGTTTGGAAGAGAGCAGTGACATTCTCTTGCTTGGATCTGCTTCTCTGATCCTGCAATGCTGCTACTGTTTGCAAGATATCACTTTAAATAACAACTCATGCTTCAGTCTCATGGTAACATTAGTATACAGTACATTCTGTCTGAAATCCCTTCATATAGAAATGTGGGGAGCAGACAAACAGTTGCAAATGCTGCACAATAACAAAATTAATTCAGATTCATTAATCTATTTACTACTTTAAGCTCTCAGAACAGATTACAAATACATAAATAAATCATAAATAGTCTCCTCTGAAGCATGTCTATCAAACTATTAATCAAATTATAAAGTCCAACTAAAGAGATTAGCCATATTGGCAGCAGCAATTCTCTTCAACCATGCTGTTGTCTTCCATTCAAAGTTCACCAACCAACTAGATTTCTGATGATGGAAGATCCACAGTGACTCATCCCAAAGCAGCCAATTAGTTTAGGAGATATAGTGCATTCTCTTTCTTGTAATACTTGCTACAACTGCATCTGCTGCCTGGCTTCATGGCTTCACTGTCTCCAACAGTAAGGCAAGCCCTGAGTGTTACACATCAACAATGCTCCTATTATAGCCATTTTGGAAGGAAACAATTATTGAATGTCAGTCAATCCAGAATGATCTCATAGTGGTACCATTTATGAGTGCTGTCTATAATCTCGTAGAAGGGAATTCCTATAGCTCAGAACTGAACTGTGGAGTTTTTGGTGCTCTCTGAGTTTGATTGTTTGTTTGCAGATGTTTCATTATCCAACAAGATAATATCATCAGTCCCTTTCCAGAATATTATCTAACACTTGAAAATGCAGACTGGAAGAAAAGAATGAGCATACTGCCTAGGAATTGTGGGAGCTGAAGTCCAATCTATTTAGAAGGCACTGGCATACAAGGATTGTTTTATCAATTTCAGAAATTCATCCCAGCATTACCTCTTTTGTTGCCTTCATTAACACAATTATGCCATCAACAAAAGGGCATGGATAGCACGAAAAGATATCTGGAAAGACTAGCTTTCCAACTTGTGGTTGTAAGAAAACAGAAAAGAAAACTGGCATGTGAAGATAACAAATTTAGGCTGAGGTTTTTAAAAGTTAGATAGTCCTAGTTTTACAATGACTTCTCAGTTCCCAGGATCTGAGGCAACATCTTCTCATCCAGGACTCTTAATAACTTCAACAAGGAGACTCTGGAATGCTGAAGTTGGAGAATAAGAACTTTTTTTTCGTTGGCTTTTCCGATAGATTCTTCTAACTGTGTCCTCCTGCCTGGCTTTCTTTAGAAAAGAGGTTTGGCTTTAGAGAAAGAAGGCCAGGCCTCTTCTTTATTTTCCTTTTTTTTGTGTGTGTTCTATACCAGCCTGCTACCGGCCCTGCAGAAAAAGCAGGGACAACCCCTTTACAAACGGCAAGAGGCTGGAATTACGCCTGCCAAATTTATTCACATAAAACAGAGCAAGACAAGACACCAACCATAAAACACGAGCTAAGAAGCAGGAACAATCCAAGCGGTTGCCTTCAGCAAACCAGCCCTCCCACACATTCCCCTTAAATACAGTTCAGGGCGTGGCCTCTCTGTGCCTCCTTCCGAGGTGCCCCATTGCCTTCCTCTGTTTACTCCTGACTGACTGCCTCCTGCGTCGGGCGTCCTTGAACAGGGCCAGCCGTGGGTCATCTTCATCCACGCTGTCAGGCTCACACAGCTGGGTCTGCATCGTGACCAGATGAGAGGGGCCTTGCTGGGGGCTCTCATCAAGCTGTCCAATCCCCTCAGCAAGCTCTTCAACACCCCCCTCCTCCTCCTCCTCTGAGTCGTCCGACCCAACTGCCGAACCCACAGGCTGACCCTGAATCACAACAGTGTGACACTCATGGAATCAGTGATTATTGGTTAATTAGGAAATCAGGCTCAAGAAAAAGCCTCTAGCTCTTAGGGAGCATGGGAATTGACAATTTCCTGGATTCCAGGGGAATATATTATTTAAATTCAGCATTAAATTAACATGTCCCTGGAGGTATAACTGAGTGAAAATTATCTCTTTTAGGAGATGTTTACATTTCAAATTTGTGAAGTCCAGAGAGAGGAAACACCAACTGATATTTATAATTTATAGTGTTGTATTGTAACCAAATATTATAAGTATTAGTTAAGACAAAGTAAGGAAAATTAATCAACTGTTAATTACTGTTGAATTCTATAAACTGACATAGACAAATCAAGCTAATTTTAAGATCAGAAGGTAGGGGAGCGAGTGGCTACTTTGAAGGGAATATGGGAATAAAGTATGTTCCCTCTTCAAGTGGCCTTTCCTGGAGCCAGTCAGAATAGAATAGAATAGAATAGAATAGAATAGAATAGAATAGAATAGAATAGAATAGAATAGAATAGAATAGAATAGAATAGAATAGAATAGAATAGAAATGGAAGGGACCTTGGAGGTGTTCTAGTCCAGCCCCCCCCCCACCATTCAAGCAGGAGAAGCTATACTATCTCAGACAAGTCCAGTCTATTCTTAAAAACCTCCAGTGATGGAGCGCCCACGATTTCTGAAGGCAGGCTGTTCCACTGGTTAATTGTCCTCACTGTTAGGAACTTTCTCCTTAATTCCAGGTTGTTTCTCTTTGATCAGTTTCCAACCATTGTTTCTTGTCCTGCTCTCTGGTGCTTTGGAGAATTTGATCCCCTCTTCTTTGTGACAGCCTCTCAAATACTGGAATACTACTATCATGTCACCCCTATTTCTTCTTTTCTTTAGCCTAGCCAAACCCAAATCCTGCAGCCATTCTTCATATGTTTTATTCTCCAGGCCTTTGATCATCTTATTGCTCTTCTCTGAACTTTTTCTAAGGTCTCAACATCTTTTTTGTAGTATGGTGACCAAAATTGGTTGCAGTATTCCAGGTGTGGTCTTACTAGCATTTTATAAAGGGGTACTAATACTTTGTGTGATCTTGATTCTATGGCTTTGTTTATGCAACCCAGGTTTGTATTAGCTTTTTTGGCAGCTGCTGCACATTGCTGGCTCATTGTCTCTTTCTTGGGGAAGGTTGTGGTGGAGTGCCTGGTGGTAGACTTGTCAAATAAAAGATATTGAATAAAGCATTCCAGGAAAACATTGAATAAGGGTATTATTAACCTACCATAGGAATCTCTTTAGATAGAGCAATAATAGGAAATGAGCCAGCAATCCAACTTTTTTAACTCCACAAGGAGAGATTCCTATTAACATAAAGAATTTTCTTGAATCACCTTCTAAGACTGTTGTGATAAGTATAGTAATATCTTTAGATATGTTAAGCTAATCAAAATATCTAATAGGTTTAAGACTATTCAGCTGATTGTTTAGTCGATTTGAAGGTGAATTCTTTGGCAATGCCTTGGCCTTTTTGTAGACTAAGATCCAGAGTGACTCAAGAGAACACCAGTTTCATTATTTCAGTTTTGATTATATTTAGCAAAACCTTGCCCAAAGGTAGAGAAGGGAGAGTTAGTAAAAAAACATAATACGCACCTTTTGGGGAAGGTTATCTATGCTTTAACAGAGAATTTCAATTTGATATATTTTTATTGCAATGCAAACGCTACTTTACTTCTTTTGTAAATGTAAGAAAATCAGCTCCAAACTCAGAATACTCATTAACATGTATTATAGCCTTTATTTTTTGATCCTTTTCTCAAATTTTAATTATTTCTGTCTTCCTCCATCTTCTTTATTTTATTACGTATTATGTTGCTTAATGTGTATGTGGCAGCTTCTTCCAACCATGTTTTCATGAACTAATTGTATTTCTGACAGCAATCATATTTGATGAACAGAATTAAACTGGCAAGAACTAGAGAATTGAAGCGTGACCTGCTCAAGTTATGCCTTAACATTGAAAGGTCAGAGAAGTTTATTCTGACGTAGACATCATTCCACTTTAGTACTGTTAATGTGGATTAGCTTTGAACAATGTCTGTGTCTGCATTAATCAGCCAAGAGGACTTATAAAGAAGAGTATTTTAGTGAGTGATCCGAAAAAACCTGTTTGCTCTTAGAGTGAGCAGAGTCACTACTAGGACAAGTTCCTCCCCCACCACAAAGACCAGTTCTCAGCATTGCAGTCATCAGAAGTAATTAATATCACTTGCTGACAAATGGAGACTTTAGCATAAAAGCTTATAATTTGTCCACAGTTCCCGGTAAGCCACTGATCGGACCGTCTTCCGTTCAAGTCATTCATCTTTAAACACCTTGAAGAAGTTCTGCAAATCCAGTTGCTTTTGCTTTAGCACTATTGATTTCTGCCTTCCTATCCTATAAATGTCTGTGAAGCCTCAATATTACCATATATTTTAAGGTTCTAGCTCAGGATTTGACAATATTTGGTGACCAAGGTCACACTAGCAATGGTGGCCTAGACAAGCTGCTGGCAATTCCCCCCCCCCCTAAGGTAAATCATACAATTGGAACCCTTAACTCCAAACCACAACAGCAGATTTAGGCAATTTTCACAAGCTGAATGTTGAGATTGTTTCTCAAAATGGAAACATTCCAATTCTCTGAACCCATAATAAGGAAGGCTGCTTGACAAGCACCTTACAGCAATAACATCAGGGAAGGGAACCCTAAACAATTCTGATGGAGATAATGACTAGATTCACACTTTGCTTTAATCATTATTTTTTAGATAGATTCACACAGGACACCTAGGTCAGACGCTTGGATTTCTAAATCAAGGTGTGTGGGAATAGAATAGAATAGAATAGAATAGAATAGAATAGAATAGAATAGAATAGAATAGAATAGAATAGAATAGAATAGAATAGAATAGAATAGAATAGAATAGAATAGAATAATAGAATACTTACTTTATCTGGCCACGTGTGATTAGACACACAAAAAAATTGTTTCAGGCGCAGAAGCTCTCAGTATACATAGAAAGCAACAGAGTAATAATAATCATAATAATATCAATAAGATGGGATACTAAAGATGATAAAAAGAAGAATACTACAGCCATGCAACATGGACAAATGTAGATTGACATTAGACAGTACTGTGAGAATTAGGTGTTCAGCAGACTGATGGCACAGAAGAAGACACTTTGGCACGCAATGCCCTACAACCCTGTCCCAAGGGGAGGAGTTGAAACAGTTTATGTCCAGAATGTGAGGGGTCTGTAGATATTTTCTCAGTCCACCAGATAAGATGATGTTGGGGGCAATCAATGAACAGAGCATACTAAATCTCAGTTTCACATTCAGAAGTAGAGTTTGATCTGTTTTTGGTCTATTCGAAGCGAACGTTTTAACAAAACCCAGTTGTTTATGATAAAAGCTGGAGAGTGAAGGGCAATGAGGTGTTTTCTATGTTAGACAGATTATTGATTGGATCTTAAAAAAAATAAATGGAAGAAGAGAAAAGAAATGAAAGAAATTAGAGTAAAAGTAAGGTGACATCAGGAACAGAAAGGATGACTCTTGTACAAAACAGTATTTTTAACGATTGGGATTATTGTCACCATATAAACTAATTCTTTTATGTCTTCATTTACTTTCTATTACCATTTTATTATTTTTTAAGTTTTATTTCCTGTATGTTTAAAGTTTTAAAACAAATAAAAACTTTTTTTTAAAAAAAATTTTTTTTACTAAAGCAGAGGCTGATTTAAATTTGATATATTCAAAATATTCTTATATTTGATTCAGCGATTGACTTGGTTTACAGTTTTTCTAAGTTATGGCTTGTTTAACCGTGGTCTATGGTTTTGTTCATATAATGCACCAAATCAATCTTTTTGTGTTTAATGCTATACATCACTGTTTGGCTATATCCATGAATTTAGATATATCATCTATTATTTTCATGCATTGTACCAGAATTAAATTAATATTTTGCTTACCTGAACATATAATTATAAATTGCATCAACAGAGCCACTGAACTCAGAATACCTGGGAGCACAGAAGGTATAAGCAGAATCCTTTATTTTCCTGGCTTTGTTGCTTTGAAGGTGATGAAGGGCTTAAGTGTTGCTTGTTTGTATATTTGCCTCATCTAGCAGGTAACTGCAAATCTCCCCAGTGCTGCTTTCCACTCCTATACCAGATCATGAGATGTTCCATCAAGGGAATTTGATAGCTAACACAGGCCTATGAGCTCTATCTCATAAAACAAGGACTCTCTAAAAATGAATCCTGCTGTCTGTAATGAATCTTCATTCATTCAAGATAAGCCTTTAAATATAAAGAAGAGATTGTCGAGCAATTTTGGTTGAGGCTTATGATTCTGAAGAGGCAGTTGGGGATCCATTTAAGGATTAAGCCAGATAAAGTGTGATGGTGCATTGAAAAAAGCAACTTTTATGTTTTTTGTTTTTGTTTGCTTTTTTTTAAAAAAAGAAAGGTTTTGGATTTCTTAGGACTTACATCTTACCACTTTATAACTTGGAAATTTAAAAAAGCAGGGAAAATTTATCAGATTTTCTCATATAGCAAAAGAACACATTCACCACAGTCCAATATTCTCAAGGTCTTACAACCTTTGTGCTAAACTGATTCTGATAATAGTGGCTATGGATTTGGAATGGTGATTTTTTTCAAATAAATACCATTTCTAAAAAAACAATATGATCATTGCCTATTTAAATTTGAAATCTTATGTATGTCTATCAACCATTAGATATGGCTGGAGTGCTCTTTGATCATTAGGCATATGATTGTAGGCATGCATAACACACTGTACATCTAACCCTGCTAAATTGTTATTCCAAATGAATGTAGCAAAATAGAAATAGAAATATGAAATGGTTTTGTCAATAGTAAAAGTTACTGAATTCAGACACTCAGTAAAAAACAAGGCATTAGGAGTTACTTTATCCAAGCCCTCCATTACATATAAATTTATTGCTCATACTCAGATGTGATGCACAGATTGTAAAAGTTCATGGTTGTTTCCCTAATTAACTTACAGATATAGAAATTATGCCATTCTTTATAATATAATCACAATAGAAGCCTGTCCTTTCCTCAATACAAAAGGCCTTTGCAAAGAAACATAGGCATGGACAGAGTAGATCACAGTAACAAATAATCAGGACATCAAAAACTACAGGAAGTTTAATCTCTCTCAAACCCCACTTGGCTTGGCCCCAGGATGATAAAATTCAAACAGTCTTCTGATTTAATCTGGACTGAAATCTGGACTGAAAACTCAATTAACGACCAGATTTCAGCAAAGAGAGTTTTCTATACTGTACTTCCTTGTTGCCACCAACTGGATTTTTGAAGCCAAGATCTAATGGTTATACTCTGATCACTTATATGTCTATCAGAACTAAGAAGAAAGTTTATTCAAGAATGTAGATATCACTATTAAAAGCAAGCCAGAATATACAGCCCTTTCATCTTATTTAGCTCCTGATTTAATTAAGCTTCTAAGTAAAAACAGACCAAGGTAGATTAAAAGGCAAGAATTCTAAATGATTGGATATCATTCAATATAGGGACCTTCCTGGAGCTATAACAGATACTGTGCAGCTGACTGACAAATAAATAGATCGGTCTGAATGCACTTTCAGGAGTCCCACTGATTTCATTAAATTTGTTTTTGTCTCAGGTTCATCACCCACTGTTTTATAAGTAGTACAAATAAAACACATAGATACTTGCTGGTAGCTAACATGAAGGAAAAAGGAAAACATCTTACAGGCAGATATGATTGTATCAGCACAGTAATAGCTTCTTAATGCGGTAGTACATCATAGCAGCAGGGTATGAAGAAGGGCAGGGTACCAATCAGCATAGTCGTTCACTTAGTCATTGGAATTATTCAATTAACATGGGCCAATAAATATTTTATAAATAAATGTTTTATTAATCCAGGGTAAAAAGAGTCTATTTAACATCTGACAATAAAAACTCTCTCACTGAGTATGCTCTGCAATGCAGTATGGGTAACTCGGAACTCTTGACTAAACAAAGTAAAGCTATAGAGAAATTAATTCCTTAATCACCGAACACCTATAATTCAAATAGAGAATATCCACTAAATTTAGCAATGCCGTTGTTGAATTTTGGGAAAGTCAACCCAAGTGGAAGACAATCAGATGGTTAGAGCTGTAGTGGATTTTCTAATCAGAGAAAGGCTAAAGAACCAATGGCCTTAATCTATAGATGAACTACAACTGAATACAGTACCTACAAAGTTCAGAATTGTTCAGATGTTCTTTCCCCTCTATGGATGTGAAAGATTACTTTTGAAGAAGCAGGATAAAAAGGATTTTGAAGCTTTGGTACTAGAGAAGACCCTCAAGAATACCATGAACAGTAATAAAACCAAATAGATCATAACCAATCAGAATTTTCACTCAGGTCACTCAGCGAGGAAAGGTAGAAGGAAAGGCAGGAAGAGACTGACCAGAATGTAGGTAAATATAGTTGATTACACTGGCAATGGAAGACCTGAAGAGCCAGACTGGGGACAGATCATCCCGGAAAATATCTTTTAATGTGGCTGCTAAGAGTGAATACCATTGGGTATTAACTGAGTACTTAGTGGCACTCAGTCAATCAGTCAATCTTGAATGGAATAGGAAATTGGACAAGCCTTCATGTACAAGTAGTCCTTAACTTACAACAGTTTGTTTAGTGACCGTTCAAAGTTACAATAGCACTGAAAAAAGTGGTTTATGACCATTTTTCACAATTACAACCGTTGTAGCATCCCCATGGTCACGTGATCAAAATTCAGACACTTGGCAACTGACTCACATTTATGACAGTTGCAATGTCCAGAGTCATGTGATTCACTTTTGCAACCTTCTGACAAGCAAAGGCAATACGGAAGTCAGATTACTTAACAGGTGAGTTACTAACTTAACAACTGCAGTAGTTCACTTAACAACTTTGACAAGAAAGATAATAAAATGGGGCAAAACTCACTTAACAAATGTCTCACTTAACAACAGAAATGTTGGGCTCAATTGTGGTCGTAAGTTGAGGTTTACCTGTAGTTGTAGTTATATTTCTCTGAATAGGTCCTTCAAGTGAACAACAGGCTTAGAACTACAGGGATTAAAATAAAAATTCTTCATTTTAAAAAAAGAATGAGAAAGCTATGAATTGTCTAAATGAGAATTGAACGAGAGGGTGAATGCTTCCTCTCTGAAAATGAGATGCTTTGCTTGCTAGAATCATTTGCCATTTCCCCCATTTATGCAACAATTCTGCAATTTTAAAGGTTTGATATTAAGAGATTCAAAAATTTATTTCCACCTCTCTCAAAGGAAATTATCTTTTCTTCTGACACTTCTTACTGCCTTGATAGCATTATTAAATGATCTAGCTATTATGGAGAAGATTTTTGTGGAAGAGATAGTTAATGAAGGAACATAAGTAAAACTTTCAGTAGCCAAGTCCAACATTAAATCCTCATTATTATTTTACATATTTACATACTGCTATTGTATGACAGATACATACTTTGCACATTTCCAAAGATCATTTAGGAAAACCACGTTTCTCTTATTACTTTTGCTTGCCCCCACCATGAATAGTAGAGAGGGCATGCTCCAGGCCTCTTGCTCTCTAGTTGCCATCTTGTGGACACTGGAGTTGTGCCTTCTCAGTGGCAGTGCCTGTCTTGTGGAACAGCATCCCCAGAGAGATCTGGATGACCCATTCCTCTTAGCCTTTTACAAGGCATTGAAGACATTCGAATCTCAGAAGGGTATGGCTGACTGATGAGAACAAATAAGTTTGAAATGATCATATCAGTCTCCCTTTATTCTTTGTTAGCAAGCCAAAAAAAAATTTACACAAATATGAGCTGCCACTGCTGTGGCTACTGACTGTAGATGGCCTTGGGCTAGTCTGAAACAGGAAATAAGATTTGTCCCGTGTCTGGGACTATCTTTGGTCATTCGGGTTTTTCCCCACGTAGAATTGAAGGTGTAAGAGCAACGTTTCGACGAAACGTTCGTTCTCCCAGAAGAACGAAGCTGAAGCCACCAGCCTGAGGATGATGGATGAGATTTCGTCGAAACGTTGCTTTTACACCTTCAATTCTACGTGGGAAAAAACCCAAATGACCAAAGATCCACATACAAACACCCGCGAAAACCTCAGAAAACACACACACACACACACACACACACACACACACATATATATATATATATATATATCAGAAAACATATATATATATATATATATATATATATATATATATATATATATATATATATATATATATATATATATATATATATATATATATATATATATATATATATATATATATATATAATTTAAATGAATAAAATCAGAATGAGAACTTCTGGATAGAAAATACCATTAGCAATATGTAAAATAAGAGCCACGGTGGTGCAGTGATTAAAATGCTGTATTGCAAGCTAATCTAGCTCGATGCCAATCCTCACTGAGTCAAGATTGATTCAGCCTTCCAGCCATACAAGGTAGGTAAAATGAGGACCCAGATTTTTGGGGGAAATATGATGACTCCGTAAACTGCTTAGAGAGGGCTGTAAAGCACTATGAAGCAGTATATAAGTCTAAGTGCTATTGCTATTATAATCCTCGTGGCAAAGATGCAATTATAATCCTCATGGCAAAAGTCTGGTCACAGTAATATATATACTTGTCAGACCAATCATTATTGTAAAGATGTATATTACAAGGTTGTGTCCTTAGGAAAGTGCTCTACAGTTTCATAGGATATGGTAAAAAAAAAATCTAGATGACAGTCATGATTATGTGATTGAAGCTCCATCTGATTTTATGTCTGTGTTTTTATATGCAAACACATAAAACCAGGCAGAACTTCAATCACATCATTGCAGCTCCCATCTTAACTTTTTTATGCCACACCCTGCAGATACCCTTGGAAGAGTATTGCTAGTTACAAAAGGAAAGCTATTATTTTTCTCCCACGAGTCAAATTCTATTCCATATGGTTCTGATTCCGACGTTATCCTTCAGTGATATGAGAACTATAAGCCAGCCGCTTAACAGAATGGAGAAAAAGAGGACAAGGGGATTTCTCAAACTAATTTCAGTGACTTCCTTAAACATTTACAGCCTTCTGTCCTGTTCTGTTCATTTATCATCAAATTATGTGAAAAATGTGTATATAAAAATGAGCTGGGGAAGAAAGATTTGATTATAAAAATATTGAAGGCCATGAGGCACAAATAAAAAAAAGAAAAGAAACAACTTTCAGCATTGTCAGTTCCATGCTCCTGCATAATCTGCTGATATATATATTGCAAAACTCTTGAAGCTTAAAAAAGAAAAGGCTCTGTGCACTATTTACATACACAGCAATCAAAATATTCATCTGGAGGAAGAGATTGCAAAGTTGGGTGCCTAGCTGAATCTGTGTGTTTATTCATGAAAGAAAGGTACACTCACTCTAGTGACTGCATACAGGTGTGCACACCCATGGATTTGTATTCATGTAGATGAGCAGGAGACTTTCTTCAGACTTCATGCTCAACAACAGGGATGGCAGTCAAGCCAAACAGCAGGAACCAACCAGAGAGGACAGCTCCAGTCTATAAAACCCAGACCCAAGCAACAGACTCCATTTGAACAGCTTGAGCCAATTCATCAGCATACAGATTTGGCACCTGACTTCTGCCTGCATCCAAAAAGACATCCACCTTCTTTGACTTTGCATTTATACTCTGATGCTTATTTCAGGTTAATTTATACTAGGATTATTTTTTTTGCATTTTAAATATTTCTTTCTAGAAAGAGCTAATAATAAGGCTGCTTAGAGGGAAAGAATTTTGCCCTGAGACAAGGACAAGTGAGAAGTCAGTAAGGAATTAATGAAGAAGTGAAGAAAGGGAGAGAGGATATTATTTCAAGAAGAAACATATCTTAAAGGATGGATACCAAAGTTAAAAATGAAAATTAATCAAGATGTTTTGTATAGTCTGAGTATTGGAGGAGATTTGTAGATTTTCTACAACCATAAACATGCTGTTAAGAAATAACTGTGCTGCTAGTTAAATCTGAATAAAGAACAGAGCCAAATATGGTCAGTAAAAAAGAAAAAATGGACCAAATCCAAGATGGAGAATCAGATCTATGCAATTTAGCTCAAAATGCTTTATTGCTATTTAAACTACTAGTTTGTTCTAATTTCAGAAGAGAGAAAAATAGCTTCTCAGCTGCTTAGAGCATATATCAACGTATTTCTGCAAAATCACCAAACCTTAATTAATGGAGAGGAACGCTACATATTTTGGGAGCTTCTTGGAGAGCTCTCTGCTGGAAAATATCAAGCCACTGAATGGGGGCCTCAACAAGTCCATTCTCCATACCCGAGATGAAGAACTTGCTAAGGCTGAGATTGGGATTCTGGCTGCTATTCTGGCAGTGACTGTGGTGGGAAACCTGGGTATCCTTCTGGCCATGTATCGCCTTCGGAAGAAGATGAGCAGGATGCACCTTTTCATTCTTCACCTGGGATTGACAGACTTCGGGGTGGCCCTCTTCCAGGTA
This sequence comes from Vipera berus, assembly GCF_964194415.1. Classification (NCBI taxonomy): domain Eukaryota; kingdom Metazoa; phylum Chordata; class Lepidosauria; order Squamata; family Viperidae; genus Vipera; species Vipera berus. Next base: position 44,203,403 of record NC_138204.1, read on the forward strand.
TTTCCCCAGATGATTTGGGAAATGACCTATCGTTTCCAGGGTCCTGATCCACTCTGCAAGGTTGTCAAGTACCTGCAGGTACTAAGCATGTTTGCCTCTACATACATGCTCATTGCCATGACACTGGATCGCTACATGGCTGTGTGCCACCCACTGCGTACTCTACGGCAGCCAACCTGCCAGGCATATCTAATGATTGGAGTCACTTGGCTACTAAGTTGCTTGCTTAGCATACCTCAGCTCTTCATCTTCTCAGTAAGGGAGGTCCACCAAGGTTCTGGTCTGCTGGATTGCTGGGCAGAGTTCAAATACCCTTGGGGCGCAAAGGCGTACATTACATGGATGACTTTGTCTGTCTTTGTACTGCCGGTAGTCATCCTCTTGGTTTGTTATGGCCTGATCTGTCATAAGATCTGCAAGAATCTTAGAGGAAAGACACAAAGGTGTGGTCTCTCTGCAGCGGATGCCATCTCATACACAGCCACTGATCAAAATGGAGCAGAAGTGTGCCATTCTGGCTCCCGGGTTAGCAGCGTGCGTACCATTTCCCGTGCCAAGATCCGCACTGTAAAGATGACTTTTGTCATAGTGATGGCCTATGTTGCTTGTTGGGCACCTTTCTTCAGCGTACAGATGTGGTCAGTGTGGGATAAGAATGCACCAAATGATGGTGAGTCACTTTTAATTGGAGGGACGGGGTACCAGCTTGAGAAATTCAGTTTGATGCCAGAGTCATAGATTGGGTTTGTAGCCAATGCAATTACTGGATTTAAGTTAGGATTTCAGATGGAACAACTATGGTTTTTATTTCAATTCCATCTCAGTAGAAAAGGGAATTAGGGCAGATTTATTAAAAATACAGTACATGCAATGAATACTCTATCATGCTTGCTCATATATACATTTGTTCCATCTATTCTACTTTCATAAGCCGATGGAGAAATCTATCATCATTCACCATGCCTTGGCAAAAAGTGAAGGGAAGTAAATCTATCTAAATATCTTGGTACTGTAATGCTGAGTGCTTCAACTCTCATAAACATCCATACAGTAATATGTACTGTAATGTTTGCAACTGAGCTACATATTAAGGCAAAATGAAATTACTTTGAACTGAAAGAAAATTGCAAGTAACTTGATTTTGTTCCCTTTGGGTACTTTTTTTTAAAAAAAACACTACATATTTTAAAATTTTTGAAAAATACACAGGTGCCTAAATTATGCCTTTGAAATAATTACAGGCTAGAGAAAAAATGTTTTTGGTAACCTAGTTGATAACATCTGTCTATTACAAACATGCATGAATATGTATTTACAATTGTACATACAAGTAGTCCTCAACTTACAACCCACATGTAGACCAGAATCCATTTCTAAACAAGGTAATAGTTAAGTGAGTCATGCCTGATTTCATGAATTTTTTGGACATGGTCGTTAAGCCAATCACTGCAGTTAAGTGAATCATTTGATTGTTAAGCAAATGCAGCTTCCCCCTCTGACTTTATTGTCAGAAGCCAGCTAGGATGTTGCACTAACAACAACAACAAAAACAACGACAACAAAGTTGGAAGGGACCTTGGAGGTCATCTATTCCATCCCCCTGTTCAGGCAGGAAACCCTATACCATTTCAGACAAATGGCTGTCTAGTCTCTTCTTAAAAACTTCCAGTGTTGGAGCATTCACAGCTTCTGGAGGCAGGTTGTTCCACTGGTTAATTGTTCTAACTGTCAGCAAGTTTCTCCTTAGTTCTAGGTTGCTTCTCTCCTTGACTAGTTTCCATCCATTGCTTCTTGTCCTGCTTTCAGGTGCTTTGGAGAATAGCTTGACTCCCTCTTCTTTGTGGCAGCCCCTGAGATATTGGAACACTGCTATCATGTCACCCCTCACCCTTCTCTTCATTAAACTAGACATACCCAATTCCAGCAACCGTTCCTTATATGTTTTAGCCTCCAGTCCCCTGATCATCTTTATTGCTCTTCTCTACTCTTTCTAGAGTCTCAACTTTTTTACATCGCAGCCAGCATATACTTACATCATAAATATATGCTGGCTATGAAATGTCCAAATTTTGATCATGTGACTGTGGGGAATGCTGCAGTGGTCATAAGTGTGAGGACCAGTTGTAAGTTACTTTTTTCAGTGCCATGATAACTTCAAATGGTGGCTGTATGTCAAGGACCTGCATTAAATTTTCCTTACGTTCTTTATAGAACTAAACTCAAACTAGCTATGTTACCTACAATCCTTTGTCACATAATATATTTTTTAAATTAAAAATAGCAATATTGAAATTTATAAGGTGAAGCAATAAACATGTTTAAAAATATGATCACTAGGTGAAGATTTGAAATTAAAACTAAAAACAGCAAGATTTACCAAGTTGCAAAGTGTGGGAGATGAGGAATAATTGTTCCAATGTTTATAGTGCTAGGTTCAGATTTCCAAGGGTTTGAATTCTAATTCTTTTCTAAACATACAAACAAAGCACCAAGTTAGCATTATATTCTAAATGTGTGTGTGTGAAACTCACTTGCTGTATTTATGCAAATATCAAGATTCAAGCCAAGCCCTGTTACTGCTGCATATGCCTCTAAGACAGGGGTCCTCACACTTAGCCACTTGGCTGGCTGGGGAATTCTGGGAGTTGAGGTCCACAAGTCTTAAAGTGGCCAAGTTTGAGGACCCCTGTTCTAAGATATAGAATGACTTTTTCATCCTATGACACATCTAAAACAGCCTCTGTTTTCACTCCCCTTCCCAATGTGCATAGGGAGGACAATGGATCCTTAGGAGAAATTTGCGTACCTCTATTTAAAATTTCCTACACAGCTTTGTCTTTCTGTTTAGTCCAAGTTATATAATTTTTGGAGTTCGTATAATTCAGCATTTTTTAAACATGGTGTCTGGGGAATTCTGGGTGTTGATGTCCACACAACAATATGATACTACCAATCAGGGAGTGTGGATGAAAATACCGCAGGGATCGAAAACTAGTCTCCTAGTTTCTGGACACTCCTGGTGGGTTGTGACTGCATATAAATTGACAGGTTGAAGTAGAAGAGGGCACAATTTTTTTATATAGATTTTATTCTTCAGAATGTGAGTTCTTGACTACCTTTACATAGTCCTTTTATTATATGGAGAAGCTCTTATTTATTTAAATCATTTTATAGATATTTCAAAAAAAATGTGTGAAACTGCTGGAGTCTGATGCATCTGTCGAATAATATTGTTGACATGATTTAGACATTAAGAGAACAATTGCCTTGTTTCTGTGAAGCAGAGAGTAACTCTTAAATGTCTGCAAACTATAGAAACAACAACAATCTCTTTGTTGACATCTAGCAGCCTTTGGAAGTTTGTTCAAGCATTCAGTTGCTTGTGTCTGTATAATCTAGATTGCATCTGTATAATTAGCCATGCAAAAATCCAGATGGCCACAGGCACATACAGAAAATTCTGAAAGCCTTTGCTCAGAAACAAAGAATAAATAGACTCCTTCACGAATATAGATTATTGGGGCAATTCTAACCTCTGTGTTCAATGTCTATGGAGATTCTCAGTCATCCAGGTCAGTTGTCTCAAAGATACTTTGTTTCACAAGGCAAATGGAGTTTCTTTTTTTCCTTTGAATAAGTTTCGCTTCTCATCCAAGAAGGTTCTTCAGCTCAGCTGATTTTAATTCTCACATAAAGTATGAGAAAGGCTACGTAAAATAAAAGATAAATCTCTGTTTATCATAATCTCTAATTAATATCAATGGGGTTTAAACAATGTTCCCTGATTAAACAATCTTACTACTATTCAAGCTGATAGCAATGTTTTCATTAATTTTTATGGAGCAAATGTCAGTTCTTAACCTGTTAAAACTAGTATGAAGGAAAATTGTAGGAATATATTTCAAAGTACTATTTCAGTCTTTACTAACATTGCAAAATAATTGCACTAGTTTTCAATCTTTAATTTTCCCTTTTTCTATATTTTTACAGGGTCTTTTTTTAGAATCCTTGGAACACATCCCTTTATGATTTATTTGTATTTTTGAAGTTCTAAAAATATATAACTACTGCTTGGTTGGGCAACCTTTGAGTGACTAAGGACCATAGCATAGCCCGTGAGTCCTCTGGAGAGCTGCAAGTGATCAAGAGTCATGAGGGTGTGACTGCATTCTTTTCAAATCATTATAGGGAGTTTGGGCTTGCAGTTTAGTGCTGAAATGAAACTAAGAGGCCCCTGAAAACCAGACTTTTCTAGAGAAATTATCTGATCATGTCTGTAATAAGTGTGAAATGTAATCAACATTGGTATGGCATGCATAGCCATACAATCTTATTATTCACCCCTTCTGTATTTGGGGCATTTTTTAAAAAATTAAAATCATAATTATAAACCAGTTCAACTTGAAAATTCTTGGCTAAAAGAGAAAAGACTTGACTCCCTTCCCAAAAACAGAAGGGGAAGAGTTGAACACAGTTCTGGAGGGAGGGGATGACATACTTTGGGAACAGGGTCAATTTCATGAGTTGTTTTTTTTAAAGGGTCATTTTTACATGTTGATTGATTACCACCAGTGGGTATTTTTACTCTATACACATGTGTCAAGACACAATAATCCACGATTGGCATACAGTGAGGTACAGATACATCTGATCATGATTCATTATACTCAAAAGTTCACTCAACTGTTCTTATTATGGTTGATACAGATCTGAAAAAGAAAACGTTTCCCTTTATTTCTCTCTTTGCTCCAGAGTCAAGCGACGTGACTTTTACCATTACCATGTTGCTGGCCAGCCTGAGCAGCTGCTGTAATCCCTGGATTTACATGTTTTTCAGTGGGCATCTCTTTTATGGTGTCCTCCACTTTTTCTCCTGCTGCGGAGGTCTTCGGTCCAATCTCAGGAGGCAACAGTCTAATGGCAGCCTCTGCAGCCGTAAAACTACCATCTTGAGTCACAGTCCTCAGAGCACCCCAGAGCCGAACGCTGCTGGTATCCAGATGCAATTGGGAAATATGAAAGAATTCTACCAGCCTTATGAAGATACAGTGATTGATTCAGGGATACTTTAAAATAATGGATGAGTGTAATGCCAATGAATGATACTGTAATCCCATAATCTGGTCTTTTGAAACAAGCAGGAATAGTAGAATAATATAGTGGCCCTATACGATACGAAACATAGCTCACTATATATGAAATAAATCAGGCCTGATTCATTTCTTTTTAAAGACTGTTCTGAATTATAACCAAATTTATTTCCAAAGAGTTCAAACAAAAGTGAAACGAAAAGTTCAAACAAGACTTAAACCAAAAGGTTAAACAAGAGTTAAACAAGAATAACAGACCAGGACACTAGCAGAAGATCTTCAAACAGTTGCCTTCAGCAACCAACACCTCCCACACCTTCCCCTTTTATCAGCAGTCCCAAGGCGTGGCTTCTCATTGCCTTCTCCCAAGTTGCCTCATTGCCTCATTGCCTTCTGCTTTTCTGCTCTTCTAGATTGCCTCCTGCTCCTAGCGTCCCTGAACAGAGCCAGCTGTGGATCGTCTTCTTCCAATCCCTCATGCTCATATGGCTGAGTCTGAGGAGGAACATGATGGGAGGGGCCAGGCTGAGAGTCCTGCTGTGCATCAGAGCCTCCCTCTGATACCAAAGGCTCTCCAAACCCCTCCTCCTCTTCAGAATCATCAGACTCAGCTGCCGGTATCACAGGCTGATGCTGAATCACAACAGGTTGCTGGCATGCTACAGACTGGGGGTTGGGGACCCCTGAATTACAGGATGGTTCTAATTAAGAAAACAGTATCAGGAAGGAAATGATGAATCTTTTTGAAAACAAGTCAATTTTAACTTAGAATTTCCAATGGTTCCATTTATCATACCACTTAGGTTTAGGAGTAACATAGAATTTTGTAGAAAATAGGGCAGACTAAACATGCTAATATTTGCAAGGCTTGAATGACAATTAGTCAATCCACTAATAAATTACAGACATAGCATAATTACAGTGTGCATAATAATTATTGCTATGTAAATCAGGTGACAACCTTGCAAAGAAAAGAGACCACCGAATCTGGCGTTGGTTCAATTTCCAACCGGTCTGCAGGTTTTCCATTCTTATGGTCCGTCCAGACCTCAATTTGATGCTGTGCACCCTCCAGATGATGCCTCCAGGCCTTGAATGCCACTTTGATGGCCAGAAGCTCCTTCTCCCAGATAGTATAGTTGTGCTCCGATGGATTCAGTGGGCATCGTTACCTGGAGTAACACCGCCCCAATGGCAATGTCGGAGGCATACGCCTCCATGACAAACAGCCATTGTGGGTCAGGATGTTTCAAGATGGGCTCCTTCATGAAAGCTTCCTTCAAAGCCTGGAAAGCCCATTGTTCTGGAGCGTCCCACTGAAACCGAGTCTTCTTCTGGCGAGGATGAGGGCCAGATAAAACCCAGAGCCAAATTCTTATCCAGAAAGTCCTGCAATGCAGCCAACTCGGGGTCTGACATGGAGTACAAATGCCCCAATGGGAGAGGTGCATCAGGGACTAAATCAATGGGGTAGTCATAGGGCCTGTGCGGGGGTAACTGATCCACCTCTGTCTTGCTGAACACATCAGCAAATTCAGTCAGTTCAGAAGGCAAGGAAACCCCTGGGGAACCCTCCACCTGGCCCTCACAGATATGGCGGGTGTGGTCCACACACTGTAAGCTTGGGAAGGTGACCAAGTTCTGTGACCAATAGATCTGTGGGTCATGCACCCAGAGCCACGCCAGTCCCAAGACCATGGGAAAATGCAGATCTGAGGTGATATAGAACTGTATGGCCTCCTCATGGGAACTGATGGCCATACATAACGGTTGCGTGCCAGCCTTAATTGGCCCAGACAGGAGCACTCGACCATCGATAGTCTCCACTAACATGGGCGGTTCCACCGGGCACTGGGGAACAGCCCATTTGGCCACTAATGCTGAGTCCATAAAATTTGTGGTGGCCCCAGAGTCAATTAAGGCATGGACTGGAATCCCCTTTGGCATGCTGGGGAGGATCAGATGTGCCTCCAATATCAGATGCCATGGAGGTCCGCAGGCAGCATCGGAAAGACATCGCTCGGTGTTGTGGGACGCCCAACCCAACACACCTTTTAGATCGGGCTCGGGGCGTTTTCCCGACAGAGGAGTAGGGGGCTTTATCAGGGTAGACTCGGTCACTGACGCCTGTCGTTGCTTCTTTGGGCAGAAGGAAGCCAAATGCCCAGGGTCCCCACAGTAAAAACACAACCCCCCCGAACATCGCCTGTTCATTTCTGCCACCGATAGATGAGGCCTGGCAGCACCTAGCTCCATTGGCTTCTCCTTTTGAACCAGGGTCTCACGCACAACAGGGGACACAGGGGTCTCTGGGGTGGTACGTCGACTCCTTCGCTGCAGCCAAGCATTGATCTGCAGACAGAGATGGATCAGCCCATTGAGGTCTTAGGGAATATTAACACGGGCCAGCTCATCCAATATCTCCTCTGACAATATATCCTGGAAAGTGTCCATGAGTGCAGCCTCATTCCAGGCTGAATCCTGGCTAAGCAGCCGAAAATCGTTGATATAGCCCTGTAGGGGGCGTTGGCCTTGCCTCAGAGCTTTCAGGCGTCGGGTAGCAGTCTGCGTCTTTATGGGGTCCTCATACATCAGATGCATATGATTACAAAACCCCACAAAGTTGTCCAACAATGGACTAGGTTGGGCCAGCAGAGGTGTGCCCCAACGAGCTGCATCACCAGAGAGAAGGCTTAACACAAGCCCCACCTTATCTTGGTCAGTGGGGAAATCAGCTGCTCTCACACTGATAAATAGCTGGCATTGTCCCAAGAAAGCAGGAAACATCTCTGGATTGACATTAAATTTATCGGGCATTGCAACTTGGCATTTTCTCCTGGGTGGTGGTGATGGTGGTACTGGCCCTGTTTGAATGTCAGGGGCAAGACCTTTTTATAATCAACAGGTTGGAAACAACCCAACCAAATTTATTTCCAAAGAGTTCAAACAAAAGTGAAATGAAAAGTTCAAACAAGACTTAAACCAAAAGGTTAAACAAGAATTAAACAAGAATAACAGACCAGGACTCTAGCAGAAGATCTTCAAACGGTTGCCTTCAGCAACTAGCATCTCCCACACCTTCCCCTTTTATCAGCAGTCCCAAGGCGTGGCTTCTCATTGCCTTCTCCCAAGTTGCCTCATTGCTTCATTGCCTTCTGCTTTTCTGCTCTGCTAGATTGCCTCCTGCTCCTAGCGTCCCTGAACAGAGCCAGCTGTGGATCGTCTTCTTCCAATCCCTCATGCTCACATGGTTGAGTCTGAACAAGATAGGAGGGGCCAGGCTGAGAGTCCTGCTGTGCATCAGAGCCTTCTTCTGACACCAAAGTCTCTCCAAACCTCTCCTCCTCCTCTTCAGAATCGTCCAACTCAGCTGCCGGAACCACAGGCTGACACTGAATCACAACATCTCTGTTACAGGCAGGGCTATCTTGTTATTGATTGTACTAAACAGTTTATATGTTTTAAATTACATTTTATGGGCCACCTAATTTCAAATATACAACCCTAATTTCAAATATATGAATGAATATATGAAGGTAAGGATTACTTTTCAGGTTTTTCCTTTCTCCAATTATTTTTAAAATCTTACTTCTTTCTTGCTCACAAGACCCTACCTATGCCTATAATAAAGAGATGTATTGATTAGTAGCAATTTAATTTACCTGGTTTCTCATCTAATTAAGAATAAAATTGTTTTGCTTCAGACTGCTGAAAATTGTATTCTTGAGCTTCAGCTCCTATCATGGAAATTAATGGTATAAATAAATGTACGTAACTAAACTAGTTTAAAACTGACATCAGTATTCCTTGAGGTGCAATATTATTGAAGTGATGGTTGTAACTCTTCTTAAGGTCAGAAATATCCTTGATCTCAGTTTGGAACAATAAGCACTAAGTATGAAATGACATGTTGGCAGCAAAAATTATTGGCTACAAAAGCACCTTGAATATGAAAGGTAATTATTAGGTCTAAAAAGACCGTTATCTGCCACTGAGCCACTGTCAAATTGCATGCACTCATTATGAATTAACGAACTCTCAAATATCATTCCTTTTACTCACAGGCTATTAACTAAGCCAATTATCAGCCATAGAGAGTTCTAATAGCATCTAATTTCTGACATTCATTTTAATGAGCTGAAAGCTCAGCCAATACTGGCAAGTAGTACCAACTCACAGTTCAACTAAATCTGATTCAACAATGTTCTCTTTAAGAAGCTGTACATCACTTTCTACCTCTGCAGTTTAGATCCTACAATTGCAGCTCTGAAGTTATAGTTACTAGAATCTAATAGAACTTTTCCCAGGCTGGTGTGCTCCAGGTGTGTCAGCCACAGCAGCTGAGAATTCTGGGAACTGTAGTCACAATAACTTCAGATTGGAAAAAAAGTAGATTGTACTCCTATAGAATAATTGAGGCCACTACATAGATTCTGACTAGTTTAATAAAAAATACTAAGCTATAATGTGGTTTGTTTAGCTTTGGTTTAATGTGTCATGTGAACAGCCATTATGGCATATAAGCTATGGTTTATGATTTAGTGAGTTGTGTGAACCCATCCTTACTCCTTCCTAGTTCTGCTGTTCCCTAGTTCCCCAAAGTGAGTGATGCTAATAGCAAAGAACAGACACTACTCCCCAATTGACTGCTCTTGGATGTTAGTTTCTTTCACTGTGCCTGCCTGAACAACCAAGTGAAATACAATTTTAAGGAGAAAATTCCATGGCTCCTTTCTAACTTCTTTGCCAGATAGAATAGAAAAACCTGGGATAATGAGGAGGAGGAGGAGGAGGAGAGGGCATGTTGAAGAGAATGATAATTTAACAACTTGAGGTGAAAGAGAGAATTAAAATGGTCTAGCTCTCCCTCTCCCAACTATTGGCGTTCCCTCATGATCATAGTTTCTACTTAGCCTTATGCATAAATCAACCAATTGTGACTTATTTAACAAACACAATTAACCAAAACCAATTTAAAGTGTTCTCTTTCTTCACCTACTCAAACTAAACAGAAGCAACATTGGAGGTACAAGCACAGTGATTTAAAAACCAGGGGGCTGTCCACTTATTAAATACTGAGTTTGACTTTACAGTTGACTTTTTAAACCTGCTCACTTATTGATAATTTTTTTAAAAATGGCAGCAAAACTAGTTTCTAGTAAAAAAAAATCAGGGAAAAATTAAATTGTGTTTGTGTATGACATGTTGAAATTATAAGGACATAATAAATTTCATTTCTGTTGAGACTAGGAAAAGTATCTGAGACAAATATCAAAGGACAGGCATTTGATGTATACTTTGAACATGAAAATGAATAAGCAAATTTAAGATGAATTTTGAAATGTAAATGCTTGCATTTTCTAGATAAGGAAATATGATAAAATCAAGGCTTTGCCTGTTTTTAAATGAGTTTTGATATGCAGCACAAAAAAGCGTCAATCACATTTTTGCAAATATCATCTTTCCTTTTTTTAAGTTATACCCTACAGATTCTTCTTAATGTGGAATATTTTTGTCATAGATGTGTCTGGTGACTGATAAGACCAAAACCTGTCTAAGTCTAACCTACACAGAATATGGTAGATTGGGAAGGCTTTGGCTAATGTTTCTTTTTTCAGGACATTGTCAACTTTTAGAATGATCTTTGCCAAGGCAGCATGCTAGGACAGGACAAAGCATGAGAAATAAGTATTTTGCAATGCTCAGGAATATGAACAATACATTTCTTTCAGCCATTCAATCAGGTATGTCTTTTGAAAGATTACGGAGGCTCCTTGCAAAGCAAACTATATATGTATGTGTTTCTGTGCAGACACAACTAGGAACAGCTTCAGAAGCAGCTACAGGAGCGTGCACAGAACTGAATGTTAAACATCAAATATTCTATTATATAAAATATAAATGTTTGTCTTCCATATTTTCTCTAACTAAGGGTTCTCCTACTCTTATTCCTATTTAATTAAGCTGTTTTTCCCTTCCTTTCCACATTTTCATTCTTGAAGCCATTCTCTCTAAAACCTTTCACATTACAGGATTTCAAATGATTACCTTAGGTCAGGCATGTCCAAAGTCCGGCCCGCGGGCCATTTGCGGCCCGCGGGGCGGATTAATATGGCCCTCGGACAGCCCTCCCTGCTCTATGTAAATGCGGCCCTCCCTTCTGAGAGGGCCCCGCCCAAACCTAGAAGACGAGCGGCGCAGGCGCGACGCCCCCAACCTCCACTGCAGAATCTGTCTCCTTCCCCTCATTGGGCTTTCATTCAGTTCACCGTCCATAGCCAGAAAATCAGCCTATCTCTGCCTCTCCCCCCCCCCACACACGATACTCTGCTTTTTCCACCCCCTGCGGGAGAAAGTTTTATGCTCCGTTAAGGACACAACTGGATGCTCATCTGTTCGTAAAAGAAATCGTGAGAACCACCATAAAAAAACACCCCCTCCCCCGAGAGAAAGAGAGAGGCTCACGTCGGCACTTGTTGCCCTTTGAAGATCAGACTGGAGAGGAGCCAAAACAGATTGTGAAGCTCAAGTGGATGCGAGTCCTTTTTATGCAGCCCGTTTAGTTTCGGTTTCTGCTTTGCACCGATTCCTGCAAGTCAGGCGTGTTCGGAAATCAGCCCAGGTTGCAAAAGGCGGCTTTTCTACCCAGAACCTTAACTCTAAATCCCACCCTGGATGCTTCAGGCAACTTCCAGAGGCCACCTGTGGAAACTCTGCAGCCTCTCTTAAAATGGGGCATTGCAAATCAAAACGGTTTCTGGTTTTATAAATACCCGCTGGTCGTCTGAATGGGGAGTTCTTTCTTTCTTTCTTTCTTTCTTTCTTTCTTTCTTTCTTTCTTTCTTTCTTTCTTTCTTTCTTTCTTTCTTTCTTTCTTTCTTTCTTTCTTTCTTTCTTTCTTTCCTTCCTTCCTTCCTTCCTTCCTTCTTTCTTTCTTTCCTTCCTTCCTTCCTTCCTTCTTTCCTTCTTTCTTTCTTTCTTTCTTTCTTTCTTTCTTTCTTTCCTTCCTTCCTTCCTTCCTTCCTTCCTTCCTTCCTTCCTTCTTTCTTTCTTTCTTTCTTTCTTTCTTTCTTTCTTTCTTTCCTTCCTTCCTTCCTTCCTTCCTTCCTTCCTTCCTTCTTTCTTTCTTTCTTTCTTTCTTTCTTTCTTTCTTTCTTTCTTTCTTTCTTTCTTTCTTTCTTTCTTTCTCTTCTTGATCTCTGAATGTTTCACATCCATTTCTGGCAGGGATCAAGTCAGTTGCCTGCACTTTTTTCAATTCCACTTTAGCTAAGTGATTGGCAACTTTTTCTCATGAAATTAGAAAGAGAGATTAGGTGGGATGTGACTAGATTCAGCCCTCCGTCCCCTACCTTTATTTTTTAAAAGTGACTTGTGGGGGGGGAAATGATGAATTCTGTAAGTTTCCAGATGATACACAACTGGATGGGTAAAATTCTAAATCAGATTCCACATTCAAAACCAACTTGAGAGGGTAGGAGAAAAGATGTTAATGTTTTGAATTGTTTTAATGGTTTTTACTGTTTTTTGTTTTAAAATGTTTTGAAGATTTTAATTGTAATACCAGTAAATGTTTTTGAATTGTGAGCCGCCCAGAGTTGTTTGCAGAGATGGAGAGGGCCGGCCTGGGAGGACTCGCTGCTACAACTGCATCAAGTTTGCGCTCTCGGCGTCCTCCAATTGTTCAAAGAATGTTCGGAAAAATGTTCGGCCCTCCAGCATGTTCACTTCATCCAATCTGGCCCTCTTTGAAAAAAGTTTGGACACCCCTGCCTTAGGTACTAATCAATAGAAGGGACTACACAACCTGCTTCTTCTTATTGGGACTCTTCAGGGGTAAGCATCTTCTACATTACAGCAGATGTTCTATGTTTTTTAAGCCTAAACAATTCAATAAAGATGAAATCAGTCACGTAGTGCCTTCTACTGCTCAGTGACTAATATAACATCTAAAGCTCCATATAAAATACCCCACCCCCATCCTTAAGGGGAAGCAATCTTGAGACCTCTAACATGAGACCCAGACCAACTAAAATCAGAAAACTCTCTCATATGAGAAAACAGTAAACAGGAAGGTATACTTGCATAGCTTCTGTACTTAGAACTATCGTGTCCAACTACTTACAGATCCTAACTGCAAGATAAGCTGCTCATGCACTTTAAATAATTAAGGTTGAAATTATTCATACATTATTATCAGCTTCTGGGTAAACATGTTTGCAAATCTCTGAACTCAGTCCATCCAGTTAAATAGCCAAAGCAAGTAAATCAATAAAAAGAAAGCCCTCTGTACACACTTTCCACTCCTTTTCCTTGGCTGGTACAATTTGGATTACCACAAGCATTTTTCAAAGTGATGAAGGATCAGTGCCATGTATTATGTATATGGATAACAGCACGATTCATTTTTTTTATAAAGGATCTACTATGAGAAGGTCTGCCCATGGTTGAAGTGAAAAGTTTTCTAAGTCAGCAAGAACTAGCTTTTAGCTCGGTATATAAGATATAGCACTGTATCTCCTTCACCAGGAGAAGGTACAAAAGAATTTTGCCAAAAAAAAGCAGACTCTCTGAGGTACAATATTGACTACATTTAAAAGAATAAAATATAGGATGATAGTTATTATTATGTCATAGCAATTGTTTAAAGAATCCTCCTGAACTAATAAAAGATTAGATTATAGAAAGAAATTAATTTTCTTTTCTTAGGATGACATGTTCTCATAATGACTTAGATCTTCACAGTCCCCAGCACCCCTAGTGTTTAGTTTGGAATCCTTCTAAATTTAAATCTTCAGACTGTGAAGAGTTCAGAAATACATTAAAGCTCTGGTTTAATTGACTCCATTTTAGCAAGCATCAGAAATGACAGATCACATTTCTGTTGGAATCTCAAAATAACAGAGAAGTCCACAACTAATTTTGGATGAAGTCACATTCCAGTTAAAGAAAGCAATTGTAAGTATAGTTGATACGGAAAGATATGCTAGCAGAGGAGAACTGCTATAGCATCATTAAACCTATTTTGAGGATGATGTACTGGTTACCTATATGTTTCTGAGTACAATTTAAGGTATTGGTATTCCAATAAAGTCCTCTATGGCTTGGATCCAGGTTATCAATGGGGCTGAAAATAATTCTGCCTATCTGGTTCAATTTGCTTGAACAGAGCCATTTTGGTGTAGTGGTTGAAACATCAGACTAGAAACTGGAAGACTCAGTTCTACTTCTGCCTTAGGCATGAAGCAAGCTGGGTAACCTTGGGACCAGCCCTCTTTCACAGAGGTGTCAAACTGCCGGCTTGCGGGCTGGATGCGTCATGGCAAAACTGCGCCCATCCCATTGCCAGCAATGGGGGAAAAAAGTCACAATATGTCGCGACACATCACGTGATGTTGTGAGGTTGATGAAAGAGTCTTTCATCAACCTCACTCCAGTCAGCATGTTATCCTTGCTTTCACTGATACATCAAGCAGGTCCTCCTGCTTGAGCAGGGGGCTGGACTAGAAGACCTCCAAGGTCCCTTCCAGTTCTATTCTATTCTATTCTATTCTATTCTATTCTATTCTATTCTATTCTATTCTATTCTATTCTATTCTATTCTATTCTATTCTATTCTATTCTATTCTATTCTATTCTATTCTATAATTCTGGGCTATCTATGCACTCTTTATGATGACTCAGTATTTTTTCATCTCCTCTATGTGTCCTTTTTTTCAGCTCTTCACTAAACCTTTTGTACAATTTCCAAAATAGTCATCAGGATGGGGGGGCGGGGAAACGTGAGGCAACAAATGACAAAAATGCAGTGTAATGTCACATCCGATTTTGGGAGATTCAGTATGACTTATGTATAAGCATCCAATGTTGGGATTTGCATTGTGAAACATACTGTGTTTCATCACAGTTTGTCATCACAATTCATAATGGACATTTATGAACCCAGTGGCTTCTTTCTTATCTCTCTATACTTTATCACTGTTCCAGTTTAGTACCTCCTTATTTCTTGTTACTTCCATCCACCTTCAGCTCTTTTCCACATTAATTTCTTCTCCTATGAAATCCTACTATCATTGCTCAGAGTTTATTCCAAGATAATGTATTTGATAATGTATTTGATTATTCCAAGATAATGTATTTGATTAAACTAGAGTATGAATTCTAGTTTTCTTTACATTCGGCATGATATGGTAGCTTTTCTACAACACTCCAATCCTAGCATTTCTCCAATTTGTTCTTCATTTCTATCAGGTCAGGAATAGCTGAATCCTGTTGGCTTCCTCAGCTTGCTAAAGGAGGAAATGGTCAGCAAGACAGATCAGTTGTTTCCTGAAACTTTCATACTTAGCAGAATTTGTCTCCCAACTGATATCAGGTTAATGAGAGGCCTACATCCCTATTATTACATGCCACTTAAAAAGATCCATGGTTTATTTCCAGAAAGTGTAATCTATATCTTCTTGATAGGATAGGCAATCATAATACGGTAATAATCAACAGCAGTATCATTTTTATCCATTCCTTCACTTATTTTAACACATATGTTTTTCCAGGACTATTAAATTTACTTACTTTGATATCTTAGTGGCTTTGCTACTTTAATCTGACCACAATGATCTATGCTCTGGTAACCCTTCCATTAGATTACTGTAATATCTCACATGTGCTCCTGCCCTTGAGAATGACTCAGAAGCACCAACTAGAGCAGAATTCAGTTAATATGACTTTAACTGGACTTGCCAGTTTAAATCATTCCTACCTTTAAAAAAAAGTGTTGTTTATTGCCTGAGCACAATTAAGCAGCCTGGTGCTCTTTAGATAGATTAATATTGCTTCCAGAATTTGTCAGCTAGCATGGCTGTTGGAAGTAACCAGATTGGAATTTTATTCTAGTTTCCAAACACCTTTTCCACTGAACAAGCCCCTTGCATTATGTAAAAAATTGTGGCTACAAAATAGTGCATCTTTACCGCTGCAAGTTACTGCTCCACCACTCCACCCAAAATTCAAGTAGGAGTGATGCATATAGAAAGCAAATAGTTTACCCATATATTCAGTAATATTTGTGTCCTTCATTTATATGTCTCTGGGATGAGATAGAGGGCAGCCACTATGAATTTGCACTGAATTCACTGCAAATTGCAATGCACTGATTTCGTGAATGAAATGTTTAGATCTTTTCATTTGAAAGAAAAGCTGGTTCTACCCAGTGTGAGTATGCAGTTATGCAACTGCTTGATTATTATGGGTGCTCTGACAAAAAAAAAAGTTTAAACCCAATGTGATCTTTTAAAAAATAAGTTTCAAAAGTCTATACAGTAGACTGGGTATAAACACTAAATTAAGAGACCATGTCTATCAGAATGAAGTATTCCACAGTTTGCTGAACTACCTGATTACTACAAGTATGAAAAATAATAATTCACAGATATAATGGGCAAAACCTTCTAACTAGGGCACAAAGGAAATTAAGCTAGGATTACAAAAGAAGAAAATCCAAGTAAATATCTTGTTTACACACAAGGGGGCCAAACTAAAAACCAGTTATCAGACTGTATTAGCAACCAAACTCCTAATAGTTCCTAGTAATAGCTTTCCTTTTTTCCCCAGGTGGCTTTCAAACAGAGAACAGAAAAAGAATGTATTTTCCCTTAGTTCTTGTCTTGCATCCAAAGAAGGAAGTGTCCCATACATGAATGGGAAGTATGATAAAAGAAACTTAGGGGAATAACGAAGTGAAAGAGGCATTTAGGAAAATCTAATGCAAAGAATTAAGATGAGAGAAAGATTGTATAATCTGTAGAGAAAGAAAAATATAGCTTCAAAGAATGTGGTCAAGAATTAATATAAGTAGAGAAAATGCAGAGTAATTTGGAAGGAAGCAAAAATTACTTTGGAAGTTTGTAAAAAATAATCTAAACAAGGAACATCCAATAGAGCAAATAAGATAAAAAAAAAATAAAGGTGTTAAGTTTATTTGGGATGAACTGAAGTAAAAGAATTTTGGAAGGAATATTTTAGAAATTTGGAATTGAAACGGATGCTATAAATGATAATTGATAAAGAACTAAATGTTGCTGTGAAAATGTTTAAACATACTAAAGCTGCAAGTGCAGATGACGTAAGTGAAGACATATAAAATATGAATGTCACCAATAGGATATACGGCCACACTATATGGGTTGCCAACACCTGGGAAGTGTAATATTTCAGGAACAGAAATGTTCAAGTTAATTATATTGGTGGTTAAGGCTAGAAACCCGGAGATTGTGAGTTCTATTTCTATCTTATGCACAAAGCCACTTGGGTGATTTTGGACCAGTCACTCGCTCTCAGCCCTAGAAAGCAGGAAATGGTAGTCACTTCTGAAAAAAACTTTACCAAGAAAACTGCAGGGAATAGTCCAGGCAAACAGCAGGTGTCAAAAATTGACTTGAAGGAACACATGTAGATACACACACACAGGGAGAGTATTCATAGTACAAAAATATTATTATGTATGGAAACAACTTAATATTCACCACTCTTTTGTTAAGATCTGGGTCTTTTGAGCACGAACTGCATAATTTTCCTCTATCAATATACTTTTGAATGAGCTTTAGAACAAAAGGGTTGTATTCTGTTCCATAAAGACAAAAGAGCTCTAAAGTGAAAACACATTCTATGAAATGAAGAACATCTACATCTTTCTTTTCGTCACCTCCAATCAATTCCTCCAATCACTTCCTGTTTCACCGTGAAAGAACTGTTTAATCTCTGATCACTGGAAAGGTGAACATGTGCAGTGACTAATTTCTTTTCTAAAAGTGCCATATTGACATTAAGTGGTGTGGCTTTCACACTGTACATTTTCTCCTGGGATTTTATCTCTCAGTGGCTAGGCTGATTAGTGGCTATAAGGACAAAACCTTTGTCCAGTTCCTATAAGTCAAGGAGAGCAGAAGTCCTCCGCTGCCAAAATGAAATGGTTGATCTTTTTAGCGTTTTACATTTGGATGACCAGTGGATTACAAAGGTAAGCTCCTTTCTTTCTTCTTCTGCACCACCCGCCCCCCATTTTTCTTATTTAATATTAGAAATTATAGTTACAAAGCTGCACTGGGATAGCAGTCCCTTGAAACTTCTTTAACTTTCTACAAGTACAGCACAGTTCCAGTATTAGCAGAAACACATCAGCAATGTTTTGTGAATAATCAGTAATGCATTTAGATAAATTTACGAGACATTTACAAGACATATTAATTGTAAGAAGGGGAGAGGCCCCAAAACAACTATGGGTATTATTTTACTCTCTTCAAAATATTACAAATCCATCCTGATGTACTGTACATTCTGTTCCAAATTCCTGTAAATAACACATAAAAAACCCTAACCTTAGTGGAATTCTACTACTGCCTGTACTAGAATAAAATGCTTTTCAGATTTTCTTATTTCTGTTCATCATCATTAAGCATATAGCTCCTTCCCTCCTCTCCAGAGTTACCCTGAAAAGACACCGATCTTTGCGGCAAAAATTGAGGGAACGTGGGCAATTGACTCAGTTTTGGAAGAAATACAAGGTAGACATGACACAGTACACTCAAGACTGCTCAGCCTTCCAAGAAGCCAATGAACCCCTCTTTAACTATCTTGATGTAAGTTAAGCATGAATGAAACTAGGGGGTGGGGAGGGGAGAGAGGCAGAAATATGTTAGCTTATAAAGAAGACAAATGTCACATTTTTTTTTCAATGACAGAATTTAATTTTATTAAACTCTTATCCTGTGCTAACAACACTGCATAAAAATCCAGGAGTTATTTGACAGTCTGCCACATATTCCTGGTTTATTATATATTATGAGGCCACTGAGAAATGCAATGGCAATGTTGAAAGGGCTCGGCTTAGTTTATATGTATGCATTATAAAAAATTCATACATTTTACTGGTATGAAACATTATTATCTGGGGAAAAGATATAGTTGCCTTAAAGATTTGTAAACATGGCCTATGTCTCTATGCTTATGTGCTCTAATGCACTGCTTGGCATTGTAACTGTGCTAAAGTCCAGAGCCAATGCCATGAATGTATATATCTGTCCTACAAGTGAAAAAGAAAAGATATTGCCCCATCTTTCCCACTTACTCATCAGATATTTCAGTGGTATCAAAGTTTTCACTTGATGCTTAAGAGGACTATGAAATGTTTGGCTACATTTGCAAACATGTAAGTTGAATATAAGTGGAAACTGACAATTTAGCACTTCTACAAACAAGAAATGAACTGCCCTATTTCACACTCCATCACCTCCCAATATTATTTCCTCTTAGCCAACTCTGAAAGTGGATTAAAAGAAAATTGGTGTGTAATACAAATACACAGATCCGACCTAAGAACTAAATGTGTCAAAAACCTTTCACAGTCTGCTTCAAAATCTGCTGGAGAGTTAAAACCAAGCTGAACGTACTTACACCTAGAGAAATTGGTCTCTGATGATGCGAAAGTCTGTGAATGGGTTGAATTGAACAGACATAATTTTGTTCCATGCAAGCCTTAGACAACTGGAATGAACAATGTGGAAGGATAGGACCAGATTTCCATTCACATCCATGTCCTACTACTTCTCACCTTTTCAGATATGTCTGAATGCCTGCAGAGTGTTTATATCTACTCCAAAAAAATTTTTTTCATTGTACGCCTATCTGAATTCTCCCTTTTTACTGCATGCTTGTGATGGAAAGACAGAAGAATGAGCCAGCTTTTTTCTTTCTAATAAATCACTCTTTTTTCTTCTTCTAGATTTTAGATTTATATAATAATCTTGTTCCTCAAATAAGGGTATATCCAGGAGCATACTGATAGGAACATAGTAGATACCTTAAGTGGGAAAATAAACACAGATTTTTATCAAGAAAATGTTGCAATTTAAATGCTCGAGATTAAAATTAAAAATGCAGGTGTACAACTGGATTATGAGTAAGCTGCCCCCAAAATTCCACTAAATTAAAATCCCATTTAAACTCTTGATCCATTTATGCAAACAACAATACCTTGGCATAATAGAAATACTGACTGTAAAATGATGATGATGATGATGATGATGATGATGATGATAATAATAACAACAACAACAATAAATAATAATAATAATAATAATAATAATAATAATAATAATAATAATAATAATAATAATAATAATAATAATAATAATAATAATAGTTGGAAGGGAACTTGGAGGTCCTAGTCCAACCTCCTGCTGAGACAGGAAACCCTAGACTATTTCAGACAAATGGTTGTCCAGTCTCTTCTTAAAAATTTCCAGTGTTGGAGCATTTGACAAGATTCCCCTCAGGTTTGGAAAAAAGTTCCACTTTATGTAGGCCAGTATATGAAATAGAAACACTTCTTTGTTTTCCTGTTCTGGCAGGTGGAATACTTTGGACAGATCTCCATTGGAAACCCTCCACAGAGTTTTAATATACTGTTTGACACTGGTTCCTCCAACCTCTGGGTACCATCTGTTTATTGTGTCAGCAAGGCTTGTGGTGAGCATTGGGCAAGGGGAAAGGAAGGCATGATTTTAAAAAATATCATTTTGATGCTTGCTCTATTTAAAGGTATATACATTAATAAAATCTATAGAGAAGCCTGTTGGGTTTTGTAGATGCCAAACATTGATTTGCACATGGCAGAAACCTTAAGAAAATTACTTTAAATTATGCTGTATGAAAACTGTTAACATTGTTTATGTTAGAGGTACTTGTAGAACTAGCACTATTCAGAGTAGTAAATGTTGTTCATACTTCCAATAAATCCAAATGTACAGCAATTTGCTGTCGTTTGATTTTCCTTGGTAAACACATAACAACAATTGCATAGCACATTTGCTACGTGCAATACTGAAAATCCAGTTATTGAGTAGAAGTGTAATATATAGCCATTCTGTTGGACTTGTAGTACGCTGTAGTATTCTTAACATTTTGTCCATCTGTAATCTGCAAAACAGAAACCAAATCTTGCTGTTTGGGAGCATATTTTACCATGATAAATCTAAAATAAGATTGCATTCAGGAAAAAAAAAGTTTTTGTCAAGCGCCAGGGAACAGAAGATCCAGGCAGTTCAAATGAGTATAAAAATTTATTGCAAGCTTAAGCTTTCTGCAAGAATCTGATGGTGATAGATAAGAGTCACAGGAATTCAGACTTCCGGTTCCTGTTTTCCAACGAGCAGTCTGAAGTTTCGGAATGCCAAACTCTTCGGCTGAAATTTCTTTTTGTTGGGGACCCTAAGGGTCCAGAACCCACCCTGAAGGGGTGGAATGAAGGAAGGAAATCCCAGGGACTTAGGAGATACGGCGGTCTCCCCAAACAGTCCAGGAGAAGCCTCCCAGAAACCAACAGAAGAAAAGGCTAGCTAACTCCATGTCCAGTCATAGTTGGAGACAACGGAAGTCATAAGCTTTTAAACTAAGCAGATTTAAAACAGCATGCTTGAATCTGGGTAAGAATATTGATTTTCTCTATCCTACCTATTTTCCTGAAGAAGAAAGTCCCCAAAAAAAGAGATCTCCGGAAAAAAGAAAGGAGGGGGATTTTACTCCCTCCTTTTGATTACTGGAAGTGGTGAACCTTACCCTTTAGAGAGAGAGAAAAGACTAGAAAGACCTGAAAAATGAGCAAACGCTGACATCTACTGGTGGATGAGGATTCTTTTTTTTCTCTGACCCTCAAAGTTCTTAGAAAATGCAGCTGTGTAAACAAAGTGAGAGTAACAAATCTGAAGCAATGAATACTGCACAAAAGGAAACATATGATAAGCGGCAACAATTTCAAAGGACAATGATTTTAAACTACAAAGAAATACAGAACAACCTTGACAGTATGAATCAACTTATCTCCAACTTAATTTCACTCCAAGAAATTTCCCAGGAAAATACAGTAGAGATGACTGAACATAATTCTGAGGATAGAGACTTAAAGATGGAACCGTATAAAATAAAAAAATATGATTTAATTCAAATGGGAAATATTTCAACACGTCCAAGCAACTTTGAAGATAAGGAAAAGAATGAGAAAAAATACTTTACAGGGAAACGAATGATGCAGCAAAACATACTGATTAAGAAAGGCAATGGCCAGAGAAAAAAGATTAAAATGGAAATTAAGAAAATAGATGATGGGACTTATCAGAGAGAATACTTAAAAAAGAAACATTTGTTTGAATATGGCTAAAAATGGAAAAGCTTTGGAATATATTACTCTTAGAGAGATGTTTTTTTCTCTTCTTTTTGTTAACAAATGCAATAAGAAACATTTGTTTGAATATAGCTAAAGAAATGGAAAAACTTTGAAATATATTACTCTTAGAGGGATGATTTTTTAAAAAATTAATACAATATGTTTTTTTCTTTTCCATTCTGTAAAAAAAAGTTTAAATGATTTAAATAAAGCAAATGTTTTAGTTATTTAAATGTGACGATAAGAAAAGCATTAAAAAGTATTTTGAATGAGAGTTAAAGGATTAGATGATTAGATCTACTGAATGGAATGCTTAAAGTTTAAATAAATTAAATACATTCTCAGCTATGGTCAAAAAGAATAAGAAATTGAGGGAATAAATATTTATTAAATTAGGAGGGATACATATTTTAAGTTATATGTTATTTTTTGTATCTCAGTGCTTTTGTCTTTTTTTTCTTTTTTCTTTCTTTTCCCCCCTCTTTTTTGTCTCTCCTTTTCCTTTCTCTTTCTACTTTTTTATTTACTGATTAAGAATTATAAAAGTATGAGAGGGCTTATATTGAAAAAATAAGAATTAAATCCACCAATGTAAAATTGTTGAAAAAATTGTCACTAGTAAAAATATTTAGGATTTGGGGGGAGAAATAAGCTGAAATAAGCACGGTAACAGGATTTATGATAAGGCAACTAAAATGACAAATAGGATTATTGGAAAAACTATATACTTAATTGTTGTTAATCAAAATAATGAGAATTGTCTTAATCTAATGTTTTGCAAAGAAAGATACTTTGGGGAAAGGGGAAATCTAATGAAATTAACATATGGAATATAGATTATAGAAATCAATTGTTAAAGATTGTCTTATAAATGTTACCCAGACAACATACTGTTTACAAATTACTGAATGATTTTATGTTATGTTAAAAAATACCAATAAAACATATACAAAAAAAAAGAGTCACAGGAATTCAGGGTAGGCTGGACTTAGATGTCTTGTGGGTGTGAAGGGACTCATGACTGATGATGCTTTTGACCCCTCCCTCGGGCTCAGCCTGGTCATCTCCTACAGTTATGTTATGAAAAAAGAAGTAAAGTAATTGGGTGAATGACGGCTTGTAATAATTTAGTAGCACAATACTAAGTATGTTTTTTCAGAAGGTTTACTATAAAAGATAAAACAACATGAATGGCAATTCAAGGTTGTTGTTCTTTGCACATTTTTCCATAAGTATTCTCTATCAACAACTTATTTTTGAGAATATATATATGTGAAATATGGAGTGCTTGTATAACTTAGATAACCATAGTTGCAATTATAAATATATTTTCATTACTGAATCATTGGCAACTCTCATGTGCAAAATGACTGTCTTGTGCTGAAGGTACAAGCAGCACATTCATATTGCTTTATTTTAAAATAAAGTCCATTCAATAGAGTTCATTCACTGTATACAGCTGTGTGGATTCATAAGGCTGTAATCTTGTATATATTGTACTTGAATAAATATGCACAGGGCTGGATTGCAAAAGTCCATAGCCCAATAAGGTCAGAGATACAAGCATTGAGGTTCCCTTTTTATTTTTATTTTTCAATTACAGTTGAACACTCCAGATTTCAGCCATCAAAGTCCAGCACCTACACTGAAGTGGGTACTTCTTTTTCCATTCACTATGGCACTGGTAGCTTGACAGGAATAATTGGAATGGATCAAGTGACTGTAAGTGAAAGATCCTATTCACTTAAAAAGAATTTGATGTTTTATCATTTAGCCAATTATTCTGATACGGTAAGGCGTTATCCTGCCTGTAGAGGCTACAGTATCTGTATTTATCACTGAGTTCCAAACCACTGTTCATTATAGCTTCAAATGTCCTTTCAGGGAAAATGACCAGCACATTATAAAAATGGTCCATAAGGTATTTTTGGTGGCATGCCATCAAGGAACCAGGTTACAAATGATTACAGTATTAATAGGCTTTGCTTTCATTTTCTATGTGTGTTCAAAAGATTCATTAGGAGAACTCTAATGAAATATATCTTCTATAGTATTTGAGCAATTGGACTTCCCTTTTTCCTCCTGTGGCCCCACAGAGGAGCACAATGACTTGGTGCAGATTTTTAAGATATGCATGGAGCTGCAGGGGAAACCTGGCCCAATCCCATCATGGAAAGTGCTATCTGAATGGTTTGTCTAGTCCTTATGTGTTCTTCCTTGCTTCTAGAACAATCTTTCTCAACATAAGTATGATTTTCGGCCAGTTTTAGGATGGATGAAGAACACTTCATCTCAATGGTGAAGAAAGGCCTTATATCTTGAATATATAATTCAACCTGACCTTGAATCAGAATATTTTGCATCAGACTTGGTGCAATTTATTTAAAGTAGCATTAGCTGTCCAAAGTCTCCACAATGAAACACCAATTCCAGTCTTTTTTTGATGGAGGGGGGCGGGGGAGAGGGGAGAAGGAAGGAAGGAAGGAAAGGAAAGGAAAGGAAAGGAAAGGAAAGGAAAGGAAAGGAAAGGAAAGGAAAGGAAAGGAAAGGAAAGGAAAGGAAAGGAAAGGAAAGAAGGAAAGGAAAGGAAAGAAGGAAGAAAGGCTTTCTCTGTTAAAAGAATTCTATGGCCCATTACAGTGACTAGTTTCTTGACACAGATTAAAATTAATATCTAGGATTTCTGTTTTTCAGGTTGAAGGACTCACCATAGTAAATCAACAGTTTGCAGAAAGTGTCTCTGAACCTGGTAACACCTTTCTGGATGCAGAATTTGATGGGATACTTGGTCTGGCCTATCCATCCTTGGCTGTGGATGGTGTCACCCCTGTATTTGATAATATGATGGCCCAAAACCTGGTGGACTTACCAATATTCTCAGTTTACATGGACAGGTAGTGTATAAAAAGTTGACTCTTCCTCCCAATACTGTAGAAAGTTTTCCTTCCAGATTAGCACCTGCTTTACCTGAAATCAATAAAAGCCAATACCAAAGGAAACCATATGGTTGGCTATTTAAAAAAAACACAAAAAACCACTTCTTTAGCAGGAAAAGAGAAGGTTTTCTCTTTCCCTATAAATTGGTGAATGTCTTATTTTTGGAACTGGGACCAGATTCCAAAGCGAGCTATTATTTTTGTTTAGTATTGGAAAGAATAGTTATATTCGTGTACTTTCCTTTCTTGGACTCAGTCAATATTCCATTCATCATTGTGCCCAATGTCCAGGCATGATCCAGAGACAGCCCAGAGGACTGATGTGAGAAGCCTGGAAAATGTGGAATGTTAGAAAATGCGGGGGCATCAATTATGGTTTAGAATTTTGAAAAGAATGACTATGTAATAGAAAAAACACAAAGAAAAGGCTCATGTCAATGTAATTATTTCTTCTTTCTCTCCTCAGAAACCCTTATTCTTCTATGGGAGGGGAACTGATTTTTGGTGGCTATGATGAGACCTATTTCAGTGGAAACCTTAGCTGGATTCCGGTCACTAAGCAGGGATACTGGCAGATCCAAGTGGATAAGTACGTATCTTGTTTGGAAGTAAGGGGGGGGATTCTCTGAGATAATAGCTACTTTTCTATCTCTCATGAATGCTAGAATTCAGGGTAATTGCGCATTTAGGGCTCAGACTTGTCAATCTTGCATAGAAGCACCACATCTGTTTCATAAATCCCAACCTGTCAGAATCCATTTATATCATATTCATAAATGGAATGTTTCAAACATTATCCCATGGATTCTGTCATCTCCCGAAGAGAAGAGGATAGATGTGTATTGAACCGGCAATAGGCATTTCAAAGGAAAGGAGAAGCCTTTTGAACTGGGGAAACAAAAGGGGGGGCTAGCATCTGGGTTTTGTCACGGTAGACAGCAATAAACAAAAGGGTCCTAACTTCCTCTTTCCCACGAGATGGATGATACGAGAGGAAGGATGGGGGGGGGGACTGACCAAATGGGGATTAAGGGGGGTTAAACCGGGAATTCTTTATAAGGGTTTACATCGTGGAAATATTAAGCCCTGTCTCATTTCCTACAACCGAGCATGTCATAGTAAAGATTTCTTTTGGACTAAAACCCTGACTCCAAGAGTTTTGTCTTCCTAAGACGTGGTTTGGGGTGGGTCCTGACACAACCTTTCACTGTTACAATGAGCTGTAATCATCTTTTAACTATTTAGCTGGATATGATATATATTTATCCTTTGAGTTAGAGAGCTATTTTTCACTATTTTAAAAGCCAGGAAGTTGGTTTAGGTGATTATGTATATTAATTATATCATTGTCTGTAACAGATGTTTTTATAAAAGTATTCACCAATTCTCCAAATGTTGTAAATAATTCCTTGTGGATAAAAGAAATTCCATCTATTACTTGTCTATTCACCCCCCCCCCATCCTTCCCTTCACATCTTTTTATATTGAAAAGCAAAGTAGCAATGCTTTGAATATTCTCTAAGTTTCTAGTTTGTAAAATTCCAAGTCACACATGAGGTTTGAGAAAAATTTCAAATTCAGTTGCTGTCATTGTGGAAGAATTCCTGCTTTATGGACAGAATCTAAACCACCAAAACTTTTCCTATCTACTGAGCTTTGCTTCCTTGATACCAAAAGTCCTAGGAAAGTTTGAGATCAGCAACCATAAATCCTAAACTTTCAATATCTTTATAG
Organism: Vipera berus; assembly: GCF_964194415.1. Lineage (NCBI taxonomy): Eukaryota > Metazoa > Chordata > Lepidosauria > Squamata > Viperidae > Vipera > Vipera berus. The sequence goes on from NC_138204.1 coordinate 44,230,378, forward strand.
AAGGCCTCAGTTACATCAAATGTGCAAGATAACTCTTGTTATTGATTGACTGCAGTTCTTGCCTAAGAAGCTGCAGAATGAAGAAATATTTGCTTTTAGACCCACAACAGTAGGTAAACTTCCAGACAATTAGATAGTAATTTAGTACTAGATTTACTATATTAAATATAGCATATTTTTGCATCTTGTTGCAATTTTTGCAAACCAGATAAGGTTACTTTAGACTATCCATGTGTCAAGAAAAAATATGGAAATTCCTGAAGGGGCATTATAGTCTCAGCTAGAAGCAAACAAAATAACTTTGTGAGATGCCAAAATTCCAAGTGTGTCTTTCTTAACTAAGTAATCTCATTTTGGAGACAAAGATATTCTTCTCCCTTGGTACAACCAGAAATGTTGTTCACTTAACATTTAAAAATCTACTAATCTCTATCACTGCACATCTCTACCACAGATCTTTGCAAAGAGGAACCGTTGTGTCACCCCCCGCCGCCGGGCTGTGGAACCGACCAGGTGGTTCAGTCCCAGGCACCTAATGGACCCAGAACGGTTCCAGATGGTGCTTGGGTCCTTACCTATCTCCCTCACTCACAGCCCGGTCGATGCCTTGGTGGATGCCTGGGAAAGGGCGGCCACCGAGACACTCGACCGTGTTGTACCCTTGCGACCCCAGACCCGGCACAGATCCTGTTGGGCCCCATGGTTTTCTGTGGAGCTCTGGGAGATGAAGCGTCAGAGATGGGGTCTAGAGAGCGGTTGGAAATCCACCCGGTCTGAATCTGACCGATTGTGACTAAGAGCCTTCACAAGGTCTTACCTCGCTGCGATGAGGATGGCGAAGTCTAATTACTTTGCTGCCCTCATCGCGTCCGCAGATAATCGCCCAGCCGCCCTGTTTAGGGTGACTCACTCTCTCCTTAATTGGGAGACGAGGGAGGAACCCTTACAGGGACGGGCTGAGGAGTTTAGTCATCATCTGGTGGACAAAATCGCTCAGATCCGGACCCGTTTGGACTCTGACTGGGCAGAGTCTGACATGGAGGAATCAAGCGGTCTTGAGCATGTTATCTGGACTGAGTTCGACCCTGTTTCCCCCGATGACATGGACAGGATCATGAGGAGACTGAGCTCCACCACTTGTTTACTGGACCTGTGCCCCTCCTGGCTGGTTTATGCGGCTCGGGAGGAGACACGAGGCTGGTTCCAGGCAGTAATATCTGCTTCTTTGAAGGAGGGTATCTTTCCCGCCGCCTTGAAGGAGGCATTGGTGAGACCCCTCCTCAAGAAGCCTGCCCTGGACCCGGCTGTTTTAAATAACTACTGTCCGGTCTCCAACCTTCGCTTTTTGGCAAAGGTTGTTGAGAGTGTGGTGGCGCATCAGCTTCCTCTGTTCCTGGAGGAAACTGATTATCTTGACCCGTACCAATCGGGTTTCAGGCCCGGGTACAGCACGGAGACGGCATTGGTTGCACTGGTGAATGATCTCTGGCGGGATCAGGACGGGATGTTCCTCTGTCCTAGTCCTTTTAAACCTCTCAGCGGCTTTCAATACCATCGACCATGGTATCCTACTGCGGCGTCTCAGGGGGTTGGGAGTGGGAGGTACTGTTTTACGGTGGTTCTCCTCCTACCTCCTGGGCCGCTCGCAGTCGGGGTTGACGGGAGGGCAGAGGTCCGCCCCGAAGTCTCTCATTTGTGGAGTCCCTCAGGGGTCAGTCCTCTCTCCCCTCCTGTTCAACATCTGCATGAAACCGTTGGGCGAGCTCATTCGAGGTTTCGGGGTGGGGTATCATCAGTATGCTGATGATACCCAACTTTTTCTTTCCACCCCAAACCAACCCAGTGATGCACTCAACGTGATGTCCCGTTGCCTGGAGGCGGGCCGGGTTTGGATGGGGAGAAACAGGCTTCATCTCAATCCTGCCAAGACTGAGTGGCTGTGCATACCGGCATCTCGGGTTAACCAGGTCATTCCACCATTAATGATGGGGGGGTGAGGTGTTACCCCCCATCGATAGGGTTCGCAACTTGGGCGTCCTCTTGGATTCACGGCTCAATTTTGAAGACCATATAGGAGCCGTGACCAGGGGGGCTTTTGCCCAGCTTCGTCTGGTGCGCCAGTTGTGGCCCTATCTGGACTGAGATGCCCTACTCACAGTCACCCATGCGCTCGTGACCTCCCAGCTAGACTACTGCAACACTCTCTACATGGGGCTGCCCTTGAGGACCACTCGGAGGCTTCAACTGGTGCAGAATGCAGCCGCGCGAGTTGTTATGGGAGTTTCCCAATACTCCCGTGTAACACCCCTTCTCCGTGAGCTGCATTGGCTTCTGGTTGCCCTCCGGGTGAGATCCAAGGTACTGGTAATGACCTATAAAGCTCTAAATGGCTTGGGTCCGGATTACTGTATTTAAGGGAACACCTGCTGCTGGAATCAACTTCCCATCGTCCTGTGCACTCCCACAGGGAGGGCCTTCTCAGGGTACCGCCGGTTAAGGAATGCCGGCGGGCTATTCCCAGGGGAAGGGCGTTCTCTGTGGGCACGCCGGCCCTATAGAACCAACTTCCCACGGAACTCAGGACTGCCCCCGACCTTCGCTCATTTCACCGGGACTTGAAAACCTGGTTCTTCGAGCTGTTTGGCCCAGACTGAGGGGTTTTAACTAATTAATTTATTGGGTTTTAGTTTAACTTCAGGGACTGTAATTTAATCATAGTTTTAACTGATTTTAATTTTTTATGTTATGTATTTTAATTCTCCCTGTAAACCACCCTGAGTCCTACGGGACTAGGGCGGTATATAAATTTAAATAATAAATAAATGAACTGGTAGACATTAAAACAGTGTCAGGTTCAAGTCAACCTATAATCATGTGTAAGAAAAGTTACCACTGTAAATATCTTGGAGAGGCATTACCACCAAAACCTGCCCCTCCCAAGTTTATTTCCATTTTCTTTTCAGTATCCAGGTTGGTGGAAAAGTTGCATTTTGTGCAAATGGATGTCAGGCTATAGTGGACACAGGAACATCTCTCATCACAGGCCCTTCTGAAGACATAAAGCAAATGCAAACATTAATTGGGGCAGAATTTATAGATGGTGAGGTAAGTCCCAACTTGGAAATCAGTTAACAGCATCCTAATCCTGGTGCTAATCTAGAATAAATTTAAAGCTAAAATTATTTCTTTACAATCCTAGTTCACTCTTTCATTTCCTCTTTTTGTTTCTTTCATTTTCATTACATTCTAGTTCTTTGAACTTTAAAGAAAATTTATGCTCCCATTTGGCAAAAGGTGAAACAAATGCTTTAAAGGGAGGCTTAGGAGAAGCAGTGAATTTAGGCCAGTTCATCTCCTGATTTAGCTTCTGAAGCAACTGTCTTTCCCCCCAAAGTCATATAACTTTTGAGAGTTGGCAGCCCATTAGGTACCCCATAGATATTCTGAGAGGGAGACCCACTAAGGCAATTGGTGAAGCTACCCAATAATAGCCAACACTCCAGAAGACAAGCTTAAGATACAGAAGGATCTTGACAGACTTGAACATAGGGCACTATCTAACAAAATGAAATTCAATGGTGAAAAAAGTAAGGTTCTACATTTAGGCAAGAAAATCCAAATGCACAGGTATAGTTTAGGGGGTACCTTGCTCAATATTAGTGACTGTGAGAGGGATCTTGGAGTCCTAGTGGACAATCACTTAAATATGAGCCAGCAATGTGCTGCAGCTGCCAAAAAAAGCCAACACTGTGCTAGACTGCATTAATACAGGGATAGAATCAAGATCACGTGAAGTCTTAATATCACTTTACAACCTGCCTGCAGAAGTTGTGAATGCTCTAACACTGGAAATTTTTAAGAAGAGACTGGACAGCCATTTGTCTGAGATGGTATAGGGTTTCATGCCTGAGCAGGGGGTTGGACTAGATGACCTCCAAGATCCCTTCCAACTACTATTACTACTACTACTATTACTACATTATTATTATTATTATTATTATTATTATTATTATTATTATTATTATTATTATTATTATTATTATTATTATTATTATTATTATTATTATTATTATTATTATCCAGAGAGTGAGAAATGGCACTACAATGGGGCAAAAAAAGTGTGAAAGGCAGGCAATGTATGGAGCAAAGAGGTTGGGGAATTAGTCCTGTATCCTTCTTTCATCTCAACCAATCAGTCTTTTTAATCACTATGAGACTGTGTATTAGCATATTAAACACACAAGCAACCTTCAATTTCCTTAAATAAAAAGCAGCATTTGGATGGAGATAGATTGAATGAAGCAGAAGTAAAGGAATACCTAATCCTTATCATATCTTACCTACAGTATTTTTGGGCTGAAGCCTGGCTCAATGTTTTAGTATACTTGAGTGAAAAATAGATATTGCCCAGCTTATTATCTAGGCCTTTTTTAAATTAAAATGTTGGATTTTCACTATTGCAAACATATACCAATTGTTTACAGTATGCTGTGGAATGCAAGAATCTCAATGTGATGCCTCTTGTCACTTTCACAATCAATGGAAACTCTTATCCTCTTACTCCGGATGCTTATACTCTCATAGTAAGTGCTATCCTTCATTTCCTTCTGTGCAGCATGGCAAAACATATGTCATTCTTAGGAAGCATGGAGTATTATCTGTAATTTTGCTTTGGATAATGGGACATGGGGAAAGAACACTGATGTATTAGTAAGAGTTTTTCCATTCAGATGCTCAATTGTGTTTTTTTTTGCTGAGATTCAGAAAAGACAAGCTAAAAAAGGCCAAAGCAGACTTTTTAATTATGTACTATATAGTAAGGTTGCTTAATGAGAATTAGCCAGCTATTAATATCTTTTAATCATCATTACAATAAACAGAAAATAAAAACAACAATAAAAATGAAACAGTTTGGAGTAGTGGTTAAGGTACCACGCTAGAAACTGGGAGACAATAAGTTCTAGTCTTGCCTTAGGCATGAAAACTGGCTGGGTTACTTTGGACCACTGATTCTCTTTCTCAGCCCAATTCACTTATAAGGTTGTCATTGTGGAGAAAATAGGCTATATTTGCCCCCTTGAGATGTTTATAAAAATCATAAAACTGGGATATAAATAAAAATAGTAAAACTAAAGAATGAGGAAATGACAGATTTCCTTCATTCCCTTCATTTACTGGGAAGGAAGGGAGGGAGGGAGCAAGAAAGGAAGGAAGGAGAAGGGAGGGAGGCAGGCAGGCAGGCAGGCATATGTGTTTGACAAGCTCTGTTGCTGTTGAAAAAAATACTGTGAGGAAAAGAATATTTACCACAATGATGGTCTTGTTTGTCCATAAAGGTGGGGGGACACTAGCATTCATACTAGACCAAAATCTTTATTAATTTTGTGTCTAACTTAAAAGCTAAAGTGTAATAAAAAGTAGGGGGAAGCTTACTTGATCTTTATAAGTCAATTTATGGAGCAAGGAAACATTTAAGAAGGAGTTACCCAAGCTTCCACCTCCCTACAAGTCTCATTAGAATAAACAACAATGATATAAAAAGGTGCCCAGTCTCTGAATTCTCCAGTTATCTCAATAAATTGAGGCTAATCAGAAAGATTAGGTCAAGTGATTCAGCTGTGAAGTCTAACATTTTCATTTAAACAATTATTTCTAAATTTTCATTTATACATTTAGCATTCACAAATTTGGGGCCTTTTTTCTTTTCTTTTTTGCAACCTATTTTCTCCTTGGGAGAGGAGATGATGCTTTCCACCACAATAAAGCATGCTACAACCTCTTGCGTGGATCTTAGAAGACATATATACAAAGATAAAGAATATACACATACACAAATGCAATATAACACTGACTTGGAGGCATCTATATAAATCTTACATCAGGGGTCTTCAAACTTGGCCTTTTTATGACTTGTGGACTTCAACTCCCAGAATTCCTCAGCCAGGCTGAGGAATTCTGGGAGTTGAAGTCCACAAGTCATAAAAGGGCCAAGTCTGAAGACCCCTGTCTTACATGTACCTTTCAGGTTTTACTTCTTTTTTAGAGTAGGGAATTATTTTAAATTATAATGCTATTTTTGTTCTACTAAATATATTTTAGTGAAAGTAATGTCATAAACTAAGGCTCAGTGTCGTCATTGCCTTCTTCCTTCTATCTCAGTCCTTAGTTGAGCCATGAAGGTTCTTCAACAATCTTTTTTTTTTAATCCCATTTATATCCCGCCCTTCTCCGAACACTCAGGGCGGCTTACAATCTAAGCACAAATCAAATGTGCTTAGCAATAGCCTTCATTCTATGTATATGCCTGCCTATTAGGGCTTTCGCTGCCCCCCAAGCGGCATTATTACAAAGTCAGCTTATTGCCCCCAACAATCTGGGTCCTCATTTTACCTACCTCGGAAGGATGGAAGGCTGAGTCAACCTTGAGCCTGGTGGGACTCGAACCTGCACTAATTGCAGGCAGCTGGTGTTACTTAAGGAGGCATTAGCCCACTGCTCAACCAAGACTCTCTCTCTCTTTCCCAACAAGGTCATCCTTCAGATATAAGGATGTTAACTTCTAGCATTTAAAGTTTCTGTGGTTAAAACTGCTTTTGTGTGTGGGTAAATGCTGGCAAAGAAATCTGAACATGATTGTCATAATTCAATATTAATTGATTTCATGCCTACATATCCTCTTTCCCATATAGGCCATTAGTGATGGGATGAGCATGTGCACCAGTGGCTTCCAAGGTTTAGATATAGACACAACACCTGGTCCACTCTGGATTTTGGGAGATGTTTTTATTGGCCAATACTACTCTGTCTTTGATCGGGGGAATAACCAAGTGGGATTGGCTCCAGCTGCCCTTTAAGAAGCTTACAGAGTAAAGGAATCTAAGCCTATTCCCTTTCTTATCTTCTTTTGAGCAGCAAAATCAAGTTTTCTGTCTCTTTTTTTGTTTCCCATGTGAAATGCAATCAAGATTATGAGTTTTATCTATAAACACAAATTCCTTGAGGTCCCCTGGAGAAGAGCTGTTTAAATGTGTCAGTTCTCAGCATCAAGAGCTATGTTGATTTTGTCTTTTCTCATCAAGTAAATTAGATGAAATAAATCCTGAGTACTTCAAACTCAAAATGCTGTGTCATAGGTCACAGGTTGGGGCTATGTTTAAACAATGGGTTCAGCATGATTTATTGAATAAAGTGCACTGAGCTGGGTTGATCCATCATGTTGACTTATATATCGAAATTTACAAACTACACTGGTTGGTTTACATAACATCTTATCCACATTAATCAAAATACATTTTAACTGAATATCTTTTGCGAATCTAGTCTGACGTGAGGTTTTTTCTTTGCAAAAGAAAACAGGACTGCATCTTGCAAATGTATATGAAATTAATGTCTTAAGTAAATTCATGAATAAGAATCTTTTTAAATCAGCAGAAACCTTTAATAAAAATGTTTTTGTATTCCTAAAGTAATACATTGTGTGATAAATAATACTTGTGTAATTTTCTGAAATGAAAGAATCATGAAGGACTGAATAATGCATCAACATTCTGAATACATCAAATTTCTCATAAAACAGATGTGGGCACATTAATATCCAGTGCCAGATGTTTCTCTCAATCTTTTTTGAAAATCAGGGCTTCCCAGGGCCACAACTGGGAAAACTGAGTGACATTTCCTGCCATCTTTAGCAAAAAATATCCTGCTCTTGATTATGTACCCCTAACTCTTTATACCAATTCATACTGCAACTATCTACTACAGCTCTTCTCCTAGAGAATATTAAGTGCAGTCCCCAAAAATGTATCTCAGTCTATCCTAAAGGATAATATTGTACCCCCCCTTCCCTCTGTGTGTATATGTGTGCAGTGGAATTTGCCTTTAAGGAAGCAGTAACGATTAATATATTATCTATGGACCTTTTGATATGCATTCAGATTCTATGCTGATCTTGATAAGCTTATTAAATCACATGCTGGCTGGGAATTCTCAGATATAATTGCAACACTAGAGAGAACGATAAGATTGGGGAAGACTGTCCTCATCCATGAAAGGGGAAAAACAGAGCTATCATTGTACTCAGATCAATATACTGTATAAATATGGTAGCAAAGTGCAGAATTTAAGAAGGCCAGACATAATGTTCCTTGATGTGAAGGACACTATAAAATACAACTGGGCCAGCAGCTGTATTTTACTCTAGCAATAATAGGAGAGCATGTTCCACCATACCAAACGGGTTACTGGATGGGGCAGGGCAGGGTGGGGCGGGAGAGAAAAAAGGAGGGTGGGAGGAGAAAAAAATGGGTCAAATAATGTAGTTTTTACACCAACCCCCAGCATTTACTTCCTGATAGTTTCTGATATGGTGATCCTTTACAGCAGACATGTCAAACACAAGGCCCACATGTGGTTCCAGCCGGCCCGGGGACCTGCTTGAAAAGAGCGAAGGACTGGCCTGCTGCACCTCAGCCTGGCCCAGGCTGACCAAGTGCTGATCTACAACCTGATTGCATCCATCAAAGCCAGAACGCGCTCAGCGTTAAATCCACGGGGCAGCGGCACCCCGCCCCCTGCGTGCATGCGCAAGCAGAGTCCAGTGTCCCTGCTGTCTTGTCACGCATGCTGACTTCATCCAGGATGCTGGCGCTGGCCATCTGCTGTGCGCACACTCGGGTGGGGCAGAGGTGGCAAGGCAGCTCCTTGCTGATTCCAGTGGATCTTAGGCGGAGTGCGTTCTGGCTTTGATGGATGCAACCAGGTTGTAGATCAGTGCCAAACCCCAGCCCCACCAGCACTTCCAGCCTTGCAGCCATGAGGCTTTCCTTTCACTGGGACAGACCCCCCCCCATGCAGGATAACAAGCCCGGCAGCAACATGGCAGCGCTGGCAATCTCTCCCCTTCCCATCACCTCTTCCTGAGCATGGAGGAAGGAAAGAGATGAAAAGGAGAGAAGGAAGGAAGTGTAGCAGAGAGGGGAATTGGGGGGGGATTGGCGCTGGCTGGGAGGCTTTTCCAGAGCTGATGTTTCGCAGTTGGGAGCTCCAGAGGCCTCTGTGGGGGTGGGGCGGGGCTCTTGGGGAGGGATTTTTAAAGGGGAAGAGGAGATTGACTGGGGGAAGAATATTTTAGTTTCTCTTTTCCGGAGAGACCAGCCAGAAGGAGGGAGAACGAGGTAGGAAGGCAAAACAGTTTTTTATTCTCTCTCCAGAGAATAAACTTCCTACCTCACTCTCCCTCCTGGCTTGTCTCTCCAAAAAAGAGAAACTAAAATCTTCTTCCCCCAGTCAATTTCCTCTTCCCCTTTAAAAATCCCTCCCCAAGAGCCCCACCCCACCACCAGCCTCTGCGGAGCCCTCTGGAGCTCCTGACCACTCTGCCGAAACATCAGAGCTCTGGCAAAGCCTCCCAGGCAGCGCTGATTCCCCCCCCCCCCAATTCCCCTCTCTGCTACACTTTCTTCCTTCCTTCTCTCCTTCTCATCTTTCCTTCCTTCCAGGAAAGGGTGATGGGAGGGGGAGAGATTGCCAGCGCTGCCATGTTGCTTCCGGTCTTGTTATCCCGCATGGGGGGGTCTGTCCCAGTGAAAGTGATGCCTTGTGACTGTGAGGGTGGAGGTGCTGGTGGAGGGGGGGGGTGTTGGCGCTGATCTACAACTTGATTGCATCCATCAAAGCCAGAACACACTCAGCCTTAAATCCACGGGGCAGCCCCACCCCACCCCCTGGGTATGCACACAAGTAGAGTCTGGCATCCCTGCTGGCTGTCTTGCCCTGCAGGCCGTCTCCTGTGCGCACACCCGGGGGCCAGGACAGAGGTGGCGGGGCAGCCTCTTGCTGGTTCCAGTTGATCTTAGGCTGAGTGTGTTCTGGCTTTGATGGACACAACCAGGTTGTAGATCAGCACCCCCCCCAGCATCTCCAGCCTTGCAGCCACGAGGCATCCCTTTCAAAGGGACCGCCCCCACCCACCCACATAGTATAGGAATGGCCAGCAGCAGCATATTAGTGCTGGCAATCGCTCCCCCTCCCATCACCCCTTCCTGAGTGTGGGGGAAGGAAAGAGATGAGAAGGTGAAGGGAGGGAGCGAGGGAAAAAGGGAGGGAGGAAGGAAGTAACAGGTAGGAAGGAATGGCGAGTGGGAGGGAAGAAGGAAGGAACAAAGGAAGGAAGGGAAGAAGGAAGGAACAGAGGGAGGAAGGAATAGAGGGTGGGAGGGAGGAAGGAAAGAACAGAGGATGGAAGAGAGGGAGGGTGGGAGGGACCATGTCCTGGCACTCGCCCCGGTCCCACCCTCCTCTGCCAGAGACTCTCAGATCTGCCCCAGTCCTATCCAGGAACCCCTGAAGCAAGTAATGTCGAGCTGGCCATGTCCACCCAGTAGGCCATGCCCATCCTAGCCACACCCACCCAGTAGGCCACACCCATCCTAGCCACACCCACCTGCCCCCCCCCGAGGGCAACCACAATGTTGATGTGGCCCTCAATGAAATTGAGTTTGACACCCCTGCTTTACAGAATCTTTTTAGATGGGCAAAAGTGAATAAAGACATCACAGGTGATTATAAATAGCATTTGTTCAAACTTCTAAACAATTCTTTTTCTATAAAGGAGTCACTTTGAAAGGCAGGCATTCTATCTCAGCAAAACTCATTCAGAAGTGATTAAAAAACAAGAATTGTAGATTTACCAACTTTTTCTCTCTCATGTTGGTCTTCATTGTAAAAAGATACTGCTAGTACCTTTCCTTGAACTTAAAGGAGGGCTCCAATTTGTTATATGTAGCACTTCCTTTAATTCAGAGTTTTAATATAATTCTAGTAAATTGAGCTTGGGGCTATATTGAAAAGAAAACAAAGCAACATAGATCTGTAAAGTCAAAAACAGAAGTGCCTTAATGATCAATTTGATGATATACAGTAGGTGATAGTATGCCAGTAGGATTTTAAAAAATGTATGCTACAGTCTTACAATGCACATATGAATATTATTTGGATAACCTAGGATTTGTCTATGGATCTCATGATACGTGGACTGGTGGACTGCCTGGAAACATTGTCTCTCTTATCTATCCCCAATTTGATCAGCTTCCATGTAATGGTCACTCTGACTAACATGACTGAAAAGATCATTCTAGGCCTGGTGGCTTGGAAAGATACCAGTCTTTTTTCTCCATCCAATACAAGTTCATAAACAAAAGTGCCAGCCAAGAAGAACCACGGCTTATTTTGCTCTAGTATCTTTCCATTTTCCTCGAGTAACTATGTATTTTGTATGCTGACTTGATACATAGTCATTGTTTTTTGTTGCCTATTTTAGCTTTGTCAGTTATGAAACCATATATTTTAATTTTATTAATGTAAACATGAGAAGTCTGCTGAGCAATGCAGTATTGGAAGAAGACAATTTAAAGGTGAAGAAAGGTAACAGAATTAAATTTTTAAACAAATTTTCCCCTAATGGTACGTTGCTTTTAGAAGTGGATCACTCGCATGAACAATGAAATATTTAGGAGAGGTACGTAGATGCAGAGTCCTTGACTACATCTCAGAGGATTTTTTAGTGTACTTTTTCCATGTGCTGTGTCAACATTTGAAAAGATAAAATGTTTTGGTTCATCAGGTTTTTATTAGGAGTTGGAGCTGCATTCCACTATGTTGAGCTGTTTCATAAAGCCTTTAAGCAGGGGTCTTCAAACTTGGCCCTTTTATGACTCATGGACCTCAACTCCCAGAATTCCTCAGCCAGTGTGCCTGGCTAAGGAATTCTGGGAGTTGAAGTCCATGAGTCATAAAAGGAACAAGTTTGAAGACCCCTGCCTTTAAGTATTTGTATTTCATTACATACCATGTAGTATGAAGAATCATCAGTGCCTTTTATCTTAAGCAATCTTTTCTCAAGTTTGTGCCTTCAAAGAGTTTGGTTGGGGATTCTAGAAATTGTACTCTGCCACATATAGAGACCACCAGACTGGGGAAGAATGGCCTGGATGGGAATCACAGAATCTTTTCATGAAAAGATATGACAACAATGCCACCAAACATTGGATGCTTGGCAAATGAAAAGAAAATTTAGTACATTTCATTTGCATTTCTATCCTATCTATAGTGTAGGTTGATATTATAAACATGTTCTAAAACAATCTGCTATGCATTCTTTCATATTTCGTTGAGAGTTTTGAGCATTTTCAAAATGGAAGCGAATGTATTTCTTCAGGAAGAACGCAATTGTGCCACAGAATGAAATATTTCTCCAACTATCCTCTCCAAGTAGCCATTCATAAATCAATACAATTTATTCAAATTAACGTATTAGATAAATGATCTGAAGGGGAAAATAAAAGAAACACAACTTCTATTTTTATGGCTGTTCAATAACCAGCATAAACTCTGTTGCTGCAGTGAGTTATTCGTAACAGCTGACCTTAGGTAACAGCTGCAGATCAGCAAATTACAGTGAAACATGTGATATCACAGTCTCAAAACTGATTCATATTGTTTTAAAAGTCTGACATGAAATTCTTGAGGTTTTTAAAAATAACTATTTTAAGGATTTTTTGCATGTTTAAATTTCATGTAATGTCAAAAAGTCTGTTAGTTTCTGCACATAACAGTCTCCTTCCTCAGGCTCAATTGGCCTCTTGTTCCAACAGGTTCACAAGTAGGATTAGTAAACTAATTGCATTTAATTCCTCATTTTGTCTTACTACGTTGACACAGGCCAGTCATTTTATACACTGCCCTGAGTTGTACAAATAATGAATCTAATAAATCTAAACAAATCTAATAACCAAATAATTAAATAATATCACATTGTTATGTATTGGGCTCAATTCTAACACCACGTGGTAAGCTGGAGCAGCTAATGGCTCTCCAGCAACCCAGACTCCAGGTCTCCAGTGCTGCTATTGGCTGCCCCTAGGTGGCAATGGTGCTGCTATTGGCTGCCGCTTAGGGGCGAGGCTATAAATTCCTGCAAGCTGCAGCCCAATTCTCAGTTCAGATCCTGCAAGCAATAAACCATGAGCTTTGCTGAACTCACTTGCCTCTTCTCCTGTGCGAAGAACTCATTACACAACACACATTACTTTAAGATTCTGGACAAAGTCATGAAGTCATCAGAAATGAAACTCAGTTCAAAGAATAATAATTCTGCAGTCCACATTAAGATCCCAGATGCAACAATCCAAATTAAGCTTCCAAAATTATAAGTAAAGGGTCAGATAAAAATATTTTTTTCATAAATCTTGAAAATATTACATCAGTTTTATGGTTTTTGAAAGGCTGACTGCTTTACTCACTGAACTGCTGTAATTTTCATCACAGGATTCATATGTAAAAATAGTGCTTACTTTCTTAGTTCCCTTTTTTTATTGCCTAATACATTAATTTAACCTCTGTTGTGGAACTAGGAGATTGTGAGCTAGTAATCAGCAATGATTTGAGGGAAATGATGTTATTAGATTTTTATCCCACCTTTCTTTATAAGTAGCTCAACATGGTGAACATACATAACACTCTTTCCTCCCCTTTTCCCACAACAACCCTATTATATTAATCATACTTCCCAAACAATGAATTCTATGAGGTGGGCTGGGATGGTAGAAATTGACTAGTCCAAGGTCACTCAGCCATCTTTCATGTTTTTCTATGTAATAAACAAGGAATACTACTTTTGTATGTCTCCAGGAAATGTCAATATTGTACCTGGAAATCTGAAAAATTTTGCTGGCAAAAGGCCATAATACAAATAATTGAAAATAATTTTGAAGTCCAGTTGTACAAGCCAGATGGATTCATATTTCATGTTTAGCATCAGGTGTATAAAAAGCAACTATTGCTATCATACTAGATTCAGCATGCTCCCCAAGAAAAGTAATTAAAGGTGTGCTCTATGTTACTTGTCCCAGCTTCTGCCAACGTAGCAGTTTGAAAGCACGTAAAAATGCAAGTAGAAAAATAGAGACCACTACGGTGGGAAGGTAACAGCGTTCCGTGCGCCTTTGGCATCTAGTCATGTTGGCCACATGACCACGGAGACGTCCTCAGACAAGCGCTGGCTCTTCGGCTTTGAAACGGAGATGAGCACCGGCCCCTAGAGTCGGAAACGACTAGCACGCATGTGCGGGGGAACCTTTACCTTTACTATGTGTGTGGGGTGGAGGGAAGGAGGGAGAGAAAATGTTGAGAAAGGTTTTAATTTTTATTTATTTTATTTTATTAGATTTATATACCGCCCCTCTCCAAGGACTCGGGGCGGTGTACAGGGCAATTAAAATGCTAACAACACGCAAGGTATAAAAATTAAATTTTGATAAGAAGGCTATCATATCTTAACTGCAAATGTCTTGACAACTACTTGATGGCATCAAAAAGAGGGGTTTCTTAATTGCTTTTCTATTATCTAGTTATCCCAGTTAATGCAACTCAGATGTTGTAGGATTGGCACAGGCGCCCCAACTTTTAAAATTATGAATGAAACCAAAGAATTAGCACACTGTACCAGGCTCATATTTGCATCCTTTTTCCTTCTTCAATCTCTTGCCATTACAATGGCTATGTGAGATGAGAACATCACCATCCTTCTCTACTAGGATATTTCCGTATTGGAAATATTGTATCAACTGGATTCCTTCCAATCACTAAGTAATTCAGAGCCTACAATGCCATGGCAAGTAGTTAGTTTTTTTCTGCAGAGAACTCTGGGTTTTCATAAGCTATTTTCATACAATACACAATGTAGCTTGTATGTAGCCTACCATGTTATATCACCACAACCAGAACCATCTGTATAACAAGATTTAGAGATAAGCATGTCCGAGAAAAATAAGACAACTCAACTCATTCATTTGTTTGTTAGAAGTATATTTCATCTTTCCTTAGGGCAGGGGTGTCAAACTTAATTTCATTGAGGGCCACATCAGCATTGTGGTTGCCCTCAGGGGGCTGGGTGGGTTTGGCCAGGGTGGGCATGGCCTACTGGGTGGGCGTGGCTAGAGTGCATATGGCCTACTGGGTGGGTGTGGCCAACTCTACATCGTTCGCATCAAGGGTGCCTATGGGGGCCTGGGCAGGAGTGGGACAGATCTGAGGGTCTTTGGCAGAAGATATATTTTCTATATATTTTAGTATGTGGGCATTTATTTAATCTATTTTTAACTTTTGTAGTTTGTATTTTTATTCTTGCCCTGTTCACCGCCCTGAGTCCTTCGGGAGAAGGGCGGTATAGAAATATTATTAAATAAATAAATAAATAAATAAGGAGGGTCTCTGGGCCAGGGCCAAGGCAGTGGGGGCCGTTCCCTCACTGTTTCCAGGATGGCTTCGTGGGCCACATGAAACCACTTCACGGGCCGGATTTGGCCCCCGGGCCTTGTGTTTGACATGTCTGCTTTAGGGGTTGTAACACTTCTTTCTCCAGATACCTTGATTAGCCTCCTTCACCAGGAATAGATGTAGCACTGCTTTCCTGGAGACAGATTTTTGACAAAGAAAGCTGTGGAAGCAAAGAAAGGATATCAGTGAGGTTGCACTTTTATCATTCTAATGTGATCATGCATAAAGTCATCCCCTTCCTTCCTTATTAAACAGTAACCCAAAAGCCTGACAGCACCTCTATTATCTTTTCTTCAAATACAGTATTCAGTTTATGATCCCAGCAGCAATGCAATGCTAAATGCACAGCCAAGTGGCTAGATTCACACAACACAACTAATTTTGTTTTAATCAATTAAGCAAATATGAGACCATATAATGTGCAAGTAAATAAGATCAGGCATATACAGCATAATACTTGATGTGTTAGGGCTGATTGCAGTCCTGCTCAGTGTTATCTCAACAAACTGGTGCACACATTTAATCACATCAGTTGGCAAGTGTATCACACTAAGCTTTAAAATATCTCTTTAGCACAGCAAGAAAAAAATTGCTATCTTCATTTTTAAAAATTAGAAATACAAACAATCCTGCAAATAAACACTATTAAACTACCAAAACAGGAAAAGAAAATGTGTGGCCTTCCAGATAGTGCTGAATTATAACTCTGTGTTTATATATAATAGGTTTAACAAGTATTTATTTAATAAATCACAATTAGCTGGTTTTTGCAACGTTAAAACTATTAAGCACAGTTTTACAAATCACAATGGCCGAGTTCATACAACAAAAATCTTAGTCTCCTGCAATACTGCTGTGCTGGCTGGAAATGTAGGGAAGTCAGTTCAGCTGAAACACACCAGGTTTGGGAAAGATGATTATTCTAATAATTTGTCTAAAACAATATTTTTATTGCTGTTTATGAAATTAGGGAAGTCAAAACTGCAACTAATAGGTAAAACTGTATGCTAGGTAAGGATTTCCTCATTACATTTTGGTAGCTCCAAACGAAACTAAAGAACAGTGGAGTAAAATTCTGCCTTCAATCTGCTCTATGGAATACATATACCGTATTTTCCGTTGTATAAGATGAATTTTTAACCCATGAAAATCATCTCAAAATTTGGGGGGTCGTCTTATACGCCCAGTCGTCTTATACGCCGGAAAATACGGTAATTCTCTTCCTCTCTTGCCCCTTCAGTTAAAACAGCCAAACACCTGGGACTTTAGAAACTCAACCAAACTGATCAACCATCAAGGTTTGTAGATGACTGGGCATCTGAACTAGAGTCCTTCTTTCATTGCAGCACATGACCTCTCTATGCTTGGGTTTGTATGACACAAGCAGAAAGCAGGAACTATATTGCATTCAAAGTATTCATTAAATTAACTCTGGAAAGCCAGCCACGAGTAAGCAAGTCCTACAAGCACATTAGAGCTCCTAAAAATAGAAAAACAGAAGGCTAAGGGTAAGGTTGCCTTCTGGAGGGGGTCGACTCCCAGCATTTGTTTGGAAATTAAATCGGGCACCTCCAGCAGCAAATGGTGAGCAAAGGCACGGGGACTTCTTCAAGAATTTGGACCAGACTGCCAACTCTTTTCCGCTCGTCTCCGCGGGTTTAAGGAAAACCTCAAATGCAGCTGGCGAAAGCGTGACCGTCTGCGGCTGAAAGTCCCAAAGCGCCCAGCAGCAAAGTCGCAGAGATCGGGCTTGGCTTTGGGTTCCGTGCCTGCGAGTTGTAGCCAAAACTCCACTTCCTCTTCGCTCTGCCAGCTACGTAAAAAACAAAAATAATAATCTGCAGGCTCAGCTCTCTCCCTTCAGTCTCGCTTGCGCAACGTCATGGGGGGGCGGTCTTTTGAGTCACCCTCCCACGCTACTCTTGAGGCTGGGAGCGGAGCGGGGGGGGGGGGAAGAGAAGAGATCCCAACAAAGACAGCGCGTGTTTGGAGGAGGCTGCTGGGAGTTGGGATCCTGCCCCAAACTTTCGACTGATCTTCGTTCCTTGTTGAGATTCGGGGTTTCCCCGATCGTTTTCGGGAGCGGAGGACTCAAGAGGCTCTGTTCCGAACTTTCTCGGAGAGTCAGCACAACCTGGCAACAAAACTTCAAATCCGGCAGAAGCAACAACGCCAGTAAGAAATTTGGGGCTGGCTCTCTCCTCGAGCCAGGTGTAGCCTGCGAGGGTGGGTTAGGTGTGATGGAAAACGTCGCTGCACAGGAGGTGGCAGCCGAGGCAGATCGGCGTTGAGCTTTAGCATCCAAACCAGACCTGGACATCTGGCGAATCGCGAGGTGTCCCGACCTGGCAAGAGTCGTAGCAAAAAATAATAATAATAATAATTAGTTTTTCAATTCTTCGAGCGCTACTGCCGAGGCGTGTATTTAGTAGCCTTTCCCATCTGGGGAGGCCTTTCAGCTACAATATCTTGGGCCCAATTGGCGTGTTATTCCGGAACATTTGAAGGACGGCGAAGCTGGGGAAGGCTGGAATAGGGTTGTGTCCAAGAAATGTAAAGATGAGGGTGGAAAAGAGTAGTTTGTTTTTATTCCTTCAGCTTCTTCACCGGATTTGGGCAGAAAAATAACAAGATGCAGTGTTAGGCCGTGAGAAAAAAAAAGGAGTTTCTGAATCCATAGGCATAATATAAACATTCATTTTGAAACCAAGCATCTAAAAGAAAGGGAAATCTGTTACGATTCACTCAGTTATGACTTGAATTAGGCGTGGTTGGGGTGTTCCTCTTTGGAGCCAAGTCTTAACATGGACAGCTAGGGAGAAATACACTAGAAAAAAAAAGAAATTTGAATGATCTCATCTGATTCCTTGCATAAAGAGTAGGCTGGCTTCTTTGTATTTTACCAGTGGCTCAGTAGGCTTAGAATAGATACGGTATTCCACTTAGTAAATAGAGACAAACAGTGGGAAGAAGTTTAATTTGTTTATAAGAAATTTGTTATAACACAATTTTGTGTTATGCAATTTTATTTGTTTATAACACAATTCTGAACAGCTTTTAGAAAAGGAAAGTCCTGTTTGAGTTTTTAAAAAAAATCCTTACATTTTATTGAACCTGCTTCCAGATAAGCAGATTCACTTGATTTCAGGGACTTTCTGAGCACGTAGACATGCATACACTTGTACTATAAGCAGGTTAAACTTTTGAAGTGGCTTACTCCCAGATACAGTCATCATGATATGGCTGCAGCTTCAGTTTGGGATGGATGTGAAAAATTTGGAAGCAGGATTGGCAAAACCAAAACTGGTCACCATGCCAGCCTGACTCCTTATGAAACTGAAGAATAAATATTCTGCCCTGGATAGCAGGTAAGAAACTAGACATGAGTTGCATAGGATACCAAACCTGTTTAGAGAAATGCAAGCAATACAGCAAGGTTGAACATGAATAAAAATATAGGGGATGAAAAATTTGTATTGTAAAGCAGGGTGTGTTTCAGCTGTAACAAAAGAATTGCCCAAGTATAACTTGAGGTTTCCTGCTGCAGTGTGTGGGGGGGTTTCATTTGACTTGTATTTTATTTTTCAGTGTGGCCTTCTTGAGCCAGTGCACAACCTGAAATATAGTTTATGCACTTGCCAGCCATATCAACATTTTTCTGAATTTTAAATGCACACAATTTGCACAAATTAGGGGAAAATGAACAAAAAATTAAAATGCAATAGGGAAACCTATATATACATTGGTATAAAATGTATATATTTGAGCTCAACTAGAAGGAGTTTGGGCAATTCTTCATAGACATGATTATTTGGATCACACTGCACTTAGTGTCTCTTTGGGCACTATTGCTGTGCTGCACCATTTAATAATAACCGTCTGAAGTAGTTTTGTTTTTACCTCCTGAAGAAGTACATGTAAGATGGCCATTGTATAAGGATACATTTGCCCCACTTGAAAGTCTTCATGTGGCATAGCAAGTATTCATTAACCAGAAGGCCGGGAGACTAAAAAATATGAAGAACTGCTGCAGACTTGGGTTTGGCTAGTCTAAAGAAAAGAAGAAATAGGAGAGACATAATAGCAGTGTTCCAGTACTTGAGGGGCTGCCACAGAGAAGAGGGGGTTGCGTTATTTACCAAAGCATCAGAGGGAAAGACGAGAAACAGTGGTTGGAAATTGATCAAAGAGAGAAGCCACCTGGAATTAAGGAGAAACTTCCTGACAGTGAGGATAATTAACCAGTGAAACAGCCTGCCTCCAGAAATCGTGGACGCTCCATCACTGGAGATTTTTAAGAAGCCACTTGTCTAAGATGGTTTAGGTTCTCCTGCTTGAGCAGGGGGCTGGACTAGAGTAGAGTATGAAGGGACTACAAGGTCCCTTCATACTCTACTCTACTTTACTCTAGTCTAGTCTACCCTATCCTACCCTATCCTACCCTATCCTATCCTACCCTATCCTATCCTATCCTATCCTATCCTATCCTATCCTATCCTATCCTATCCTATCCTATCCTATCCTATCCTATCCTATTCTAAATCACAAAGTATAAAAGTTATTTGTATCTCTTTTGTGCCATGGGTAATCAACTGTTGTATATGGTATCATTTGAGTATACAATAAAGATTCTAATCTTGCTAAGCTATGTCTTTGATCCATGTCTGTGAATTTTTTTGTCAAGTAAGTCAGGGAAAAACCATGAAGTATTAGATTTATGATTTAATCACTGAGTCTAATCCAGGGAAGCCAGTTATTAGGAGCTCTTAGGTAGCTTAGAAATTGTTTATCTTGCTCCTTTGCACAGATCATCACGGGGGTGGGGGGAGTTGGGAGTAAAACCCTACTAGCATTCATGGATCTCATGGCAAGATCTTGTTGCAGCATTCAGGGAATTTGTTTTTATGGAGGTTTCGAGCTATTTCTCTGGGTGCTATCAGACCACCTTGGAAAATTCCCTTGGGGATCCTACGAGGCCTCTCATATTATTTAATATAACAATATTATATGTCATCAACATGGCAATACTTAGCTATATTCCTTTCATGTGCTTTCATGGTTTGATGTTTCCAGAATCTCAATGTGTCCAGGCTGTAAAGGACTGGGAAAATAGTTAGCCAAAGCTGAATTCTAACAGGATCAATAATAATTAAACATTCTGATGAGGTTGCATTTCCTTTTATGGGGCATACAATATTCACAGTCTGGTGCCCCCAAAATGACACTGAGCAATCACTTAACATTAGTGGCAAAGATACACATGTAACATCAGTGCTGGATAACTACAAATCTGTGACAAGATTGAGCTGAAAAAATCAAGACGTGTCCTTTCACGAAAGAGATGGACTAAATTTGGTGGTTCATAAAATGGTAACCTGAGGGTTGTACAGTAATACCTGATATGTGAGGTAACCCTTGAAAATGCCTAAAATTGGAACTGGCTCAAGAAATTAGAAGCAGAGTCCTCCTATTTCTGGCCAGATTGCTGTGTTTCTGTTAGTTAACTAACAAAACACAAAACAAAAACACTGTTCATATAGTTAAAATATGAAAACATTACCCATGTTTTATTTCTTCCTTCTTCTTTTTTACTTCATTTTTTACCACTTTGGGTGTCGAGGAAGATACAAATTCTGGTTCTTGCATTTCTAATGGCCTCCACCATTATTATTTGATATTGTAGCATGTCTTTGATATTGTCTCTCCAAATTCTTTTGACTCTGCCTCATGTTCTTTGGCATTCTCCTCTTTTTGTTTATGACACATATAGAATCCCAAGAATCCCAAGTCATTCACTCCAGGGAAGCAAACCGTGTAGTTTAAGGTTGGTTCTATTCCTGTGTTTCTTTATTGGTTATTATTATTTGAAATAATTTACTAGATGGTATTTGAGATTCATTCATAATATTTGGCTTTGATCAATACAATACTGTATTTATTATTTAGTTTTATATGTTAGGTCTATGCTAAGCTTTATAAGTTATTCAGTTTGAAGAAAATGAAGTCAAATTACTGTATTGGACCAGATCGATAAACTTATGTTTTTACTTACCAAAATAGTTTTTGCATAAATTCTCTTCAGCTGCTTCTCTACTACTTTAGACAGATGTTGTATATATATAAGACAGGCACAGAAGAAATTTGCCTTGATGCAAAGCAAGCCAGGGAGAATTAAATCCATCTTGATGTTTATAAAGTAGATTATCTTTCTTCTACACTTCACTGTACATCCTGGGATGGATTAGATCATTTTATACATGTATATTAGGTGTAGTTTGTTCTGCAAATTGCCTTGAGATGATTTATGACATTAAGGATGGATTGAAATTGCTGCTGTTGATCAAGTGTCACTATCAGATCAGGATCTGTGTATGGTTCCCATATAACAAGTGTGGTCTTCTTTGTGGTTCCATCTCTGATAATTAGATTCTTAAAGCTAGAGGTAGCACAGAGTTGAGTAGCCCCATCTCTAGGTCCCCCCAGATTTTGGAGATCGTTTATTATTTGCTCATTTCTTTGATATTTCTGCACAAGGCCCTTTAATAACAACACACTGCTTTTTTAGCTTGGTTAAAAAAATTAATGAGGCTGAGTTTGAAATATGACTACACTTAAAAGAACTGCATAGACCATGATGAATGTACTGTATCCACTGTCTTCTAAGAGCTCTGTAGAGCTCTATGCTAGTCCTTAATACTGAAGGTGGAGTGGCTAGTGGGGAAAAAAACCAATGCTCTTATGGTTGGATGGTCAGCTGCCAGCGAGAGCTGCTTTGAGTTTTCTCTTTATTATTGTTGTTATTGGTATCATTATTTAAGTAGTATTAAACTATTTTCATATAAAATAGTGTGGCGGTGTTGATGAACAATTTGAAACTTCATGAAGGGACTGATGAACTGAAGCGTTTGGAGATTGTTGCTTAAAGTATACACTGTGGAAATCTTGCAAATCTCCAAGCAGGTTAATGAAATACCTAGCTGGTCATTGCTTCAGTTTTAAGCCTGACTTATACAGTCATATTCAAGGAGATAATAAAATGAATAAACATAAACACATGCAACCAATTTAATTATATCTGCTGCATAACTAATTCATTTTCTCATTGTGCTGCATATTTAAAAGCCCTGACTCTTTAATTTTATTTTGCTTACACCATTTGAACCATTGGGAATATTAATCTAAGCTAAATATGTTTTCCATTGTTTGCAGTGCTATTTTTTTCTGGACCTGTTTTTTTGGTCTAAAATAAAGCTTCAGGAGCTATGAATGGTATCCTAAAGAAGGAAAGAATGTTGATTCATTTCAGTTGTGTCTAGTTGTTTGTTGCAGCTTAAATTATAGTAGATTATGTGGGAGGAGGGAAAGGAAAATCTTGTGCTTATCACAAGCATAATAACTTGAGAAGCGTAATAACTTTGCTTTAAAAAGAGATGGTAATTTTATGAACCAGGCCCTTCAACAAAGCTGATTGATGCTTTTTGGATTTAAACAGGTAGTGCTATGAAAATCTAAAAGATAAGTTAGTGCTGTATCTTACAAGAACATTGTAGAAACTCCCACCCGCCTAATAAATGACCAGGATATCATTACCAGATGTACTGTATAAGAAAGATGATAGTTGAAATCTGAGTAGCACTGCCAATTACTTACTAGCTGGACTTTCACCTTTGCTGG
Source organism: Vipera berus (assembly GCF_964194415.1). Classification (NCBI taxonomy): domain Eukaryota; kingdom Metazoa; phylum Chordata; class Lepidosauria; order Squamata; family Viperidae; genus Vipera; species Vipera berus. The sequence goes on from NC_138204.1 coordinate 44,253,385, forward strand.
GCAGCGATGGGAATGGAAAATGTTTATGTAATTAAATAGTAGCAAAACTGTTTTCCTGCATACTCATCATTCACGAGTCTACTTCTTTCAAAATCATACATGAATGAGTCATATGTTTGTTTGGAAGGCAAGTTTCACCATGAGATCTGGAAGTATGGTGCTTTTGGTCTTCTGGGCCTCTGGGATCATTCATTTTACAGTACATGGTGTTTGTTCTAGCATAAAATGATGGATAAGAAAGCTTTATTTAAAATCAGAGTGATACTCACTGTGTATCCTCTGCAGAAATGTTATCCATTAGTGCATTCCTATTTAGTCCCACAGAGTTCTTCTGTGGAAATCTGGCTGTGAGTTTTGGAAGAACCTGGTCCATGGTTATCTCTCTCTGGGTTAAGAGGATGGGGCTCCATCTCTGGTTACAGCTGGTGATGATCTGTGATCAAGCTTTATATATATATATATATATTTGTTAATTTACTTTGTTCCTTGGTACAGTAGATCTATGAGCTGTACAGGTAGCCCTTGACCTACAGCCACAGTTGAGCCCAAAATTTCTATTGCAAAGCAAGGCAATTGTTAAGTGAGTCTCTCTCATGCATTTTACGATCTTTTTGACCACAGATGTTAAGCGAATCACTTCAGTTAAGTGAATCAGGTGGTTGTTAAGCAAATCTGGCTTCCCCCATTGATTCTGCTCATCAGAAGCTCCCTAGGAAAGTTGTAAATGACAACCCCAGGACGCTGCAGCCATCTTAAATATATGGTGGTTGCCAAGCACCTGTATTTTGATCATGTGACTGGGGATACTGCAATGGTTGTAAGTGTGAGAACCAGTTATAAATCACTTTTTTCAGTGCCGTTCTAACTTCAAATGGTCACTAAACAAATGGTTCTAGATGGAGGACTACCTATATAGCAGGAAGGTAGGTAGAGAGAGAGAGACAGATAGATAGAGGCATACAAATAACACAAGGTAAGAATGCTATTCTTACCTGTCAGTACTCTTAGAGCTGATGACATATTCCATAGGATACAAGATTACTGCTATCCGATGTCTCCCCTCTAAATTCCTATATAAACACGAACTGATGGCACAGCAGCATATTCAGCACTTCTCTAGCTCTGATAAGCCACCACACAGAAAGGAAGTATGGAGAGTTTTTCATTTTTAAAAAGCAAACCAAAAGGCACATTTTACATTGGAGATACCATATTTTCCGGTGTATAAGATGACTGGGCGTATAAGACGACCCCCCAACTTTTGAGACGATTTTCAAGATATTTCGTCTTATACGCCGGAAAATCAGCGAGCCCGGGAAGGCACGCCCTCCCCTCTCACTTTGGAGGAAGCAGGGCAGGCTGGCATCTGGCAGGAACCGGCAGGGCAGTCCTGCGCACACGCACGCTCCCGGGCTGTTATGGAGCACTCCTTAGCAGCCAGGGAGTGCGCGCGTGTGCAGGACTGCCCTGCCGGCTCCCGCCCGACGCTCTTTCCTCTTCAGGCAGCATCCCCGAGGACTCCTTAGGACCCGTGGAGCGATGCTGCCTCAACATCATAGTAAGCCAATCTGATTCCACACAGTTCATTATTTTCTGAATTATTATTTGATCGGGTGGGCTAAAATCCCTCTTCCAATATTGGGCCCACACCACTCTTGCAGCAGTGGTTATATGTAACAGCAGGTACCATGCAGTTCTATTTATATTTTGTGGTCTTATCCCCAATAAAAAATACCTCAGGACACAATTGTATATGGTATCCCAACATCTCAATTAGCCATTTCTGAATTTTCTTCCAGAATTTCATAGCCTCTCGACAGGTCCACCATTGGTGGAAATATGTGCCTTCTTTGACCCCACATTTCCAACAAGTTGGGGATGTTCCCGGAAACATTTTGGCGAGCCTGGCTGGCGGTAAATGCCAACGATATACCATGTTATATATATTTTCTTTATATGCTATTGACCGTGTTAACTTAATATTCTTAGTCCAAATTTCGCTCCACCTCTCAGTATCTATTGAGCAACCTAGATCTCTCACCCAGGCATGAATCGAGGTCTTTGCGCCTTCCTCAGCTATTTCCATAGCCATAAAAAATTTATAACACTTGGATAAGATCTTTTCATTCGCTCCCAACAAAATCCTATCCAGGGTATGGAGCTCTCAGCAAATTCCAGACCTCTGCCTATCCTTCGTGTATTTACTACTGATTTGTAGATAAGTCCACCAATCTAAATTTAGCCCCTGTTCCTGAAGTGATAACTTTGTTTTTAAATTCCCATTTGAATCTAATATCTCTTTATAAGTCAACTTTTTCTCAAAATTATATAGAGCCGGATAAATCACAGCTTCCAGTGGTGAAATCCAAAGTGGCACTTTATTATAATATATTTTCCTAATTCTGGTCCAGGTCTCAATCAAGACTCCACGTAAATAATGCTTAGTGAAATATTCTGGGAGTCTACCTCGTTCCCACCATAGGTGGGCGTGCCACCCCTGCTGGAGATCATGGCCTTCAATTACCAACAATCGTTTATGTGCCAATATTACCCATTCACGAATCCATACCAGGATCGCCAAATTATAGTAGTATTGCCAGTTTGGAACCCCGAATCCACCTTGTTCCTTCAGTTTCTGCATCATTTTTAATCTAATTCGGGGTTTCTTGCCCTGCCAAATGAATCTACTGGTACTCCTATCTAAATTCCTAAAAAAATTTTTTATCTAGTCTAGCCAGGGCCATCTGAAAAAGGAATACCAATCTAGGCAAGACCTGGGTTTTAATCAAAGCTATCTGACCCATTAGCGATAGTTGTAGCTTACGCCATTTCTGTAAATCTTTCTCCATTTGTCTGACCAATTTTAAATGATTATCCTCCTTTATTGAGGAACATCTATCAGATAGCCATATACCCAAATATTTAATTTTATGAACTATCTGGAAGCCCAAAGTATTTTGAAGTTCTAATCTCTGTGTTCCCGTCATGTTTTTAACTATAATATTCATTTTTTCTTTATTTATTCGTAGTCCAGCTACTTCACCAAATTTCTGTATCCTATCAATAAGTCGGCAGCCAGAAGTTAGTGGCTCTTCCAAGACAAAGGCCAGATCGTCTGCAAACACCTGGACTTTGTATTCTTGTTCTCTAACCTTCAGCCCTCTTATTCCCAAATCCTGTCTAATTGACCTAATATAAACAACAATGGAGAAAGTGGGCAGCCTTGTCTCGTGCCTTTTGCTGTCGTCACTTCATCTGACTCTTCTCCATTGACCAAAATCTTGGCCTTCTGTTGACTGTAAATGGCCTGAATTATATTCAAGAAATAATTGCCAAACTCCATATATTTCAATTGTGATATGAGGTAATTCCAATTAACTCTGTCAAAGGCTTTCTGGGCATCTAAAAAGATGCTTTTTAGGATGGGCCTCATAATATTCCCAAACATCTATTATAATTTGCACATTGTCTTTTAATTGTCTAGCAGGTAAAAAACCACTTTGATCAATATGAATAAATTCATTGATATATCGCTTAAATCTAGCCACCATTACCGCTGTGAAGATTTTGTAGTCAGAGTTAAGAAGTGAAATGGGCCTATAGTTATGTATAAGAGTGTGGTCTGCCCCTTCTTTCGGTATCAAAAAAATATAGGCTTCTAACCATGACTTAGGAACTTTAGACTCCTTCAACACCATATTGAAGATGTCCTTCATATATTTTATAAGTAGATCTGTAAAAATTTTATAGATCTCTGCTGGTAGACCATCCGTACCAGGGGTTTTCCCTGTCCTGTCCCTTGATCGCAATCTCTATCTCTCCTTCCGTAACATCCTTATTTAACAAATCCCTAGCTGATTTTGGAAATTTGGGGAGGTTCGAACAGCCTAAGTATTCCTTAATTTTCTCCTCAGATATCTGCTTATTTGCATAGAGTTGTGAGAAAAATTCCTGAGCAATTTCTTTTTTTCGTTCATTATCCACCTGTATAACTCCTCTTATCTTGCAATTGATCTATCCGTCTACTTTCCCTTTCCTTCTTTAATTTATAGGTAAGCCACCAGCCTGCCCTATTGGCATGCTCAAAGTGATGTTGTCTGGCCATTCTCAGTTTATGAGCTAATTCCTCTTGGTCTAATAAAAGAAGTTGATGTTTACTAGCATCTACCGCTTCCTTGGCTTTAGCATCTAACGGATTAGTCTGCAGATTCCTCTCAGCGGTCCGCAACCTTGTTACCCACAATTCCCTCTCCTTGAATTTCTGTCTTTGCTTTCCACCTGTATATTTGATCGCTAACCCTCTCATATAAGCTTTAGCCCTATCCCACAGGGTCTGTATCGAGGTTTCACCATTATCGTTAACCATAAAAAAGGTTTCCATTTCTTTCTTTACCATCTGTTGGAATTCTATCTTTGTCAAGATACTTGTTCTCAACATCCACCTCTTATTACTTCTAATTATATCACCTTTCCATCTAACCAACAGTGGGTTATGGTCTGCCCAAATGCTAGGCTCTATCTCAATCTCTACCATATGTGCTTTAAATCCGTAGTGACCCACACCATATCAAGCCTCGACCATGATCCATGCCTGGGAGAAAAGAAGGTGTATTGATTTGTCTGAGGGTGGAACGCTCGCCAAATATCTGTAAGACCCAGCTCGTCCCTCATATCCGCACACACTTTCTGAAGAGTTCTCCTGTTTTCTCTCTTTTGACTGTTCCCCAGTTTGTAGTCCAAGTCCCTCTCAACTACTGCATTAAAATCGCCTAATATAGATACATGGTCATATTGTAGATCAATTGAGCTTTTGATACACCATTTTATAGAAATCAGATTGCCCATTATTTGGGGCATATATTCCCACCAAAAGGACCTGTAATCGGCCTATGCGTACCTCCAACATTAAAATTCTTCCCTCATCATCCTTATAGATTAGTTTTGGTTCCAAGTGATTTCTAACACAAAAGATCACGCCTCTCTGCTTCTCATCTGCCAGCGCCACAAATAGCTCACCGAGTTCTGGACATTGCAGAACAGATTCATGTTGTTTTTTAATGTGAACTTCCTGAAGACATATAACATCCATATGCAATTTCAATAAATTCGTAAAAACCTGCTTCACCTGTGCATTCAGACCGTTTATATTTAACGAAAGCATATTTCTTCCCCCATCCTTACTTATCTACGTTCTTTGCTCTAGTAGTCTGTCTAGTTACCCGTTGGTTCCTCTCCTCGTCTCCCTTTCCTTCTCCTCCTCCTACTGCTCCCTTCTTCTCCAACTCTCTATTTTGACCCTTACTATCTACCTCATCTAACTCTTCTCTTCCTCCATCCTTCTCCCAGATTATAAATTCACTCTCAAGGAATTCATCAGCCTCCTGGGGGGTTTCGAGATGTTTTCTTTTCCCCTGCCATGTCACCAAAAGCCCATCTGGGAGAACCCATTTGTATCTTATCCCATATTTGCGTAATTTTTTGTCAGGGCTTGGTAGTTCCGTCTTCGATCACGCACTTTCTTCAGAACCTGTCTCAAAATAGTAACCTGCCTGTCCGCATATTTTATCACCTGATTTCTCGATCTCTGATATACCTCCTCTCGTAGCGATCTCTTACTAAATTTTACGTGAACTTCCCTAGGGAGGTCCTGTCTCCTAGTATATGATGTAAACACCCGGAAGCACTCATCAATGCCATTGTGCACCATCTGCTTATCCTTCTGCAGCAACCCTGCCACCATCTCCACCATCTTTATTTCTAAATCTTCTTCCGGCTCTTCTCTAACATTTTGGAATCTCAGAATGCGAGCAGATTTCTCCATCTCTAGCAGAACTATATCATCTTCAAGCTGCTTATTAACTAGTAACTGTTGCAGCTCACACTTCTCCATCACTGCTTCAACCTTCTCAACCTTCGTAACTACTTGTTGTATCTGACCCTCATGTCTTTCCATTGTCACACAGACATCATTCAATCTTGTGGAGATTTGTTTCAATTTGTGCGCAAATTGTGGACTTCCGGTGTGATGTCAGAGGCAAGCAGAGCGGTAGAGAAAGTTATCCTGAACTGCCGAGCTTTGTTTTCTCTTTACCGTGCGGTTAAACGAGCCGTTGCCGATCGTGGAGTGATCGGCAAAGAAGGACAGAGGTCCAGGCTTGCCGGGAGTAGTGCGAACTTCCGGTGAAGTGAAGGACGGTCCTGATCTCCGGTAAGAGAAGAGGGCCCTGCTGAGAGGACATCGGGCCCACCGCCATGACAGAGCGCTTTTGGGGGAATGGAGCGGAAGCGGCGTTGGTATGGTATTAATTGAACTGTGAAAGAGGAACAGATCGCCCCCTTAAAATTGAGCTCGAAGGGATTCGGGAGGTGTAAGACTTGATTGCGGCTGGAAGCGGCAGAATAGTTTGACAATCAGCTGACAAGCGGCAGGAAGCTACCCCCTTCTGGCTTGGATGTGGATTGTATGGTGACTAAGCTATAGCTATAAATTAGCCACAGGGAACTGCAGGAGAGCGGCAAGGAACGTCTGCAAGAAGGGAGACTTGTAACATAGTTATATATATTTCTGTTCCTTTTTTCTGGTTCTTTATCTGTCAGCCCATTAGAATATTAATTAACTATTAGGGTGCTGCAGAGACTAGTTGATACTTCCGGGTGGTTTTTTTCCTCTTCATAATTATATGCTCGTTTGGAGGAGGCTCTTCTTCTGCGTAACAGAAATGTCCAGCTCCTCATCAAAAATTGGGAAGAAGCTTTTGACATCTACGTCATCTGCTCCAATTACGACCCCACCTACCCTGCATAGATCCTTAGAGACTGTGGCAGCAGCTGAGAAGACACCTACGCTTCAAGGAATTCAGAATTTGTTATACTCCATACAGGAAGCTATGACAAAAAACCAGGAATCCACAGCAAAAGATTTGGCGGAACTGAAACAAGAGATGGGAGATATGCGTGGGGATATGAAGCACACATGTTCTTATGTTGGCATTTTAGTTTGTTTTTTTCAAATTTGATATTGAATAGAAGGGAGCAGGATCACTACATTTGAGCAATTCGAGAAATTGTAGCTTGAGATTTATCAGTAATAATAAAAATATGCTACATATGTATCAAGGATGGTTCCCCAAATGAATCCACATAGGTTTGGTTGAGGTGTGACCACAAACCATGGTCTGCCATGATGAGAATGAGAATGAACAATCGTAGCTTTGAGCTCATTTTTTTTTCTGTTCCCCTTCCTTTGTAATAAGATCAAAATCTTTTAGTGAACAGTAAGCTATAGATTGACGCTGTGCCTGAATGCCCTAAGAATGCAATCTTAAAATCCTATTGTATGAATAAAGGTAAAAAGGTAAAGGTTCCCCCGCACATGCGTGCTAGTAGTTTCCGACTCCGTTTCAAAGCCGAAGAGCCAGCACTTGTCCGAGGACATCTCTGTGGTCATGTGGCCGGCATGACTAGATGCCAAAGGCATACGGAATGCTGTTACCTTCCCACCGGAGTGGTCCCTATTTTTCTACTTGCATTTTTACATGCTTTTGAACTGCTAGGTTGGCAGAAGCTGGGACGAGTAACAGGCGCTCACTCTGTTACGCGGCACTCGGGTTTCGACCCGCCAAACTGCCGACCTTCTGATCAACAAGCTCAGTGTCCTAACCCACTGAGCCACCGCGTCCCTAACATAATTGTATGAGAGAGAGAGATAATTTGATATATCATTATATTTGGTCACAATCAGCCAGGTATTTAGGCATTGATCTACCTATCAAATTATTCTCTAATAATGTGACTAAAGATAGATTTTTAAATTATTATTGTAATAATAATATTCCTGATTAGTCACAGTTGGAGCAACCATGGGAATTTAAAAACTATAACTCCAGGTGTTTGCACATCCTATATTTTGATGCATTAGAGATTGCAACTATCATATACATAAAATAAGCTATATTCTCCAATTTATTTTATTAGATAAAAACACTTAAGGACTCCCAGGGATTTCTAAAGAAGGCTGTCCTTTATTAGGGCTACATAATATTGAACCTTGGATGAGGGCAAATCAATGACAGTCAAGCCCAAGAAGACAAAGATATTTTTTTTCATTTACACAAGAAGTAATATATCCATGGAGAAAGCCTTTGTTAAATGACAATGTATGGTGCTATCTCCCACATGTAGCAGCATCACTGGTAGGTTTGTTTAGAGCCCTTTGAGTGACAATCACCTCGTTGTCAGCTCTGTATAAAAGGTGTCCCAAGTTCTTTCTCCTTTCATTGCTGCAGAAACTACAGCATAAATGTGGGAATTATTGCAGGAAAGGCAGATGGAATCAAAGTTATACAAGCGTCTTTTTATTTGTGTTTTATTTAATACTTGGTTTTTTTAGTGCATCTTAAATCTTATGATAAAAATGAACCCAAACAACATAAGCCACTATAAGCAGAGCAGCACAATCACAAATTCTCTGGTTCAAGCCATAATTAGCTGCTGATATTATTACGCACACAGCAAACTAAAATCATTATTAATATTATTATTTGCTGTTTGCATATTATGGAGAGAATGTAGATTACCTGGGAAGCAGTTCACCAAGGTGGACAGCATAATAGAGTTGGAAGAGACTTTGGAGGTCTTCTAGTCCAGTGGTGGCAAACATATGGCACGGGTGCCAGAGGCAGCACTCAGAGCTCTCTCTGTGGGCACCCGTTCCATGCCCTGGAGGTGGCAACTGTCCCTCTTCAACCACGTGGCTGAATGCATCCTGGCACGGCTGGTTTCCCTCCCCCCCATCCCGTCCCTCCTGGCCTCGCATGCTCTCCTTTTCCCAGGCACAACCCACTGCATCACTTCCTCAGCTGTTGGCTGACCATCCATCTCAGAGGCGGCTTCTTTGAACTGCTGGTGACGGGCTGCGGAGCCCCAGAGTGCGTCTGTTGAGGGGCCGGCAGGCTGTGACTACTGACGGACACCGTTGGCCCCATGCGCTTGCTGGCCTCTGTGTGCAGGGGCCGATGGTGTCAGGCAGTAGCTGCCCTTGCCTTGCCCCATGGCAATAGCACCCCCATCCTGCCTCACCTCATCCCACAGGATGAATCTCATACCTACCGCCCCACCTGCTAGAGACCTCCTGGAGCTCCCCCAACCCTGCCCACCCCCACAGTTGTCCCTCCCCATGAGCAACATTGAGGTGACCACACCCACCTTGGCCACACCCACCCAATCTTCCATGACCACCACAGCCACACCCACCCAGTGGGCCATGCCCACCTGGCACCCAGCAATAAATTAGTGGGTTTTGGGTTGCAGTTTGGGCACTCGGTCTCTAAAAGTTTTGCCACCACTGTTCTAGTCCAACCCCCTGCTCACAGCAGGAGACTTTATTCCATTCCAGGAGCTGGTTTGTGAGGGGATCCTGTTCCAGATCACGGGCTTAGTCTCCTGCTTGTTTGTTCCTCCTCATTCAATAACTGCATCACCAGCTACAAGCTGTTTTATTTATTAGCAAAAAATAACCCAAGACATTCAATTTAACATCATCTTCACTGTAATTATAAAAAAAGTTTTTGCATGATATATAAATGGGGAAACACGCTATACAGGCATTGGTAAATGCCCTATATATAATAGCTTGAGATAAGGAGCAAATTGATGGCTATTTAACAATAGTGGGGAACTAACCTTAGCCAGGAAGAAGAAAACAATCAGTTGAATGAGGTTAGAAAGAACATTTTGCATGTTTTCTTTTTAAATCGACAGGTCATCCATCCTGACCCCACTTCTTGTTTGAAGCATGGAAATAGCAATTGTCTAATTATATTATAATGAGGACATTATCTAGGATTAGATAACGTCCTCATTATCTTTCTGGGGGTACTTCAAAGCAGAGAAGTCCTTGACATGAAATCTCAGTTGCTCTCCACGCATAAGTATAAACAAGAAATTCCTTCCTTACCTCTTTTTCTTTTTTATCACTTTCTAGATGGCAGGATTTAAGCCCCACAATGCCCCTGACACTGCTTAAAAATGTGAGCTCGCCTGCTAAATCTGTCCACCTATTCTTTGTGACAAACAGACATTAATCCTTGAGAGAAGGTTTATTAAGGAGTCTTATCCAAAACCAAACATGCTTTTTCTGCAGTAAAACAAAATAAAACAGTAAGATACTTGGGATTTAATGCTTACTGCTGCTATGCTATGCTATATATGTGTTTCTGAATGACTTTCTGTTATTTTGATGATTTGAGATACAAAATAATTGTTTCTTTTCTCCTTTTCACATTGTAGGTCCCACATTCATGGGTCCAAGTAAAAAAGTGGATTTGAAAATCATTATCATTGGAGCCTTGGGGTAAGCATATTTTTAAAATCTTTTCTAAGATGCATTTCTCTGTCATCGTGAACTCCCATTTTATTCTTGTAATAAGTTTGTGAGACAGGTTAAGGAGACATAAAACGATGAAATGGCAACTGGCTGAAAGTCACAGGGCTGCATGGAGAATGATTTGAACTGGGATGTCCTCTTCTGACTTTGGCTTTCTAGTGACTATCCCAGAAGTGTTTGTTTATTTATGTAATTATGTAATCATCTTATAACAGTGAATGTGGTGACATACAAAATCAGCAGTTACAAACAATAATCCATGATAACCAACTGGAGTATATATGCCAGCCATAAAACCATGCCAACAGCATAACTCACCTAACCTTCTACCCCAAATGTCAGCCAAGACAGCCAAGTCTTCAGAGTCTTACAACAAATAAGATAGTCTGGATCTTCACAGGGATGTTGTTCCACAGAGAAAGCAGGACTCCAATAAGATGACATTATTGAATAGAGGGGACCTGGAGCATGTGCCTTGGTTGGGAGTGATGTAGAGACTACTAGGTGGAGTAGTATAGAGAGTAAGGAAGATGACTTTGACAAAGATATGCAAAATCCATTGCTAGGGCAACAAGGGATTAAATATATTTTAAGTCCACAGAAGGCAGATAGTATTCTTTTATGACAATATGCTTCTGCAGCTCAGATGCTGTCTTATTCCTATTGCAAATAGGAGAAGGACGTACAACATAATCAGAGTGTATCTATCCACTAGATAGACCAGACCCAGTAATCAACTCCACAGGAAACTTAAAACTACTTTTACTGGTTGTAATAGAATCTTGCAAGTTTAAAATAAGTTGAAAATAATGGTGTATTTTTTTTCTGACATTGGAAAGAGGAAAGAATTTTTTCCATTAAAAATCAAAGTAGGTTCACATAATTATGTAGAGTTTAGAGTGGGAGAAGAGGAACTTTTGTAGTTTTAAATTTCAGGCATTTGTGAGCAGAATAGAAAAATATGGAATTCCAGCTTGAATTTGCTGCATAATGTTCACTAGCAAATCCTTATTCATTACTTCTTTTATAGTCCTGGCTATTTTTTTTCCCCACTCAGATGGAATTTTTTTCTCTAAGTGAAGCAGAAGGGATACATTTTAAAGAATAGGCAGGTGGAGTTTAAGGACTCCTTAGACTAATTTGCTGGATAATCCTCATTCGTAAGTTCTCTGTTCCTCATTATTGATGAATCATAAATATATATTTTGGGAAAATGTGTATTTTTTTAAAAAAATGTTATTTATTTTTCACATTTCTGAACTGCCCGTCTCCCTCAAAGAGGGACTGGGAGGTGTACAATGAAATATTAAAATATAATTAATTTTAATTAAATGGTGCATATACTCTTAGAAAATGGAGTTTCATGTCCATAAATACTTAAAATACTATTTCAGTTCTTGGAATTCCTCTTTCTAAGATGATGTGGAAAAACTGCTGCAATAATGTTTTAAAGGATTGGTGATAGATATGTGAAATGCAACTGACAGTACATCATAAAATGTTCAATTTCTTTTTTTTTTAACCCACCATAAAGTAAGTCAAGGAAAATTATGGATGTGACAGATGACTTTTGTGATTCAATAAAGGTGTTCCTTAAGCAACCCTCACTATCCAGATATATTAGTTTAGAAAAAAGTCCTTTGACATATGACCATTGTAGTTAACCTATTTTTAAAAAGATCAAAGTACTTAGATGAATGTGCCATGGATTTATGACCAGTCACTCCAGAAAAAAATGGAATTTCTACTTTCTGACTTTAATAGGACTAGAGCTATCTACTTTGTGCTACTAGTATGACCAGATTGAGTTAGCAATTTGTTAGTGATACGCTACAGATCAGATAAATAACAAGCAGGCAAAGAGAATATTTCTTTCCTTTTTAAGTTGTCTCTAGTTGAATGTTTATGGAGATTCTCAGTCATCCAGGTCATAGTTATCCCAAAGATGCTTTTTTCACAAGGTAACTGGACTACTTATTTTTCTTGGAAGACATTTCACTTCTCATCAGCTGAAGAAGCTTTTTGGATGCGAAACGAAACATCTTCCAAGAAAAACAAGAAAGTCCAGTTGCCTCGTGAAAAAGCATCTTTGGAATTGTCTCTAGTTTCTACTGTACAGTAGTTGCTATTTGCTTCCAAATAAACAATCCATGGGATTATTTTTGTCAATTACATTTGTATATTGTATATTGATCAATATTTGCAAACATATGCTATGCAAGATTAACTTGGAAGTTATTATCTATAACTAATTTGATGAAATAACTTCTTTGAAATAAATATTTGAATCACCCAGTTCATTGTTGAAACTGGATGGCTACAATTTTGAAATGGATTTTGAGATATTCTCACAACCACCACCCCATAAACTGTTATGGGTATTTTTTATGTTTTCTAAACTGCTGTGAGTGTTCATTAATGTAGTGGTATATATGTAAGCAAAAAATAATAATATTTGTTAGTAAGTACTGTATATTATTTCTTTCTGAAGAAATTTATATGGTTACTAAGAGTCCACAAAAACCTGTCAGATCATCATCACATTATAGTCTTAGTATGTTGCTTTCTTCCTATTCCCCCCGACACACAACAACAACCTTGTTGTGAGGGGTGAGAGATTGGCCCACAGTCACTGAACAAGCCTCTGGGAGAGATGGACTAGAACAGGGGTGTCAAACTCAATTTCATTGAGGGCCGCATCAGCATTGCGGTTGCCCTCAGGGGGCTAGGTGGGTTTGGCCAGGGTGGGCACCTACTGGGTGGGCGTGGCCAACTCTACATCATTCGCATCAAGGGTGCCTATGGGGGCCTGGGCAGGAGTGGGACAGATCTGAGGGTCTTTGGCAGAAGGAAGGTCTCTGGGCCAGGGCCAAGGCAGTGGGGGCCGTTCCCTCACTGTTTCCAGGATGGCTTCGTGGGCCACATGAAACCTCTTCACGGGCCAGATCTGGCCCCTGGGCCTTGTGTTTGACATGTCTGGACTAGAACCTGGCTCTCCAGCACTTTCACCATTATGCCTCACCAATTCCCATTGTATGAATTGTGACATAATATTTTGAGCATCCATATTTTTCTTCTGAAGCTGGGAGAGTTACAAGGAAAGAAAAAGAGTTTGCTGTCCCTGTATTCATTTAAGTTTACATTTCTTTTATAATGTTTGTATATTGATTAGAGAATTTCCACTGTCCACTTGCAGATAAAGCAATTAGAATATGCCAGGGTAAATATATTAAACAGGTGTTGTATAAGAAAATTCATACAGCCCAACAAGTAGAAATCAGAAGACAAAGCAAAGAATAGAAATGGTGTTCTGGAAATTAAAAAAGTGACTACTTACAAAAATTACACCAAAGAGAGCCTGCTAAGTTTAAGAACAGATCGCAGTCCAAATATATGATTAAATGGCAACTCTAGGTGTTTTGTTGGCTAATACTGGGTCAGATAGATTATACTGAACACTTTCACTTACTCAACTAATACTTGCTATGCAGATATTAAAACCTGGATCATCATCAAAGAAACAAACCTGAATGATAGCACCATCAGTACATGGAGTGAAATGTCCAGACCATTCTCTTTTAGACACCAAGAAAGACACATCTTCTATAAATTACATAAGAACCTAGTGGGGAGATGAGCTCATATTTGTTGCTTGCAAACAAATATAAAAGCAATGGATACAGTGTCTGAGACAAGGCCATGCTGATCCCCTAAATTGCACAAAGAGTATAATTAAATAATTCTAACATTTCTACAGACTTATTTTAGTACAGGCAATAACTGATTAGGATTAGAATTCATCTTTGATTAGGATTCTCTGATTTCATCAGTTCAAGTGAAACAGAACATTAATGGACAATCTTTTAAAACATTCCAATCCAAACTTGTTGAAATGAAATTTGTATATGTGCTTCTTCTTTCACCACAGTGTAGGAAAAACTTCTCTCCTACATCAGTATATTCACAAGAGATTTTATGAAGACTATCGCACCACCCTGGGAGCTAGTATTTTGTCCAAAGTTATGGAAGTAGATCACACACCACTGAAATTGCAGGTGACAGATGTTTTAATGTCTCAGATCTCTTATTCCATGCTTAGCCAAATATTTATAGCTCAGTCAAATGTACTGCAAAGAAAAGACAGATATTGTGAAATACTTTCATATTTGTTGGCAGCAAATTTCCAAGGGAGATCAGAGCTTGACATTGTAAGAAGAAAATAATGTTAGTCTATGGTGGCAAAAAAATCAAGAGGAGTCTGGTAGCTGGCATTATTGAAGTGAGCTGCAGCTTACAAAGTTATGTGCTTTTTAATAAAATTTGTTAGGAAAGGATCTATCAGACTCCTTCAGAGCTTAAGAATATCACTTTGTAATTGCATCTCTTACTAAAATGCTGACTTTGTTAATATTTTTTTTGTTTTTCACATAGTCACCTTTAAAGTGTTGGGTGTTCCAATGGTATTTTGGTTTTCCTTTGAGAAGATGAATCACCTACCTATATGTCAGTGACCTATAGGGAGGCGAGGTGGGAGTTCAGCAGCAAGCATAGTTAATCAGTTTGTGTAACAGCCTCTGCAAATTTGTCCCAAATTAGTCTTCTGCTAGCCAATTGCCTCAGTGAGCACCATTTTCTTGCTATTTCTTAACTGATAACACATCAATGTCAATATTCATATTTCATATAAACATAACCTTAATTATTGTCACCTGTGGAACTGAACCTGCTGCTCATTCATTCATACTCTGTTTTCCTTTCCTGAAGTATGCGGCATGACTCCTTGTTCAGATGTTTCCCTCAATATAAAGCAAGGGAGGCTTTCCTTGTGTTATTCAGTGTGCCTCGGAGATAGCTGCCTGTCTGACTGTATTTTTTGCTTAATATTAGGAAGGAAGGAGATATTACAAACCAAAGCATCCACTTCCGGTACCCTTGATGTTATATGAATGCTTTTGAGGCCCACAGTAGCCCCACTAGAATGGTAAAGAGCATTCCAAGCGTCCCATCCCAATATTCTGATATGTAGGGATTTTGAAAATATCGCTCCCCGTTATAAGATCCATTTTGTGAACAGGTTAATATATTCTCATAGTCATGTAGTGAGTGCGCTTATCACATACTTCAGACTTCCAAATGTGCGTCCCACATCCAAGAGTTACCTATCTCTGCTGTAATGGTTGCGGGACTGATGTTAATGCAGAAAGACTTTGTCAATTGTAGATAGAGAGATAAAATATAATTACGACTGAACTGTAGAATAGTAATGTTTTTGACATTGCAAATACTAACACTTGTATGTTCCTCCTCCTTTAGATTTGGGACACTGGAGGCCAGGAACGATTCCGGTCCATTGTGTCCACCTTCTACAAAGGTTCAGATGGTTGCATGCTGGCTTTTGATGTCACAGATATGGATTCTTTTGAGTCCTTGGATGTTTGGAGGAATGATTTTCTTCAGAAAGTCAACTCTACAGGGCAAGGCTTCCCAATGGTTGTGCTGGGGAATAAAATTGATCTGAAAGATCGACAAGTAAGAGATGGAAGTAGAAATAAGAAGGGAAGTTGAATATAGAGCTGTCCAATCAGGGTCTGAGAACAAATTTTCAGTTTGTTCTCAGATAATAAACTTAAAGAAAAACTAACATTTTAGTAACACAAAGAATTATTTGCATCTTTACCATGCTACTTATTATAGGACTTTCCCATCTCCAGATATTGAATATTGGAACTAAGCTGTGTTTGTGCAGAAGGTCTGCATTCCTCTGGATTCCTTTTGTTAGCTATCAAAATGGATAGGATCTCGTCTAGCCTCTGAATAATGCAAGAAATCTTGCTGCTGAGCTTCTACAGCAGATGGTTGTCCAGCCCTTGCATAAGTCCTTCAGTGAAAAATATCTTCTGCATTATACGAAAGTATAACTGTTTTTAAGAAATTGTTCCTTGTATTTGAATGAAAATTACCCTCTACTAGAATTAGACCTGTATTAAAACAAAACTGTGTAGCATGTATTCCCTGTCAATTAGCTTGTCTTCTCCAAGGATCTCTGATGCTTCAAGAATATATTCATTTAACCACTATATAAAACTTTCCTAGTACAACTCAAGATAAGATTATTATTGTTTATGTATTATATTATAATTTATTGCACACAACAATGTATAATTTTTTTGGCCATTTAACTATTGCTTTAGCTCAGACATGTCAAACACAAGGCCCGGGGGCCGGATCCGGCCCGCGAAGTGGTTTCATGTGGCCCGCGAAGCGATCCTGGAAACAGTGAGGGAACGGCCCCCACTGCCTTGGCCCTGGCCCAGAGACCCTCCTTCTGCCAGAGACCCTCAGATCTGTCCCATTCCTGCCCAGGCCCCCATAGGCACCCTTGATGCGAACGATAGAGCTGGCCACGCCCACCCAGTAGGCCATATGCACTCTAGCCACGCCCACCCAGTAGGCCACGCCTACCCAGACCACAGCCACCCAGCCCCCTGAGGGCAACCGCAATGCTGATGTGGCCCTCAATGAAATTGAGTTTGACACCCCTGCTTTAGCTGGTGTTGCCTTCATATGTATCGATTTCTTTCAAAGAACCTAGGATGTCGTAATGTATCGGCATAGATACATCAGCATACACAGTTGAGGTAGTCCTCAAATTATGACCACAATTGAGCCCAACATTTCCATTGCTAAGCAAGTGAAGTTTGCCCCATTTTACAAACTTTCTTGCCACAGTTGTTAAGTGAATCATTGCATTTGTTAAGTTAGTAATCCGGTTGAAAAGTAAATCTGGCTTCCCCATTGAATTTGCTTGTCAGAAGGTGGCTAAAGGTGATCACATGACCCTGGGACACTGGAACAGTCTTAAGTATGAACCAGTTGCCAAGTGTCTGAATTTTGATCATGTGACCACAGGGATTCTGCAATGGTTGTGTAAAAAAAAGGCATAAGTCACTTTTTTCAGTGCCATTGTAGCTTTGAATAGTCATTAAATGAACTGTTGGGAGTTGAGAACTACTTGTATATATGCGGATCCAAGCAGTGTGACTTTTGCATTTGACAGATGGAAATTCTGTCAATGTGCAGATTTTCTATGTGCCATCCAAGATTCATGATATGATACGATACGATATGATACATGATATGATGTATTATTATGTTATACTACATTATATATTTGATATTATTTATTATTAATATTCCATTATTTGGGGAGGACAACTATAAACAGCACTTTCATTGCATTCATTTCAATCATTCTTGAAAGAAACAACTTTCCATGTAATATTAGCAGCTAATCATTTTGTTTTTATTATTATTATTATTTTAGGTGTCCAAAGAGGTGGCTTCATCCTGGTGCAAGGAGAAGGATATAGCATATTTTGAAGTTAGTGCCAAAAATGATATTAATGTGGTGCAGGCTTTTGAGACCCTGACAAGGCAAGCCCTATCCAGAGTAAGTAGCAAATTGCTTATAAGAAATAGAAAATCTGTTCTCTTTTGTACAGCAGAGACATGCCTGCAATTCAGAATAACAGTTCATCAGTGGTAGACTAAAATCCTCAAAAGTATAAGCCATATAAATATTTAATGATCTAATTTGCTTTCTTCCAACAAACCTGTGAAGATCAGAAAAGGGAGAAAACATTTTTTTAAAATAGCAAGGGACTGTATGCTGTAGTACGGTAAGACCAGATTAGGGACAGATCATTGTGGCAAATTCTAACTATGAACACTAAGAGTCAACAACAATTTGATAGCAATCAATCAGTCAATCAATAATCAGTAAACTGTAGAATCTAAAAGATATTTCTCTGTGATCAATTTCTGGAAAACTGGATTTTTAGTGCAAACTCCTTTTCTTCCCTGGCCACATAAATACATTGGCAACTGGCCAGTCCTCACCTGGTTAAAAAAAGTTGAACAGCCTCAAGGTTTTTCTTCGTTAATTCCAAATTGAGAGGATAGGAAATAAAACAAAGAACCCCTGATGTTTTAAAAGTGGGAAAATAATATTTTTCATCCATTGTGTGTATATATTCCCATGTATACATTCTGATGATGATGGAACATGTGAAGCAAATAGCACTATTCTGATGATTTAAGTGACCTCAAAAAGAAGCAATATATTGGCACTGAATAGTCTTTTAAAATCTGAAGTTCTCTGGATATATTGGATTACAACTACCAATTGCCTCAGAACCACACCATTTAAAAATTGGAGAGAGCTATTTTTATTAGATGTTTTTCAGTAGAGCTTCTGCATGTTTGTACCTGCAAGATCCAAGTCAAATTCTCTGTGGCTTAATCTCCTTCTACAGCGCCTGATTCTAATAGAAATCAAGGTAGCTGGAATGAAAGCTCTTTAATATAAAAATTGTTACACTTGTTTCAATCTACAAGTTACAAGAGAGACTCCATATCTGCCAGGATTATTGTAATGAAGATAAGATTAGTGAGACTGTCATTTAAGTCATTAGCTAAAGGAAGATGTAATAGCTAAAATTAATTATAAGCTGGCCTAAAGGTTGTACATTGGTTCCCTTAACTCAGCAGTCCCCAATATTTCTGGCTCTGTGGACCAGTGGTGGCGTTGGGGGGGAGGAGAGTAGATGGTTATGCATGTGCACACACACTGCTTGCACAAATGCAGCTTCATGCGCTTGCATGCTCATCTGCCGCTTGCACAACCCAGTTCCTAAAGGGCCGCGACCTGACAATGGACCATGGGCCCGGGAATGGGAACCCCTGTCTTATCTCATACTTTTTGTACTATCTCTACTGTCAAAACATGAAACTTGAATTTCTTTAGGGCATTTTAATGAAGATATTGTCTGGCTGTGGATTTTAGCTTCCTTTTTTTCCCTTATGACCAAGTAAAAGCCATGTGTTTTGCCTAATGAACCATGATTGATGAAGACACTCTGGTTCACCACAAGGTGTTGCTATTTGCTCACATTGTCATATGCAGAAATGTAAAGATTTTCCTTCCACAGTCTGGTTCTTGGCTTTTTCTTTGATGAATCACATGATTAGTGGATTACATAAAAGCAGAAATCTGTGACCAAAAGACAGCAGTGGGTAGGAAGGCTTTGATGCTCTCTGAACCGTTGCCAGAAAAACATGACAGCTTTGATTTTCCTGCAACTAATGATTTTGTATTATATTAAACAATACACGTCTTTTTGTCTTATGCTTACACTGCGCAGGAATGTTCTTGGACTCTTCTAAAATACAGATGATGGCCCTGAAAATTTTATCCGTTTTTAAAAAAATATAAGTTTTGGTTGTATTGTTTTTTCTTCCTCCAAGCAGTACAAAGTGGCTGGCTTTCAAACTTTCTTAAGAAGTTTAAGAAAGAGCTTTGAATTGGGAAGGAAATCTGCATTTGTGAGATTCTATATTTGAGGGGAAAAATATGGAAAATCGAAATGACATAATGAATAAGGAATAAAGTTTTCTCCAATTGGAGGGCTCTTAACAAAAGCAGTTAAAACACATTGGACAGCCAGCTTTCCCTTAGAATAACCTCATTCACTGTAATAAGAAGAAGAAAATAAAGCACCCCTACAGCCAAAGTGGAGGTGTTTTTTTAAAATGACATTTTATAAATTCCATGAATGTACCAGGCAGTTCCATAATAAAACCTTCATCTGTCTATCCCCATATATCTATTTCTTAGGGGAGTTTGCTGTCTATACAATTTTCAAATGATTGGCCAAGTAATTACATGGTCATATCCTACAAAATGATTTTTTATATTTAAATTGTAGATTTATATTTTTAATTATTTATATTTTTCTCTTAGCATCAAGGGGTGATTGAGAGCTACCTAACTGAATCTATAAAGCTAAGTCCGGAAGATCAGCCCACAACCAGATGTTGCTGACATCTCGTTTGGAATGATTGACATTTGGATACAGTTTGAAAGCTGGCACATGAAACAGATGCTGCTACTGGGGAATGCTGCCCATCAGGGTGAAAGATGAACTAATAACAATATTGCCCTCTGGCATCCCAGCAAATATGGAACAGACTGCTCGTGAACACACAGACATTTAGAAATCAACATCAAGTATTGGGAAAATATTTACCAAGATGAAAGACTTATGCCCTTACTGTATCAGTCAGACCCTTCTCAGATGCCATTTTGAAGTTCAGATTTATGTTCCAGAACACTCCATGTAATGATCTGATCTCGTATTGAAACTGACTCCTAGTTTTTGTCATGTTCTTTTGGTAAAACTATAGTAGATACTATCTGGATCATCTTGGAAAGGCTTGGTGTTTTCTAGATATGCCTTAATTCCCAGATGGTACTTAATTCCCAGGTGTTAGAGTGGGTTGGGGAAAGTGGATCTACATAGTTCAGGAACTGCTACTTAATATACATATGTAGTACCATAGGTATATGTCTCATTTTATTCCCACAACAACTGTCATGTGAGGTATGTTGAGTTGAGAAAGAGTAACTTGCTCAAAACCATTCATTGTACTTCCATGGTAAAGAGTTGACTACAATGAGTTGCATAGTCTGGGTCCAACATTCAACCCCTAGATCACCCTAGTTACAGCTCGGTTTCCCCTCTCAGTTCCTGCCCTTGAAAATACAATGTTAATCTAAGAATATTGATTTTACAGCAGAAATGCAAAACTTTTAATATTTGTTTATTAATATTGTACAGAATTGGAAACTAATATCACATAGGTATATGTTTCTTTTTGTATAGAAACAGAGGGTCTTGAGCAAAAAAAATACTGTAAAACTATACATGTAGATTCCATTTTCAGGGTGCTTATATTTTGTAGAAGGTTAGTGCTTAAGCAGGTTTATAGAGAATTTTTAAAAAATACTAAAGAAAAAAGAAATATTGGAAAAGGGAATATAATAGAATCAATTTGTACATGGAAATATATAGCAGACATTTGAAAAAGGGATTTCTTTTTTAAAAAATTGGATATGTAGTTCTTTCTTACCATTGTTCAAAGATCCTGTTTTTTACTGAAAAGAGTTTCAGATGTGAATTGTATTTATATGCCATAGATCAGGGCTTTTCAACCAGTGGTACCATCTGTGGTACCATCTGTGGTACATTGGCACCTGGCAGGTGGTACGTGACCATCCTAGAAAAGTGGTAGCCGGGGAGGGGAATGAGCTGAACTGGTGGCAGCACCGCACAAGCCTGAGCGAGAGACGGCTGGAGCTGCAGGGCTGTCAGGGCTCAGCGGAAGCGCCAGGATCAGCGCCAGACTCCAGCTGGAGCTCAGCACTGATCCTGGCACATCTGCTGAGCCCAGAAGAAGCGCTGATCAGCTGGAATGTTGCAGCATCTCCAGGGTCTTGTGATTTACATTCAGATGCTTGGCAACTGATTCATGTTTATGACGGTCACAGTGTCCCAGAGTCATGTGAAGTGACCAAAACCTGCTACAAGCACCCAGCAGAGGGGGGGGGGGGAAATAAAAGCCAAACACTCCCCACCCCCGCTGCCAATCCTCAACAGAAATGCTCACAACAATGAAAACCTCGGACAGGAGGAAGAGCGCCACCGGGTGGGCAGGCAGGTGTCTTGCTTGGCTGTGGCTTGGGGGGCACTTTTTTCAGTGCCATTGAAAGTTTGAACAGTCACTAAGCGAACTGTTGTAAGTCAAGGACTACCTGTACTTCACTTTTTCCCTTTTTTTTGGGTGACACCTTGCTAGGCGACTGGTGGTACTTGGATGTTGCCATATCCTAAAAGTGGTACAATGGGTGAAAAGGTTGCAAAGCCCTGCCATAGATTGAAGCCATTTTCAGAAAAGATGTTCTCACATTGTATGGAAATTGGAAGCATAATCAGGCCAATTATAGTTGTGCCAGCCTGCTGTCTGCTTCTTTGTTGGATATACTTACAAGAAGGAAGAACGTAGGTACTGGAGAAAAATACTTTCTTCCTGTAATAGTTAATGATGCATAAGTATGGATCAAGGAACAGATAAATTAGAACACAAGAGATATAGATCAGGTCAAGACTAGCTGGTGCAAGCATCTGTTCTTTGCTCATATATTGATTGAATGTGTCACCTTCTTTTAAACTAAAAAAAAAGGCTGGACTAATATTGAAAATATATAGCTCAGCCAGCACAGACAACAACTGTAATAAAATTATTGTTAAGTTAATAAGGATTTTTATTGATTTCCATTTTATAAAAGGACCACATGGAGCCTGAACTGATATCTCATTGCAAGCCAGAATGAATTGGGCAGGGAAATACGATCTCGTGAATCTCTTCTGTAAATATTTTGTTGACTGTACTACTTGAGCACCTTGGAATTCAGGTTTGGCTGTTGAGGACCCAGCCAAATTCATTTTTGGATATTGAGCTGCCAACTCAATTAAAATTGAATTTAATAATTAGAGATGTGAAATTACTCAACTGGAAGAAAGACCTCAAATGCACAGTCGTAGGATCAGTGTGCCTAGTAGTATTGTTCCTGAATGGATCTTAGAATTTTAACTGAGTGTACAAATTGTATATAAATTAGTAGTGTGATTGTCCATATACATGAGCAGTATTGATGCAGTCTTGAAATGTGTATTTGGGGACTGCATTAATAACTCATAAGAAATGGCAGTTATTGTATTGAGAACTGTATTACAGATCTGAATGATCAATAGGGGGCAAAAAAACTAACACATATCAGGAGAGGGATGAGTCCACAGCTGGGCTGGATTATGGATTTTTTGATTGGATTCCTGCATTGAGCAGAGTAAGTTCTCCATAAATATCTACAAGTTAGTGGGCTGTTACAAGTGAGTGAGCCAGAATATAGAGGATATAATACATGTGGCCAAAGATACGAACACGTAAAAACAGTTTTCCTTAAAAAGATTTTCCTAAACATTTTTTTAAAAGTCAGTTTTGAGACTCTAGCTCAGACATGTCAAACACAAGGCCCGGGGGCCGGATCCGGCCCGTGAAGTGGTTTCATGTGGCCCACGAAGCCATCCTGGAAACAGTGAGGGAATGGCCCCACTGCCTTGGCCCTGGCCCAGAGACCCTCCTTCTGCCAGAGACCCTCAGATCTGTCCCACTCCTGCCCGGGCCCCCATAGGCACCCTTGATGCGAACGATGTAGAGCTGGCCACGCCCACCCAGTAGGCCATATGCACTCTAGCCACGCCCACCCAGTAGGCCACGCCCACCCTGGCCATACCCACCCGGCCCCCTGAGGGCAACCGCAATGCTGATGCGGCCCTCAATGAAATTGAGTTTGACACCCCTGCTCTAGCTCGTAAAAGGGATTATTCAAGCATATTTCTTTGTCCCACTAAAATTATTGAATGCTGCATATTCAGTTTAATCAATCAATTCACTTGGGTATTCAATATTTATTACAAAAGGAAAGCTAATCAAGGATGACACCTGAGTCGGTGTTAATTCTATATAAGATTTAAATTCACATAATAATATGGCTTGTTTAATTGTGAGTTATCTTATGTGAATCCAGTCACTGGTATTTATAATCTATGATTTGTGGACCAAATGGCCACCTTTCTGAGATTCTGAATTTAGGTAGGTCACGGTCACAGTGGCATGATCGTATCATGTAAAGTGACAGAATTGCAATTTTTCATTATTTTGCTTGGGTCAGGGGTAGGCAACCTTGGCTCTTTTATGACTTGTGGACTTCAACTCCCAGAATTCTTGAGCCAGCTATATTCTGGGAGTTGAAGTCCATGCGTCATAAAAGAGCCAAGGTTGCCTACCCCTGCCCTGGGTACTTGTTAGTTTTTTAAAAAAACACCTGTTTCAGACTTAGATTTTTGTGTGTGTTGTGTGTTCTGCCTTGGAATATCAGAATGCTGTTGTGACCTTTTCACTTTAATGTGAATGTGGTCAGAGGAGATTCAGGTTTCCATTTCAGTTTCAAGGTGCCCATACAAATATAAATAATATAAATAATACAAATTCAATAAATAATAGCTCAGCAAAAGTAAATCCAGTAATGAAAACCACAAAGCTGGTGGCTACTGCAGGGGTAGGCAACCCTGGCTCTTTTATGACTCGTGGACTTCAACTCCCAGAATTCCTGAGCCGGCTGGCTCAGGAATTCTGGGAGTTGAGGTCTACAAGTCATAAAAGAGCCAAGGCTGCCTACCCCTGGGCTAGTGGATAGAATGACTATTTTCAACTCTCATTTGCTTGGTTTCTCAACTGCTTTTCTAGTCAGGGTCAGTTTAGACAACTGAGTTTAAAACAGTATACATGCTGGATGGATATTTCTAGAATACATATACAATATAACACCAACCCTTACTTATCCCCAACCACTAAATATCTACTTAAATGCAAACACCTTGCATCACTTCTGGAAGGTCTCCAGGTCTGATCTTAGGTTTTATGGCAGGGAGAAGAACTTGTTTTCTCTCAAGGCCCACAGTGAGTAAGAGAAAGCATCCCTCTCCTGTTTCTCTCCTTTCCCAACTAATGGACTACCAGGACATGTCATCATTGTCCAAAAACTGAACTAACATACAGGTCTTTTAATACATTTTAATTTCAGGGCTGTGGGAAAAGGAAGGTAGGATTATACTTGAATGACTTTATCAGAATTTGGCACTGGGGGTGCAATCATAGCTTGAGACAGAAGGCCCAAGTTGGATTAGACCTGTCAAGTGAGATTATAGAGATTTTATCAGCACCTAGGCCTCCTCTGTGCATTATTTGTCTGCAATATAATATTGGTAATAAAGTGAATAATGGCTCACATCTTCATGGCTTAGAGACCGAGTGCCCGAAAACCGCTCCAGCCCGCCCCCGTTCCACACCCACAGCCTGCCCACCCGGTCCTCAACACCGCCCCGCACACACGCAGGGCCACCCACTGCCTCCCCAGCCCACCACAGCAGATTGCCCAGGCGGCCCTGCAGCGGGATGGCTGTGCCCTCCGCCTGTACCCCGCAGCATCTGCATGTGACGGAGCGCGAGGGTGGAGTCTTGTCCCTGCTGCCCAGCTGCCATCTGATTGGCTGCACTGCTCTGTGTGGGCTGCATCCGGGGGCGACTCTCTGGGGGACGGCTGGTGAGGAGGGGGCTGTGGGGGGGCAGAGATGGGGCAATGGCGCGCATGCCCACAGAGAGGGCTCTGAGTGCCGCCTTTGGCACACGTGCCAGATGTTCACCACCACTGCTCTAAGAGCTAAGATACTTCAAGACTTAATGGGCCATCAGTGGATCAAGTGCAACTTTTTTTTAAAAAGGAACTCAGCAACCCAGGACAGGACCAGCCAATGGAGGCAAGTCCAGCGCTGTAGCCAATTGGTGCTGGAGCTACTATCAAACCATCTGCTTTGAAAGGCTTAAGATGTTCTGGTTGAGAAGCAACCATTTTAAATCTAAGCTGGAAAATGTGGGTGTGGAACATATTTTCAATCATCTGTGCGAAGGAGGATGGAGAAAGCGCTGGATTTCCCATGCTGGCAATGGGCCAAGCAGATCTGCCCTAAGATAGATAGAAAGCTGTTCTCCCTAAAGCAGGCTCCATGCCCACCCTAAAATAGCAGCCTGATCTTAGATTCTGCAGCCTAAATCACATGGAAAAATGAGGTAATAGATTTATTTTTTTTGGTCCCTCTTTTCTTTTTTTTTAAAAAGAAAAAAAAATGGATTTGCTTTGATCTCATGACACAGGTTAGTGTGAGAGTGACTTATGATCTTGTCTAATCTGGAAATGGTAACAGAATAAATTCCATGGCTGGATTACTGAAAACATTTAATCCTTCCACCTTTTTCTATTTTGGTTTCCCATGATCTAGCAACAAGAAAAAGATGCAAGTTTTAAAGCGGGTTGCTGAGCTTTGAATGTTCAGCCAAGCATCAATTTCCGAAGTGCCTTGCCATCTTCTTTCTTGAATGGGAAACTCCAGAAAATGTTAATAACGAGGAGGAATACAAGCCCACTTTCTAAGAAAGCAAAAGGAAATGCAAATTAGGTCATTTTTATCAGCTACTGGACAATCCATTGGATCATCTTTTGAGAGAAAGATCTGATGTGTCCAGAATGAACACAATAAATGGTATTGCTATCATTTTGCTTTGAAAGTTAAAGGAAAAAACATCAGTTTATTTAAAAATAAATATTTGCAGCAAGAGAAATATAGCTCCCTGCAGTCACATAAATGTGATTTCCAAGAGTATCTGCAGGTTTCCCATTGGCTTTCCTGCTGGGGACCTGACAAGAAGCATTGGAAATCATGGCTACAGGTAAACTACAACAGGCACAACTTTACAAATAAACTGTTCTGAACATTCTAGAAATTTCAACTCAGTTGGAGTAGTAGGTCCCAAATTGTTCATATTTTTAAGTTAGTAGATTTTAAGTAAAGGTAAAGGTAAAGGTTCCCCCGCACAAGTGTGCTAGTCGTTTCCAACTCTAGGGGCCGGTGCTCATCTCCATTTCAAAGCTGAAGAGCCAGCGCTTGTCCGAGGACGTCTCCGTGGTCACGTGGCCAGCATGACTAGACGCCAAAGGCGCACAGAACGCTGTTACCTTCCCACCGTAGTGGTCCCTATTTTTCTACTTGCATTTTTACGTGCTTTCGAACTGCTAGGTTGGCAGAAGCTGGGACAAGTAACAGGTGCTCACTCTGTTACGCGGCACTCAGGATTCGACCCGCCAAACTGCCGACCTTCTGATTGACAAGCTCAGCGTCCTAACCCACTGAGCCACCGCGTCCCTTTTAGATTTTAAGTACCTTGATTCAAAAAATTGTTGCAATATAATGCATCATTTGAGCTAACTTCAGGGTAGAAACAGACAAAGCAAACACTGATAATTTTAGTAATATATAAATCTGACTTGGAAATCCCAGGTTAACAGTTGCCTTTCTTCAGGAGATAATTAGTCATGTAGTAGATACAAAAAGTGGTGCTAACTTGCTTAATACATGGAATGAAACAATCTCTAAAATGCTAATGTTACAATTAACTTAAATTTCAAATATGACACTGCCACAATAGTTTATCACAAAATAAGATATTATATGGTACTACCTCATTCCTGAAATCCAGTCAAGAGTTGACATTAGTTGTATATGAGCAGTTCTAATCATGGTATTGAAATGCCCCCTGATCATTTTTGGAAATTGTCCCCCACTGAGTCTCCATGCCTTAGTATGGATAGAGTACATCCATGCATGGTAATACATCCTATGTCAGCAAGCTGCTCTGGACCATGCAAAGTAAGAATAACAACATTCATCTGATTATATGCTGACTGCAAGTGATTAATATCAAACAGGTCCCACCAGGCTCAAGGTTGACTCAGCCTTCCATCCTTCCGAGGTAGGTAAAATGAGGACCCAGATTGTTGGGGGCAATTAAGCTGACTTTGTAATAATGCCGCTTGGAGTGTGTGTGAAAGCCCTAATAAGCAGGCATATACATGGAATGAAGGCTACTGCTAAGTTTGTAAGCCGCCCTGAGTCTTCGGAGAAGGGCGGGATATAAATGGAATTAAAATAAAAAATAAAAAAAAATAAAATAAATATATCTAGCCTTAAAGGGTTTTGGATGGAAGGTTCTCATTCAACTGGCACTTCATTGTGTTTTCCAGCCACCCCAGAGCTGTGAAAATTTACATCATCTTATATCACACTGCCTACACAGCATCTTAATGAGCATCTGGGATGGGGCTTCGCTGGATGGCTCCTCCACATGACACTGTAATTACAATTATTGGCAGTTTTCCTTGGCCGAAATTCAAATACTACCAAGGAATAGCTGCCATGAAATTCTGTAGAAAATGCCTGTTGGAATAGTGCTTGTAATGTCTTGGCAGCCAATTTCTTTGTTCTTTTTTTAAAATAGTCTCATGGCTATTCCTGATTCTAAAGTGATTAGCTTACTTAATAACACCAGTCACCTGCATTTGTGTAGTCCAGGTGTAACTGCTACAGAAGAATTGGATCCAGAGTTCAAGAAAAGAGTAAATCCAAGAAGACATATATATTGTATCTACCTAATTTGTCCAAAATGATCATTGACCTATTGACTGGACATCTGAACAACCCAGTTACTACTCAGTGGCATCAATGACTTAGATGTTTCTGTTTCTCTGCCCAGATTTGTGCTGTGGAGCTGCAGTTCTGGTTAAGAGTTGAGGAAGAGCTGGAGTTTGAGAAATTACTTTACTGATTCTTATATCAAATCAAATCAAATCAAATCAAATCACAAATCTCTATCATCCAAAAGAGTTTAACTTGAAGTTGCACATTGAAATTGCATCTGTATCAAGTTATATTCTGTGATAGAGGAAATATTCTTAAAATAACATTTTGTTATTAGCCGCTTGAGATTAGCCACTCTTCCGAAAGGAATTTCCCACTGCTACAGAAGCCACCAAATCCTCTCAAGCTTTCAATCTCTCCTTAGATTGATCAACCAACCTGTTTAAAAAAGAAATGGGGAGAGAAGTGACAGGGGAAGGCAGAGTTCTGGGCCGTTCCTCATAGACCAAATGGGCATTACAGACAAGGCCCTAAGCCCAGGGACAGGGCAGAAGGGAGTTCGCTCACAGCAGCTAATTGAAGCTGAACTATTCCTAACCACAATATCTCATACTTATTCATAGATGCATCATGGATTGTCCAGACAGAGAGACTTTTGCTGTTTTCGCAGAGCAAATAATATTTTCATGGTATACTTTGGTCCAGCTTCATATGAGGCAGAGGATATGTTCTCAGCAAATGGAAAGCAGGGTACCTTTACTCCAAGCTCTGTAGTTGAGCTGACAGCATAGATATTAAAAGGTGTGGCACTTTCTCTACAACCTCCTGAATGCATTCTGTATCAAGTTTAGAAAACATTTTTAAAGGCAGTTCATGAAAAGTGCTTTAAAATAGATTAGCCCAATCTAAACTTACAAGACAACTAAGAATAAACAGCCTATTAGTGTGAAGTCATCTTGTATGCTTGCTAGTAATGGAGTTATATGTTGGTATAATGGATTGATTTTAGAGGATACTAGAACTTAACGCCAGTCCTGATAATCTGTAGTTTTATTTTCAATTTAGGAGAAGTAATTGCAAAGTAATAGCCTGTGCATTGTCATTATTTCTTTAGACCTTGCAGAATTGGAAATTAATCATAGCCTGCCCCTTTGAGCTTCTGCCAATGGTAAATGACAGAATGCGGCCGCGAGAGTTGTCTTGGGAGTTTCCCGGTACTCCCATGTTACACCTTTGCTCCGCGAGCTGCATTGGTTACCAGTTGTCTTCCGGGTGAGGTTCAAGGTCTTGGTCATGATCTTTAAGTCCTTACATGGCATGGGTCCGGGTTACCTCAGGGACCACCTGCTGCCGGCGTCAACTTCCCTCCGCCCAGTACGTGCCCACAGGGAGGGCCTCCTCAGGGTGCTTCCGGTCAGGGAATGCTGACTGGTGGCCCCCAGGGGGAGGGCCTTCTCTGTGGGCGCTCCGGCATTATGGAACCAACTGCCGGTTGAGCTCCGGATGGCATCAGACCTCCGAACCTTCCGCCGCGGGCTGAAGACCCACTTATTTGAATTAGCTGGTCTGGCCTGATGGGGAATATGGGTTTTTAAATTGGTGTTTTTTAGTACTTTATTATTGTTTTTTAACTGGGCACTGGTTTAATTTCTTTTTAACTTTTGTATCGTTATTTATATATGCCCTGTGAACCGCCCTGAGTCCCTAGGGAGAAGGGCGGTATAGAAATCAAATAAAACTAAACTAAACTAAAACTAAACTTCTAATATACCGTACTTACATATACACATTTTGAGTTCTTTGGTCACTGTACTTGATGGAAGAGAACATCACCAAATGTCTATTATAACTATATCTTGATCAATCATTGTTCAACACCGAGGTTGAAGGTTTTTAAGAAGAGATTGGACAACCATTTGTCTGAAACGATATAGGGTTTTCTGCTTGAGCAGGGGGTTGGACTAGAAGACCTCCAAGGTCCCTCCCAACTCTGTTATCCTGTTATTCTGCATAACTTGGGGCTACTGTATCTGAATGGCACAAATCCAGACAAGTTGCATTACCGGTTGAGCTCCGGATGGCCCCCGACCTTCGCTCCTTCTGGCACGATCTCAAAACCTTCTTTTTTGAACAAGCTGGCCTGGTCTGATGGGATGGGGTTGGGTTTTTATAATTAGTTTTAATTTTTAATATGTATTAATCACTATGGGCATAGTTGTTTAATCATTTTTTTAATTCTTGTATCCTGTTTTTTATTATGTATTGCCCTGTTCACCGCCCTGAGTCCTTTGGGAGAAGGGCGGTATACAAATTAAATTATTATTATTATTAAATTATTATTAATCTCTTTGCTGCCATCCAATAATTTGATAGATTTTTGCAGACCAGACTTATTATTCTTATATAACTACTTTGCCAACAACTCATTTTTTAACCACAAACCTGCGAGGAAATATCTTTCTACCACAAAGCTAGGAACCAGTATTAATATGAGATACACTTTCTAAAAGGAGATGCATACTGTATATACTGACACATTTAAGGATAACTTATCTTTATGGCACCCTACTTTGTCTCTTTATGCATATTGACACCAATCAAAATTTCCATTATCTCACATAGCAGGATAGAATTGTTCCATGTGACCTGGAAAGAATACACCTGGAACTATATAATGCATTCCAAACAGCATTATTACTTGCTTTCTATTCTGAATACTAGTTGCTCAGTTCCTTGACCAGAAGTGTCTAAATCAGAAGCAGTCAATCTAAAATTTCAGGTCTGCATACAGCCTCCAGGTCCATGGAACACTACTGCTAAAAAGTATACTACGATTTTGCACAGAAATTGGCCTATCCCACCTGTGCTGGCAGACGTCATGCTGTGGGCCACATTGGCCCAATTATTCTAACTGGCAAGGTCTAGAAGAAAGACCTTTTCTGCAATTGTACCTGCCCTGTGGAATATCTCGACCCCAGATGAGAAGTTGTTCCCAATCCTCCAGACTTTTCATAATGGCCTAAAGTTCTGGTAATGCCTGTTAGCTTGGGGTCCCAATGGGGAACCATCACAATGGAAATGGTTGATTGAGTAACAACAGATCCCACCTCCCCGCTTCAGTATTTAATTATAATCATTTGAATCAGTTAAGAAAAGCTGTGAGATATGCCCCACTCTGTTGATTCCACCCCAAAGACTGAAAATGCTAATTTTGAAGGTGTACTTCATTCAAGACTGATTCATCCCAACTAAACATTACAACACAAGGACAAGAAGATTCTTAGTTGGTTAGGTTTCCCATTTCCATTCTTATCTTGTAGTTGCTTATATATCCTATTTGGTTTCCAATAGGACAGTGCTTGCATAAACAAATAGATGCTCATTTTTAAAAGGTTGCCTTTAGGCCTTTTTTATTAGCAATAGCAATAGCACTTAGACTTATATACCATTTCATAGTGCTTTACAACCCTCTCTAAGTGGTTTACAGAGTCAGTATAATGCCCTCAACAATGTGGGTCCTCATTTTACCGAACTCGGAAGGATGGAAGGCTGAGTCAACCTTGAGCCGGTCAGGATCGAAATGGTAGCAGTGAGCAGCAAGTTAATTTACAATGGTGCATTCTAACCACTGTGCCAACACAGTTCAGTTTATTTATTAGATCTTCACTAGACTATTAATGGCCCTTCTTGTTGTTGTTAGCTGCGAAGTCGTGTCCGACCCATCGCGACCCTATGGACAACGTTCCTCCAGGCCTTCCTGTCCTCTACCATCTTCTGGAGTCCATTTAAGCTCACGCCTACTGCTTCAGTGACTCCATCCAGCCACCTCATTCTCTGTCGTCCCCTTCTTCTATTGCCCTCAATCTTTCCCAGCATTAGGCTCTTCTCCAGTGAGTCCTTCCTTCTCATTAGGTGGCCAAAATATTTGAGTTTTAGCTTCAGGATCTGGCCTTCTAAAGAGCAGTCAGGGTCAGTGGCGTAGCGTGGGGGGTGCAGGGGGGGCCGGCCGCACCGGGCGCAACATCTGGGGGGGGCGCGCTAGCACTCGCAGCTCTCTGCCCCTGCCTGGCTCACTCACTCTCTCTCACTGCAGTGCTGGCTGTGCGAATCCGATCCGAGCCGCCGGGTCGCCGCCCACTGTGGAGGGGGGGTGCCAGGCGTGCGGTGCGGTGCGGAGAGAGAGCGAGGGACTATCTGGGGGAGGGACAGTGCAGACTCGAGTGCTAAAATCCACGGGTTGGGGGGCGCAAATTACTTGCCCTGCCCCGGGTGCTGACAACCCACGCTACGCCACTGGTCAGGGTTGATCTCCTCTAGGACTGACCGGTTTGATTGCCTTGCAGTCCAAGGGACTCGCAGGAGTCTTCTCCAGCACCATAGTTCAAAGGCCTCAATTCTTTGGTGCTCAGCCTTTTTTATGGTCCAGCTTTCACTGCCATACATTGCAACTGGGAAGACCATAGCCTTGACTATACGCACTTTTGTTGACAGGGTAATATTGTAATATAACACAATGCATTTATTTCATAAGTGTTGAAAAAAATGAACCATTTTTATTCCATTCTATTCAGATTCCATTTGTTGCAAAATGAATGGCAAGCATAAAAAATTGGTACAGAATAAATACAGCAGTAGTATCATGATAGGCTCAAATCTACACTTAGCTTTGGAAACTCAATGTCTTTCGGCCAGTCACTCTTCCACAGTCTGCTCTATTACATAACATTGTTAGTATCACACACACACACACACACACACATACCCCCCCAAAAAAATAGAGGTGAGAGAAGTCCATGAATTACATTTTGCTCCTGGAGCAAAAGATGATAAATCTAATGACTAATTTTTTTTGATTATTTAATTTCTACACATTTGTTCTTCACTGATGACAGAGAATCTTATCTTCTACAATCAGTAGTTATTTTCTCAGAATTGTCTAAACCTTCTAGAAAGTCTCTTTTAAGACTAATGTAACCCTAACCATATCCTAATATAATATAAAATGCAATATAAAAGTGTAAAGTTCAAGGAGAACTGCAGGTTGTATATGTCAATCAATTGTTCAGTTTCAGGCATTCAAATGTTAAATGACAATAATAAAAGCATATAAATATGCATATTATTTCTTATGTATACATAAATATTTTATGTTGTACATACATACATATCACACTATTCTTTTTAGAGAAGTAATATAATGCAGTTTAGAAACAGAGGAAGAAATAGTAAACACTTCTATTTTTTCAAAATTGTTCTGAATTTTCTTTTTCTTTATTGTTCACAGTAGTCTTTGATATATTTTTTTGTTCCACTATGCAACAGAGATAACAATATCTTTTCCTTATCCTCATTTTTTTGTGGCAATCACAATCTTATATGCCTGTGTTTCCCATCCACAGCTTCTTTCACTTCAACCAAATATTTTCTTTTTTGTATTTCCCATTAGCCTCCATAGACTTCTGTGTCATTCAGTAACTAAAGCCTAATTATTATTTTCCAGGAGGTTTACATCCTCTCTACTCATATTCACATGTATTCATTATCTTGGATCTTGTAATACTTTTTCATTTTTACTTCCATTTTATAGAATGAAAAGCATAAATTTACAGGATGGATTTAAACATTTTTTTAATTATGGCTTTTCCTTAGGTCCAATAAGTAAAGGTAAAGGTTCCCCCGCACATGCGTGCTAGTCGTTTCCAACTCTAGGGGCCAGTGCTCATCTCCGTTTCAAAGCCGAAGAGCCAGTGCTTGTCTGAGGACGTCTCCGTGGTCATGTGGCCGGCATGACTAGACCCCAAAGGCGCACAGAACGCTGTTACCTTCCCACCGTAGTGGTCCCTATTTTTCTACTTGCATTTTTACGTGCTTTCGAACTGCTAGGTTGGCAGAAGCTGGGACAAGTAACAGGCACTCACTCTGTTACGCGGCACTCGGGATTCGACCCGCCAAACTGCCGACCTTCTGATCGACAAGCTCAGCGTCCTAACCCACTGAGCCACCGCGTCCCTCTTAGGTCTAATACTGATACGATTTTCACATCAACAGAGGAAGTTTCATTCTCTACAATGCCAGTATGCACTTTGTCTGGGATTATAATCCACATTAGGCCAAAAAAATTTGTTAAATCAGTTTCTAAGATCCCCCCCCCCTCCAAAAGCACTTCTGCAATCTCTGTCCTGAATTTTTTCAGGAAAAGCAAAAAAAAAAAAGATTTTAGGGGGAAAAAAAGGAATGCTACATGTATGGAATAGATTTCATTAAAGCCATGAATAGTGCCAGTCTTAAACTCAGGAGTCCCTTCGGAAAGGACAGGTTGGCAGCCATGATGATATGTTGCGCATGCAATGCCATTAAAAATAAGTATACACCTACACACACACACACACACACACACACACACAATGGATATTCTGCTTAAAATGAAAAATGGAGAAAATAAATGATACTGCAAGTAAATTCAACCCTGAAGCCAAAAAATTTAGGATGATGCAAAACAGGATTATGATAAAAAATACTTTCAAAATCCTATCCAAATAATCTGTTAATTGAATTTTTACAAAGAAATACCATTCTGATTTTAAAGCTCCTTAGCCTCTTTTACCAATCTTCAGACTCAGGATAAGGTAGGGGAAGGGCACACAGAAGGAAGGCAAGAGTGAACAAGTAACAAAACATGTCACAAATTGTGCCCCTTGTGTGTGGAGTTGTGATACAAGTACAAAAGAATATAGCCTGTTTATACAAATCAAACTTGGGCATTATCCTGACTAGCCAGATATGCCTATACCTCTACAGAACCAGCATTTCAGCTTCCATAACTTTATTGTATTGTGACACTTATTCTGATCTCATAATATAGAAAACCCCATAGGCTAACCTGGGCTCATCCTCTTTCCTCCAGCTGACCAATAAGAAAGTTCAAAGAATATGGACCAATCAGTGTCCCACCCCCACCCCCACCCCTCAGCTATGATAGGTCATTTAGTAACAAAATTCTACTCAGAAAAGAAGTTGCTAGACTATCTTCCCCCTGCCCTTCGTTGTTTTCACCACACATATTTGCATGCATTTACTTCTTAGTTTGCCAAAATATCAGTGAAGGTGCTATGATGGAAAACTCTGCACGATATCATCAATTCTGAAAAAATGAACACTGAAATCCCCCAGAGATTTTGCAGCTTATTCACTATCTTTCCTCTGTTTCGTTTAAAAGCTCCTCTGCTTTAGTATCAGGTTTATTTCTGTTATACTTGAAACTACAGCAATGTAGTTTCTTTGAATCATCACAGATCTTGTAATTTTTGCATTGGCGGGAACTCTTGCACTGCCTTCTGCATCTAAGACTCAAATCAACGGTCACTTTCTCAATCACTCTTCTCCTGTCCATAAAAAGTAAACATCTTTCTTCCTAAAACTTGTCATTCTGAGTGAGGAAAGTGAAATGAGAGCATCTCAGCCATTTTTCCTGTGACCATGGTTACATATTGCCACAGTGGCTGGATTTGGGAAGGAAAGGAAATAAACAATGCACAAAGGACAAGTTCTAGTTGCTGGTATAACAGAAACGACCCTGATACTAAAGCAAATGATATAATGAGATTAATCACATCCAGAGCTGATCCGAAGTGAGGCAATAATTGATGTGAAAGTGCTCTCAGAGACAGCAAACAGGATGAAATATGCAATTCAATAATAATAAGGAAAGTTAACTCTCCACATAGGTAAGGAGCACAATAAAGAGTGCTTGATTTCACTCTCTTATGTGTAAAGAGTTCTGAAGAGGATATTCCACTTCTGTGTACTGGGACCAGGTGCTTAATTCATCAGCATCTATTATCAGGATCCTCACTTGTTTACTTGTCTCTTCAAGGTTATCCAATCTCAGGAACCAATGAAAGCTGCTTAAATGTGTATGATATATGAATATTAGTATCCTGGGGACATGCATCGTTCTTTACTAAGATAAAATAGAAAGTGTGGCATACACAATCCTCATCCCATTGAAATATTCTCAGGCTGCCAACCTGTATTTGTATTGCCACTTAAATCCCATATCAACTCAGTACACAATGACTCTAAATTGACTAATCTAGTCAATCATCCAGTTGGGACAACAACAACAATGACAACAACGACAACGACAACGACAATGACAACGACAATGACAACGACAATAACAACAACAACAACAACAACAACAACAATAATAATAACAATAATAATAATAATAATAATAATAATAATAATAATAATAATAATAATAATAATAATAATAATAATAATAATGTTGGAAGGTACCTTGGAGGTCTTCTAGTCCAACGCCCTGCTCAGGCAGGAAACCCTATACCATTTCAGACAAACTTCTTAAAAACTTCCAGTGTTGGAGTATTTACAGCTTCTGGAGGCAGGTTGTTCTACTGAATAATTGTTCTAACTGTCAGGAAATTTCTCCTTAATTCTAGGTTGCTTCTCTCTTTGATCCGTTTCCATCCATTGTTTCTTGTCCTGCCTTCAGGTGCTTTGGAGAATAGCTTGACTCCCTCTTCTTTGTGGCAACCCTTGAGATATTGGAAGACTGCTATCATGTCACCCCTAGTAACTTCTCTTCATTAAACTAGACATATCCAATTCCAGCAACTGTTCCTTATATGTTTTAGCCTCCAGTCCCCTGATCACCTTTGTTGCTCTTCTCTGCCCTCCTTCTAGAGTCTCAACATCTTTTTTACATCATGGTGACCAAAACTGGATGGAGTATTCCAAGTGTGGCCTTACCAAGGCACTGTAAAGTGGTATTAACACTTCATGTGACCTTGATTCTATCCCTCTGTTAATGCACCCTAGCACTGTGTTGGCTATTTTGGCAGCTGCAGCACACTGCAGGCTCATATTTCATTCTTCTGTCATTGTTCATTCTCTGTCATTGTTCCTAACCTGAGCATCAAAAGATTAGTAGGTTTCATCTCAAATGCTTAGTGTTTATAATTCTGTTTTCTCACTTTGTTTGTTTTAAAGCTATCTACAGATCTCTCTAGGTCAACACTTTGTAATCATTTATAACCACTTTATTTTATTTATTTTATTTATTTAATTAGTTTTCTATACCGCCCTATTCCCGAAGGACTCAGGGCAGTTTACAGGGCAATATTTAAAAGACAATATAAAATTAAGATAAAAATAGAATTAAAAAGAATTAAATTAATAATAGCCCAACAATAAAACAATGTTAAAAACTTAAAACTAAAAACCCCCTCAGTCCAGGCCAGATAGATCGAAAAGCCAGGTTTTCAGGTCCCGGCGAAATGAGTGCAGGTCGGGGGCAGTCCGGAGTTCCACAGGCAAATCATTCCAAAGGGCAGGCGCGCCCACAGAGAATGCCCTCCCTCTGGGGATCACCCACCGGCATTCCCTGACCGGCGGCACCCTAAGGAGGCCCTCCCTATGGGAGCGCATAGGATGATGGGAAGTTGATGGCAGCAGCAGGTGTTCCCTTAGATAGTCTGGACCCAAGCCATTTAGGGCTTTATAGGTCATCACCAGCACCTTGAATCTTACCTGGAGGGCAACTGGAAGCCAATGCAGCTCGCGGAGAAGAGGTGTTACACGGGAGTATTGGGAGACTCCCATCACAACTCGCGCGGCCGCATTCTGCACCAGCTGAAGCCTCCGAGTGGTCCTCAAGGGCAGCCCCATGTAGAGAGCATTGCAGTAGTTTAACCGGGAGGTCACGAGAGCATGAGTGACTGTGTGTAGGGCATCTCGGTCCAGATAGGGTTGCAACTGGCGCACCAGGCGAACCCCTAAAATCTTTTTTGTTAATCTCACATTGAGTGGGTGTAAGAGAACCACTGGTAAGAAGTACTCCATTTTATCTGAACCTGATCAGAAGGAGAAAGACTAGTTCAAAATCATTATTAAAAGTTATTCAAAAGCTTTTATGTTAAAACTTGTGTATTGCAAAAAAACAACTCTTTTTTCTGCTATGCATAATCACATATTGCAAAAAATGACAGGTCATGATCTCTGTATAGCTGTGGAGTGGCAAAAATCAAGGCTATACTAACACTACAATTTTACACACCATTTCTGCAAATCAGCATGTAATAAGGATTATAAGGATGTGGTGATTTCCCTGGCCAAGTTTGGGATTTGCTGAAATCAGCAGCCAGTTCTGGCCTCAAGTGCACCATTGACCTTGGCATAAATATTCTCTGTGGGATGCAATAAAGCCCCTATGGAATTTTGCTTTGGTCTCCCAAGGCTAAGGGCAAATAGCTTTTTTGAATTTTAAAGCAGCAATATTTGGACATATGGTGTGCAACCATATTTCTGCAGCAAGATGCTTTCTTAGTGTTTTTTTCTATTTTCACAAAAAGTACATGAACTATTCTCTCTGTCTCCTCCCAATTTGTTGTAAGGCAAAAAAGAAAGTAAAGTTATAGAAAACCAAACTGCAACAGTTAAAGTAAACCAAGCCAGGTAAATCAAAGTAAAACTAGGATGCATCCCATCTCTCTTGAAAGCAAATCAGAGAAATGAAAGAACTCCTAATCTCAGGAAAATACAAGATGGGACACATTTACTAGACATGGTTACTCTGCTGCTCTTGGAACATTAAGCACAACTTGTAGAGTATTAAATAGAGACAAAATAGTTCCTACTAATCATGGTCAAGATACAATATTCTTTAACTTTTAACTTCACAGGATTAAGAATCTGTACCATAATTGGTGAATAATTGGTGCTGGATTTCCTGGAAGGATTTTCCACTTTGATAAATTTACCTTACATTTCATGCTTCCTGTATTTCTAAGTGTCTTCTGGCAATGTTTGTTTCTCTTTCCTCCCCCTTCCTATCCCTACTGTTATGTACTCTACTGTTATGTACTGGGCTTTTGGAATATTACCACGTGCTTTGCTGGAGTTCTCCAGCAACTCAGAGAGGACATCTCCAGTCCTGCTATTGGTCAACTTGGGCGGCAAGTATAGCTTCAACCCGATTGGTTAATACCATAGGGCCTGGCTATATATTGAGGCAGGGTGACTCCAATCTCTCAGTACAGTTTCTGCTTAAATAAAGTATGTGTTTGTCTGTACTCCTCGGCGTGTTCTCGTTCCTGCTCATCAGAGCCCACGACATAATACCGACCATGCAAAAAATGTGCATGAGTGAATATCTCAGTATAGTATGAGAGATCTGAAAGTTGTGTTAGAGACAAAACAGAAAAGCACATATCGGAATCTAGAGGCCCTTAAACTTTATCTTTCCTCTGGATTCCATAATATACAAAGCCAACATAAATTACTTTTATGGTGTCAAATCCTTCTGCAATGAACAGATCTTATCTTATCATGAGTACATTTTAATCTGCAGACTGCACAGGAGCTGGCTAATCATATGTGTATAAAAATGACATCATAAACCATCTCTTTGTGCCATATAATTATGCATTGCCTGAAATATTCTAGAAATAGCATAGTTCAGTTTATTTCCACAAACTCTACATTTTCGAATCATCCTGAAGTTAATTACACCAGCATTTGGCACTCTTACTAGTTTCAACTAAAATTGTTTTCAACTATAGGTCCTTAGGAAGATTATGTGTTTATCCTAGTCTATTCCAAACTTCCACTGAACAGAATACAGGATATTTCCCTTTCAAATTAAATTAAATTAAATTAAATTAAAATTGTAGGAAAGCCCAGAAGTCTGAAAATATTTATGCCATTGTTTAAAACCAGAAACTAACCTTGAAACAACCCTCAATTTATTTTATTTATTAAATAAAATCTCCCCTGTAAGGTGAATCTTATATTAATAATGGGGCAGACATCCTCTTTGCAACCTCTAGTTGATAACCTGAATATTATTAACTCCAAATATTAATGCCTAATATACTTGTATTCCCTTCAGCTAATCAGTTGGGGGTGTTTCTGACTAAAGGTTACTGTTCGTCTCTTTTTTATATCTTTGCTCTCTGGCTGCTTAAGAGAGGGATTCTGTGTGGAATTCTAAGGGCAATAGAGTAGTAAATAAATGCAATACTGTACAGCTGTTTATATGCAGAACCATTTTTCTCGTGACTTCAGTTAGGGAACAACTAGTTTACATTACACAGAAATTAATAGCCCCTCTCAATTATAAAATAACCATAACAGATCAATATGAATGCCTACTGTTGCATAACCAATTAATAAACTTTCCCTTCCTTCAAGCAGACTGTATAGAACAGAGGAACAGCTACCCATTCAGTACACCACAGTACAGTACTGTTCTGCACCACTAAGTGATTTTTCTCTCACAAACCTTCCACTATTTCTGCTGTCAACAGCTACATCCATACATTTTTCTAATTCAAGGACAAGGTCCCATTTGGAGCAGCTGGTAGGGCTACCAAATTTGTAGGGGATAATCCTGTAGATTATTAGATGGCAGCATAGAAATACTGTAATTGGTGGTCCCCTGGATTTTTGCACCCCAAATGTGATAGCTATATGTTGAATTTTTAAATTTATTTATTTATTTTTTACAATTTTCATTTAAATAACTTAGATCTGTTAGCCAAGGCTTATATGCTATTCACACATGAGTTTTGACTTGTCTGTCTCAAAACAGCCAGAGAGCAAAGATATATATATATATATATATATATATATATATATATATATATATATATATACACACACACACACACACACACACACACATATATATATATATATATATATATATATATATATATATATATATATATATATATATATATATATATATATATATATATATATATATATATATATATATATATATATATATATATATATATATATATATATATATATATATATATATATATATATATATATATATATATATATATATATATAAAATTCTTTAGTTTATTTGAACAGGTGAAGCCAGAATCCAATGCAGAAATATCAAGCTAAATATGATTTGTTAAATATACCTGCTTCAAGGAATATTCATCACTTACCCTAATGGCTCATTATTATGCATCTATGTATATGTTCCTGGTCTTGTGAACAACATGTACAAATGTCTTTATATACGCGATTCGTAACTTGCCTTTAAAGTCTAGAGAATTACATAATCAATAAACAATTCCTCTTATCCCTATAACGCATACATAAAACAAATATTTCATACTCCAGATATAATTTTATGTACCTATGTGTTTTATTACGCATATGCATTCTGGGTATGTGTGGGTTTCTAAAACAAAGGATTTAATGATTTGCTGGAAGTCCACCTACATATACAATGACCTCTGTAGGCAAAAATCTTAGTATAAAGCTTAATGTTCTTTCAAAACTTCAGTGAAAAGGAATGTTAAGAATCCACAGAGCTGGAACGTTTGGAAAGGGAAGTGTAATGCTTCTCATTTCTGTGCAAAAGGAAAAGCTTTGGATACAATTGAACTGTACCATAGCTGCTCTCTAAGATTAAATATACTCCTCTAAACTTACTGTAAATTATTAGCTTCTGGCTTTTACTAATTACAGGATATTGTATCATGCGATAACTTAGCTGATACCATACGGCCTTTCTATTCTTTGCCAATCTGTCTATGTACGGATATATAATGCGTGTGAAAGCTTTACTCTCCTATCATGAAATAGCATAGCATCATTTCTATCCTGTTCAGTGATGTTCCACTAATAAACCCATAACCCAAGGATTTATAACCCAATTGGGTCTAGTGGTTAAGGCACCAGGCTAGAACATGTTCAAGTTCTCCCTTAGCCATGAAAGCCAACTGGGTGACTTTGAGCCAGGCTGTCAGAATCCATTTATATCATATTCATAAATGTATGTTTAAAACATTATTCCATGGATCCTGCCATCTCCCGAGGAGGAGGGAACGGATGTGTATTGAGCCTGTATTAGGCATTTCAAAGGAAAAGAGAAGCCTTTTGAACTGGGGAAACAAAAGGGGGGGGTAGGGTAGGAGCATCTGGCTTGTGTCACGGAAGAGAGCAATAAACATAAAAGGTCCTAAGTTCCTTTTTCCCACAAGAGGGATGATACGAGGTAAATGATGGGGGACTGACCAAATGGGGTTAAGGGGGGGTTGAACCGGGAACTCTTTATAAGGGTTTAGTTTGTAGAACAATATTAAGTCCT
The DNA here is from genome assembly GCF_964194415.1 of Vipera berus. Lineage (NCBI taxonomy): Eukaryota > Metazoa > Chordata > Lepidosauria > Squamata > Viperidae > Vipera > Vipera berus. The sequence continues at coordinate 44,295,902 of NC_138204.1, forward strand.
GTCTTGTATTCCTACAACCAAGCATGTCATAGTAAAGATTTCTTTTGGACTAAGATTTGGCTCCAAGAGTTTTGTCTTCCTAAGACGTGGTTTGGGGTGGGTCCTGACACAGGCACTCTCAGTCCAACCTGCCTCCCAGGGTTGTTATTGTGAGGGAAAATAGGAGAAGTAAAGTGTGCTGGATATGTTTGCCACCTTGAGCTATTTGTAATAATAATAATAAATATGGGATACAAATAAATAAATGAATGCATAAATAAATTTATGCCATTTTTTTTGCTTCTAGGTAAAGGATGGACAGTAAACACAAAGAAATATAATACGCTACTGTAGTTTTGTTGTTTTTCCAAAGCTTCCAACATTTACCTTATCCTATATATGATAGGTCACATGTTATGGTTACATGTCACATGTTATGATTCTTATTAGATATTAACAAGATTGATAATCAATTACCTGGAAGTATTTAAATTGAATAGAATCTCAGATTTTTTTTAAAAGTCCTTAATAATTATATTTTATTGTTGGTCACACAGCCAAATGTTTTGATTAGATTTGCCATTTTTTTGTCTACCTATCAAGTCATTATTATTATGGTTCATTGCACAGTCAGCCAGATGTTTAGACTGGTTTTGGCATTTCTGTCCACCTATCAAGTCCTTCCCTAGTACCTGGGAAAGGCAGCTTTTATTTTATTTTTTGTGATTGTATTAAAGGTATCTTTGCAGGATATAAGCTTTATTATTAAATAAAGTGGTAATAAATACAAAAAGTGCACTATTGTTATGGGTTCTCGTATCTTCTATAGTTGCTTAAAATAACTTAAAGTAATAGTGAAGGATTTGCTGTATTTGTGCCAAGTACAAGAACTGAGCAAGGAACAAGATCTGGGGTAGTTCCTTCTACAGCAGAACTTAAATTTTTATCACTTCCTCCAATTTTAATCATCTTTGCTATATAATCAACCAGACACTCCAGGCCATTTCTATTTATTAAATTCTATTTGGTTTAAATAGGGCTTACTTCCAAATAGGAATGCCAACTTGCTGTTAGTTTTAAATAGCTGGGCCAAGTTTTGTACCTTGAAATAGAGAAATCACCAAGGAAATGGTCACTGCTATACACATTAGTAAGATTTGCAGATGAAGTGGCTGCTAAATCTGCCCATAGAATAGATGGTTGAAAACTTGTAAAACTATACTTTGAAATAAATAGACATCAGTCTGTCACCTAATATGCAAAGCCGTAAAGTTTCTTTTTTTGGTATCTGCTTAGCATGTTGGATAAATTCAGTCAGATATGGCTTATATATCAGTAGTGGTCATTCAACAAATTTTAGTTTACATAAAATTGCCCAGTATAATACATGAACCCCATCACTCAGAAAGGACTAAATCATGGTTCTACCCAACCATTCTCCCATGTTCATCTCATCAGTGATCTTAGAGCACACAGTGAATGATGACTCCATGTCAGTGAGAAACTGAGCAAAATTCTTTCAGAGCATATTCCATTTAATTGTCAGAGGAGCTTCAGGATTCATCAACAAATGGTATTCAAGTGAGGATGGACTGCTCAGTCCAGCCGTTATAAGAATCTGAGCAGTTGGCCAAAGATACCTTATGCTGATACCACCCCTGGTAAAATACACAGCTGTATTTTAGGTATACTATACAGGCCTGGACTTTGTGTTGGGACATAGCAACCCTCATTATAGCCTTAATGAGATTTCTCAAAGTTTATACAGCTAGTCCTCAACTTACCTTTTGTTTAGTGACTGTTCAAGGTTATAGTGGCATTGGAAAAAGTGACTTATACCATTTTTTACACTCATGACTATTGCAACATCCCCATGGCCACATGGCCAACATTTGGATGCTTGGCAACTGACATGTATGTATGATGGTTGCACTGTCCCAGCGTCAAATGACACTTTTTGCAAACCTCTGACAAGCAAGTCAATGGGGAAGCCAGATTCACTTAACAACTGCAGTGATTCACTTAACCACCGTGGGGAAAAAATCATAAAATGAGTCAAAACTCACTTAACAATTGTCCTACTTGACAACTGAAATTTTGGGCTCAGTTGTAGTTGTAAGTCAAGGACTATGTGTTAAGCAAGGCAATATCATAAATAAAAAACAGTACCAAGATATATTCTATGTAAGTAGAAGCCCAAGAGAGCTTTCAGGTCTTTTTTTCTGTGTGGGCAAAAACTGGTTGTTTCTTTCAATTTTTCTCCCAAGCCCTCCACTGTCCCCCACCACTTCCTCCTTTTTTCTCTAATTTCGGTTCCTCATTCCTGCATGGATAAAGTTCTGCTTCCCTGTGTTAGCTCAGACAAATATTCAAGTGAATACAAGGGGATTTAGTTGGTCTAAAAATATAACATAAGGCAACTTGGGAGCTAAAATTTCAGTACAGATTATTTCACCTAAAAAAAAAAAAGCAAAGGACCTGTTTCCCTCCTGAGTAACATTTCTGGCCAAGTCCTTCAAAACTGCTTTGCTCCATACAGTGAAAATCATTTGATTCAATAGAGACATTTACTCTAGGAGTCTGTTTAAAAAAATCAAAACTTCTATACAGAAACATATTTACAGAAGGAATATTATAAAGAATTTATATGCAGAACTTATTCTTTTTTGCCATTCTAAGTTGGGTTTGTGAAGGTTGTTATAATAAGTCCATCAGTCCTAAGATATTATCCAATGAAGAATCATAAATTCACTAATATTAATTGTCAAGAAATAAACCCTCTACTTTGATAATGTTATCATGGTATGTGAAAAACAATTAATTTTTATACACATGTACAATCTAGGGTACACTAAGGTCTAGAACAGGATAAATTTATTTCCTCTTTCTCAACTTCCTTGAACAAGTTATCAGCGGAGCAATAACTAAATATCTCTGGATACAGAGCTCGGCTCTCTTCAAAACTTTTTTTCCCATCTGGAAAAGAAGCAAACCAGTGCTAAATTTCCATCTTGAGGAAGATTGATTCAACTTAATTCTTTTCTTGGAAGCAAGAGTCAGAAGTAAGGACTGGGTTCATCAACATGTTAAGCCGAGATGTGGTTTGTGTCTTACCACATTACGTGAACTCAGCCAATTTTAATTTAGTCAATAACCTATGATTAATCAAATGAACCCAACCAGTGAAGTTCTCTCACCTTTGATGCCTCTCTGCTGGTTCTGTGCAGGACATTAAACAGAGTTATCTGTTGCAGGGACTGCTGATTGATAAAGACAAGCTTCCTGCATCTTTCATAATTTCAGTACAGTATAACATGTCAATAGGCTGTTGAAATAACCTACTGACAACTATTCAAGATGCAGGAGCTTTGTGCCATTTTGGTTTCAAATGTCTGTTATTGCTCCCCAGAAATGGTAATAATGCTTCAGGTTCAAATGATATGTTTAAGCATATATAAGCCACTTCTATGGAAAGCAAGCAGTGCAAGACAAGATACTCAAGAAATAAACAATAAATAAGAGTTGATTTACCATGCTGTACTAACATGGACAAAGCAGCAGAGATAGCAGACAAAATGCATTTCTTGCCACCATCATGTCACAATTTCCCCTTATACCCTTGCACTCCCTATCCTTCCAGATGGCAACCCATGGCTGAACAAAATATTCCTCCTTTGCATTTTGAGAAAACTGTGCTATGTTGATATGACACAATAACTGCAACATTTGGTTAACAAGCATATGCAAACCGTCACCCCATCACCCCTTGTATGCATACTGCTCTTTAATTGAGGTTTGTAGTTTACCATTTAGGAATGGACCCAAATCAGCTGCCGAATTGGATGTCCAGATACCAGGTTATGGTATAGTAGCAGTTACCATCTGCATGGCTTGGTAAATTGCACACTGACAGTGAACAAACTGTCAGTGACTTGGTGATAGTGATGCTCATGTGCTTGTTATACGAAGTTGTACATTTATCATATCATGTGCACACCGCCTTAAAGGAAAGGCATTAAAAATAACTTATACAGTGTAATATTTGAATTCATTCAGACCTCTTGAACCAATACGTAAGCAAAGTATTTGGGCCATAGTACTACTGCACAGTTTCCAGAATATATGCCTCGCTATCCTGCTGAAGTTTACTTCTGTGTAAATGTCCATAGATGGCTCGGGGAAAATATTCATAATATTACATTTTCATGCTCCCTTTTGTTTTATTAGGGACGCGGTGGCTCAGTGGGTTAGGACGCTGAGCTTGTTGATCAGAAGGTCGGCAGTTTGGCGGGTTGAATCCCGAGTGCCGCATAACAGAGTGAGTGCCTATTACTCGTCCCAGCTTCTGCCAACCTAGCAGTTCGAAAGCACGTAAAAATGCAAGTAGAAAAATAGGGACCACTACGGTGGGAAGGTAACAGTGTTCCGTGCGCCTTTGGCATCTAGTCATGCCGGCCACATGATCATGGAGATGTCCTCGGACAAGCGCTGGCTCTTCGGCTTTGAAACAGAGATGAGCACCGGCCCCTAGAGTTGGAAACGACTAGCACACATGTGTGGGGGAATCTTTACCTTTAAAGGTAAAGGTAAAGGTTCCCCCGCACATGCATGCTAGTCGTTTCCGACTCTAGGGGCCGGTGCTCATCTCCATTTCAAAGCCGAAGAGCCAGCACTTGTCCGAGGACGTCTCCGTGGTCATGTGGCCGGCATGACTAGACGCCAAAGGCGCACGGAACGCTGTTACCTTCCCACCGCAGTGGTCCCTATTTTCCTACTTGCATTTTTACGTGCTTTCGAACTGCTAGGTTGGCAGAAGCTGGGACGAGTAACAGGCGCTCACTCTGCTACGCGGCACTCGGGATTCGACCCGCCAAACTGCCAACCTTCCGATCGACAAGCTCAGCGTCCTAACCTTTGTTTTATTAATGTGATCAAAAAACAATTCTCTTCTTTTTAATTATAGCTATCTAACCTGACATAAATATGTTGGGAAATATACTACTTAAAGTATACAATTTTATTTATACAATATTTATACACTATTATTTACAATTGAAATGGTCTATGTGTCAGTTAAATAAATATATCAACACATGCATCCATATTTTAATAAGAATTAGATTCTTGTAAGGATCTGTTCATAGTTTAAATTTTTTCTATAAAACTACATAGTAATACGTAGAATACAAAAGTGATGGAAGAATCATCCAGCTTTTATGGAGTCCATCTGCAATTCAGAGATTTATACCATAGTTTGAGAGCATCTCCACTAAAAATTACTGGCCAAATATAATACAAAATGTTGAAGAAGATAAAAAAAATTGTGCATACACATTTACATATCAGATTCCATTTTCCAGGGATCATTAAGTATGCTGATATCTTAAAGGTAAAGTTTCCCCTGCACATGCGTGCCAGTTGTTTCCAACTCTAGGGGCTGGTGCTCATCTCCGTTTCAAAGCCGAAGAGCCAGCACTTGTCCGAGGACATCTCTGTGGTCATGTGACTGGCATGACTAGATGCCAAAGGCACACGGAACACTGTTACCTTCCCACCGTAGTGGTCCCTATTTTTCTACTTGCATTTTTATGTGCTTTCGAACTGCTAGGTTGGCAGAAGCTGGGACGAGTTACAGGCGCTCACTCTGTTACGCGGCACTCGGGATTCGACCCGCCAAACTGCCGACCATCTGGTTGACAAGCTCAGCGTCCTAACCCACTGAGCCACCGCATCCCATGCTGATATCTTATACATATCATAAAAATGTAACCCAATTTTTAAACTCAGTTTTAAAAGTATAACACCAAACCTGAACATCAGGCATGCACACCAATTGTCTATGTGTGTACACTGGCATGATATTTGATTAAGTAAAGAAATATGCAAGAAAGTGAAATAAATAATGTTTGTTTCTCTTCTACAATCCTGCATTGTAACACTTAACCTTAAATCCACTGAATCCCATGATATTAAACTCTATTCAAAAGTAAACTTTGAGAAAGCAAGTCTGGTGAAGTTCATTGATCATGACATACAGTCGAACATCTTATAGTGGTTAAATAGAAACCTCTAGGAAGCCCATAAAGTAGAGTTCAGAGATGATAAACTACTAACTCAGAAACATAGGATTACTCTATTTGGCAACTATATATAGCCATGAGCTGTAGACATGTATAGCAGGGTTTTTTTTAGTAAGCAGTCATCACTCCAACATCATACATTCGCTGTTCATTATGCATGTTTTGAGAAAAGAGAAAAGACTCATATATTTATGGGTCAAATAATTATGGCTTTGAAATCACTTTCGTCCATCTCATCTTCACAGTGATGCTGTGAAGACTCCATTAAGAGTTCTAATCTATGCTTGAATATAGTAGAAGGATGTGGAGCTGAGGATCTTACAAAGCAGTCACCTTAAATGTGGTACTCTTGAGACGTATAATGGAATACATGTTCCAGAAGCTGAACCAGACTGACTATGTTGGCAGAGAAGCCTGAACAATGGAGTTCCAACAACTCTCAAGGACATGAGGCCAGGAAAGACAACATTACAGGTATGATATTCCCTGCATTTCTCTTTTTCTGGGATTTCTGTAGTTTCATATCAAGCTGCCCTGTAATGTCAGGTGATACAGATAATTATGTTTACAGGAGAACAAGTGTGCACCTATTTCCTCTTATCTCTTTGGAAACAATTAATCAGACTTCTGCTTTCACTGATAAACCAAACAAGCATGATTTCTGGACACTGCGATAAGTTTGTAATATTAATTATATTTATGGATGAAAAATTACTGATGCTCTTGGACTCCTCATTTGAAAAAAAAATACCCATATATCAAAATTATTTTCCCAGGGCTAAATGTAAATTCTTGGGAACCTGTCAGTGACATCGCCATCCTTTTTTCTTCCTGCTTTACCTTTCTGTTTCTGCTTCCAATTCTTCTCTTTTCCTGGCTCTTTCACAGCAGCTGTATATCAAAACAACAAAGGAGAGTATTGCTGTGAACATCTCTGCCAGTATTTGTAGGATATTGCTGATTGGATTGTAGCTTATTTCCCGATATTGTAGCTTATCTCCCGATATTAGCATCGGAGTGCACAGAATCACCGTGAAGCCAATATGTTGATTGCTAATCATCACCACTCACCACTCACTAACCACTCAGAAGTGTGGTGCTCACTTCTATGCACCCACCAGGCAATTGTCACCAAAATCCAGCTTTATCCATGAAATCTTCCTTGTGTCACTGTCTGAAGAATTGCCACTGGGTGCAAAGTGAAGTGAACAGATCACTGCATTCTAGTTTTCTATTTCACTCAGGAAAATGCTAGTATAATTATTCTGCAGTAAAAAGCAGAGGAAAACAAAGGGCAGCCCTGCCCATGCTTTTTTTAAACTGCAGTTTCAATCATATCCTAACATTTGCTCCAGTGTCTATGACATTAGCTCTCCCAACAGGAGCTGCAATCTATTGGTAGTACATTTCTTTAAAATTATTTTTAAAGGACCATGACAGGCATACAAATGGAGGTAATATGTTTTAATTTTGGCACTCTACTCTAATGAGCTCATTTAAAACTATAGCCTTGTGTCTGCACATCTATGTATGCAAGTCTGTACCAATATGAGGGAGGAACAATTGAAACTGCTCAATTTCAGTCTCCTCACTCAATTCAGGGAGTTCAGAATCAATTGCTACTTTTGAGGAGGTCTTTCCTTTGCTTTTATTCTACCTCTTTTATCTCATTCTTTTCTAAAATAAAACATGGAAGCAAGAAAGGAAGTGTTTCCCCCTGGACATCCCATCTTCAAAGCCCAACTTTTGGGAGTTCAGTAGATGGCACAATGAGTCCCATTGTCTTTGATTGATGCAGATTGGCCATCAAGAAGGCAGATAGACTGGCAGGAGACACTGTCCAGTCCATCAGGAAACCATAGAAGAGGTCAACAACAACAAAAAAAATTACTCAATTAGCAACCTCCCAAAAGTCCCAACTTTGTAAACAGAGTTATGTGGTGGGAGGGGAGGAGAGCCCACGGGACTCTGAATGTAATGTATTGTCTAAGAGTGGCCACCTAGGTCAAAGGGATCAAACAATCTGATTCTAAAGGGAAGGAAGACATCTATAGAAATTGGGGGTGGAGGGGAGCCCTCCTTCTAGTGCCTTCTTATCTTCTTTTCCTATCCCTTGGGCTTTGCCTGGGTAGAGCTGTTAGCAACTGCCTGGCTAACAAGCCAATCAGACTCCAAGCTCTGCCCTCTGTCCTCTTGACTGAGGTGAGTTATAAATGACTCCCCGGGCTTTTGAAGCCCAAAGCTTCTCAGTTGCAACTCCTTGGAACAGGCAGCTCTCTGCCTCCTGTCACTTTGTGCAGCTCACTCACCTGCCAGGATCGGCCCCTTGCTGCTCTCCTCCTGAGCGAAGGTAAGCTCTGCTCCAACACAATTGGGTTCTTTGTTCAGGTTGGGCATGGGGAGGGAGGAGAGGGAGACTTGCTTGCCAAATCATTGGGTGTGAATTTCAATATTATAAGACCCAAGGTGCCTCTTTTTTAAAAAAATTCTTTTTTGTGTGTGTGTGTGTAAAGCAAATTTACCAAGGAATTAGTTGGTAATGATTTATGAAGGAAAATATGGCAGTATGTATGTGAATTTCATTATTATAAATACTATCAAAGCCTTAGCACTCCATGTTCAGACAAATTTGTACCAAGTTTATTAAAAAATTGCTGGACAATAGAGTAAATAGTCTAGAATTGTGCAGTATACCCTGCAGTCAGTGGGGATTCAAAACTTCAGCCCGTGAATCTTTTTAATTAGATTTTAGTACTCAGCAAATCAAGAAGCAGATCCAAAGAACTTACAGCCTAAATACTGAAGGAGGGAGATTGTCAGAAAATTATGCAAGAAAAAAGAAGTAATGGCATACAGGCAAAGATATATGAACAAAAGAAGGATGATGATCAGGTCAGACAGCCTTCCCGCTATTCTTCAAAGCATTGCACTACAGTTCCCATCTGGAGCAGCCAGCAAGCCCAGTATACTAAGTGATGATGAACGAGAATTATAATTCAACATACCTAGTAAGCACTAAATAAGGAAGATAAAAGGTAGCAATGTTTCATTATTCCTTGTGGGAAAAAAGAAAACAAATCTCTTCCTAGCTCAAAAAGGAGAGTAGAGTAGGAAAGTCATGAAAAACAGTGTTGTGATGGCAGTTTGTGCCAGACTGACATTTTAAATGTCAGGATGCTATTGTCTTATTTGCTTCTATCCAAGAGTCAAGAATTTTACATTTGAAAGAAAGAGAACAGTTTCTGGTCTGTAAACATGCAAAAGAAGTTACAAGAGAGGATTCAGGTGTGGCTATGTCCTCTTTCCCTGGGTTTCTAGGACAGTCTTCGCAAAAAGCACTCACATTGTTTCAGAGCAAGGAAAGGATGCATATCGCTAACATGAGACTGAAGACACAGAAAAAAGCCTCCCCCCCCCCGAATCCCATTTTTTGTGTTCACCTGAACCTAGAAACACAGGAAAAGAAACGGAATCCCATTTTTTTGTGTTCTCCTGAAACTTCCTTTGAACAACCACAGCAACTACAAGAACAGAGAGAGATGGAAGAGGCTAACGTGTGACTACTTCTCTGTCTATGGAAGCATTTGAAAATGGCATCTGTGCTCCAGGCTGGGATGCTGACACAGGAGAAAGGAAAGGATTTAACTCACCCCACATTCCATCTCTCTCTCTCTCTCTCTCTCTCTCTCTCTCTCTCTCTCTCTCTCTCTCTCTCTCTCTCTCTCTCTCTCTCTCTCTCTCTCTCTCTCTCTCTCTCTCTCTCTCTCTCACACACACACACACACACAGACAGACAGACAGACAGACAGACAGACAGACAGACAGACAGACAGACACAAACTTACCTGACTGTAGGAAAATAATAATATAACCTTTGCACAAACTGTGAGATGTACGCCACTAACACTATCCAAGGTATATATTTATTTTAATTTGATTCATCCTGAGCTAATATTCTCTGATGGATTTGGGTGATTGTTAATGAAACAGCTTTCCAGATCACAACTTTTCAACTTATAGTTCTGGGTCTGATAAGCAGATATCAGAGGTGTGCTGTGAGATCACCACTGGACCATTAATAATGTAAACAGAAGGATTTAAATAAACACAATCTTGAAACCATACTAAAGCAGTCACATTTTACAATTTAATCACTAATAATACATAATTTAAGTGTATTTTTTTCTTATTTGGAAAAACAGGCTCTACTAAACCAAATTGAGCTTTGAGAACAGCTTCTACTAAACTCATTGAGCCTTGAGAACAGCTTCTACTAAACTAATTGAAAAATTATGTTAAGCTAACTTAAAGGTTTACAGAAAGTGGAAAAAGGGTCATAATAACAGTTTAAGATTCACTCTCGTTGTTGTTAGCTGCGAAGTCGTGTCCGACCCATCGCTACCCTATGGACAATGTTCCTCCAGGCCTTCCTGTCCTCTACCATCTTCTGGAGTCCATTTAAGCTCACGCCTACTGCTTCAGTGACTCTATCCAGCCACCTCATTCTTTGTCATCCCCTTCTTCTCTTGCCCTCAATCTTTCCCAGCATTAGGCTCTTCTCCAGTGAGTCCTTCCTTCTCATTAGGTGGCCAAAGTATTTGAGTTTTAGCTTTAGGATCTGGCCTTCTAAAGAGCATAAATATTTTTCCTTTTCAGTGCATGGTTCTCTAACAGAACCTGGGGAGGTAAAGAGGGTGTGCCTTAGAGAGCTTTCTGCAGGCACCTTGCTGAAAGTGTTCTCATGTGCTAGTAGAATACTACAATCTGCAAACTTTCTAATATTATAATACTTATTGGTTGTTAAATATCGGGTTCTCTGATACAGGAATGAAGACGCGGAATGGAATACAAGGTAACTCAGTTTATTTCGTGCAGAAACTGTACTGGGGAAATGGCTGCAACTAGCTGCAATATATAGTCTAGCCCTTAGGCCTAGGTTGCTGGCATGTATAACATCCATGGACTTGAGCCTCAATGTTCTTATCAAGGCCAGGCCACCAGAGGTAGCTTCTAGCTAAAGCTTTCATTCTGACAATGCCTGGATGGCCTTCATGTAATGATTGTAAAACCCTGTCTCTTACGGAAGTGGGAATTATGACTCTGTTTCCCCATAAAATGCACCCTTTAAGGGCAGATAACTCATGCCTTCTGACAAAATAGCTCTGAAATTCTAAGCCTGGACTTTTATCCAACCAGCCTGTATATACCCATGACAACACTCTACTAAGTATTTTATCTGTGGCAGTTTCAGCAGCAATGTCCCCTGCATGGAGGGGAAATTCAGGTATGTCCTGTGGTCTTATCAACTGGCAATTGCTGATAGGCCTGTGCTAATTCTAGTTTAGCAAAAATAGTACCCCCTTGTAAGGAGGCTAAAATATGGTTGACCACTGGGACCGGGTAAGCATGTTGCTTGAAGGCTTTATTTAGTGTGCATTTATAGTCAGCACAAACGCAAACTTCCCCGCTGGCTTTAAGTGGAGTGACTATAGGATTTTCCCACTCCCCACCATCAACAGCCTATAACACGTCCTGTTCTACAAGCTTATCGATTTTGGAATCAATTTTATGTTTTAAGGCAAAGGGGACCCTACGAGGCTTAAGCCTGATTGGAACTACATTGGGATCTAGCTTAAATGAGATAGGCGGGCCTGTGTATGTTCCTAGGGTTGAATCAAAAACATCCGCATATTCCTTGCATACTGACGCGAGGTATGCAGTTTGTGTCCAGTTTATGCCAGTAATCTGAATACCTAAGGCATCAAACCAATCGAGTCCAATGAGACTCATTCTCTGGTCCCCTACTACTAGTACATCCAGGTGCCCCAAAAACCCTTTAAACTTTACCAACAAAGTGGCTTCTCCCTTAACTTTAACGTGAGCATTTTGAAAGTCCGTTAGGATTATATCTGAGGGTCTTAGTTTAGCCCAATTGTTACTGTGCCTACACACGAAGTTAAAAGTGTCTTGAGAAATAATTGAGACTGCAGAGCCAGAGTCCAATTCCATCTTACAGCAAATAAACATTTGCTATTTGGCTGACCAACCACACTTAGCAGGTAGTCCTCAATGGAGCTACATCTACCTTGAAGGAAGTATGCAGGGGCTACCTCAAGGTTCTGTCTTAGGCCCAGTATTTTTCAATATCTTCATAAATATTCTAGATGAGGGGATAGAAAGGGAACTCATCAAATTTGCAGACAACATAAAGCTAGGGGGAATAACTAACACTTTACATGATAGATTCAAGATTTGGAAGGACCTTGACAGACTTGAACACCAGGCCCTATCCAGCAAAATACAATTCAGTGATGAGAAAAGTAAGATACTACACTTAGGCAATAAAAACCAATGCAGATATGGAATAGGTGGTGCCTGGCTCAAAAGTAGCCAAATGTGGGAGAGATTTAGGTGTCCTGATAGACCACCACTTAAGTATGTGAGCCAGCAGTGTGGGGCAGCCGCCAACAAAGCTAATGCAGTCCTAGGCTGCATCAACAAAGGGATACTTTCAAGATCACATAAAGTGATAGTACCACTTTATGCTGTACTGATGAGACCACACTTGGAATACTGCATCCAATTCTGATCACCATGATTCAAAAAAGATGTTGAGATGCTAGAAAGAGTACATAGAACAGCAACAAAAATTATAAGGAGTCTGGAAGCTAAACTATATGATGTATGATTGAGGGAACTAGGCATGTCTAGTCCAACAAAGAGAAAAAGTGGGGGTGATATTTAGCAGTCTTTCAGTACTTGAGGGCTATCACAGGGGAAAGGGGCTCAACTTATTCTCCAAAGTATTTGATAGCAGAACAAGAAGTAACAGGTGGGAGATCATTAAAGAGAGAACCAGCCTAAAACTAAGACAAATTTCCTGACAGTGAGAACAATTAATCAGTGGAATGGCTTGCCTTCAGATGTTGTGGGTGCTCCATTGTTGGAGGTTTTCAAGAAGAGATTGGACAGCCAACTGTCCAGAATGGTCTCCTGCTATATGCAGGAGGCTGTACTAGAAAACCTCCAAAGTTCCCTTCACTCCTATTATTCTATGTTCTATTTAGTAAGGGGTAATAATAAATTCAGGGAAGACTATCTATTTTGCCTCCTTCATTTCAGCTTGTAGTCCTACATACTCCCCAAGAAAAGGCAAATGGGAATCTTTTCGTTGCAAATAATATTTGTGCTCTAAAAAGAACACTAATTTTCTGTCTGTCTGAAAGAAATGAGGAGAAAATTATGTGTCATTTTTTCAGGCCAGGACTACTTCCAATATTAAAACAACAGCCTGTTGCCTCTGGGTAAAGTGGATGAAGAAATCAATATTAATGGGTCTTGCTGGGGTTTTGAGATCCTAGCAACTGCTCTGACTCCAGCATTTAACCAACCTATGACTTCTAAAAGCAAAGACCCATTGGTATATCATAAGGCGACCAGTCATTAGATTTCAGAGGTGTAGATCCACCCTGTCCCAACTGTATTAGTCCCCAATCTTTGGGATGTGGGTCATGTCTACATAAGAGTGCAAAGAATATAGCCATAAGCAAATTTACAACAAGCCATGGCTATCTTCTTTGGATAATTCCAGGGACCAATAGTCTGCACCCATCATTCAAAGGCATACATCAATAGCATTCTTAGAGCTATCCATGCTGTTGAGAATGAAGACGTGTAAGCAAGTGGGTTTATATTAAGCAGGTCTTATGGCTTAGCGTAAACTGGAGAGGAGCAGAGGTGTCTGCAGGACACAATGCTTTAGTTAAAATGACAAAAGCAGCATCATGATGCAAGCTCCACCCAATTTGTTTTTTTTATTAAAGAGTTTTACAATACATTTTATTTTTAACAAACAAAACACAACCCCACCCCACCCCCTTCCCACTCCCCAACCCTCCCCAACCCCTCCCTCCCTTCCCCCTCCCCCCTCCCCGACTTCCCAGAGCTAAGTACAGGGTATAAGAATACAATCATAATCTACCTTATGCAAACAATCATAAACTATTAAAACTATCGCACTTTAACTCTTATAAATTAACTCCAAACAGTATAAATATCACATCAATAATTATTCAAATGCTGGATAACACTCTTTAGTCCCATATTTACTCCACAGTATTTCTCTGTTGCAAATAGTCTTTCAAATACGCTAAAATCTTTGCCATATCCTCTAAGTTGGGAACTTTTACAATCCATTCTTCTATAATCGGCAGTTCTTCCTTCTTCCAATATTGCCCTACTAAATGTCTTACTGCCGTAGTCAAATTCAACATCCGGATATCCATGACAGTAGTATCAATAAAAATACCCAATAAGAACAATTACAGACAAAACAAATTTACATCAATCATTAAAAAACCAATTTTCTAATCTTCTTTCCACCTGGTCTGTAATTTTCCATACTAAAACCAAGTTTATACAATCTTTCCTTCTCTTAAGATATTATACAGCTTCAAATACCATACATTCCTTTCCAAACTTAAAATTTTCTTATATGTAATCACATCATTTTTATATTTCTATTACGTGTTTCATTATTGCCCATAAAAGTAGCTTACAAGTTAGCTTGCATCTATACTTTTTCCCAAACTCGCAACAGAGCATGTCTTAAAATATATACCTTAAACACATTATCCACCTTCTTATCACACAATAGATATACATACCAACCAAATAACAAATCATGACCTTCAAAATTCCAGTAAGCACTACTACAATTCTTCCCAATTAAGTTTTCATAATTATTTTAAAATTAAAACAACATAAAATATTACAAAACATAATTATTTTATATAACTCTACATTTGAGGGTGAAAAATATATCCCCAAATATTTAACCCTTTTAACAATTTCAATTCCCGTTTACTCTTCTAAAACCGCCTTTTATGATCCTTATTACATTATTATCTCCTTCAGTTCTACAACTAAATCTTCAAGCTCGTCTCATTCGTCTAGAAGCAGCACGCCTCCTCCAATTTCTGGCCTCCTCCAATGATACTGAAATTTGATCCACTCCTGTAACTTTCTCATCTGTCTGCATTGTTCCTTCAGCACCTTGTAAATTCTCTCTGTGTCGTTGAGACTCTCCCTCACCTTTCTTCTTTGTAGATTCCAAAAGTGGTATGGGGGCTGCTTTTAAAACATTACTATAAAAATCACGTGCCTGAATCACCGTAGTAAGACGATGTCTCATACCTTCATAGGTCACCACCATACCCACTGGTATCTCCCATCTGTACTTGATATCACGTCGTCTTAATTCTTGTGCCAAAAAAGCAAATTTCTTCCTTCTACTTAAAATTCTTGGAGGGATCTCTTTTAAAATCAAGACTTCTTGCTCAGCAATTGCAAATTCAGTATTGTAGGAGGCTTGAATAACCTCATTTCTAATCGCTCTCTTTGTAAAATAAACCACCACATCTCTGGGTAATTTCCTTTGTCTTGCAATCCACGAATTAACACGGAAACTTTTATCTATATCTTCCATTATTTCATCTGCTGATCGCCCCAGCGCCCCTTCCAGAGCCTCAGAAACTATTTTCTTCAGATTTTCTTTAGGATCTTCTTTTAAGCCTCTGATTCTCACGGCAAACTCCATCTGATGATACTGTACCAAGATCAAATCACAATCAATTTTCTCCACCACATTTTTGGTTTCTGTCATTTTTACTTCTAATCTAGTATTATTTTGACTGAGATCTTCCACTCTTTCGTCCAAATGCTCAATACATATAGCCATGCCTTGAAATGCAGATAAGATGTCTGCCCTTATTTCTGTTAATTTCTCTGTGATGTTTTCATCCATAACCTCAGCTAGTTTTTCTGTTAACTTCTCATCCAACTTTTCATCCATTATCTCAGCTAATTGTTGCAATTGCTTTTCCATAATCTCTTGCATCACATTCTGCAAATCTTTAACTGTAAGGGCTGATGCAGGTACAGGTGCAGGGGGCAATAAAGCTTGCAACGAAGACTGCTGCACCGGAGAAACCCCGGCACTTCTAGAAACTTTAAAAGATGTAGCCGCCATTTTCACCCACTATTGTCTGCTACGCACTTTCACTTTCAAGCTCAGCAAAATCCATTGAGTTAAAGATCAAAAGTCCACTTTCACCTGAATCTCCTGCATCGCTCTGCCTGCGTCCAAGTTCTCCAAAGTTCTTTCTTGCTAGCAGGGATGGTTGCAGACGCCCTGTTCTGCTCCAAAAAGCCCGGAGCAGAAGCGCCTCGCAGTCCGGAGCATACCCAGGCTTCGGGGGGGCTCAATCCTTCAGCTGCCAAAACTTTAAGTTCTGGCAGCACTGGAGAGCTCTAGCCCTACCTGGGCGCTCACCTACTCTTCTCCCAAGGAGGGGGCTTCTGAGCCGCCGAAACAGCTGATTGGCGCTGTTTTCGGCGGCTCTACGGAGCCGCGGGGCTGACAGCCTAAGAATGGCTGCCTCCGGCGACGCCTTGCCATCCGGAAGTCCAGCTCCACCCAATTTGTATGTATGTACATATATGAGATGTACACACACATGCACGCATGCACACACATGCACACACACACACTCATGAGATGTACATATAAAGGGAGCAGTGCTTGCATCAAAAAATGCAATGTTGCTTTCATTATTTGCTTTCAAGATGAGCACCTCTGAAAGTAGGACTGATGGTTTAAAATGGATTCTTCTGTTTGCTTCTATATCTTCCTTTCTTATACACTTCTCTGCTACTTATTTCTCTTTCTTTTCATCCCCACCTATCTCTGCCTCATCCTTTGCCCCGGCACATCATTATTCATATCCTGTATTTTGCTTCAGTCCCAACACTTGGGATATTAAAAAGAAAGCTTCATGTCCACAAGGAAGATATAATCTAAAATTGTTTTTGTAACTTGGCAGCTTGGCAAATGTATAGACATCTAATCCCAGAACTTCCCAGCTAGCATGCTGGCTAGGAAATTCTGGGAGTTGTCAACTTTAAGATGTATGGGTTTCAAGTTAGAAAAACACTGATATAAATGGAAATATCAATATCAATATCACTTGGATTTTATCTAGATCAAGACCATGCTGACTAGTGCTGACCCAGATTTCAAATAGCATGAACTGTTTATCTAAAACTGAAGTGAATAGAAGATACAAGAATATAGAAGGAAAAAGAAGAGATGGAGACAAAAATGTGCAAAAATAAAAAACTGAGCCCACGTTTTTAAAGATATTCTTCCTCAGGAAAAAATAGATGCATAATTTCATCTGGTGGAACAAAATCTTGTTTTTTTTCACTTCCTTCCTCTTTTATCTTTTTGTTTTTTTCTGTTATGAAATATCATATACAATTCCAGATATTTGGGGCTACACTAAACTCAGGCATCGTATTCAATACTAAGTAGTTATGGAAGTTGTAGTCCAACATCTGGATGGGATCCGGCTTATTGTATTTTTATTGCCAGGAAGCAAATCTGAGTTTCCCGCCTCTGAGGCCAAAATAATTTGATTGGTCTAAAATTTAATTCATTTTGACTCTGGCAAAACAAGTCCTGGCTTTATGCATTATGCCTTTATCTATTTGCTTAATTTCATTTCCTGGCTTTGGGTGCAAGATGGAAGAAGAAAAATGTGCACATCCATTTTAACTCAATTGCTCCAGCTGTGTCTCTCTCTCTGTGTGTATGTGTGTGTGTGTGTGTTTGTAGTTGCCAGGTGTCTGGAATCCTCATTCTCATTGCCAAGCCCATTGTTAGTTTGATTTGAAACTCATGTGAAGTGGTACATCAAACATTGGCACAGGCTCAGCAAGTGTGAAAGCCCTGAACCTATGAATGACTCTGGCTATTTTATTTTTTTTACACT